>NC_136739.1:8963500-9672000 GCF_936440315.1 Barbus barbus | reverse complement strand
AGCTGGATTGGCCTGGCTGCTGTCATACTCTACCCTGCACAGGTAAGCTTTCACAGACACACTACATCTGCCACTTCAACCAAAGGGAGCCATTATCCTACACGTTTGCCATATTCAGTCCACTTACACCACAATAATTACCCAATTTAATTTAGTCCAGAGCATTTCCCACTCTCTTTCTGACTAGCAAATGGTAATAATACATGCTGTTACAGTGTATTTGAGATACGTTTTTAAATGATATCCATTATCTACCCTATCACTGAAAAAAAATATTTATTGAATTTGCTAAAAAAAAAATTAAGGTAAGTGGTTGCAATCAATTTATTTTAGCTACATTTAAATAAACAGTTTTAGTTGACTAACTTTCAACTTTTTTATTTTATTTTTTTAATGTAGCTAAAATAAATTGTTTGCAACCACTTACCTTAAAAAAAAAATGGTATAATTTTTTTCAGTGTATACACTAGTCAAATTACTGGAATAATTAAGTTTTTTTTAAATAAGTCTTTTATGCTCACGAAGGCTGCATTTTTTTAAATCAATTGTAATTTTTTTTACAAAAACAGTAATATTGTGAAATATTATTAATTATTATCTGTTATAATTTAAATGATCTGTTTTCTATTTTAATATATTTAAAGATGTATTTCTTAAATATACATTTTTAAATTAAACTATGGCATTCTGTGATGGCAAAATAAAATTTTAGCAGCAGTTACCCTTCAGCATCACATGTAGAAATCATTGTAATATGCTGATTTGCTGCTCAGGTTTTATCAATTATTATTGTTGCTCAGTTATCTTCAATAATGTTTTGTATTATTATTATTATCAATGTTGAAAACAGTTTTTGCTATATTAAGATCTTTGTGGAAACCTTGATGGTACGTACATTTCAGGATTCTTTGAATAGGAAGTTCAATGAGCAGAATTTATATATTTTTTTAAATAAATCTTTTATCTCATATATATACTGTCGCTTTTGATCAGTTGAATACGCTCTTGTTCAAAAGTAAGTATTTATTAATTCTTGAGCAGCAAATCAAGATGGTCCTCACTGCAGAACATAAGATCCAGAGGGTGTGGTTGGATCTAGATCCAACTCCTCCCCCCTTACATATACCTAAACTTACCCATCTCCACCCCCTGATCCCTAAGCCCAACCATCTCCACCCCTAAACCTACCATCTCCACCCCCTAGGTGTGGATCCAACCCCGCCCCCTGGATCTTTGTTCTGCAGTGAGGGGCTACTGGGCAAATCAGCTTATTAGAACATACGGAAACATTTTAAAAATGTTAATTATTCCAAACCTTTGAACAGTAGAGTGTGTTTGTGTGTTTGTATGTATGCTTATAAACTGCTGTTCAAAAGTTTGAGATCAGTAAGGTTTTTTAAAGACGTTTCTTATGCTCATCAAGGCTGCGTTTGTTTCATCAAAAATACAGAAAGAACAGTAATCTTGTGAAATATTATTACAGTTTAAAATAATGTTGTTTTTATCTGTTTTAATATACTGTAAAATATAATTTATTCATGTGATGCAAAGTTGAATTTTCTTCATCCATTACTCTAGTCCTCAGTGTTCAGTGTCACATGATTCTTCAGAAATCATTCTAATATGCTGATTTATAATCAATGTTGGAAACATTTTTTGCTGCTTAATATTTTTTGGGAACCTCTGATACTTTTTTCAGGATTCATTAATGAATAAAAAGTAAAAAAAAAAAAAAACATTTATTCAAAATATAAATCTTATCTAACAATTTAATATTAATTTAATTTAACACATCCTTGCTGAAAAAAAAAAAAATATTTATTTATTTTCAAACAATAAAATAAAAAAATGACTGACTCCAAATATTTGAACGGTAGTGTATATTATTACAAAAGTTTTTTTGTTTGTTTGCTTTTTTTTATAAATAAATGCTGTTGTTTTTTACATTATTTTTCAAAGATTCCTGAAAAAGTTTCTCAAGTTCCGAACAAAATATAAAGCTGCAAAAATGTTTCCAAAATTTAATATACCGGTAAATCAGCATATTAGAATGATTTCTGAAGGATCATGTGACAATGAAGACTGGAGTAATGATGCTGAAAATTCAGCTTGGCATCACAGGAATAAATGATGTTTTAAAATGTAAGGGAATCAGGTCAATTTAGCTCAAAGGGAATCATTTATGATTTCATAGGGAATTTGAACAGAATCACTGTTTACGGCTGATCACTGAGTCGGTGTTGCACTGGATATTAAAATCCAAAATATAGTGACAACACTATTAAATATCACAGTAACAAGATTGGCAGTTTAAGACATTAACAAAACACAAGATACTTCTCTTTTCAATATAGATTAGGCTTTATTGGATAAATCTAAGATGTGTAAACTAATCTAACACATGAACACATTCACATATTCACACAAGTTGCAGAAAGAATGTGAGGAAAGGATGAGTTTACTTTACTTTACTTTACTTTTGTCATTTAGCAGACGCTTTTGTCCAAAGCGACTTACAAATAAGAAAAAGTAACTAAAACTAAAAAGTTACAACTCTATAAATACTATCTACCCACATATTTAAGAAAATAAAGAAATTAAATAAAATTAACACATGCATATAACAACAACATTTCAATAATAAACATATCAATGAAAAAATTAAATAAAAAGCTACTACTATCCCTTGCCGGTGTCCCTGCCCGGTGGAGTCGCACGGTAGAGTCGATGGTCTTTACACTCTTTACTTTTTTACTTTTGTCATTTAGCAGACGCTTTTGTCCAAAGCGACTTACAAATAAGAAAAAGTAACTAAAACTAAAAAGTTACAACTCTATAAATACTATCTACCCACATATTTAAGAAAATAAAGAAATTAAATAAAATTAACACATGCATATAACAACAACATTTCAATAATAAACATATCAATGAAAAAATTTAATAAAAAGCTACTACTATCCCTTGCCGGTGTCCCTGCCCGGTGGAGTCGCACGGTAGAGTCGATGGTCTTTACACTCTTTGGTCTTCACACTAAGAGGGCTTCACACGACGACTGCCGCGACCGCTGCCGCGGTATAATAACCTTTATTATACCAAACCAACAAATGATCATTTCAATTCAGCTGGACCCACTTTCCTGTTTATCAACTACAAATGGCCAAGCAAGTGCACACACTGTTTAACAGTTTAACAGAATGAAAATGTGAAATCCCTAGTTTATAGCAATATGTGCAATTGCATAGACCTGAACAAGCATCAATCACTTAACCCTTCGCATTGAGTTTCTCAATGAGTCTAAATTTTATATTAAACGCATCAGCTCAGCAAGAATCTGGAGTTTGTACTTGCATTGCCTTTTTGTTATGGGATTCACTTTTGTTTTCCCAAGGTTGCTGATTGGCTGAAAGTTCAGTGGTCGTTCGTAGTGAAGTCTTGGGAAGCCAATGGTTGGCCGTTGGCTGACGAATGGTTTCGGAGTCAGTTCCTAGTTGAAGTTTGAAGCGGGTGCAGTCGAACTGGACTTTGCGGCACACTTAGAATACGAAACTCAACGGAAAGAAAAGAAACTAAAGTAAAAGAATAAAAGGATGTAACAAGACTAGGTGGTTTTTCTTTTCATCATGGTTTGGTAGCAGCTGGCATGTAAGCCAGAGCGCGCTCAAAGAGCGCTAAAATGCAGCGTCAAAACGCGGTGGCAAAAGGCAAGAAAAGCCAAAGTGCAAAAAAGAGAGTGTTTGATGGTGTCCTGAGTTTTAAACTTGGTTTTTGGACACATCCCATAATGGTGTCTTGACCAATTAGATATTATCTTAGCTCGGGGTGTTGCTCTGTTTCTCCTCCCAATCCATAAATCAACATGTTATCTGGTCAGCCACATGGTCCGAACTTTCCCGCTATAACCAGAATATGATACATTTGACAAAGTATTGATTGGAAGAAGCGTTTCAAGCTAGAATTGTCACACACTAAAAAAGACATACACAATGAGTGATTAGAATATGATAGTCAAGTGTGTGTGTTACATACATAATATGGAGTTATGCATAGAAATGATTAGTTGCTCATAAGTCCTTTTTTTAGGTGCATATGGAAAAGACAGTCTCTCTGTAGTTCTGTGTAGAAGAAAAAGGTAAAAAGGCGTTAAGAAGGAATTTCAGTCTGGTCTTTGTCTTCTAGGTGGGGGAAACCAATCAGAGGAAGCACATGATTTCTATCATGGGTTTACATGTGACAGTCATGCTGTGCATCTCTTTGACCATTAATCTTAGTTACTTGCCCCAAATTTGACAATCTCCTTCCTGAGTTGGAATTATCAATAAGTGTTCCTTTTTTATGTTAATGTTTTAAGCTGCGCTGTGAAAGAGGCTTGTTGGTTAGGCTTGCTCCAGACTCATGGCACCAGGGTATCGTGGCCAGATTTATGATGTTGTCTTGTTCCGGCGCCTCTTTGTGGAATTTACTCTTTTGGTGGTTCTAACACCAATCTTATCGATTTTTAAATTGTCTGATTCGCTCTGATATCCTACAAAAGTATTTTAAAATAGTAAACCATTATTTTAAATTGCAGTAATTTTTCATAATATTACAGTTTTTTATCAAATAACTTTGAGCATAAGAGACTTCTTTAAAAACATATAATATATGCTGGGGTCGACAATATAATTGGCCCGGTGGCCCGGACGTACTTTTAAAACCTTTTAAAACCGTCAGGGCCACCAGATCGCTCCAACCACTAGCCCGGTGGGGCCAGTAAAAATAATGCCTCGATTAAAAAAAAAGTCTAATTTCACATTAATTACCTGTGGTTCTGTGTTTTGATTTCTGTTAAATCGTCTCGGTAACCACCGCTAGCAGGTTACGTGATCCCGACAGCCTTACAGATGCAGCGGGTTTATGCTCGCTCCCGCGGTTACGCGCGCAAACTGCACACTGCTGCTCAGCACCTACCTATAGCTACTATTAAGCTAGGCTACATGTTTCTGAAACCCCCATCACCCGGCCAAACACCGGGTAAAAAAGAGAAGGCAAGGAAGAGAAAATCACCAGAGGAATTGAGGGAAAGCGAAAGGGAATAAGAAAAGAAAAGGCAGAGAAAGTTTCAGCCCCAGTGGCGAGACCGCTGGAATTGGCTGGGCTTAGGGGTGTGCGATAAAAATGTCTCCACGATCTGCTTTTGAAGAAATATGGTAGTATCGTGCTACAGCGCACACATTATGTCAAATACAGTTCTGGCGCCGCGGTCTCTATATACTGTACAACACGACATACAGCAGTAGAGTTACTCTGACAGGACACTGCACTTATTCGCGATCGCAAAAGTACATTATTTGCACACAAGCCTTGCTGGTTAAATGTTTAATTCACGCGCTGGTCTGACGTGCGCTCATACACCTGAAGCACGCGCGCTAAAAAGCCTGTCTAACAGCGCCTGATTACTCAACTAACTTATCTTCTGCGCTAATACTGTCAAAACACACAAGGTTTACATACAGACTCAGTTGGTTATCTCTAAAATGAAAGTGAATAGTTAAGAGAGAAATGGATGCGTGCCTGTATATTAGATGCGTGCAGCTCTTAAAGGGACAGGACACTAAACATGCTGCCGCTTGTCATTAAAGGGATAGTTCACCCTAAAATTTAATTTCTGTCATCATTTACTCACTCACATGTTGTCCCAAACCTCTATTAATTTCTTGTGCTGAACCCAAAAGAAGATATTTTGAAGAATGAGGGTAACCAAACAGTTGCTGGTCCACATTGACTTTGATATGAAAGAAAAATCCTATGGAAGTGACTGAGGACCAGCAACTGATTGGTTTTCCACCTTCTTCAAAATAGCATTTATGTTCAGCAGAAGAAAGAAACTCATTCAGGTTTAAAACAACTTTTGAGTAAATGATGGTATAAAAATAAAACATTATGACAGAATTGACAGACAGATGACAGAATATTAATTTGTGGGGGAACTATTCATTTAACGTTAACAAAACAACAAAACACAAAGAGAAAAATCACTCTATTCTTGACTGAAAAACTTTAATACAGTTGCTTTAGGAATCAGTCTATGTAGAGTTTTATTTTTATATTTGTTCATTCAATTTCATTGAATGCTCTGCTAAATACACCTATTGTACCTGAAAATGAAGAAGTTTGTTTTATTTGTATATTATGTGTATTTGTAATGTGTATCTTTGTTCTTATTTTTTAATAAGAAAGATAGAATGATGACAAAGATTTTTATCTTCGCCCACTTTGACCTAAATATCTGCCATGTCTTTTTTTTTGTTTTTTGTTACCTTGAAAGGCTTTGTCTTTCTAGTTTGGCTGTAATGCTCAGACAGCTTGTAAAACCAACATGACAAAGAATCGTGATAAAATCGTGAATCGTGATATTTCTAAAAAAAAATCGTGATATGATATTTTTCCCCATATCGCCCACCCCTAGCTGGGCTACGATCAAGAAAAAAAGAGGTTTACTGTGAGCTCTGCAGATCAATGCCCACATATGCAGACAAGTAAGTTAGAGAAAAGTTAACGTGTATGAAACCTATGGTATGAACATAATATAATGAATTGCTGTGTGACTACGGAGAATGAATCCTATGCAATAGGTTTATTTGCACTTGTTTCATGTTTTTGCACAGTTTTGCTGCACTTTGCACTAAACCTACCTTAAAAAAAATTAATGTTATTCATGTTGTTCAAGCAAACTGTTCTTTTTCGTGATTATTGGGATCAATACCCGACGCTTTGACCTGGGCCAGTGAACTTCAAAAGACACTGGCCCGGAGGGCCAGTGGCAAATTTCCCTTATTGTCTACCCCTGATATTTTTTTTATTAAAATTTGTTACATTTACAGTATGTTAGAGCCCTTCAGGTGTGATGTGTTGTTCTCTCTCATTATTTATTAGATAGTTATGGGCATTGCCGTCTATCTGATTCCTGCAACTCCAGCGTATGTGCGTGCTGCTCTTATGCCTGTACACATCTACAGCGGCCTGTTCATCTTCACCACTGGAATAGCCACAGCTCTCATGGGCATCACAGAGAAACTCATATTTAGCCTGTAAGTTCAGCTTCAGATAACACAAACCATACAAATGCACCGAGTCTTGGACATGTAATCAGTTTCTGTCATGTGCGCTTTGAAAGTCAAAGCAAATTTGCACTTAGTAGAGGAGATTCTTAATGTTGTTTCTAATGTCTTACAGTAAGAGCCCTGCTTATAAAGACTCTCCACCGGAAGCCATGTTGGTAAATGTTCTTGGGTTGCTCATTGTTGCATTTGGCGGTCTTGTTCTCTGGATTGCTACTCGCCCCTCTTGGAAGAGGCCAAAAGAAGAAATTGCACAAACCGTGAGCAATAACAGCTCAAGCCCAGAAGACATCAAAGTGGGCACTGCCATGACCTCAAGAACAGACCAAGAATCCAGCCTCGAGACACGCAGACGCAACGGAAAAGCAGAAGAGTCTGGATAAACACAGTTTTGAAACAAGTTTGTGGATTTTAGTTCATTTAATCTCAAAGAAAACAGAAGCTTCATTCCAAACTGTTTGTTATTTTGAAAGTTATTCAAAACAACTTCACACTAGGTATTGCCTAGGTATGTCAATGCTGAAATTTCTGCTGTCAAGGGCATTTTAAACTGACAGCTGTATTTGCGCTGTATTATTGTCATATATGTTATATATGTCCCTCCTTGCTGTTTTTATTTTAATTTTTTTAGATATTTTAAAGTATTTGCACTATTATAACATTTAACACACTGTAAGTTTAGTGACATTATACTGCATTATTACAGTCATAAAGTGTTTATATTACTCCTGATTAATCAGTTTGTTAATTTTAAACACTTTTGTGATAAACACTTTTTAAACACTTTTTAAATACACAAGATTGTATTTAAATGTTTTCAGTTTTGTTATGATAGCAATATGCTATTAGGGACATAAAAACAAGTAAAACTTACTATAACATTTTGTATATCTGTTGGAACTTATCAAAACCAAGATCTGACAAAATTATTTATAATTTGACGGATGATTTTTGTATGAAATGCTCAAGATCATTAAATATTTTAGCATATTTGTGGATTGTTTTTTTTCTTATGAAATGGCAATGTTAGGTTAACCTCATACAATAAAACGTACTCGGTTACGAACGTAACCTTGGTTCCCTGAGATACGGGAACAAGTACTGCGTCTTGCTAAAGATGCTATGGGAAAAAGTCCTTTTTTCTCCTGAACTGAAGCCTTATTCAATCACGCAGTGTAACTGCGCGGCCATCGGTTCGTGCAGTGTATTAAAGACGAACCAATGGCTCGGCAGCGATGCTGCATGAACCTATGGCTGCGAAGCCCGCCAAACCCCGCCAGAATGGGCGGGACCATCTGGCAATATATGCAGCCGCTTCGTCACAGGATTCAGGTTGCTTCGACTGAAGCGATGACTGAGTCGTGCAGCTACCTGGCATGGCTAGCAACGCAGTACTCGTTCTCGTATCTCAGGGAACCGAGGTTATGTTCGTAACCGAGTACATTCCCTTTCGATACTTCACTCGTGCTGCATCTTGCTAAAGACGCTATGGGAACACAGTGCAATCACGCTGTGCTAAGGTAGAGGAACAACCACATGTGTAATCTTGTCCTTGACGTCTCAGGGTCCAAGGGAACAAGAACAGCAAACACCTAGGCAGTGGATTAAGCTTACAGAGGTTACACCCGACTTTGGGTGATCGTTCAAAAAGACTTGCACAGCCTCAGCACCCATGGGGCCGAGAGCATACAATTAGATCTTCTGATGGGTTTGAACATGTTATATCCAAACTTCCACTCAAAATGGTACTGCAGAAGCAGGAACGTGCCCATTATACAGAAAGAACCCTCGCCTGTAAGGCAGGGACATCTAGGTTATAATCCGGCTAGCCCGACATCTAGGCTAGCCCGACAGCTCCTCAGCGTCCGTGGCTGCTAATGACATGCTGTCATCCAGCAGCTCATCGTCACTCCCCCAAATGAGAACAGATTGCTCGCGATGGCAGAGGGACGCTGGTCAGGCTGGGTGAAGAGGATGTGAGAAACCTCTCTGTGTGGAGAGAGCGAGGTACACGGGGCCTGAGCTGACGTAAACTCGCTCGCATCCGAACGCTATGATCCTCTGAATACGGGAGGGCGCGTGGGGCGGACTCGCTTTCGGAAAGGCGAGACTCATATTCTCACAATGAGAACATTCCATCTCTGTGAGCGCAGATTCCGCATGGGATGCTCTAATATTGCTTGTCGGATGGCAGCAGGGGAAGCAGGATCACTGCTGTGCTTTGCTGAAGGCAGTTTGGAAAAGCGGCCAATCAGCCGAGCAGGAGATCGCGTTCCACTGCGAGGTGTGTCAACGGCGAGCAGGCTCTTCAGTCAGCGGAGATCAACAAAGAACATTGTCGTCGCTGAAGGAGAAGAAATCTGAATCCTGTGGCGAAGTGGGCGCTTATATAGCCAGATGGCCCCGGCAATTTTGGCGGGCTTTGCAGCCATAGGTTCGTGCAGCATCGCTGCCGAGCCATTGGTCCATCTTTAATACATTGCACGAACTGATTGCCGTGCAGTTACACTGCGTGACTGAATAAGGTTTCAGTTCAGGACCTTTTTTCGCTATGGGAAAAAAGGTATTTTTCCCATAGCGTCTTTAGCAAGACGCAGTACGAGTGGAGTATCGAAAGGGAACAATTGTTTTGTACCTACTTTAGAACGCCAAAAGAATGGTTGGATGATTGACCAGGTAAATATGTACAAAACATTTTGCTAATGTCCTCTTTGATCCGCTTAAAGCCTAGGCGGAAATTAAAAGAATATGAAATATGAACTAACTTTATTAGCAAACTTTATGATAAATGCTTCAGTGACAGTCCTGTGGTATATAGTATCATTTTGTTGAAATGTAGTTTTTAAAATAAAAATGTATTACATCGAACGGGGCGATAGGAAAAGGGAGGATCAATGTTAAACCAAAGATTTTTTGGGGGAGTGTATTACTTCATGTTTTTTATATATATACAGGGTGCGATTTGTAGGAGGGGATGGGGGGATTTCCCCCCCTCTGATCTATGCATCCCTGCCTCTGCTGAATTATTTTTTATCCACCTGCTCCGACGTTCCGATCTAAATCAAATGATTCGCGATATGTGCTTTGAAGTCCCTGTGTTCTTTCGCTATATAATTTATTCGTTGTTTGAATAATCGTGGAAATGAAATGATTACAATTAATAGGCCTGATTTACAATAATTTTTTTTAATTAAACTGTGATCACGTTAAAACACTTTCCGTTGTATTAAAAACAGTGTAGTTGGGTCAACCTCCGCCTTAGCGTTTTATACGCCTACTAAAAGTTTTAAAAAGTATCCCCACCTACAATTTTTTCACAAATCGCACCCTATATATATATATATATATACAGTATCTCACAGAAGTGAGTACACCCCTCACATTTTTGTAAATATTTTATTATACCTTTTCATGTGACAACATTGAAGAAATGACACTTTGCTACAATGTAAAGCAGTGAGTGTACAGCTTGTATAACAGTGTAAATTTGCTGTCCCCTCAAAATTACTCAACACACAGCCATTAATGTCTAAACCGCTGGCCACAAAATTGAGTACAAATGTCCAAATTGGGCCCAAAGTGTCAATATTTTGTGTGGCCACCATTATTTTGCAGCGCTGCCTTAACCCTCTTGGGTATGGAGTTCACCAGAGCTTCACAGGTTCCTCTTCCTCTGGAGTCCTCTTCCACTCCTCCATGACGACATCACGGAGCTGGTGGATGTTAGAGACCTTGCACTCCTCCACCTTCCGTTTGAGGATGCCCCACAGATGCTTAATAGGGTTTAGGTCTGGAGACATGCTTGGCCAGTCCATCACCTTTACCCTCAGCTTATTTAGAAAGGCAGTGGTTGTCTTGGAGGTGTGTTTGGGGTCGTTATCATGTTGGAATACTGCCCTGCGGCCCAGTCTCTGCTTCAGTATGTCACAGTACATGTTGGCATTCATGGTTCTCTCAATGAACTGTAGCTCCCCAGTGCCGGCAGCACTCGTGCAGCCCCAGACCATGACACTCCCACCACCATGCTTGACTGTTGGCAAGACACAATTGTCTTTGTACTCCTCACCTGGTTGCCATCACACACGCTTGACACCATCTGAACCAAATAAGTTTATCTTGGTCTCATCAGACCACAGGACATGGTTCCAGTAATCCATGTCCTTAGTCTGCTTGTCTTCAGCAAACTATTTGCTGGCTTCCTTGTGCATCATCTTTAGAAGAGGCTTCCTTCTAGGACGACAGCCATGCAGACCAATTTGATGCAGTTGTGTATGGTCTGAGCACTGACAGGCTGACCCCTGACCCCTTCAACCTCTGCAGCACTCATACATCTATTTCCCAAACACAACCTCTGGATATGATGCTGAATACGTGCACTCAACTTCTTTGGTCGACCATGTGGAGACCTGTTCTGAGTGGAACCTGTTCTGTTAAACCGCTCAGTTTCAGGGTTTGGCAATCTTCTTATTGCCTACGCCATCTTTATGTAGAGCAACAATTCTTTTTTTCAAATCCTAAGAGAGTTCTTTGCCATGATGTGCCATGTTGAATTTCCAGTGACCAGTATGAGAGAGTGAGAGCGATAACACCAAATTTAACACACCTGCTCCCCATCACATGACACCGGGGAACGAAAATGTCTAATTGGGCCCAATTTGGTCATTTTCACTTAGGGTGTACTCACTTTTGTGGCCAGCGGTTTAGACATTAATGGCTGTGTGTTGAGTTATTTTGAGGGGACAGCAAATTTACACTGTTATACAAGCTGTACACTCACTACTTTACATTGTAGCAAAGTGTAATTTCTTCAGTGTTGTCACATGAAAAGATATAATAAAATATTTACAAAAATGTGAGGGATGTACTCACTTCTGTGAGATACTGTATTATTAATGCTTTAATACTTTCCATATTCAGATTTAATGCCTTTAAACTGTATACCGTTCCCTCAAAAATATCTTCCAGTCCCAGACAGCAGAGGTCTGATCGTTTCAGTGTTGTGTTGTGTTATACATAGTTGTCAATGGCTCGTCTGGGCACTTACTGACATCCAGAACATTGTTCAGCTAACATTGAGGCTAAGATATATACACGTATAGGCTAATGAACAGTAGTTTGCAAACTAGATTTTTAAATTCACTTACAAGCTGCTGTTGCCTACACTGTAAAATGCAATCAGTTGACATAACTTAAAAAAAGTGAGGAAACCCGTTGCCTTAAAATTAAATAAACTTCATGCGTATTGTAAAAAATAATTTAAGTGAACGACGATTCTGAAATTTTTGACAAATAAAAGTTATTGAAACAAAAGAAAATGTGTTGTGGTCACTTTTTATTTTAAGTTGGACTAACTTTATTCAATTGTGATTACTTAAAAGTGTGAATCAACTTAAAACTAACAAGTTAATACTATGGAAGCAGATGTGTAGCTAAATTCAATTTGAAATGTAATATGCAAAATGGCAATGCAATATGTAAAATGGCTATGTATTTCTGTATTTAAATTGACATTTCCCCATACATATGTGCAACATTTAATGCAAAATGAAAATTCAATTATATAATTTAAATTAGCCATTTTCTACACTAGTTTTAATATGCAAATTAAAAACATATTTTAATTTTGCAAAATTAAAATATATTACCCAAATTGATTAGATATGTTTAACATGTCCAAGCAAAAACGGTAGCAAAATTATCATTTAAATGCTGAGATGATTGACAGGTATCAAGAATTGTCAAACCAAGTCAACTCACATTTATTTCTATGTAGTGCTTTATACAATAAAGATTGTCAAAGCAGCTTTACATTGCTAGACAGGAAAATAGTGTGTTGATAATGCAAATAAAATTCAGTTCTGATGTAAAGCAGCTCTAAAAAGAGAACAAAAGTAAACAGTCAATATTTCAGTAAAGTCAGTTCATTGTTGATTCAGTGATGTCATCATCATCCAGCTTAGTTCAGTTCTACTCAGATAGTGTCTGTGAAATCAAGTCAATAATATTCCCAAAAATTAAGTGTCCCCAACTAAGCAAGGCAAAGGCAACAGAAATGGAGAAAAAACCTTGGGAGAAACCAGGCACAATCGAGGGGCCAGTTCTCCTCTTGCCAGAGGAACCAACATGGGGCTGGTTGCATAAACCACTTAGACAAGTCTTAAAAAATTTGTCACCTAATTTTTTTTTGGGGCTAAGACTGGTCATAAATGTTAGTTATAAATGTCATAAAACTGTCATAAAAGTCAGTTATAAAAAGAGAGAATGGTCTAATTTGAATACAAAAATAAGTCTGATTACTTCTTGACTAACTATTAGGTGGTCAAACTAGTTCTTAAGACACAGTCTTAACATAGTGGCTATGTTTATGCAACTGGCCCATGTTGTGGTTCATCGTGGTCTTTGCTGAGGTTTTGTGCCGATGGCGGTCTAGTTTACTCAGTCTTCACAGGGAATCTGTCTCTAGGGCTCATCTAGTTGACATGGTCTCCACTAACATCCAGGGTTGTCGAGGTCCTCTCTAGGTGCTAATTCACCATCTGGTCTGGATACAGACCGGATCCTAGTGGCTACGGTGACCTCAGAATAAAAATGAGACAGACTAATATTAGCATATGCCTTACTTCTTATGATATAACAAGTACATCTGGAATTATTGACATTGTTATTGTTAGTGAACACCCTCAGAAGGAGATGTGGACATTTTGGGACTAATTTAATGGACACTTCAAACATGACAATTACATGAAAATTTAAAATTTCTTTACATATTGCAAGACTTTCAAAGTAAATCACTTACCACAGTTCGACAACATGAAAGAAGAATGCAAAACGTCCATTAAATAGTCCCGCGCTGGCAGTTCTGCTTAAGCGTGCTCTTTGCATATGCCTGAAATTATATGAGAGCCATTAACACAAACTGGCTAACTAGCACGCTCACATGTCCCGATCCCATCCCACGCTTGTATATTTTGTAAAATATTGATGTCCACATAACTTCTCTAGAAGGTTACAAATTTTATTTCAGATGTAGTCATTGTGGACGTATTTTCAACGTTTGCGTACCTGAATAGTATCTGCATGCACAATAATGAAAAGAACACACAAAAGGGCATCGATATACAGCAAAGAGTCTGGTGTGGCAGGTGGAACTGGAACTAACTTCTGTCCAGAGTTTGTCACATCTTTGTCTTCACGAACTGCCCTGAACACAATTGAAATATAAACAATTATTATAAATATAAATAAAGCTTCACAATGCTTATTTTGGCTTCTCCCAGACTGATATTTAGTCTTTAGTGAGTTGTGTCAGAGTGAGTATAATTAAGAATGACAATTCTAAAGATCTGCAAACAGAAACAAGTACAGAATATAAGTTTTAACATCTAATAGTCTAGTATTCTATTAATTTAACTTCCCTTACAAAAGTTAACCATGGTTTTGTTACATTAAAAATGTAGTAAGTGTAGTTTTTTTGTTGTATTTACTATCATTTGTATAACCACAGTTTTACTACAATTACCTTGGTTAAAATATGGTTAGTGTAGCAAAACCATGTTTAATTTGTGGTTGTATGGTATATAGTAGTCTCAGCCTCATGGACCTTTCACACAGGACGTGGCATGCGCTGCGCTGGCCGCCGAGTTCAGCGTAGCCCTTCAGATACAAAGCGATTTGCGCTATGCTGGCCAGAGCAAAGTAGGCGGAGTTTTCAAAACTACTACTTTGAATGTAAATCTCTCGGTCTATGAAAAAAACTGACCGGTTTTAGCTGGCCTCCCAGCCTGGTCATAGCTGGTTTATCAGGCTGGTTTTAGAGGGGTTTTGACCACATTTTTAGCTGGTTTCAGCTGGTCGGGTTGGCTGGTTTTAGCTGGTCAGACTGGCTGGTCTTAGCTGGTCTTGGCTGGTTTTATCTGGTCTTGGCTGGTTTAAGCTGGTCAGAGACCACCCAGATTGCAAACTGACATAGAATCAGCATAGAATCTATGTTTTTCGTGGCATCAAAACAATGTTGATTTCCTGCTTGTTTTAAAAATCTCACATACTTAATAATAGATACATTAGTAATAATTTATTAAACACACATCACATTGTCATAATTTATTTATTTATACAAAATATACAGTTACAAATACATGTTTAGAGCATACAAACCTTCTGTATACAAAGCTTCTATATTAGACTAATATAGAAATTAAAACTTTGCAATTAAAACTAAGTTATTTGTATTATCAGGGATGTAAACTAATCAGGTCAGGTTTGAAAAAGGTGATGAACATGTAACCCACAATTTTAATATCAGTAGACAATAAAGTTCATTTTTAATTGCTTTTTAATCCATGCAATATCACTCCATTAGTACATTTTCTCTAAAGTTGTGCAGTGTTTGGGGCATGTTTTTTTTATTTATTATTATTTGCCTCAAATAATATAATATGAAAAACTGGATGACGAGTAACTTCTTACTGCTAAATTCAGAAAAAACAGAGGTGTTAATTATCAGACCTAAAAACCCCACATATAATAACCTAGAACACTATCTAACACTTGACGGCATGCTCTGTCATTTCTTCTTCATCAGTTAGGAACCTAGGTGTGCTGTTTGATAGCAATCTTTCATTTGAAAGCCATGTTTCTAGCATCTGTAAAACTGCGTTTTTCCATCTCAAAAACATATCAAAATTACGACCTATGCTCTCAACGTCAAATGCAGAAATACTAATTCATGCGTTTATGACCTCAAGGTTAGACTATTGTAATGCTTTATTGGGTGGTTGTTCTGCACGCTTGATCAACAAATTACAGTTGGTCCAAAATGCAGCAGCTAGAGTTCTTACTAGAACCAGGAAGTACGGCCATATTAGCCCGGTTCTGTCAACACTGCATTGGCTCCCTATCAAACATCGTATAGATTTTAAAATCTTGTTAATTACTTATAAAGCCCTGAATGGCTTAGCTCCTCAGTACTTGAGCGAGCTCTTGTCACATTATAGTCCTCCACATCTGCTGCGTTCTCAAAACTCTGGCCATTTGATAATACCTAGAATATCAAAATCGACTACGAGCGGCAGATCCTTTTCCTATTTAGCACCCAAACTCTGGAACAATCTACCTAATACTGTTCGGGAGGCAGACACACTCTGTCAGTTTAAATCTAGATTAAAGACACATTTCTTTAACCTGGCTTACACATAACACACTAATACACTTCTATTATTCAAATCCGTTAAAGGATTGTTAGGCTGCATTAATTAGATCAACCGGAACCGGGAACACTGCCATAACACATGATGTACTCGTTACATCAAAAGAAGAATGGCATCTACGCTAATATTTGTCTGTTTCTATTCTGTTTCTCAGTCCATGTCTGGATCAGATGGTGGATCGGCGCCAGGAGATGATGTATGTGGCCCTGATCGTCGGCGGTGGCCGGACACCTGGATGAGCCCCGGGGACATATCCCCAGTCACCGTAGCCACCTGATCCGGTCTGTATCCAGCCCAGATGGTCACTGCAGTCACCAGATTCAGTCCGTATCCAGATCAGATGGTGGATCAGCACCCAGAGACAACCTCTACAGCCCTGAACGTCAGCGGAGACTAGGACACCGAGATGAGCGCCAGAGACAGATCCCCAGTGAGGACCCCGCCACTTAGACAGCCATTGGGAAAGACCACTGGAACCAGTTGAGCCCTTAAAATCTGACTTTGCTGCAGTTGGAATTGAACTGCTGGTTCGTTTGGCCAGAGGAGAACTGGCCCCCCGACTGAGCCTGGTTTCTCCCAAGGTATTTTTCTCCATTCTGTCACCGATGGAGTTTTGGTTCCTTGCCGCTGTTGCCTCTGGCTTGCTCAGTTGGGGACACTTCATTTCCAGCGATATTGTCGACCTGATTGCAAAGACACTATTTAAACTGAACTGAGCTGGATGATGACATCACTGAATTCAATAATGAAATGCCTTTAACTGAAAATCTTTTTTTACATTTAGTCATTTGGCAGACGCTTTTATCCAAAGCGACTTACAATTGGGGAATACAAAAAGCGATTCATCTTGAAGAGGCAATCAGACAGAGGAAGTGCTCGTAACACCAAGTCTCAGTCATTGTTCAAATAAGTACAAGCTAGTAAGGGAGGGAGAGAAAGATAGAGGGATTAACTTTTTTTTTGAGTTTAGGATGAAGTCAAGTACTGCCGAAAGAGATGAGTTTTCAGTTGTTGCTTGAAGATTGACAGGGATCCAGCATTTCGAATAGGGGTGGGAAGATTATTCCACCAGCCAGGAATGGTGAACGAGAATGTTCTGGAGAGTGATTTTGAGCCACTCTGTGATGGTACCACAAGGCGTCGCTTACTAGCAGATCTCAGACTTCTGGAGGGGATGTAGGTTTGTAAAAGTGAGTGGAAGTAGGGTGCTGAGCCTGTGGTCGTTCTGTATGCAAGCATCAGTGTCTTGAACTTGCTGCGAGCTGCCACTGGTAGCCATTGCAAGGAGATGAAGAGAGGTGTAACATGCGCTCTTTTGGGCTCATTGAAGATCAGTCGTGCTGCTGCATTCTGAATCATTTGTAGAGGTTTGATTGTGTTTGATGGCAGACCAGCCAGAAGAGCATTGCAGTAGTCCAGTCTAGAAACGACAAGGGCCTGGACAAGAAGTTGTGCAGCATGTTTTGTCAGAAAGGGCCTGATCTTTCTGATGTTGTGTAGTGCAAACCTGCAGGATCGAGCAGTCTTTGCAATGTGCTCTTTGAAGGTCAGCTGGTCATCAAAGATTACACCAAGATTTCTGACCGAAGTTGATGGGGTAATCATTGATGAGCCTAACTGAATCGTGAAGTCATGCTATAGAGTCGGAGTGGCAGGGAAGACAAGAAGCTCTGTCTTTGCCAGGTTGAGCTGTAGGTGATGTTCTTTCATCCATGCCGAGATGTCTGCCAGGCAGCCTGAGATTTGTGCAGCTACCGTTGGGTCATCTGGTTGAAAAGAGAGATAGAGCTGTGTGTCATCGGCGTAGCAGTGATAGCAGAAGCCATGTGCATGTATGATGGGACCCAGTGATGCTTCAGTGACTGAGAGTAGCGCAGTCTCTGTTGAATGGCCACTCCTGAAACCTGACTGTTTAGCATCCAGTTTGTTGTACTGTGAAAGAAACCGTGAGAGCTGGTTGAAGACAACTCGTTCGAGTGTTTTCCCTACGAATGGAAGGAGGGAGACAGGTCTGTAGTTTTCTAAAAGAGAAGTGTTTAATGTAGGTTTTTTGGATCAATGGGGTTACCCGAGCCTGCTTGAATGCTGTGGGGAAGATGCCTGTGAGGAGAGATGTGTTGATAATGTGTGTGAGTGCCAGTAAGAGTATGGGAGAGATTGTTTGGAGAAGGTGTGAGGGGATTGGGTCGAGAGGACATGTTGTAGGATGGCTGGAGAGGAGAAGTTTGGATACTTCTGACTCGGTGAGGGGACAGAAGGAGAAGATGGGAGTTAGAGCAGTGGATGTGGTTGATTGGAGGTCCTGTGGAGTTGAGAACTGGTTACTGATTGTTCTAGTTTTGTCTGTGAAAAAAGAGGCAAAGTCGTCAGCGGTTATTGAAATGGTGGGAGGTGGAGGAGGGGGACAGAGGATAGAATTAAATGTTCTGAAGAGATTATGCATGTCTGGAGCGCTGTTGATCTTGTTGTGGAAAAGTGAAGATTTGGCAGTGTGGACTTCAGTAGAGAAAGATGAAAGCAAAGACTGATACCTACTCAGGTCCGACGGATCATTTGATTTTTTTAATCTTTTCATTTTACATGATTGACACTATTTTCCTTTTTTGATATTGTGCAGTTGCTTTGACACAATTTACATTGTTAAAAGTGCTATATAAATAAAGGTGACTTGACTTGACGTTGGCGCAAGAAGTATGTGTCTAACATTGCGACAAGACATTGCTGGTTTACACCAAGAAGGAATATGCAAGCTGGAGATATAGTCTTGGAGAAGGCAGACGATCTGCCCAGGAATGAGTGGGGCTTGGCAGAAGTTATCAAGACTGTTGTTGACAAAAATTGTTTGGTGAGAATAGTGAAGATACGTTTTGGAGACAGAAATCTGGGGAAGGATGGTAAACGTCTGAACAAACCATCAGTAGTCGAGCGTCCACTGCAGAAGCTGGTCCTGCTGCTGGAGGCCGGCAGCCTGAGCTTAATGATATCCTTTGATTTAAGCAGTTCATAGTAGAATATGTTTCAGTTTTACTTTTACATCTTGCCTTAAACATTGCTATTTTACTTTAGAAATCATTTGTGACTGAAGTTTGAAATTTATAGTCACTCATGATTGGTGGGAGTGTAAATAACCCTCAGTTTTTAGAATTAGTTTCCAGGATTTATATACTATTCTTACATTATTTAATTCTGTCCTTTCTTAATATTAGTTGTGTTTATTATATCTTGGAACGATACTTTGCACTCTTTAAGTTATTTAACCGATATAGATTTTTATTTTGAAAGGCGGCTTGACGGAAGTGTCCAGAGCCCGTGTGTATTGTGGATGCTATGCAAATAAATAATGAACCAAGTTGAAGATTCCTTGCTATATGAGATGCCGAACAATGATGCAAGCGATCAAATAAATGAATGAATGAAACTTAATCCTTACAAACAAGTGGCCTGGGATCAAAGAGCTTCCACAGGTAATATTTCCATATATGATTTTCTTTTATTTGTGGTGTGAGGGCGAACAGTTTAATGCAAATCACTGTATTGAATCTACAGAGATAAATTAAGCCATATCTTATTTGAGTTGTTACAGAGTTTCAGTTTAACTTTCATCCGAGTTCCGTAGTGAATGTAGACATTTTATATTATTTTATGTTTATATGATTCAACTTAAGATCGCGTTGGAATGAGTAACGCTTACTGTATCAACATTGCGTTAATCAAAAGCAGAGGTATTTCATGCGGACATCGATAAGGGCTATGGCATCTATTAATGTCTGCAGGAAATACCTCTGCTTTTTCAGCTTTCTAAGGCTGAAAAAAGCAAGTTTTTCACACCGGCCGTGTATAGGGCTATGGCAAATGATGTAAAGTGAGCCTTAACCACTCCAACGCGATCTTAAGTAGAATAATAGAAACATTAAATGATATCAACGTCTATATTCACTATATTATCCAGTCTCCGCTGTAGCTCCCGTGACCTAAATTCCCAGAATGCATTGCCGCTGTGACAACACATTCCCAGACTCTATAGAGCAGAGCCTGCAAGAGCACAGGAAAGCTATAGACTGTATTTAATAGACAGATAGATAGATAGACAGATTAAGAGAAAAATGGGAGGATGTTAAGAAACATTTGAAATGAAATTAATTTGAAATAATCTATGTTTGTGTTTAACAGGTGGAAGCATCATACAGCAGCACACAAACTAGCTGGTGTCGTGTCATATTTTGTGATATGAGTTTGTTCTACATTTCATTTTTGTCTCATTCATCATAAAGCATCACACTGAAGTTTCTCTGTTTTTTTATGGCACTACATTGGTGACATCCGTGAAGTCAGCGGCTCTGAATGGCTGGACACCAGCATCAGAAAATCCTGCTGGCCAAAGGCGTCACGTAACATCAGGAAAAATGGCTACATGCTCTTCTACGTGAAGAGGTAAATAGTACCACAATACTAGGGCTATAATGTTCAGTGCTCAGTTCAGTTGTAGTAAATCACTGTTGTTTTGCAGCTGAACAGCGGCTGGTTGAAGGAAAGGAAACACATTTAAAGCTCATCAGCTTAGTGAAGATCCTTCTGTGGCTCCTCCAGCTGCCACCGGCTCATCCAACCTCCTCGATTCATCATGGTCATCTTGGGCATCAAACACCAGAACATTTATTTGTATACCAGTTTCTGAAGTCTTTTTTGACAATTTAATGCCTGACTATAGCTGTACTTTCCCTCGCAGACAGCATTGTTTGCCTCGTGACATTCTTCACTGGAGAGATGCATTCATCTACATCAGTGGTTCATCACAGCAACCTAGAAAAAGAAGGGTGTGCCTAATACCATTAGAACTTAATAAAAAAAAATAAAAATAAAAATACCATCAATATACCACATTTCTCTCTGTTGTGAAAGCTTCACACCTTCTCAGGGCTTAAGTCAGGTGAGAACTTCTCTATGGAGAGCCACCGTCCTTCTGCCCACATCTCCTGACAGAGAACTACAGGCAGTGAACTTTATGAATGAGTAACAAAGGACTTTAAAATAGTAAGCTATTTTATGTGGGTCTCTGATAATATTTTATCCATGTGTCATTTAAGACAGCACAGAGCTGGCTACAAAGAAATGGCTATGTAGAAATAAACTTGTTTGTACAAGATCTATGCAGCAATTACGTCAGTACCCTCAAATGGACAACTTTGTACCTTCTTTACCCTCAGAGGGTTCATATTAGTACCTTAGAGTAGTAATATGTACCTTTTCTGTAGTAATATGTGCTCTTGGGGTACTAATGCGCATGCTTTAGGAGTAAAGAAGTACTGCCATTGACAAGCTGTTGTACCCCTAAAGGTAAGATTTTTGGCCTTTTTTTTTTGCTCAGGGCTATTTTATTCATATTTTATCAAGACAGTTTCCTTGGGCCCATATGATACTGATGTGTTTGAATGTATATGAAGAGTATTTTAAAATTGCATTTAATAGTTTGTAGAAAACTATTGTAGTAAAAGCTTTAGACATTAAGATGTTTTTAAGAATCATCTGAATGGTGTACACTTGTGAGATGAAGGCTGTATTCACACTTTTGTATATAATTAGGTGAGGGGCACCCTCCTCAATGTATATTATTATGGCCAGTTGAAATGACGTGACCTGTAGTTTTTCGAACGTCGAAGAGAATCCTCACTGGCTCATTGGCAGCTGCCTGTGTAAGCTAGTAGCATAGTGTAGTTTGGTGACAAAAAGTCAAAATTACACTTTGAACTTATTATCGTGCTTTACCAGCAAAGAATCAGAACCTGTGTGGTCAAAGAAGCAGAAGAGTCCTTAAGCCAGAAGACAGATTGACGAAGACCAAAAAAACCTAGCATAAACATTCGTACAATGAGAAGAGATTTGGTGACGGATAAAATCCTGATGCCCAATTAGCTTCTTTTTGTTAGACAGGTAAGGGCATAAGACAGGGGTCTCCAACCTTCCTCCTGGAAATCCTGCAGATTTCAGCTCCAACCACAATCGAACACACCTCAACCAGCTAATCAAAGTGCTCAGGGCTGTTAATTACAGGCATGTGTGTTGGAGCAGGGTCGGAACTGAAGTCTGTAGGGTTGGAGACCCTGTACATAAGGAAACTTGAAACAATCATGCTGATCCACATCGATGGATAGCAGAATTACTAAAGAACTGCAGAATGCCCCTTTAATGGTAGTCTAACTTCATCACCAACCAACAGTTGGCAGCAAAGTTAAAATATGATGATTAGCAAGAACATTTGATATTTTTTGAGCATTCTAGTGATGTGGCATGTTAAAAATACATCATATTATACAGATGTGTTGTCAAAGCGTTTTGGGTCAAACAACATTTTTCAGTAGTAACTCATTGACTCGTTTATTTTTTTTTTCTTCTGACACTCGCTTTAGCTTCACCTGACAGGCCTCAAAACATTCAATCTAATTTACAGTTACCAAAAAACATGAAAAATAATCTTTGGGCTGTTCATGCACAATAAGCATCTTAGTACAAAATTACAAGACAAAATAAATAAACTGCATTGTAAAATATTTACAAAGAAAATCAAGACAATTCAGTCTTGGCATCTCATGCATCTTCCAAAAATATACAAACACCTTTTAAGGGGTGGCATTGCAAACAAAAAGCCCAGAGATATCAGAGAGTCAGTCTTTACCCTTTAGTTACCAGAAACATATGGCTATGTAAAGGCATCTCCATGTCTCTCTATAACAGTGGGCTCACAGACTGTGCAGAGGTGGACTTCCTCTGAAACTTTCACAACTAGAGATACCTGATGGCAGCAAATTGTCCACAGAAAATGCAGAGACAGTCTCATGAGTAGCTCTCGTTCTCATTCCATGTGGTCATCCATTGCTTCATCTCCAAAGGATCTAACATGTCCTTTCCATCTTTCAAGAGACGCGTCTCCTTACGAATCCTAACCGCGTGATATTTTGGAACGCTGTCCTCATATTTGGAGCGTTTGAAAAATCCACACTGACAGAGAAAGAACAGAAGCGCATTAAGCATCATTTCAAAACTCAATTTCAAAATCATTCTGCGTTTATGTGCTTTGGAGAACACAGAGATGGGACATGCTTGACAAAACAGGACATGAAGAAGCACAGTACAAAACAAAACCGAGTTTCACACAGAAAGAGCGAAGCACGTTGTGCAGCATGTGTCTTTCCCTTCCTTTTGACAAAGCACAGGATGAGTTAGTGAGTTAGGCCACTCGTCATGCAGACGCCAATCTGCTGCAGCGATCGTGGTTTACCCTGGTAAGAAGAGCTAGGTCTCAGTGGACTGTTTGTCTGAGGGCTGAGTGTGAATCTCAGCTTTGTGAAAAGCGGCATCATACTCGTCCTTCTGGGCCCTCTTGAAGAAACCGCACTACAGAGGGGGCAAATTCAGGGGTCATTGCAAACATTTGTACTAAAGACAGTGGAATTCCACTAACACATCTTTTCATATGATTAATCTGCTGGTCACAAAAACAATTTGAGCAGTATAACCTGAATAAAAATGTGTGAAAATCAATGCATTCAAATATTAAAGGCAATGTCATCTGCACTCAAATGCTACAGGATAATTTTGCTTCACTTTGCTGCATTTTTGCTTAATGGCTTTTAATTAGGTGGTGATTTTCAGTGGATTTATGAAGTAGGTTCTCCTCACGGTCTAGCAGAGGAACCACAGGTGTAGAGAATCACAGTAACTGTCAACGCTATCCACTAACCTCTTGTGAAGTGTGTGCAATTGTATTGAATGTGCACTTGTAGCGCACTTCAAATCCTAAAAGTATATTTTTTTAAAAACTGTACTTGCACATAACGGCCCGGTTTCACAGACAGGGCTTAGACTAAGCCAGGATTAGGCCATAGTTAAATTAGGACATTTTAGTAATTTATTTTTCAAAGATGCTTAGAGTGGTTGCCGTGTATGTTTGCAGAGCCGTTTCTCAACGAGAATCAATCAGAATCAAGGACTGGAACTATCCATTTTATAAATATTATTTTATTAAGTAAAAAGTATATTCATGGTGTTTTTCTTTTCTTTTTTTTAAACTGACACTTTGTTTGATTTTTGATTTGTTTAATGAAATGACATTCCGAGTAGTGCAAGTCTCCAAATACTATTTTAGGACTTTTAAAAGTGTAAATCAGGATAAATAAAGATCTGAAGAGAAATTAGAATTGGAAAAAATCCAAATAGAAGCTTTTAACCAGGAATACTTCTTAAAGGTGCTGTGTGTTTTTGACTCTACTAAAGCATAAAAATACCATATTATGTTTGCAGATATTTAAGAAACATGCCAAGTTAACATACTTGTTTATCTGAAAAACAATGCTACAGTCAGTTATTATCCTTTTAAAATGTGCATTCCGGGCCGGAATGTTGGTCTCTGTTTTGGTTTGTGAAACCCGCCCACTACTACCAGTTTACCCAATTGTATTTTGGCACCCAGGTTTGCCAGCTGGTGGAAAACACAGCATATTTCATGTCATTCATCGTCATGTGCGCTCGTTCCTGTTGGTGTCATTAATCTGGCAACCTGCTTGTGCATCAAGTCTGAGGAGACAGACTTGTTTTGTCCAATATTTTGAATTTGGACTGCAATACCTAGTTCAACAGCTAGGTGTCAATTCTACATACAGCACCTTTAAAGAACTCTACACCATGTGGCTAATTTACTCTATGTATGTGCATGTGGGTGTTTTATTACCTTCCAGAGTAACAGAACTAGAAGAGCTAGCATTAGTATTCCAGCTAAAACAGCCACCAGAATGATCCACCAGGGAACGCCTCCGAACGGAGTCACGGTCATCTCTGGGAACACGGTCAGCCTCACCTGGCCATCACATCTACAGTTAGTCTAGCTGTTTTGTTGACTCACAATATTTCATCTACATCTATTAATGTCTTAAATGTCACAGATTTAACTGTGTTATGCTTGAATAGGAAACTGTTACCTGGGTCTCAGGATTTTTAAGGACAATGTTCTTGGCAGAAACATCCAGACTTATGGAGGCTTTCACTATTATATCAAGGTAATTGTAGGAAGCATAGTCCTGTTTTAGAGAGGAAACAAAACAGAATGCTTTAACAAACCAAGACATTCTTTCAAAGGAACAAAATAAGCACTCTTTATTGTCTTTACTTCAAGGAAAGTGGAATTCCACAGCCGGGATTTCAGAATGATGACCGCAGTGCTGTCCAAGCCCTGTAGGGGGCATTTGATCTCCACACATCTGGCATCCCCACTGCAAGACTACGAGAAAAACAATGTTCATTTCAAGAAGTTGTTTTGGACCTATTGCATTGCTAAAAATGAAATCACAAATATAAATAATTCAGCCTCATTACCAGAATCTTGTGCTTGCGTTTTTCAGAGAAGAGGGATGTTTTACTGCCTTCAGATGGTTTCCGCTCCTCTAGCTCACGCTTTATCCTGGTTGATGTTGACTCCTAAAAGTATGATAGATGTGTTGACTTTTTGTCCATAGTGTTATTTGGTTTATGATCAATTCTTACAAATGTTTTCTCGATCTAGAATAATATTTCGAGCAGTTTCGACAGCATTCATTCAGATGTGAACTAAGAGGATTTTGTACCTCACTCAGTCTGAGAGGGTTTATCTCTCTCTCAGGTGAACAGGTGACTAACTGCAGGTCCTTGGTGTTGATCTTCATCAGATACAGCAGCCATTTCCCCACAGAGCTTTCTTTAGGCCACTGGATGTTCAGCGATGCAGTTCCAAAAGACTTCAGAGGCTTTCCCAAATTAATCACCTGCAAAAAATAAAATCTTAAGTTTAAAACAGAGCTTTTCAAAGATACCTGAAGTGATATATAAAAAGGTAGATTCTTTAAAACTTCTTTTGCATTTACTCTGAATTCATATTCGACCAAGCTGCCGACTTCTTCCTCTGTCTTCATAGCGCTCATGCCTCTAACTTCACCTCCAAAATAGACCTGAGACGGCTTGGCAACCCTGATAATCCACAAGAGAAAACCACCATCTGATACAACATGCTTGCTGACAATGCGACTGGACAAAGCACAAGTAAGTGTACATAGATCATTGTAAAAAAAAAAGAAAAAAGAAGTGCACTTAACTGTATATTGAAAGTGCATTTGTAGAGATGATATAAATGATTGCATATATAATCTTAAAACTATATGTAAGAAAAAAAACAGTACTTTCAGATAATGTAATATTGATGACATAAAAGGCAACTTGTGTGTATTTGAAGAGAGTACACTTTTGTAAATGTTTAACACATTAAGAACACTTATGCACTTTATAATATGAAATTAAAAAGTGTACATTTTAAAGTACATTTTAAAATCACTGTTTTAATAAACTTTTGTTTTAAAGTAGACTACTTGATTATAATTTTAACTTTAGTGTGTTATTTAATAAGTTCATATGTTTTAAATATACTAAATTTCAACTTCATTCCAAATGTGTAATAACAAATATATTTAAAAACATGACATACCGCTTTAATTTGAAATGACATTAAAGTATATTTTAGTTTACCATTTACAGTGCCCTCCAAAAGTATTGGAACAGTAAGGCCAATTCCTTTATTTTTGCTGTAGACTGTAAACATTTGGGTTTGAAATCAAAAGATGAATATGAGATGAGAGATTAACATTTCAGCTTTTATTTACAGGTATTTTCATCTGGATCTGATACACAACTTAGAACATAGCACCTTTTGTTTGAACCCACCCATTTTTCATGTTACCAAAAGTATTGGAACATGTGACTGACAGGTGTGTTTTGTTGCCCTGGTGTGTCCTATTAATTGATTATTCAAACAATAAATAGCACTGAATGTCTGCGCTCAGTTTCAGATCCGTGCAGACTTTTCAGTCTACAGCAAAAATAAAGGAATTGGCCTTACTGTTCCAATACTCTTGAAGGGCACTGTATGCTTGTCAGTACATTTGGCACTGCGCATTAACTATATTTCAAAGACAATACAAACAAATATGAAATTATATATAAATATGTAGTGGGTCAAAAGCACTCAGTTCAGCTAATTGAATACAATATACATTTAAGCTATAACATATTTTCATTTAATTGCAATCATCATGTTTCCAAAAACATTCAATTCACACTTAAGGTGTATTGTTTCAGCAATAAGTACTCTAAAGTATGCTTAAGTGTACTTCTTTTTCACAAGGGGAGTCATTCTGGTAAGTATGTGATGGCAGAGATACAGTACATTAGTAGTTATTAACAGTTGCTTTTAACCTAAGGTTAAGTGCTTTAGTCAAGAGTACAGAGGCGACAGCAGTATATTGATTTAAGTATTCCTACAACTTCATGGTAAACCCTGCTTAAGTCTTTGCAGCCTTTGCTTTAGAAGCTTTGACACTTAAGCGTAAGAGTCCCCCCAACCCTACTGCTATATAATAGTGCAGCTTGTATAATATTAATTTACTGTATTATAAAATTCTGAATTTTCTCTCCTAGACAGCAATGGTTTTCAATGGAGAGCACATACATGCTTAAATAAAGTTATAATACGTACCCTTGTACAGAAAGAAGTAGTTTAATCACCACTTTGGCTTTGACCTTCATTTTGCCCAGGCCTTCCTGTAAACTCGTTCTGTATGAGAACAGAAATATCAGTATACAGTCATCATAAAATTGCAGTACCATTTTAGTTCATATATCAAACGTTTAAATCAGCAGTGATTCTGATATTTCAGACATACGTTTCCAGCTGAAGGTCGATCTCAACTTCTTTGGTGTCGAGTGATATCTTGCCTGTGCTCAATATGATATAGAATGTTACCTACAAAAAAAAACATTTGTATTAAAATGGTAATTCATGAAATAGAGTAATATTGCATCTTTGAAGTATTACTGACCGCTGCATCCCGTTTAAAAGGGTTTCCCAGCTCGCAGTCTGCCAGGGAGCCATTCTGATTGGCAGCACAGATCACATGTTTATCCTACAGGACAACAGGGGTTTGTTTACACAACATCATAGCACAGATAATAGTTGTATTTAAGGCTTTACAGTTTGCTATTCCTTTATTGTGAGGACTTCACTGTAAAGTATGGATCATGGATGACTGATTGAATTAACAAAAAACATAATGTGAAACCGAGCCATACTGAATCCTTGACTGAACCAACTGTAGAAACAGTAATATTTGGTGAAATAAGGAATGCAAACATAAAAAGTTATCAAATGAAATAGAGAAGAATTAGACTTGTGATTCACTTACAATAGATCTAAATCCTGAATATGAGAGGGATTCATCAAAATGCCCAACCAATTTGGCTTCATGAGCATCATCTCCATTCCTGTTCCTGACTGTGACCTCCAGAGCGATGTCTTTCTGATCACTCAGAGAAATCACCGGCACACCATTCTCCCTGAGAGATCGATTTGAAAATTTAGCACCAGCAAAGAAACCTATTTACATGCAAATTTAAGGCAGCGGCTATTTGCACTAAGTGCAAATAGCATATTTTCTTAGCGCTAGATACTATTTAAACTAAGTGCAAATAGCTATCGATTCTATTTATACTGTTAAAATAGCAATAGTTTCTGCTACTTATTGCAAATAGTGGCAATTATCTGCACCTCAGTATTGTAGTACATTATAAAACAGTATGTAATAATGTATTGAGTGTAAATGATAGTTTTAATTCAAATTATTAAATGGATGCCACCTTACTGGGACAATAAAGCCCTCCCTGCACCTACCCTAACCCTACCCGATACTTTTATTTTCAACTTTTTTATTATTTCCTTCATTTTTATTGAAAATAAATGCCTTGAGATTTGAAAAAGGTGAAAAAAAGTTTGGTAAAAGGCAGGTTTGAACTCAGGTCGATCGTGTCAAAAAGCTCACGCCTTAACATTTATGCCACTGAAATAGATGCTGAATAAGCATCTTTTTTTGTGTGTTGACTAACCCAATCACACATTGGTGGGTGAAGTTAGTGTAAATAGCCTTTGTCAACAAGGCGGGCTATTTGCACTTAGTGTAAATAAACACAATTTAAACATCCAAGCTATCATCCAAAAGAGTATCAGGGCATACAAAGATTTTTGTTGAGTGTTTAATAGTAATATATGTGGATATTAAGTAAAGATCATGTTCCATGAATATATTTTGTAAATTTCTTACTGTAAATATATCAAAACTTCATTTTTGATTAGTAATATGCATTGCTAAGAACTTCATTTGGACAACTTTAAAGGCAATTTTCTCAATATTTGGATTTTTTTGCACCCTCAGATTCCAGATTTTCAAATAGTTGTAACTTGGCCAAATATTGTCCGATCCTAACAAACCATACATCAATGGAAAGTTTTCAGATGGTGTATAAATCTCAATTTCGAAACATTGACACTTAAGACTGGTTTTGTGGTCCAGGGTCACATATAAAAGATCATCAGCTATAATAATGCATCATTTTTCACTGGCGATCAGGTCATATATATTAACTGTTAACAGCAGGTGTAAACAGAGCTAAATGAGTGTCTGCGAGCTGGTGTGTGTTGCATGGTTCTAGTAGTTTGTGATGTATTGTTGATACACACAGCGGTAGAGGAGGAAACACATCTTGTTTGGACTCCCTGTAGCAGAACCTGTACTGCAGGTGTAGGTTACTCTGACAGATGTTGTCTGTGCCACATCCCTCCTTCAGAAAGTTCACCTAGGCCAGGAAAGATAGCAAATCAAATCTTAAGTCTGTGTTGTTATTTTTTTTGTATATATTGCTTCATTAATCAGCCCATAGATGTAGGATAATATACAGTTTAATTGAGTTCCTTAACTTAAGTTGTATAAGACAATCAATAATTTTTACATTAATGACATTTACAGTCTAAGTTACATCAATTACATTCTAAATCTAAAGATTAAAGTAAAGCTTAAGATGTATTGACTATTCATCTAAAGATGTATTGACTGTTCATAAGATTTCCTACATAACATGCAGTAAGTTGTGAGTATACCTCAGTAATGGTCTTGTTGGGCACAGTGGAGTCCAGTATTGGCGTTAGTTGTGGCAGAGAGCTCTGCCGTTTGCCTCTCTTAGCGCTCTGAATGGCCACAGACACCTCGATAGGAATCGACCTGAGCTTATCCCTGATGCCTTCCTGAAAACCAGCACATCACAGATCCAACTCAGTCAACATGTATTGAAAACAGAGGTTAAACAGAGGCTGTTGAAATGTAATAATAATAATTCCACAGTTCCTAATTCCAAAATGAGAATCATAGGAATAGTGCACAGAGAAATAAATATCTGGTAACACTTTAGAATACTGTTTCTTACTTACTGCATAACTAATAAGGAATTACTGAAGAACTAACAGGTAATGATTCATTAACACTTAGCGCACTACTGTTAACTACTAAGGAAGATGTGTTAACTAATCAGTATGTAATACAATTTTATGATTGTGTTAAGTAACAGTTAGCTAAACAATAACTATTGTATTCTGTCACACCTCCTGAAGAACTACTATTAATTATCTACTAGTTAAGGTTCAATAAAAATAACTATGAAATAACTACTAATGAACAATTATACGCAAATAGTCACTATAATAATCAGGTTGTGGCCCACAAATCAAGTACTTGAGCAAAAGTACAGATACTCAATAAAATATTACTCCAGTAAAATTATAAGTAGGCCTATTAATTTTTAAAATTACTTGAGTAAAAGGACACTATAGTACCAACTTTTTTACAGTCCACTACTACTATTATTAGCCTATAATGGAAATGAAATATGCATTTTGTTTGCTGCACACCCAAAAGGACTCATTACTATAATTGTACATAACGAGGGGTGAGAACCAGAAGGGCGTAAGTGCACAAAGTCAGATCAACCTATGGTAAGTTTTTATTTTGGCCCTCCTGTAAAGTTAGTGAAATGTCACTTAAGCCTTTCTGGTTCTCATCCCTTATGTTTTTGCCTGTATGGTAAATAATTTCCTTGTTCTGTAGGAAATCTGCTTCGGAAAAGAACCGCAACTCAACCGTCTTGCCATAACTATCCAACTTACTACAGATACAGTACACTCTGTAAAATGGTAGTTTGTTAATTAATCAATTAATTAATTAATTTATTTTCTGAAACACTGGGATGAAGCTGTTGGGTCATATTTGTTTTTTAGTCTTTGTTTTTGTGTTGTGTTAATGCCTAGTTAACGGCAGTTTCCGTGAGCCCAGCTCCCGTATAAGTAATTAATTCCTTTATTAATTACTAAAGGTTTCACTATATTTTCACTTTAGAATAGGCCTACTCTTGCAGGTTCAAAATAAGTCCTGCATAATTATTTGATAATTATTTATTAATTACTAATGGGCTCCCTATGTTTTCACTTTAGAATACTGTTTCAGGTTCTAAGTAATTCTTGAAGAACTATCTAATAATTACTTATTAATTACTAAAGGTTTCACTATATTTTCACTTTAGAATAGGCCTACTCTTGCAGGTTCAAAATAAGTCCTGCATAATTATTTGATAATTATTTATTAATTACTAATGGGCTCCCTATGTTTTCACTTTAGAATACTGTTTCAGGTTCTAAGTAATTCTTGAAGAACTATCTAATAATTACTTATTAATTACTAAAGGTTTCACTATATTTTCACTTTAGAATAGGCCTACTCTTGCAGGTTCAAAATAAGTCCTGCATAATTATTTGATAATTATTTATTAATTACTAATGGGCTCCCTATGTTTTCACTTTAGAATACTGTTTCAGGTTCTAAGTAATTCTTGAAGAACTATCTAATAATTACTTATTAATTACTAAAGGTTTCACTATATTTTCACTTTAGAATAGGCCTACTCTTGCAGGTTCAAAATAAGTCCTGCATAATTATTTGATAATTATTTATTAATTACTAATGGGCTCCCTATGTTTTCACTTTAGAATACTGTTTCAGGTTCTAAGTAATTCTTGCGGAATTATCTAATAATCCTTTATTAATTACTAATGGGTTACCTGTATTTTCACTCTCCCTCAGTCCTTGCCTTACATACAGAAATTAAATTAATAGTAATATGGTATATGCTGAGGAGGCACACATACAGTACTGTATATAAAATATAAAAACTAAGGTAAGTTATCGCATGGCACTGGAGAGGTGGTGGGGTTCCTATCGGAAGCTGATTTCGGTCACACTTTATATTAGGTGGCCTTAACTACATGTACTTACATCAGAAAATAAGTACAATGTACTTATTGTGGTCATATTGTATTTTAAAACACTTTTGCTGCTGTTGAGGTGGGATACGGGTAAGGTTAAGGACAGGTTTGGTGGTATGGGTAGGTTTAAGGGTGGGTTAAGGTGTAAGGGATGGGTCAACAGAGTAATTAGAAATGTAATTACAGAAATTAATTACAGATGTAATTACAAATAGGTATTTTTAAAAATATAAGTACAATGTAAAAACATGTATGTACACAATAAGTGCATTGTATCAAATGATTAATTTAAATGTAAGTACACAGTAGTTAAGGCCACCTAATATAAAGTGGGACCCTGATTTCTTACAAAACAAACTCAAAACAATTCACTATATAGGCAAAACCAAAATGTATTGCATTTATTAATATTGCATTTTCATACTGCTACTACTGCTAATAACATTTATATGAAAGGGTCACAACTCAATGTAATTGTGTATGACTGTTCATTAGTAGTTACTTCATAATTATTTTTATTGAACCTTAACTAGTAGATAATTAATAGTAGTTCTTCAGGAGGTGTGACAGAATACATTAGTTATTGTTTAGCTAACTGTTACTTAACACAATCATAAAATTGTATTACATACTGATTAGTTAACACATCTTCCTTAGTAGTTAACAGTAGTGCGCTAAGTGTTAATGAATCATTACCTGTTAGTTCTTCAGTAATTCCTTATTAGTTATGCAGTAAGTAAGAAACAGTATTCTAAAGTGTTACCAAATATCTCACCAATTCACTGTATATTGCAACAGTAGATGAATGATTCTTGTAAACAAAAACTGACTAACTGATAATGTTAAAAGTCATAAAGTGACTAAGACAATTCACTGGAGGAGAAGATCTTCATGTTGGTCCTTTCCCCACCAATAGCCATATATTTTGTAAATGCATGCTATTGTTCTTATTGTGAACAACTAATCCATGCATAGGTTTCATTTTTTAACAATCCGTTGGACATAATAATGTTTAAACAAAATGTCATAACTCAATCTTCTGGTAAAAATTACAGTTTTTTTACTGCATACAGTTTTCTCTGGTAACTGTATGCAGGACTTTTCCAATCATTTAATCCACTTAAACCTCACCCCTGCGAGCTCACGTTCATCTGCGTCCATACCTGAGTGCCACGCCCACATCTCACAAGCCAATCAAAAACAGATTAATTGAACCAAGTTCTCACCCTGCATGTTTTCTTTTTCGATAATCAATTACAATCAGATGTGCGTCACAATATGGAAGAAAAGATCTGTCGCTACTTCTGTTTCATCACAACTTTAACGCATTATTTACTTGTAATCTGAGTTTGGTCTTGTAACAGGCTTTCTTGTTCTGTCCTCGTAGCTCCAGGGTGCCGGTCGACTGGAAATCCTGATCCATCGTGCTCTTCTCCAGAAACACAACCCTAGATGGAAGACCCAGCTTCCTGCGGTACCACTCTGCCTCAAGTGTACAGGAGATAGCTGGCAAACAAACAAAACATTTAGAATATGTGAGCTTCAGACCTCAGAACAAAGAAATGCACTTATTTACTTTACTGAACATCTAGCATGTAGTATCCTGTCTTCTGTCAGCATTAATAACACAGAATACATTTGGACTACATCTTAAGCACGGTTCATGAACTTAATCTTAATGTTAATCTTAATGTGCACATTAAGAACAACTGTAACGATAACAACAGCAATAACGATAACTATATTAGCATCCACTCCAACGTATTATAGTATTCTGTTTATTATAAACTTATGTAGCATATATGTCGTTTTACGCTTAAAACCCTCAATCTCTTTAAAGTCGGGCTTTCAGACTAAAAAAAAGATAATTATAATTATAATAGATAATGATTGTTTGTCAATATAAAAGCATAAACAGACTTACTGAGTTTAGGGTTGTAGGTGGAGGGCTTTGCTTTATATGAGAAACATGCTTCCACAGTCAAGCTATGAAGGATGCAAGATTAAATACCCATAAATATTAGAGTTCAAAATATCAAGCATATTTGTAAATGCTAGTATCTCACCATACGCTGTTGCCACATGTTTTCTTCACCAAGTCAATCTCCTTTGGTGTCACCTTGATGTCTTTCTTGATGCTAATAACAGTTTTGGACCTGCACATGAGAGGGATGTTATATCATGCTATAGCATCTCAAAACATCTCCAGGTAATGACTTTGACATGAGAAGTGAGCTACCAGCACCTGTATATGAAAACCGTGTCAGAGAGTGAGCCCACGGCGAGATCAGGGTATGAGTTCTGATCCAGGTCCATATTTCCAGCCAGAGAATAGCCAAACATCTTAATATTGTGCTGTTTACCCTCCAGAATCTACAAGATCAAGATACAAGATCATTTAGTAAGATCAAATCAGAAGTATTAGTGTTCGTAGATAAAGGTAAGGCTGTATTAATTGTTTAAGAGCAAAGACTACAAAAAGAAGAATTATATATATATATATATATACAGTGCCCTCCAAAAGTATTGGAACAGTAAGGCCAATTCCTTTATTTCCTTTATTAAGACTGTAAACATTTGGGTTTGAAATCAAAAGATGAATATGAGATGAGAAACTAACATTTCAGCTTTTATTTACAGGTATTTTCATCTGGGTCTGATACACAACTTAGAAGATAACACCTTTTGTTTGAACCCACCCATTTTTCATGTTACCAAAAGTATTGGAACATGTGACTGACAGGTGTGTTTTGTTGCCCTGGAGTGTCCTATTAATTGATTATTCAAACAATAAATAGCACTGAATGTCTGCACTCAGTTTCAGATTTGTGCAAACTGCATTTATAGTTAGTTAGACGTGTAACCAATATGAAAACCAGAGAAGTGTCTATGGGTGAAAAACGAGCAATTGTGAATCTAAGAGAAGATGAAAAATCAATCAGACCATTGCACAAACACTGGCAATAGCAAGTTCAACCATTTGGAATCTCCTGAGGAAGAAAGAAACCACTGGTGTACTAAGTAACACACCTCAAACGGGTAGATCAAGGAAAACAGCTGCAGGTGATGACAGAAACATTGTGACAGCTGTAAAGAAAGACCCTAAAACAACTGTTAGTGACATCAGCAACAACCTCCAGAGGGCAGGAGTGAAGGTATCACAATCTACTGTTCGCAGAAGACTTCATGAACAAAAGTACAGAGGCTACACCAGAAGATGCAAACCACTCATTAGCAAGAAGAATAGGAGACAAGCCTAAAAAATTCTGGGACAAGGTTTTATTGACTGATTTTATGGACCAAAGTGATGGAAAGGCTAAAGTGTGGAGAAAGAAAGGATCTGCTCATGATCCCAAACATACAAGCTCATCTGAAACACAGTGTACACAGGTGTATATTATAGTACATATTACACAAGTAATGTAATGGCTTGGGCTTTCATCGCTTCTTCTGGGACAGGGTCATTAATCTTCATTAATGATGTTACACATGATGGCAGCAGCAAAATTAACTCAGAAGTCTACCGAAATATCTTGTCTGACAATTTACAGAAAGATGCAACCAAACTGATTGGGAGATCCTTCATCATGCAGCAAGATAATGACCCAAAACATAGTGCCAAAACAACAAAGGAGTTCATCAGGGGCAAGAAGTAGAAGGTTTTAGACTGGCCAAGTCAATCGCCACACTTAAACCCTGTAGAGTATGCATTTTACCTGCTAAAGAAGAGACTGAAGGGGGAAACCCCCCAAAACTGAAAGAGGCTGCGGTGAAAGCCTGGAAAAGCATCACAAAAGAAGAATGCAAAAGTTTGGTGATGTCAGTGGGTCACAGGCTTGATGCAGTTTTTGAAAGCAAAGGATTTGCAACTAAATATGAAGTGTTTTTCATTTTAATCTATGTTAATTATATCTGTTCCAATAGTTTTGGTAACATGAAAAATGGGTGGGTTCAAACAAAAGGTGCTATCTTCTAAGTTGTGTATCAGATCCAGATGACAATACCTGTAAATAAAAGCTGAAATGTTAATCTCTCATCTCATATTCATCTTTTGATGTCAAACCCAAATGTTTTCAGTCTACAGCAAAAATAAAGGAATTTGCCTTACTGTTCCAATACTTTTGGAGGGCACTGTATATATATATATATATATATATATATATATATATATATATATATATATATATATATATATATATATATATATACATATACAGTGCCCTCCAAGAGTATTATATATATATATATATAATACTATATATATAATAATATATATACAGTCAGGTCCATAAATATTGGGACATCGACACAATTCTAACATTTTTGGCTCTATACACCACCACAATGGATTTCAGATGAAACGAACAAGATGTGCTTTAACTGCAGACTGTCAGCTTTAATTTGAGGGTATTTACAGTTTGCATATGTGCCTCCCACTTGTTAAGGGACCAAAAGTAATGGGACAGAATAATAATCATAAATCAAACTTTCACTTTTTAATACGGAGTTTAATGCGACTCCACCGGCCAGGGACATTTGAAACTTTCCCTTCAAAAACTCTTTGGTTGCTTTTGCAGTATGCTTTGGGTCATTGTCCATCTGCACTGTGAAGCGCCGTCCAGTGAGTTCTGAAGCATTTGGCTGAATATGAGCAGATAATATTGCCCGAAACACTTCAGAATTCATCCTGCTGCTTTTGTCAGCAGTCACATCATCAATAAATACAAGAGAACCAGTTCCACTGGCAGCCATACATGCCCACGCCATGACACTACCACCACCATGCTTCACTGATGAGGTGGTATGCTTAGGATCATGAGCAGTTCCTTTCCTTCTCCATACTCTTCTCTTCCCATCACTCTGGTACAAGTTGAGCTTGGTCTCATCTGTCCATAGGATGTTGTTCCAGAACTGTGAAGGCTTTTTTAGATGTCGTTTGGCAAACTCTAATCTGGCTTTCCTGTTTTTGAGGCTCACCAATGGTTTACATCTTGTGGTGAACCCTCTGTATTCACTCTGGTGAAGTCTTCTCTTGATTGTTGACTTTGACACACATACACCTACCTCCTGGAGAGTGTTCTTGATCTGGCCAACTGTTGTGAAGGGTGTTTTCTTCACCAGGGAAAGAATTCTTCGGTCATCCACCACAGTTGTTTTCCGTGGTCTTCCGGGTCTTTTGGTGTTGCTGAGCTCACCGGTGCTTTCCTTCTTTTTAAGAATGTTCCAAACAGTTGTTTTGGCCACGCCTAATGTTTTTGCTATCTCTCTGATGGGTTTGTTTGATGGGTCAGCCTAATGATGGCTTGCTTCACTGATAGTGACAGCTCTTTGGATCTCATCTTGACAGTTGACAGCAACAGATTCCAAATGCAAATAGCACACTTGAACTGAACTCTGGACCTTTTATCTGCTCATTGTAATTGGGATAATGAGGGAATAACACACACCTGGTCATGGAACAGCTGAGAAGCCAATTGTCCCATTACTTTTGGTCCCTTAACAAGTGGGAGGCACATATGCAAACTGCAGTTGGGGGTTCGGTGCCTTGCTCAAGGGCACCTCAGTCGTGGTAATGAGGGTGGAGAGAGCGCTGGACATTCACTCCCCCCACCTACAATCCCTGCTGGCCCGAGACTCGAACCCGCAACCTTTGGATTACGAGTCCGACTCTCTAACCATTAGGCCACAACTTCCCCATATATATATATATATGTATGTATGTGTATGTATGTATGGATGTATGTATATGTGACCCTGGAGCACAAAACCAGTCATAAGTACCTGTGGGTATATTTGTAGCAATAGCCAGCAATACACCGTATGGGTCAAAATGATCGATTTTTCTTTTATGCCAAAAATCATTAGGATATTAAGTAAACACCATGTTCCATGAAGATATTTAGTAAATGTCCTACTGGAAATATGCCAAAACTTAATTTTTGATTAGTAATATGCATTGCTATGAACTTCATTTGGACAACTTTAAAGGTGATTTTCTCAAAATTTTTATTTTTTTGCAGATTTTCAAATAGTTGTATCTAAGCCAAATATTGCCCTATCCTAACAAACCTACATCAATGGAAAGCTTATTTATTCAGATTTCAGATGATGTATAAATCTCAAAATTTACCCTTTTGACTAGTTTGTGGGCCAGGGTCATATATGTATGTGTGTATATGTATGTATATGTGTGTGTGTATATATATATATATATATATATATATATATATATATATATATATATATTAATATACATATATATAATATATATATATATTAATATATATATATAATATATATAGACTAAATCCAGAAGAACTGTGGCAACGTCTCCATGTTGCTTCAAGAAACCTACCTGCACCGAGGGCAAACGCTGCTTTAAACGCAAAGGATGGTCACACAAAATGTTGATTTAATTTAGTTAATATAAGTTAATTGATAAAGAAAATCTATTTATTACATTATTTTGACAGCATTCTCATTTTACAGCTTTTTAAATAAAACTTTTAACAGTATTGTAGCTTTGCAGGTAGGTTTCTTGAGGTGTCTTGGAGACGTTGCCACAGTTCTTCTGAATTTAGTCTGTCTCAGTTTGTTCTGTTTCTTCATGTCATTCCAGACAGACTGGATGATGATCAGATCAGAACTCTGTATGTATATGTGTGTGTGTGTGTGTGTATATATATATATATATGTATATGTATATGTATATATTCACAACAGAAAGAGTACAAAGTTAAATCAGACGAAAGCAAAGTAGAATCAAAACCAATTTAGATTTAGATATACAATGAAATATCTAATGCATAAAACCAAGTATCTATTTTTTCGCCAGTGTTTCATGCTGAAAATGGAAAACCTTTTAAACTGGATAACATTGGAAAATGAGTCTCATAGTGCCATTTATTCATTTTAGTTCCACCAATATTTGATTTATGTAATTTTTCACTGTTACGTTCCATTAAAACTGCAGACAGAACAGACAGACAGACAGTGGATAGTGTCTAACCTGAGCTGGTGTGGTATTGATGCCGTCAGCAGATCCATGGTAGATGTACACGCTACCAAAACCTGAGTCTGCATATGGAGCACCTACTGCAATATCTGAGAAACAAGCAGGAAGAAAATTAAACAATCTGAAAGAATTATTTTGCATCCAAAATTAAAAACCAACTTCTGCATTCAACCTTCAAAAGAATCCAGATTGATGTCTCCAATGTTCTCCACAGCCAGTCCAAACATGGAGTCTTTCGTTCCATTAAGGCGAGTAGGAGTGACGTCCTTCCACCTTCCAGCCTTATTGATGTAAACATACACAGCTCCACCTACTTCCTCATCTCTCTGGAAGAACTGAGGTGCACCAACCACAACGTCCTGCCAGCTGGAGGGACAATCAGCACAATTCAGCTGCCCATTCACAATCCACCTACTCATTTTCAAGAGTTCCTTTATTTTCTACAGACCATGTGTCACCAGTGTTGGGAAGGTTACTTTAGATAGGGTAACTTGTAATCTGTAACCTTTTACATTTCCAATGTAATAAGAAGTGTAACTATTTCAATTACTTTATTAATGTAACTGATTACATTTGATTACGTTTCTACTTGATTACTTTTCTACATTTATAATGTTTTCAACTATTAAACATTTTCAAACATGTAAACCAGGTAGGGTAAGCCTTACAGTAGAACTCAGCACTGATTACTATCACTTTCATAATCCTTTATCCCTTGAATTAAGATTATACTAATTTAATTTTAAAGCACAGCCACCACAAAATCAGACTTACTTTCAAAACATTCAGAGGTTAAATGCTGATTTAAAACCATAACAAGTAATAGTTTAGTAGCTATGATACTGTTTTTGAAATCAAATCTTTGCATAGCCATGACAGGAAACACTGGCATCTAACAATGGCTTGAAAAAAAAAACAGTTAATCTTAAAAAAAAAAGCATATACATAAACCCAAATAGGAAATAAAACAATTATCGAATAAGCATGTGTCCTATTCTGTGTCCTAAACTCCTGAAATTTTTATGTCTCATACTTTTTTACGGTTACTTGCATGTAATTATGCATAATTAATTGTTATTATAATAGCAAGTGCATGTAATGTGTAACAAGAACACCTTAAAATAAGGTGTTACCTTTTTTTGTAATTAAATTACGTAATTTAGTTACATGTAACTAGTTACTTCCCAACACTGTGTCACCCACCCATCTCCATTCAGGTCCACTACAGTGACATCATATCCAAAGGAGGATGCTAGTCCTGGTCCTTCCAGAATGTGTTCAGGTGTGAGTGTGGTGGACACCTCGCCCTCCGTCCGCAGAAACACCACTGCACCGCTGTGATTGGCTCGCGGCGCTCCTGACACTATGATGAGTCTGCCTTTCTCTGTGATGCTGTGGCCAGAATCTAGAGAGAATCCTGTACATGCGCGAGATTCAGCATCACAAACACATGAACGGCACAATGCAATTGATGACCAGAGCACACACAAACACAGACGTACATGGTTCTCACGCTCACCTAAGTAACTGTTGGCTGGGACTGGCACTAGATTTGGATCCAGGCGGTTTTCATCCCCGACCTCATAAGGGCCGTCATCAAACAGGCCCATTTCCAGAAGAGTGTTGTTCTTCTGCTCCACACGCACTATACCTAGACAACAGAAGTGATGGGGTGAGTGCTAAACAACTAGAGGTAACACTTTATAATAACGTCCAGTTATAAGTAATTTATAAGCGATTAGTTAATGATTAACTAATCGTTTACAAAACATTCATAAGCGATTAATAAGTGATATGCTAACAATTTGTGTATGTTTTGTTAATTCATTTAAAAGTCATTTACAAGTAATTAGCTAATGATGAACTAATCATTTACAAAACATAACTATACATTCACAAATGATTAAGTAATATGCTAACGATTTATAAATCTGTCATAAGTTATCTTTAAATATAGCATCATGAAATAATTAAACACATCCTTAATGGTTAATAGTTACTAGTTAATATATTATTAATCACTTATAAATCATTGAAATGTCAACATTGTACTATTATCTCAATAAACATTATAAATCATTTACAAAGCTTTCTGCATCCCCTAATCTAAAGTGTAAACTACTCATCAATTGTAAATGTTTTACAAACCTTATGGTTTCCAGTCGTGTGTGCGTAAATATATATATATATATATATATATATATATATATATATATATTCACAAACAACCTGTAACCTGGAAGGTTTGTAAAACATTTACAACTGATGAGTAGTTTACACTTTAGATTAGGGGATGCAGAAAGCTTTGTAAATGATTTATAATGTTTATTGAGATAATAGTACAATGTTGACATTTCAATGATTTATAAGTGATTAATAATATATTAACTAGTAACTATTAACCATTAAGGATGTGTTTAATTATTTCATGATGCTATATTTAAAGATAACTTATGACAGATTTATAAATCGTTAGCATATTACTTAATCATTTGTGAATGTATAGTTATGTTTTGTAAATGATTAGTTCATCATTAGCTAATTACTTGTAAATGACTTTTAAATGAATTAACAAAACATACACAAATTGTTAGCATATCACTTATTAATTGCTTATAAATGTTTTGTAAATGATTAGTTAATCATTAACTAATCACTTATAAATGACTTATAACTGGACGTTATTATAAAGTGTTACCCAACTAGATTATGGTGGTACAGGAAAACATATGATCGAGTAATGGTTATTTGTGCAAAAAAGAAGTGTATTTAATTGTTTTGAATGTGCACTTGTTCTTCAAACCTTTAAAGTATACAGTATATTTTTAAAATTGCATTTTCGGATTATATAATATTAATTAAATAAAAGGCCACTAAAGAGAGCACACTTTCATGACTGCTTCTTAACACACTTAAGTACACTTTTGAAAAGTGTTGAATAAAAAGTTTTACTTTAAAGTACATTTTAAATCATATTTAACAATATTTTGTCATGCTTTAAAGAAGTACACTTATTTTGATGTGTTATGCTAAAATGCATGTTGCGTTCTTGAATGTAATTTTAATTACATGAATCTATATTATATTTTTAATTGTGCTTAATTGCAGCTTTATCATGAGAAATATTTAATTATGAATATATTTAAATACATGACATAGACATTTCAATAGAAATTACGTTAAGTAAATTTTTGTTTACCATAAATGCTTGTCAGTGCATTCAGCAGTACACTTTAAACATATTTCAAAGACAATAGAAGTAATTATGAAATTACATATAAAGATGAACATAAGTCCTACTTAAGTGTGTCTAAGTGAGCACTCTAAATTTAATATAAATTTAAACTATAATACTTTTTAATTTAATTGAAATTAACACACAATTAAGTGTCTGAAAATGTTACATCAAATTTACATCAAAAATAGTATATTTATATTAAGTTAATAATTTCTGTAATAAGTATTTTTTTTAAAGTATGCTTTAAAAACTATGTACTTTTTTTCCACAAGGGAATGCAATTGTGTGAATTAATAATATAATGAATAAGAGATGTTGCAGTGCTCCTCCTTACCAGTGGGGGCCACCATGCATATAAAACACGTAAGTAAAAACACTAGCTATTTTTATGGATTAATCCATCATAATAAATAAATGATAGCAGCACAAGGTGTCTATGAGGTACGTCCTTGCCAAAGGTCAAAACAGTGGCCTGTGAGTCACTTCTGCTCTGCTCTCAGCCTCAGAGGACACACCCAGACCACACACAGTCCATCTGATGCATTTTCTGATCTGATGAGTTTTCTGTTAATAACCTATACCTTTTAACTTTGTGATGGACAGAAATTGTGGTTATGAAGTCTAAACACATTGACATAAAACTTTGACATAAAAGTTAAATAAACACATGCCATAACTTGTGATCTTCTACACCTATTTACCACAGAATCGTATCCAATAAGTGTGTGTGTGTGTGTTATTTTTCACATCAAAAGTCTTTCTACCTTTCCAGTTGTATGCCCCTGGTGCTCCAAAGATGACATAATGGTAGTCTTTAGTGAAGGTGGCAGCCAAGCCTTGCTGACATGCCCCAAATCTCTCATGACCCCTGGGGCGACCATCGCAGAATTTCCAGTTCCCTCCATCCTCGTCTGACTGGCTGTCGATGCTCAGGTCCTGGCTGAGCATGTAGCAGCGTCCAGTGATGTCACGCGCCTCTTGGGGGGTGTTGGGGAACAACAGGCGCTGGTAGCGATGGGCACATGTCTGAGACACAAAGAAAGAAGCTAGTTCTGCCTGATATTGACATTGTGTGATAAATAATAAATATAAAATGGCAAAGTAATGACACTGTAACTGGATGTCAGTTAATGGTAACACATACCACAATCTTGCCTCCAGGTCCTTGACTCTGAACAGTTACACCCATCCACTGGTTCTCCTTATTCTCCACACGAGCATCAACTGTGAGAGTCACCATGAACAGAAACCAAGTCATGATTACAATTCAAGGTATGCTGACACTGCTGAGCATTCAAACTAATGAAACAACAAAACAGCAGTCGGTAGACATCTACTGTACATGCTTGCATTTATATATGTGACCCCGGACCACAAAACCAGTCATACGGGTCAATTTTTTTAAATTTATACATCATCTGAAAGCTGAATAAATAAGCTTTCCATTGATGTATGTATTTAATATAATTTAATAATATATGTATTCCATTGATGTATGTATGTATTTTGTCAGTTTTTCTGCGTACCATCATTGTCAAAGTCCACTCGAGTGCAGTCATCAGGATGGGTGGTGATGTCACAGCTGTACAGCCCACCTGTGATGTTTGCTCCCTGATTGGATAAAGCACTGGCTTTGGGAGCACCGATCAACAATCTGTGCGAAGAAATTAATAAAAAATAAATGAATCCTTTTTTTTCAGTAACTTCCAACAATGGCCAATTTTCAACCAGCAATGCATGCATCCTGTGTTGCAGTAAAAAATAAAAAATATTGACAACACCCATAAAAACACTCTGTATCAGAGATGTTCACAAGTCTTTGTCGCTGGAGTCGAGTCAAGTCTCGAGTCTTTGGTCACGAGTCTGAGTCGAGACTCAAGTCATTTAGTAGCTCGCTAAAAAAATCCCATTCAGAATCCTCATGTCTTGAAATATTCCTATTGTGAAGCTGTTTTATAGGCTATAGACAAAATGATCTATGATCTGCTTTGTAAAAAAAATCTAAATAAAAGTTAATATACATCCAGCCTGTTATGTTTTAATCCATTACCATGTTCAAAACAGTTTTTCTGTAATCAAATTCTATAGCCTAATAAGAGTCGGATCTACCATGACACATAGGGAAATATGTGACACAGATATTACAAAATGGCTCGCGGTCCGGATGGATGCCGGGGTGCGGATGCGGTCCGCCTTTTGAATATCAGTTATATTTAAGGATAAAAGACTCGAGTTGCTTTTAAAATATTCACGAGTCCTTTTCCTCGGTGCGAGTCAAGTCTGGAGTCATTTCAGGTCGAGTCTGAAGTCAAGTCTATAAAAATGTGACTCGAGTGCGACTCGAATCCGAGTCAATAACTCGAGTGCCCATGTCTGCTCTGTATTAGCCTACTAAATGAGACTATCATGTTGATATTTCATGTTGATACTACACATATTCTAATATCACAAATAATAAATATTATTTAATATAATTATATATATAATTATATATATATACAATTATTATATATAATCGATATAGGGAAGTTGTGGCCTAATGGTTAGAGAGTCGGACTCGTAATCCAAAGGTTGCGGGTTCAAGTCTCGGGCCGGCAGGGATTGTAGGTGGGGGGAGTGAATGTACAGCGCTCTCTCCATATATCTCTCCAATACCACGACTTAGGTGCCCTCGAGCAAGGCACCGAACCCCCAACTGCTCCCCGGGCGCCGCAGCATAAATGGCTGCCCACTGCTCCGGGTGTGTGTTCACGGTGTGTGTGTGTTCACTGCTGTGTGTGTGCACTTTGGATGGGTTAAATGCAGAGCACGAATTCCGAGTATGGGTCACTATACTTGGCAGTATGTCACTTCACTAATCCAGTGCCAGTTATCTGGTTGACCCTCCAACATGATGGCGGCATTGCACTTTGCCGGTTATTGCCAGTCATCATAAAACAAAACTAACAAACTAGTTGGGTAGATAATTGTAATCCGTTACTGATCCCAGATTAGGCTACATGACAAAAATTGTAGTCAGTAACGTAATCCGTTACTTTTGTATTACTTTTAGATTACTTTTATTACTTTTGATTTAACTCGTTTATCACATTGATAGCATTATCTTGTACCATAATGATGCAAAAAATGCAAAGAGTAAGAAAGCTTGTTCCATTCATCGTAATTTACAACATGAAGTGCATTAAACATTATATTACATCAAGGTTTCCCAAACTAGGGTTCGTAAAGGAACTGCAGGGGGGTTGTGAGTTAAATGAAAAGCTGACAATTAATAATAATAAATAAAAAAATAGTAGTTGATGCAATGTAGAAACCCTTCTTAAACCTGAAATGATTTTAGTAAATCCAGTGGTCAAATGCTGTCGCCACCTGACTAATGACTGATCTGGACCATACACTATATTGCCAAAAGTATTGGGTCACCCCCTTCTAATGAACAGGTTTGACTACTTTAGTACTTTCCGTGAGTACAAATCTTAATGTTTAAGCATATAATGATATTCTAGGGAATTGTGTGCTTCTAATTTTATTGCAACAGTTTGGACAGGGCCAGTGCCTCTGTGTATAAGGCAAGGTTCAAATAGAAATGATTGATTCAGTCAGTGTGGAAGAACTTGACTGGTCTGCATAAAGCAAAGTCCTAATCTTAGCTGAACACCTCTGGTGTGACTTTAAATGCAGACCTTGAGCCGAAAACTCATCACCAAACACCAATGACTTGTATATGGGTACAGTCATTTTAGACACTTTCAAAACTGTTGCAACAGTTTTTAAATACGTGAATTATGCTGAATTCCATCTTTGTTGCCACAGTTTTGGAAGTGCCTTCTTCTGTTCCAAAGAAGGGGGTGTCCCGATACTTTTGTCCATATAGTCTATGTACAAATCATTGGTGTTTGGTGATGAGTTTTCGGCTCAAGGTCTGCATTTAAAGTCACACAATTCTTCCACGGCCCGATAGTGGGTCGCGACCCAGTGGTTGGGGACCTCTGCTCTATGGCATCGCTGCGAAAACCCCCATTTTGGTTCTTTCTGGCACCTTTTTGTAAAAATATGCAATCTACTCCATGTTATTGCATAGCTGCAATCCTGCAGATTTAAAGTTTGCGTTCTTTTAATTTAGCTAAGAAGTCATAAGTCGTTTTTCTTCTTTCGGTCAGACGTCTTCACGTGATACAAATTCACAGGACAGAGTTCACCAAACTTTAACTTTGGAATGCAGTGAAATTCGCATGAGCTTGTGCTTCCAGTCTCCAGCATTTGCATGAATGGAAGTCAATGGAAAAATGTGGTATGACCACCTGCTTTAGTTGAGTCTCCCGCACATGACAAGCAGGGACGGATTAACGCACGGGCCTAATGGGCACCTGCCCAGGGCACTGAACCAGAGGGGGGGCCAGCCCAAAATACAGTTACTCCCAGAATGCGATTTCAACCGTGCCCCCTCAGATTTTTGAGGCAAGTGGATTTTGAATGCAGCTTCCAAAAGACAAAAAAATAATAATAAATAGCCGAATAATATTTTTTATATTTAATAAACGATCACACCAGTGTGATTAGATCATTCAGTGCGGCACATCATCAGCTGCTAAATGATGGCAGCCAGAGACTAGAGCCCTGCACGGGCCTCAAATTTAGGCCCTAGCCCGGCCCTGGCCCGAGACGCTCAGGCTCTAGCCCGGCCCTCGTCCGACAGTTTATCAGAATTACCGACCCGAGTCCGTCTTTTTTTCCCCCCTTCTCCCAAAACAGTTTATACTACTGTTTCGGCTATTAAAATAGTTAAGTTTTGTGTGTAATGGCAAAATGATTATATTTCGTTTCATTTTTAAATTCAGTTAATTTAGAGAAACGTTTGGAACATTTTTGTTCGTTAAATATAGTAATAAGTCCTAAGTTTATGTTTTTTAAAGTTGTAAACGACCAAGCGGCCAGCAGCATACAGCTGATCATAGCCTACGTTTAATCAATTTGGCCTTCTCAAATCATCATGACTTGCCTAAAATAAAATCTATAGATATACTAAAACAGTTCAAGCTTATAACAATTTTTAAATGTTAAACCTGCGCTATAATAATAATGTGCGCTAGCCTATTATCTAAGTTTGTGCGGAGAGTGGAAGAAGCTAAAGCGCGCTCTGCAGGACATGGAGGCACCAGCGCAAACACTTGCATTGTTTTCAGTGGAAACACATTAAAATAGCCTACGACATAAAGGTAAGAGTAATACATCATTCGGAACTGTAAAGGGTCTACTTTTATTTGTGGGAACTCACAATATCAACAAAACGTGCTTTTATAAAACAAATAAAACAAACATGATGTGCTTTCTGGCGTCTTGAACTAGAGCGCTTCACAATAATTAACCGAAGCTGAGCGAATACATGCCTCACAGACATGATAAATATATCTATAGAAACCTTTAAATTATCACTTAACGAAATAAAAAATAATTGAAAACAAAAACTCTTTTATTATAATCTTGATCATAATCAATAAAGATGCATTTCTCTCTAAAGGCGCTTCTAATGAGGAGACGGCGAGTCAGGATCAGCAACTTCATCCTTGCGACATGGACTCAGAAAACCTAGTATATTAGTAAATAATTCAAATATCCCCTTAATATTTCGCGCGGACACATCCATGGTTATGTTTGCTGGGGCTTTGCAGCAAGCTTTAGCCTATTGCGTGCATTTGAACACAGAACTATTCAGCTGCGCTGAAGTCACTTGCACACCTGCTGCTGCTGCAGGACACTAAACACCGTCGAGTCGCTCTCAGTCGCGGCTCGGTCTCGTGTTGTTTCCACCAGCGCAGCGATGTTTTTCATCACTAATTGATGGATGTCTAAAATATAAAAATAAGGAGAAACCTAAAACAGGCCCGTGGACCGGCCCCCGTCTGAACTATGACATGAAAATTGATTGGTCTTTTCAAATCTCATATCACATCGTAAAGGCATTTATTTTTAATGAAAATGAAAGAAATAACCAAAAAGTTGAAAATAAAGTATCGGGTAGGGTTAGGGTAGGTGTAGGGAGGGCTTTATATCAATAAGGTGGCATGCATTTAATAATCTGAATTAAAATTATAATTTACACGCAATACATTATTATAGCATACTGTTTTATAAAGTAATACAATACTGAAGTGCAGACAATTGCCACTATTTTGCAACAAATAGTATAAATAGCAGAAAATCCTGCTATTTTAACATAGTGTAAATATAATCTATAGTTATTTGTAGAGTTGAGCCGGATACTCGGCTGAAACGAGTATCCGGTACGGATAAAGCACTTTTGCCGAGTACAAGTATCATACGAGTAATACGAGTCAATATCTGTGCTCGGATTGAATAAAAATTATCATTGGGTAGCTGACTGTGTCTGCGTTCTGTGATAGGCTAGTCACAGCGCCCCTGACACTGAGAAGAGAACAGCGCGCTCTCTCTCTCTGTCTCTCCCTCAGTCACTCAGGTTCGCGGGTTTTTTCCGTTAACGTTTAGGGTTTCTTCAGGTTTGTTTTTTACTTTGGTTTGTAGTACTTACTTATTAACCAGTAGAGTTTTGGTAAACGTGGGGTTTGTTCAGACGTGGTGCTTGGTAGAATGCGACTCGCGTCTCTGCCTGTCGGAGATTTTTTTTTCTTTTTTAAACCGTCAGCTGGCTCTAACCAGTTTTTTTTTACTTCACGTTCTGAGTGTCTGACACTTTCTTGCTGCATTTCATAAAAAAAAATAAAGGAAGTAGTGGTATAAAACTATATTACAAATTAATTAGCTACACACACACACGCACTCTCTCCCTCTCTCTGCCGGTCATCTGAGTTTTTTTTTTTTTTTAAACCGTCTGCTGGTTCGAAGTAGTGGTATAAAAAAAACTATATTACAAATTTATTAGCTACACACACACACACACGCACTCTCTCCCTCTCTCTGCCGGTCATCAGTTTTTTTTTTTTTTTTAACTGTCTGCTGGCTCTAACCAGTTTTTTGACTTCACGCACTGAGTGACACTTTCTTGCTGTATTTTATAAAAAAAAAATAAAGGTAGTTGTGGTATAATATTACAAATTAAGCAACCCAATAACATACCGGTTAAAGCCCCGCCTATTTCAAGACAACCCGACCCACTTCCAGGTTAAATCCCGCCCATTTCCGGGTTAGGCCCCGCCCAGTCCGAGTACAGATACAGATACAGATAATTCATATGGTTAACAGATACAGATACAGATACAGATAATGCTGTACTCGCTCATCCCTAGTTATTTGCACTTAGTGTAAATAACATATCGCTAAAAATACTGCTGTTTTCACTTAGTGTAGATAGAATCCATTGCTATTTGAACTTTGAAAATTACTGCGATTTCAACTGAGGGGGGCCTATAATCAGTCCGTGCCCAGGGCACCTCTGAGTCATGATCCGTCCCTGATGACAAGCACTATTTGCTACTGCACTATTTGGAACAGAGCCATATTTTAGGAGGACACAACACAGGAAAAACCTTGTAATTATGACATACTGTAATTATCAGTCCTTCATAAATGAGATTGGTGCTTTCTGATGAAGAGGATCTGACAGATTATTTCATCAGCGGGTGTCTTCCTATTTCCAACACCCATCAGCCAGCTGCACCAAATCAATTATTTACATACACACTGCTGTCATCACACCAGAACAAAAGACACATAGGTGTAGATGGGAAACCCCAATCATGTGTCTTTTTTTAATAAATGTTGAAAATAATTTAATAGGAGATGCTAATAAATTAAGCAATGACTACCACAGGGTTTCTGAGATCTCATGAGTCGCACAAGTGATGTTGCATTTTTAATGACTGCTTATCAAAGCATAACTAGTGCTTGTGCAGTCTGAAGAGAAGGAAAACCTGAATATACATGAAATCAATAACCGACTTACCCAAAAATCGTCTCAGGTTATGCATGTAACCATGGTTCCCCGAAGGGAACGAAACGCTGCGTCGAAAATGCTAGGGGAACGACTCGAACGTGACCGTGCTCTGAATCACATGTGTAATCTGTCCAATGGAAGGGCGAGACGTCACGGGCGGGTGATGTAATCGACCAGGAAGCATAAAAGCACGTGCAGCGGAGCCGGCATCAGCTTCTAGGAATGAAGCAAGCACTGGCAGGGATGCCGGAACTGTGGCCTCGAGACGCAGCGTCTCGTTCCCTTCGGGGAACCATGGTTACATACGTAACCTGAGACGTTCCCCTTCAGGAACTCAAGCTGCGTTGAAAACGCTAGGGGAACAAGATGCCCACTCCGCCAGACTTCCAAGTCCCTGCCCTGTGTGTATCCCTCGGGAGCACAACGAGGGCGAGAGAAAAAGGGCCACGAGTGGCTAAAGTCGGCGGGGCCTGCATCCCAAAGGCCAACTTCTAAGAAGTGAGTCTTGATCCCCAGGAAAGGGGAGAGCAGAGGACTCGAGGCTATGGAATAGCATCCTGATCCACCACATAGCATAAGCTCTCTGGCCGGAGGCCTCAGCCTCTAGAAGAAACATGTACTTGGGGGTGTCTACCCACTGAAAGGCCACAGAGAAGGGCGTGGTAGGCCGATATAGCCGCCACGTAGACCCTCAGGGTGGAGTGGGTTAACCCTGCGGAGGAAGAGGCCTGTACGAACCCCAGAATTGTACCAATCGGGCAGTTAGCTGGGTCGAGCTGGCAACCTCCGCACCATGAAGTGAAGAGCTTCCACTTCAGGGCGTACAGTTTCCTCGTAAAGGGAGCTCTGGATTGGAGGATGGTCTCAGCAACCTCGGTTGAGAGACCGGAAGCTAGGAGCTGTGTCTCCTCAGAGGCCACACCCACAGCTTCCACAACTCCGGGCGAGGGTGAACGATAGTGCCCCACGCCTGTGAGAGGAGATCTCTCCTGACGGGAATCTCCCTTGTAGTGCCATCGAGGGGAGAACTCAGGTCCGAGAACCATACTTGGCCCGGCCAGAACGGTGCTACCAGTAGTAGACTGACCTCGTCCCGGCACACTCTCGCCAGAACTCCCAGGAGCAGAGCGATAGGGGGAAAAGTGTACAGACGAAGCTTCAGCCAAGTCTGCACCATAGCATCCAGTCCCAGAGGAGCTGGAGGAGTCAGAGAGAACCAGAGGGGACATTGAGCTGACTCTATAGTCGCAAACAGGTCCACCTGTGCCTGGCCAAACACTCTCCATATCTGCTTCACCACCTCGGGGTGAAGCATCTATTCCCCGGGCCTCGGCCCCTGTCTCGACAGAACGTCTGCTCCCACATTGAGATGCCCACGAATGTGCACTGCTCTTAATGAGAGGAGTTTGCCCTGGGACCACACAAGGATCTGGTGCGCCAGCTTGTACAAGGGTCACGACTGCAGACCTCCCTGGTGGTTTATGTACGAGACCACCGACATGCTGTCGGTGCGCACCAACACGTGGTGGTCTCTTAGGTCTGGGAGGAAGTGTTTGAGTGCTCGAAACACGGCCAGTATCTCCAGCCAATTGATATGCCATGTCAGATGGCAGTCATTTAATTCCTCGGCAGGGTGAACACTAGGGGTGTAACGATTCGTTTTAACAACGATTCGATTCGTATCACGATTCGTGGTTGTCGATGCGATACAAGGACGATATTGGTTCATTTAGAACGATACGAACCGAAACGATTCAGTAACTTGAAATCGATTACTTTCAAAGTAACTTTTTAGCCAAAAATTCAACCAGTGTGACTGAAATAAATACCTGGATACTGGACAGTGCAGGTGAAGTTTCCTAGATTCCTGTTGTTTCTTGTAAGGGAATCAGGTATCAATTAATTATGGATATAAACAAACAAGTAATCAACAATTAATGGCAAATTCATTCATATTTTATTTGAATAAAGTGCAACAAACACTTTAGGTTGAATTAACCTGTCTTAATCCGTCTTTGCAAAAGCCAAAGTGTTTCCACACACTGGACCGCAATTGCGGCTTGATAATTTTGTGCTCGTCGATTTCTCCTCTGCTATCCGCCATGCTATGTTTTGTTGTCTTTGCACTGCTGCTGGCGGGTGGCGATGACGTCACAGATAGGCAGACTGAATCGAGTAACGTTTAACGCCTTTATCATTAAAAGTGCTAAGAAAAAACATCCATATAAAGTCTGACGTGCTTAAATCCAATGCGTTATTTCCTAGTATCGATACAATCGATTGATTACCATTTAAAACGATGTTAGATCGATATATGTCGTCCGGAAGGCCAACTTGACGAGCACAGATCGATGTAGTTGGATCATATGAATATAAATTGATACATCGATGTAGTTGATGAATCGTTACACCCCTAGTGGACACTCATGACCGCTCCCCAACCGGTGAGGGACGCGTCCGTCGCTAGTGTTACACGGCGACAAAGAGCTCCCAACACTGGGCCCTGGGACAAGAACCAAGGTTTCCTCCACATGTCTAAGGAACGTATGCATCGTCTCGTGACCTTGAAAGTGCGGAGTGGTTTTCCCCTCGGGGAGAACCCCTTGGTCTTGAGCCACCACTGTAGGGGTCTCATGTTCAGCAGGCCAGAAGGTATCACGTTGGACGCAGCTGCCCTCAGACCCAGCAGTCTCTGAAATTGCTTGACAGTGAGTGACTGGCCTTCTTTCACTCTCTTGACTTTGAGGATCGACTCGATACGAGCAGGGGACAGACGTGCCTGCATCGTGGTCGAATCCCACACCACGCCCAGATAAGTGGTCCTCTGTAATGGAGAAAGCACACTTTTCTTGGCGTTTAGTCTTAACTCCAGGTCTTTCATGTGGGCGAGAACGACATCTCAATGTCGAGCCGCCGTTTGCTCTGATTGAGCTAGGATCAACCAATCGTCGATATAATTCAGTATGCAAATGCCCTGATGCCGCAGCGGGGCCAGTGCCGCATCCACACAAGTACAGGGTGAGAGTGTTAGGCCAAAGGGAAGAACTCGATATATGTATATGTATACATATATACACATCTAACTTCTCCTAGTTAGATGACATACATAATTTAATTCCTCAAAATTAAATGCAGAAAGACAACCAGACGAGTGAACACGGTCTGATATGAAAAGGATTCATAATAAGAATGAGAATAACATAATGCACGCCTCGGCAACGCGCGCTGCAACAGCGAGCTCTCACTCAAAAGGGGAAGAACCGCACCGCGGGCTTCCAGCCCCGAGCGAGAGTGCTAGATCTGGGGAATGCAGGTGGAGATAGGGCGAACCCGTCTCCAACCCGTCCGCCAGATCCATGTTGCGATCCCCGTGATCTCACTCGCCGCCATGCCTCAGCAGTGCCGGACTGGAACCTTACGGCGGGGAGAAGCACAATCAGCCCTTTATCTTTAGAGCTGACAGCTCCCTCGAGAGCTGACTATGCGTGCTCTGCTCTCAAGCAGACCACACACGGACTGTGTGTATAGCCAGCAGTGATATAACCTTTGCAGGGAGGAACATACAGCCTGTAATGCGGTCTGCTCTCGCCCAAGTGCATGCACACATTGTAGAGCTTATTTCAAGTGATTGTGCTTAGGGACAAACAACACTAAATAAGACTCACAACACAGATCGACAGACACACACAGAGTAGCGGTTGCTGAATGACAAAAAGCTGATGCCGGCTCCGCGGCACGTGCTTTTATGGTTCCTGGTCGATTACATCACCCACCCGTGACGTCTCGCCCTTCCATTGGACAGATTACACATGTGATTCAGAGCGCGGTCACGCTGGAGGAATTCCCCTAGCGTTTTCGAAGGCAGCTCGAGTTCTTGAAGGGGAACTGCATTGTTTCACACTACATAAGTAAACCTCAGATTTATGACCATATAGCCATCTGCTGCGTAACCAATCCCTTTTTCCACAATTCATTCCAGACACACCTTTCCTAAGAGAAGGAAAATTATTTCACTGCTACTACCACAACTATAGTGGTTTGAGTTTTTCATAGAATTTTCTTGTTTTTTTATTTTTTATTTACTAGACATAAATCAGCACTGAGGCACACAGTGGCCGTTTGCTTAACTTCACTTCACACACAGCGGTGCAGAACAGCTGACTCGGCAACTGTTATTCTGATGAAACGTTTCCAGAACATTCACCTTATTTGACAGCTCTTATGAATCAACTATTCTGGGCACTTCAGTGAATAGAAAAAAATACATGAAAAACTTCTGACTCTGTCAGACTCGCAGTCAACACAGGTAACATATTGTAAGAAAAAAAAAAAAAATGTGGACATCAATTTTTTTTTTCACGCAGGAATCAGTGGTTCATTATATAAACTTTCTGCAAAATGATATTGCTGCCTCTTGCCTGTTTGGTGACACATTCAAAGTTAAATGGCCAGTGAACAACATTTTATTACTTTGGCTGCTGTTTGTATCTTGGTACCTTACTGATAGTATTAACAAAACAAACGTACAATAAACACACATTCTTAACAACCATGCCATTTTAGATTGCTTACATAAGTCTATGAGCTCTTTTATTCTGACTTGATGAAGTGCTCTGCACTACAAGTGCAGTGTTGTACCAGGTGAGCTACCGAAACCCTTTAGAAAACTGAGTCGGGGCCGAGTACCAAAACAAACTTGTAGCCAATCAGCAGTAAGGGGCGTGTCTACTCATGATGTGGAGGAGAGAGCTTTCAGTGCACAGGACGGACATTAGCTGAGCGAGTGAAAGATAGAGATGGTGGATAAAAAAACAAAAGTGGAAAACGTCTGCGGAATGATAAGGCAAGAAGTAGGACCCGTGTAAATATCGGATCAGCTTTCCAGCGCTGGAGAGAACTCAAGGAGCAGAAGGCCTGCGATCGGACACTGAGGTTGCTTTGTTTTTTTCTGGATAGGTGAGTATCTGAGTATCACCGTGTCTACACCGGATGCACTGCGCCGCAACAGCTAAGGTCTGCCTACACTGGACGCGATAAAGCGACCGTTGAAAATCATTTGAAATTTGTGTCAGCACGTCATAAATCGAACGTGGCAACAGTTTTCTGTCGGAGATTTGTCGCACCACACAGCATCCAGTGTAGACACGGTGTAATATTGGTTTTGTTTTGTTTCACATAACTAATGGTTGCCTGGGTTGCATACGTGTGTGTGGGGCGGAGCTATCAAAATAGGGGCGAAACCCTTTTGGGATAGGGGCGTGTTTGTTTTGGTGATTTCAAATATCAACATTGGCTACCAGAAATTGCTTACCCCACCTTTAATTGATGTTCATGTCAAAATAGGGTGACCAGACATCCCTGTTTTCTGTGGAGAGTCCTGGTTTTTGGTGTTCTGTCCCTGACTGGAGCTGTCCCCGGAAATGTTTTTACAGCACGTTCAAAACAACCTGCAACTACACTTTAAAAAGCACAACCTATAGAGTTGGTGATTATTTTCACCAGCAGAGAGAGCTGCAAGCTACACAGATAATTTGGTCTCGCACTGCTTCTTTAGCCACAAAGAACCAAACCGGGACTAGAGCAGAGCACTATTATCATTATCAAAAGGGACACTGTTATCAGTTTCTAGGTAGTCATACTAGCTATTCATATTAAAATACTGTTAAATACTGTTTGTGTGTACCTTAACGATCCGTTTCCAAAAGCATAAATGTAAATTATCATCTGAAAGGTAATTACTGTTCTCACAGTTTGTTAAAATGTTAAATACAGTTTAAATGTTAAAAATATTTGTTAAATAGTTTTATTTATCATATGTTCTCATATTTCTTGTTTTATTTTTGTCCTGTTTTTGTAAAGTCATACTTTTGTTGTTATACTGTTTTGATCTGTTTGCTATTTGCAATGCTTATTTATTTTTCATAGTGTGAATTTTGGTGAATTGTATTGAAAAACTAGGGCCAGTTTAATCCTAAAACATAATTATTCATTACAATATTAGTACTTCAAGATTCAAGATTTTTATTCGTCACATACACAATTATACAGATATAAGTCAGGTCCGCTCCAAGGACAGTGCAATTGTATAGTATACAAATATTTAGAAAAAGAAAAGTAGAAAAAATAAAAGAATAAAATAAAATAAAAGATAAAAAATATAAATATAAATGTGCAGGTCAGTATGCTGTTGACTTAAATAGTAATATAAGAGGAATGTGCAAAAGAATGCGCAAAAAAGTTGTGTAGGGTATTTAAATAGGAGCAATATGAGGTAGAAAAAATTATGACTAGCTTATTGATATAGTGATATTTACATGGAGTCAAGTGATGTTATGACACAGAGTTAGAGTTTAGGAGCCTGATGGCCTGGGGGAAGAAGCTCCTCCTAAGTCTCTCAGTTTTTGCCATCAGGCTACGGAAGCGCTTACCAGATGGCAGCAAAGTGAATAGACGGTTACCAGGGTGATTTGAGTCCTTCATGATTTTGACAGCTCTACTTTTGCAGCGTTTGAGGTAGATGTTCTGCATAGAGGGGAGAGCAGACCCTGAGATGTGCTCAGCTAAGCGCACAACTCTCTGTAGTGCTTTGCAGTCCTGATTGGAGCTGTTTCCATACCACACTGAGATGCACTGAGTCAATACACTTTCTATGGTCCCTGAATAGAAAGTTCTCAGGATTGCTGGTGATACCCTAAATTTCCTCAGCTGTCACAGGTGGTACAGTCTTTGCCTGGCTTTCTTAACCTGTGTTTGGATGTGTGTAGTCCAAGTCAGGTTCTCGGAGATGTTTACACCGAGGTACTTGAAGCTACTCACCCTCTCCACAGGGGTCCCACTGATCATAAGAGGAGTGTAGGGCCGCTGCTGTCTCTTCCTAAAGTCCATGATCAGCTCTTTAGTTTTGCTCACATTCAGAGAGAGACAGTTGTCCTGGCACAATGATGTGAGTCTCTTTACCTCATCCAAGTATGCGGTCTCATCATTGTTGGAGATGAGGCCCAGAACCACAGTATCATCAGCAAATTTGATAATAGATGTGGAGCTGTGAGAGGACACGCAGTCATTCGTGTAGAGAGAGTAAAGCAGGGGACTCAGGACACAGCCCTGTGGGGCTCCCACGTTCAGACTGATGGAGTTTGAGGTGAACTGGCCAATTTTCACCACTTGAGGTCTGCCGGTGAGGAAGTCTTGAATCCAGTCACAGAGTGAGGAGTTTAGGCCGAGGTCTGTGAGTTTAGAAGCCAGTTTGATGGGGACTATAGTATCGAAAGCTGAGCTATAGTTAATGAATAGCAGCCTTACATAATTCCCATTGTTACTGTCCATGTGTGTGAGAGAAGAGTGGAGGACGTGAGAGATGGCATCGTCAGTAGATCTGTTTGGGCGATGAAGAGGGTCCAAAGTAACGGATGGAGGAGCAAATGTGGCTCTTTACAAGTCTCTCAAAAACCTTCATGACTATAGATGTGAGGGCAACTGGGCGATAGTCATTCAGGCAAGAGGGTTTATTGTTCTTAGGCACAGGAATAACGACAGATTTTTTAAATGAGGTGGGAACCACGGCGGTAGCAAGGGACTCATTAAAGATACAAGTGAACAAACCAACGAGCTGATCGGCGCAGAACCTCAGAACACGGCCGGTTATCCCATCAGGTCTGGCTGCTTTCCTGACGTTCACTTTCTTTAGCGCCCTCCGAACCTCATCCTCCGACATGGTGATTACAGGATTGTCGCTGCTCTGCCTGCTGCTTCCTGACGCGCTGGACGGCAGAGTCGCGGCGCCGCCGTTGCAATTGAAGCAGCCATAGAAGATGTTTAACTCGTCGGCCAGCAACGGATCTGCTCTCACCTCTGCGGAGGATTTGTTTCCGAAGGCACAGATGGTCCTCAGTCCCTGCCACATCCGTCGAGCGTCATTGAGCTGGAAATGAGACTCAATTCTCTCTCTGTATTGGTGTTTGGCGGCTCTTACTGCGCGTCGGAGAGCATAGCACGATGCTTTGTACTCGCTCATATTCCCGGTCAGAAGAGCCTCATTGTAAGCGGCAGTGCATGTGTTAACCGCAGCACGGATTGTTCTCTCCACCCACGGTTTCTGATTGGAGAATGTCCTTATAGTTATTGTTTCAGTAGCTTGCTCGGTTAGCGTGTTTACAAAGCTTAATGCTACATCCGTGAACTTGCTGACGTCAGAAGAACTCGCCCGGAACATGTCGCAGTCGACGTCATCAAGAGCCGACTGTAGCATAGCTTCTGAGTGGGAAGACCAGCACGTCACTACTCTCTGCACCGGGGGATCCTGAACGAGCCTTTGTTTATATTCCGGTGTGAGGAAAATGGCGGCATGGTCCGATTTGCCAAAAGCCGGTAGTGAGCGGGCTTTGTAGGCATTCTTAAACTTGAGAGTAGCAGTGATCCAGTGTATTTGGTCCTCTAGTTGGACAGGATACATGTTGATGAAAGTTCGGCATGACCTGCCTGAGGCTAGCTTTGTTAAAGTCTCCCGCGATGATAAAGGCAGCGCCAGGATGTTTGTTAATGTAGCCGCTGAGCACATCGTGAAGCTTAGACAAAGCCCAGCCCATTCTGCCTGTGGTGGAATGTACACAGCAGTAACAATGATCGATGAAAACTCCCGGGGCAGATAAAACGAGCGGCAAGTAATGGAAAGATGTTCCAGATGAGGCGAGCAGGAACGCGACAGAATGGAGATATTCCTGGGATCACACCATTTCTTGTTAATCATGAAACACACTCCTCCACCCCTGGATTTACCAGCATCTGCTGTTCTGTCCATCCGAAAAACAGAGAAGTTATCACTTGGCATTACAGCAGTGTCCGGGACCGAGGACGAAAGCCATGTTTCAGACAAACAAAGGATGTTACAGTCCCTTATGTCCCATTGGAAACTAATCCTGGCTCTAAGATCGTCCATCTTATTCACCAAGGATTGGACATTTGCGAGCAGAATGCTCGGAAGAGGAGGACTGTGAGCCCTTTTCCTAAGTCTGTCTCGAATCCCAGCGCGTTTCCCGCGGTGTTTCTTCATCCGTCGCCTCAGGGGGTTATTGTTTATCTCCACTTTCCACTTTCCGAAGAATGGCCACGATGGATTCGTGGATAAACTGTCCTGGAACATGTTAGTGTAGCGGTTTCCAATATCCAAAAGTGTTTCTTTGTTATAGGTGATGAGTGCCGATGTGAAATGTGTAAAAAGAGATAGTAAAGGTAAGTAAAAAAGTAAATAAAAGCAAAATCTAAGCGGAGCCACCTGGACGGCGTCCGAACACAGCGGCGTCATCTTGTTTTTGTTTTTTTCATATATAGTATATATATATATATATATATATATATATATAGAGAGAGAGAGAGAGAGAGAGTATATACTATATATAGTATATACTCTATATATATACATAGAGTTAAAACAAACATATATTGTAAAAAAACATATTGTCCCTTTTTTTTTTTGATAATCTGTGAGATTTCAATGATATTTTGACCACTGAACTAGGAAATATCCCCCTTTTCCGTTTCAGAAATCTGGTCACTTTATGTATTTATTTAATGCACTTAATGCATTAGTTTACAAATCTTGCTCTAAAAAAGTGTTTTGAGATAATAACATTTTGTTGTGCTATAAACTGCTACATATTATTATTATTATTATTATTTATGTGAAAAGGAATAAAAGTTTTTATGTGTTTTACTGCCACTAGTGTTAATTTCAACTGGAAACTGCAGTGATTTAAATGTACAGGTACATTTTTTGGAGTTTTGTAAAAAAACAATTAGGTAGAGGCACATTTTCCAAAGGGGCTATGTTGCATAAATGAACATAAAATATTGAATAAATAAATTATTTTGTTAGTTTAGGCCCATAAAGCTTACTTGTAAGCCTTACAATGATAAAACATTACAGCATATAGTTGGAGTCCATTCCCACGAAGATGTGGCAGGTGGAGAGTAATGTTTGGAAAGCTCCAGGACCAGAGCATCCCTCAATCATGGTTGGGAAATTCAACACATATCTGATGGACAACACTAGGAATGACACGCTGGAGTTTTAGTTCTCAACACTATGCTCTCTCGATGGGAAACAGGCCAGCTATTATGGTGTTGAGAGGTTTCATCAGCATTTCATCTGTGCACCCAGTGCCCCTTAATCTACTTTCCATGGTGAGTCTATTCAGATCAGCGTGTAGGCCGGCTGTGGGAACACAGGAGACCACCAGTGGCTTATATACTGGGACACTCGACCATACAGACGAATGAAATGTTTCATTGTAATCACAGGATAATAGGCATTGTCACTCATATTTTTCTATTATGAATATCCACAACCACCGATGAGAATTAAGATGAAAAACTTGACATGAAAACTTAACATTGTTTAAAATTTACCACAATAAAACTATGGTTTTATCCACCATCAGTGTTGGGAGTAACGCATTACAAATTACGCGAGTTACATGATCAGATTACTTTTTCAAGTAACTAGTAAAGTAACGCATTACTTTTTAATTTACAAGAAAACATCTTAACTTTTCAAATAAAAGTAACCCTTGTCCCCTCTACAATAAACATTTGAATTTACATTTCCTTTATCCTGTGGCTTCTTCATTTCAGTTTTGGTATAGGCTTTTACATTAGCCAAAATGCAAAAGTAACATGAAAGTAATGTAACACATTATTTTGTAATTTGTACATGATTAGTTTCTTTTTAGGGAGTGCAATATTGTAATGCATTACTTTTAAAAGTAACTTTCCCCAACACTGCCCACCATCACGTAAAAAAGAAATGACAAAAAATAAAAAATGGCACAAGTTGCACACTTAATGTGGACTTGAGACTTGTGGCCTTCATTCATGTGCATCCATGAAGATGATGCATGTTGTCCTTTACAATATTTTAGCTTTAACATGCGTGTTTGTCAATTACGGTTTTACAGGAGTAAAAAAATAAATAAAATAACTAATTATACTGGAAATTTATTTACAGAAACTGTGGTAACCATGGTAAAAGGTTATTTCTTGGGATTTTGTAGGATCGTTCCTTTGTTGTGTTTATGCATGGCTGAGGGAGTTAATGAAGTCAGCATGCTATTGTTTTGCTATTGTCATTAGGTATCTGTCACTTAGTCTTCAAAATCACAGAAAGGGTTGAGGAGACTGGCCTTGGGGTGATCATTGGACTGAACGACTACTGACTGAGACAAATCATTAAAGATGAATGTGGAGAATGTGGCCAGTCAAGCTGACACTCCCTGTTTCCAACCAACATAAGGAAGGACAGATGGGAGAACAGAATTTAACTTAAAAAGCCACATAATGTTGCCCTGTCTTCATTGTTCTGAGAAAAAATAGAGTTTGATTAGTCTAAGCATGTCATTGTTGACAGTAAGAGGGTTCATTTAATTAGGGTCACCAAGTTTATAGTCTGATTGAGCAAAATTCCATTACAAACAATGACTTCTCGATAGCTTTCTTTGAATGTCCAAAATGCACATCTATGATTATCTTTATTCCATCATCTAAACAGGTTTATTTGTATAGAAAACATAAATACTAATTCCAAATCTGCATTTTAAATTCATGCAGTTGTTAAACTAGGCAATAATATAATTAAACATAAGCATTCTTCTTTCTTATTTTATTTTACTTTATTGTTTTATAAAGTTCTTTGTTGTTTTTTTTTTTTTTTTTTTTTTTCAGTAGATGTAATTTGACTTAACCTCTGTCTTTGTGTTTGAGTTAACATATACAAACTGCAGCAGTTATAATTATCAAGAGTAAACTGACAGTGGCCAGTGTGCCTGTTTTATTATTTATACCCACAGCTGGTTGCAGCTGGCTGCAATCTGTCGCTTACACACTGTACAGTTGCTTCACCTCTGCAGGAAATGTTTTTTGCACTAAACTTGCTCACACTCTAGTGTAAGGATGGAGTGTTTGACCAAAGTTATTTATAGCAAGCACAGCATGAACAACTATATACCACAGTAATATTATATAAAATGGACAATTTTCCAAATATGTATATACAGTCAAAACTAAATTTATTTAGACACCTTCAACATGGTAATAATATATGACAAGAACTCAAGAGTTAAACTGTGTCAGAACAAATTCATCTTGATAATGTCAGAAAACTTTGATAGAAAGGTAGGTTATGAATTCGGTTGAATAGCTGTCAGCTGTTAGATTTAAGTACACAATTAGATAATACCAATTTAGGTCAACCAATTACCAAGCAATGCTAAATTTTGTTCAGTCTGTGGTGTAAAAAGTTCGCATTAGCAATTAAAGAAAAAACACTTAAGCAAAACATGGTCAGGTCAAAGTGTCTGAATAATTTTTGGCCCCAATCTTTTATCAGTTTTACTGGTAGTCCTCTGTATGAAGAATTGTTTTGGTAAAATATGTCACAGTTTACTTATCACACAGTTTGCTATCCTCACTTACATAAATGAACTATACTGTCCTGCACCTAGTAAAAAAATATCAAAAATGATATCTGGTGTCTGAATAATGTTTGGTTTATATAACCGATCTCATTTGTTTTTTTAACTTCATGGATGCATGTACAAAAGATTATGCATAACAAATGAGTATGTTTTGACATCAGTGTAAAAACAGATTGAAATTAATCAACTGAAAAAAATTAAATTAATTTTTTAGAACCGTGTCATGGATATACTGCTGTAGAACCTCTACCAGCTGTCACATTTCTACAGTCTCACTGTAAATATATTTATCCCTCCCACACTTATCCAGTGATTCAGCTAATACCTGTTTCAGATTGCTGCTTCATCACTGAAGGGGAGAAATGCCCAGACTCAGCTGTTTCTGCTCATCACTTTAGTCATGCAGACCGTTCCATCTTTCTGTTAGAAAATATACCACAGCCATAACCTTTCACTAATTCTCAAAGTGTTACACAGTCCAAAAGCATCCGTGCCAAAGCTGCAGCAGCTGCTGTGTGTCCCAAACACTGCTCATAGACAGTTCACAATCAGGAGCTGCGCAACTGTTTTACAAATTTGTCTTTTTCAAAATGATCTAGCAGTGCAATCGCTGCAGTTGTCTGAGATGATCTACACTGACAAAGCTTGACTGAGCCAGGCTTCTTATTTTTGGTAGGGATGGGTCACTATTGTAATGTCGAAGAATGTCAAGCGGGACAACGCAATTGTGGATCCAAATATGGGCTTTATTGGTAAACGTGGTCAGACAGGCAGGGTCCAGTATCAGCAAGCAGTAATATCTAGGCAAAGACAAAAGAGTAATCCATAAACAGGCAAGGGTCAGGACAGGCAGCAAAACAATCACAAAAACCAGGTAAACAGTCCAAGATAAAAAAAAATAAACCTTAAAGGCAGTGCAGGCAAGGCAAGGCAAGGCAAGACAAGGCAAGGCAAGGCAAGGCAAGGCAAGGGAAGGGAAGGGAAGGGAAGGGAAGGGAAGGGAAGGGAAGGGAAGGGAAGGGAAGGGAAGGGAAGACCAGAAAACATTACAGGCTAACAATAGACATACAAACAATACTCAGCAATGAGTGTGAGAAAGTGTCCAACTTAAATAGTCCCCCTGATTGGAAACAGGTGTGGGTAATCAGTTCCTAGGCAGGGGTTATGGGAAATTGAGTCCAGAATGAGTGGCAAAGGTATGTGATGGAGTGCCCTCTAGAGGAGCTCATGGGCACTCCAGTTGGAGATCTTGACAACTATACTCAGTTAATTGACTAGGCAACAACTAACTAGTTGACTTAGGGCTGTGCAACAAATAAAAAATAAAAAAATAAATTAAATCAGTGCAAATACAACATCACAAAGGCTGTGATTTAATTAAATAAATATATGCACTGGGTGTTTCAGAGTGAAGTACTGTGTTCTTTCATTGTACAGCCCTAGAAACAATCACAGCACACCTGGATTTTTTTTAATCGCATTTAAGTAACAATCACAATTTTAATCGCAATTAGATTTTTTCTTTAATCGTGCAGCCCTTAATTGAATAGTGAAATAATTTGTCTACAATACATTATACTATATATAACCTAGAACCAAATTTGTTCACCAAAGAATTAAGACATTTATCCTTTGCTTTAGTCTGCCAGTAGGAAACCTCAGTTTATACATTTAGGCTATTATTATTAGGCTATATTAGGCTAACTGAGACATGTAGTAGTACTTGCATATTGCTCTTTTATTGATTTTGATTGATTCCATGTTCCTCATTTGTAAGTAGCTTTGGATAAAAGTGTCTGCTAAATGACTAAATATAAATGTAAACGTTTTAATTGTAATAATCTACTGTCATTTTTATATGCAGTCGACACCAGATGGTATGGTCCACAGAGATATGATCTCATGATCATCAAGTCCATCTGGGATTACACGAAGACGCAGAAAAATGAAGGAGACAGATAAAACATTTCTCAAATGTTAACATCTCTCAAGACACTTGGAGAAATTTACCTTAAAATCGTTTCATATATATGCTATTTTTGATTGAATGATATTTAATGCAATATCAAAACTGTGGTAACTAGCCTGATCTTTCAGACCAATCTTGCACATGTTTGTCATTGATGAGACACATGCAGCTCTGATGTGTGATCTAAGACAAGTGGAGAAATCACTTCTCTTTTTTTGTAAGCCAAAATTCAATCATGTTTACAAGTTCAGGCTACATTTGGTTTTCCTAATTTTATATGTTCAGTATATTTTCCCATTCTTGCATAGATGCACTTGTCTTTCATTGAGAGACTAATTAGCATCCCGTCATTTTAAACTACATATGTGTTTGCATTATGAAAAAAAATCACCTATTTTAAGTTCATAGCCTCGCTGAACTAGCTTCAGTTTTAGCCCAACATTTTAATTTTGTTGCAACCACAAATAAAAAGCAAAAGCTTGTTTATTAATCTGTAGAGTAGTGTAAACCATGAAACAGTTGTGTACTGTTGCAAAAATAAAAATCACTAAAATATCTTGGACTGCAAATCTACACACACCTGAGGAGACCAACACATTCACACAACCATGATTCTTACAAAAAGAAAAGAAAGAAAAGGGGCCTCTAGCGATCTATCTCTCAAGTTACATGAGCACAGATGGCCTGGTGTACATGTTCCCTGATTTCTCCTGTTCCAGTGTAAACAAATGCCAACCTGTTCATCCACTGCTCTGGATACTCACAGCATCAAAGATGTTTTTTTTTTCTTTCATTAGTTTTGTTTTGGAAATTGGCTTCCTTCTAATAGATTATAAGAGTAGATGAGCAGTGGTCATTTTCACACCACAGGAAACTGCATGAATGGCAGGAAGGAAGACCTTTTGTGTGGCACTAAAGAGAAGCTACTAACAGCATCTTCTAGGAGTTGAAGAGACACAAGTACTTAAACAAGTGCTTTAACAAGTTTACTTGTAGTCTGCATTTTTTTTCACACAGGAACATACTTAGGATAGCAACTATGCAAAGCTCGATATTCACAGTCATCGTTGTGTCGAAATCATTTTGCTATTAAAGAAGTGTAACTTTTAAGGCAGATCTCAATGTGAAAACTGCTTCAGCACTGACTAAGAGAAATGCAGTCATGCAGCACAAATGGGCTTTCAACACCCAGAGCCCACTGCGCTCGTACCACCAGAGTTGAGCTCTGTTCACACACTTATGAGAATGAGGCACAGCTCAAAATGTTGTACATTGCAAAAAAAATTGTCATAGTAATAGTGGGATTCTCGAAACTGAATCAATGAGACTGTCTGAAACATATCTCCTCATTTCCTTTCCTCGGTAGACTCTTCTATGTACCTAACCTTAACCCCACAGTACTGATCCTCTTTCGGTGTAAACAGAGAAAATATCAGCAAACTGCTGAAGAGTCCCAAGCAGCCGATGTGTTGATCAAAACACTAAACTACAAAAGCTAAAAGAAGTATGGAAACTCTCAGCTCATGTCAAAAGTAACCCACAATTTATCCATCTACAACCATTTAGGTGAAACATTAGGTTTCCGCACTTAAGAGATGTACATGTGTGAATACACAAACAGAAATGCAACATATTGCTACAGCTGACTACTTCTTACAGTCTAACGACACGCTCAGTTTCACATGGGTATTAATGTGTAGAACTTTGATGGTTCCATAGAAACTTTCCATTCCGCAAAAGGTTCTTTATAGTGGCAAAAGGATTTTCAGATTATAAAATGTCTTCATACTAAGGAAACAATGGTTATTTTAAGAACTGATCACTGAAACGTTCTATGAGGAACCCAAAATTCTTCTCACTGGATATGATATATACAAAACAGCACCAACTTCAATTTTACTTCTAACAGTCTCATTACACTCTCAGTCTCACATGAGTGTTAATGTGTAGGGATTTGAGAAGAACAGTATATGAAGTGTATCAGATACTGCTTTCACCCTGTAAACGACCTGTGTGAACCATTGTGCTGGTAGCAGCAGCCTGGCAAACACCCAAAGATTGAGCCCCAGCATATAATGATTCACATGCATTATTCACACAATCAACAAACCCCACAAGAATAAACGAAATCCACATGAGATGGGAAATAAATATGAAAAGGCCTAGACATACACATCAATAGGGAGGCAAACAGACAGAAAGACAAGCCTGGTCACAGGTGCTACACATTTTCATGGCACCATAGATGCTGTAAACAGGTGTCTTTCACCACACACACAAGAAAACTCACACTTGTTCATTTCACACAACTGTTTAAACACACTCACAAATGAACAAACAGACACATACAGAAATGCCTGAGTGACCCCCCTCACACTCAGACTCTAAGTAAATCATTCAGCCTTTTTGTTAACTACAAATCTCACATCTTTTCAGCCGTACAGAGAAATGGTTTCTGCAAGTATGTGATTTCCTCCATCTTAAGTTTTATAATGTATTACCGGACTTGGTCACAGATAAGGAGGTTGCTATTTGATGTTGAATAGATCAAAGAAAACAACTATTTTACAAGGTGGCCATTGTGTATGAATTTGTACAATGTGGTTTGTACAGAAATGCACAAAAAAAAATAAAAAAAAATAAAATGGGAATGAAAGTCCACTCCAGAACCATCAGTGGGGCGTAAGGAGATGATACAAAATCATATGACATAGCCACCAAGTTGCCAGTAAAAGAGCTACAAACTGAGTGTTGACTTGTCTTTACATTTCAAACTTGTCCAAAAAGGAGGCCTGAGTTATTATTTTAGTGCCCCATCATGACAGATGTTTTACAGCCTTAGACCATAGCATCCAAACCTTAACTGAACCAAGAGAAGAGATCTGAGAGAAAGGTTTAAAGAACTGAGTTTAAAACCAAATGATCAACCTGACTATTAAAAACAAAACAAAGTTAAAAGACAAGCTTGTATATGCATAATAAATCAATATTATAAACTACTTCTGGCAGATACACTCTTTAAAATAATGATTCTTTATTGGCATCAATGGTTCCATGAGGAACCTTTAACATCCATGGAATCTTTCCATTCCACATAAGGTTCTTTAGAATGGAAAAATGTTCTTCAAATTACTAAAATGTCTTCATACTAAGGAAAATAAAAAAACTGGTTCTTTTAAGAACTGATCTCGGACACGTTCTTTGAGGAACCCAAAATGGTTCTTCTATGGAACCACTGGATGTGGTTTAGACAAAACAGCACCAACTGCAATTTTCAAAATAGGTGTTTGTAACTTTTTACAACTTTTTAAATCTCCAAATAACCATATAATCAACTCAAAAGCCATATTCAGCCAAAAAAAGTAGTGATTCGTTGCTTAATCTTAAATGCTGGAAATAACCACTGAAGAACATTTACTTTTAAGATCAGACTTTGTGATATTGCACTTTGAATTCCTTCAGTATGGAAAGCCATTGTCCACTGGTGACTTGTCGCATCACGTTGGGCATTGTTAAGTTGTCTGTAAGCAGCAGCTTGCCTTCCCCCACATGCCGCAGCTCATTGCCGATGAGCGCTGGACGACTGATGCACAAATCACCATTCCGACACACAATCACTAACATTTCACCATTCATAAAGAGTTTATTTATTTACGAACTATTAGACTATTAAACGCATCGTTTCTTGTGCCTAGAAGAGATAGAAGTAACACAACTGTTTAAAAATGAACGGTGCACAGGTGCAGGATGAACGGAAGATGAAGGGGGTCTGGAGCGTCTAAAAGCGCGCATCTGCTCAGACTCCAGATCAGTCAATGATATCGATTAACAGCAACGATATACAACATCTGATTCTACTCACATTCTTTTATCATAAGGCTGGAGCTGCCGGTGCAAGGCGAGAGAGAATCCAAAGAGGCTGCCTGGTTGACCATTCTTCCTAAGGACGTTTTGCGCGTCCAGGTTAAATGCACTTGTAGAAGTCCATAAGAGCAAAGAAAAAATGCACAGGTTCAGAGAAAGCCCCTCCTCAAAGAGCCCCATTGCCTGTAATTAATGTGGTTGAATATAGCCCTTGTTTTGCGGTAGCTCCAGCTGCACTGAGAGGACAGTAATCCGCACTGCACTGCGCTCAGTAAGAGAGAGAGAGAGAGACACCCGTCGCCCCTCCTCTCTCTCTCTCATGTCCCCTCAGCGCTCTACGTCACTACTGAGGGATGGATGAGTCTCACCCGGTCTCACCCCATCCACACGATTTATGAACACACAGTCCTCAAGGTGCTTGAATTTATTTCCAATATGATATTCATAAGTGAAATGTGTGCACTTACACAGGTATTCATGATCTCGAAAACTTAGACTAATTACATCTTAAGATAACTTAATTACAAAATTACATTATGAAATTAAAAATATAATAATGCATGCATATAATTATCATTTAAAAATGTGTAGAGTAGACTGAGTACATTTGAGACATGTGTACAGTTGAAACGCCTTAAATAACTTGCGTACACAAGAACCCCAAGCCATGATTTTTGCTCCACGTGTGTATTAGTGTTCTTTATGATCATGGGAAATTTGAAATGTGTGCATCTTTCCACTCCAAAGATATTGGCAAAAGTTTTTTTTTTTCCAAGGTGAGATTTACATTTCACTATATCCCTTCCACAATATAGCTTATTATTCTTTTATGATTGTTAAACTTAACATATATCATTGCAAACATTACTCTGTGCTCTAAAAATAGACATATTTTATAATATTGTGCCATGCAAGGTCTTTTCATAATCTAGAGAAATGGGCGAGCATGTCAGTGGGGTACGGTTGAGACACAGTGTATCAACTGTACCTGGATTGGTGTCCTATTGCTTCACATGCTGTTTAGTTGTAAAGTATTATGATAATAGGGTAAAAGTCACATTTACACACATGCTACGCAAACTCTGCTAAAAAATATATATTTGTGATATTTCAACTGTCTACTATTAATGGACATTTTCTAACATGAATGTTAAAAGGATTACATAGCATTTTAAGAAATATACAAGGTGGTGAAGTGGGTACAGTTGAGACACCCTTTAGGTTGCTGTACTGTATACAGTAACAGTCCAATCATAGAAAATAAAATGCATACAGAGGGCTGTGTGTGTTTGTGTACTGTTCTTACCTACATTATGGGGACCAAATGTCCCCACACATATAGTAATAACAGTAAATGTATGAATATTGTTTAGGTCCCCATGATGAAACAAGCTTATAAATCATACAGAATGATTGAAAATGTAAAAATGCAGAAAGATTCGAGTGATGCTTAGGTTTAGGGGTAGGGTTATAGAATTATACGGGTATGTATTTAGTTATTTTTTACTGTTATGTTTACATTTGTACTGTTTGCCATATATTTTTGTAGTGTTAAATATGTGTTCCTGTTTTGTTTAACTGAATCTGAATTAAATAAAGCAAATAAATAAATTTATTTTTAAACTGTATTTATTTAAAACTGTCATTTTGTAATTTATTACATTTGCTATAAATGGTTAGCCAGCTTTAGAGCATTAAGAATGGGTGTCTCAACTAATGCACAAAAATGCACCTCATGTTTATGTGCTAATTGTGGAAAATATGAACTACTTATGGCTATTATCAATTTATGATATTTTAGTACACAAGCAAAAGAAATATGTGAAAAATCACTTCATTTCAGCATCTAGTTTTTGTGTAGTGAAAAGCAGAAAGTGTCTCTACTGTACTCAGTCTACCCTATGATATGGTCTCTGGAATACCTGAAGCCAGTTGCATAAACCTCTATGTTAAGAAGACAGTGTCTTAAAAACTAGTCTGACCAACTAACAGTTATTAAGGCAAGGGATTCAACTTATCTATGTCTTTATATAATCAAATTAAAATATATGACCAGTCTTTTAAAAAAGAGATGATTAACTTGTAGGACTAGTCTAAACCTTATATGCAACAAATCCCCTATAGATCTTGAGTGACCCTTTTCCAATTTCCACTTGTGGCCTTGCAGACTTGCAGTGGTCACTTGTGTGTCAAGAAGTCCTCTAGGCTGTAGAGTGTCCCATTTGTCATTTTAGTTTTTAGAAGAGTGCTTTTGAACATCCATTTTGTGCCCTCAATGTGCAGTTCTCTCAAGCCCAAACTGAAGCAGCATCTCTAATTGATAGTCAAAGCGGCATAACATCACTAAAGCTCAAAGTTGGAGGAAGACCGAAAAGGCTTAGTGTGCCATTTAGGACGGGGCCTATTTGCCATTATGCCATGAAAGTCTGGACTTGGAAGAGGACTACAAGGCCTAAAGCTACCATTTGGGACAGGGCCAGTTTATTATAGTGGCATACAGCAAAATCATCAGTATCGTTCTAGTTTTTCATGACTTGAATCTGTAAAATGTGCAATTCTGAATGCTACAAAGTTTAAGATTTTGATTGGTCTTAAAAAAGTAAGTAAAAAAGATTATAATTGAATTATAAAATAATGAAAAACTTCAACAAAAAGATTTGTAAGTAGGCCTTACTGTGCATAGGCTACGTTACACAACCATCTTTCTTTAATCTGTTAAATAAGATCTGTTTAAGTCATTTCTCTGATGGAAATAAAGTTGCTGGAGAAAAAGGAGTACTCTCTGACAGCGATGCAACAACCTTAAAATGTAATCAATTAAAACCGATTAATCTTTTTACTACGCGACTGCATGGTGTGCATGTGTCGATAGGCTAATGAGAACATTCTCGGTTTGTTACGCTGAGTTGTTCACTGCAGCAGGCTGTTAGTTTACCACATCCGAATGATGTTTAGATTTAAGGAAACACTGATATGGCTGAAATGTAAGATGCGCTTGTGTCAGGCCGAGAGAAGCATTGATCCCGTGCTGTCCATATGGACGGTCAGTCGATGAAGTGTGATCCTGATAAACCAGCACACAGCTGATGGTCAAGAACTGTGACATTAGTGACATACACTGGACAAAATGCAACTTTAATGATATATCCACTTGCAATAAAATAGTGGATAAATAATTAACATATTATAATTTACCTAATACTTAAAACATTTGCATATAGGCTACACAACAGGTCTTTTTCTTTTTTCTTTTTATTTTGTGAAAGTAATTGATATTTTTATTGAGCAGGGATACATTAAATTGATCAAAATGACAGTAAAGATTTTAAAATAAAACATTATATTTCAAATAAATGCTTTTTTATTCACTTTAAAGGATCCTGAAAAACTAATATACATGATTCCCACAAAAATATTAAGCACCACAACTGTTTTCAACATTGATAATAATCAGAAATGTTTCTTGAACAGCAAATCAGCATATTAGATTGATTTCTGAAGGATCATGTGACATTGAATACTGGAGTAATGATGCTGATAATTCAGCTTTGATCACAGCAATAAATTACATTTTAACATATTCACATAGAAAACAGTTGTTTTAATTGTATTAATATTTAATAATATTACTGTTTTTATGGTATTTTTGATCAAATAAATGCAGCCTTGGTCAGTACAAGAAACTTCCTTCAAATATATATAAATAAATATTAATAAATCTCACTGATTTATGATTTATGCACTCAGAACATTTTATCTAAAATAATTAATCACATATAGGCAGACCATTATGGATGCAGTATGTAAATGCTGTTTAAACCCCCAAATTTGCTTTAAATCTATAAACCCAGGGAGGTACATACTAACTTAATTATTGTTTCAGTGAATTTGCTTGTCCACCACTAAAATCCCATTAGTCTGTGATGCTGCACTTAACCTGTGCAGATTAGAATATTTTTTTTTTTGGAAAAACTCTTCCTGGAAATGAAACAACATGAGATCATGCACACACACACACACACACACACACACTGTATGCAGTCATCAGTTCTCATCTGGGCTGATGCATAAAGTGCATCATCATCATCATTGTACCACAAAGAGTATTACCGTAAATGGTCTCTTTCAGAAAATTAATAACCATCATCCAAGACAGAAAAACAATGGATTCACCTCTGCTAATCAATATGTTAGGATCCTCCTGCGGTTAATTACATGCTGGATGATGGAAGAGTTGAAGTGTGGCCTGTGTGATCCTCTTTGCATTAACCCCTTTGCTAAAATATACTGGCAATCTCTGAGGTACAGGAATGTCGAATGTAAATATCGGAATCATTTATTAGCCATTTGTAAAATAATGATCAAAGTCAAAACTGTCAGTAAAGAAAGGGTGTGAATTATGATCTGTTCTGTTAAGGGTGGAAGGATTTTGCATCCTTCCTGTTCTCAGATCGTGACATTTTTGTGCCTTGGCACGACCTTAAAGTGGAAAAACAATTCACTGCCAGCCCGTATCTGTCTGAAACACACTGCTTTACGGAATGCCAAATGATCTGATGCATCGTGAATCTCACAGCAGAAAAAGGGAAAGTCATGCAGATGAAAGTCATAGCAGAGTTATCTAAGTCTTGAGCGGCATGGAGACTCATCAGCTCACACTCTGGTCTGAAAGCTCAGGAAGCAGGAAGAATGTGAATGACACTGTTGTGTGAGCACTGCTGATTAACTGCATGGCCACTTACAGTCTCTCACCATGACAAAAGACTGGAGACCACCAGTGTGACCTATGCAGAGAATTTGACCCTGCCAGTGGATGTGACACGATCATCAATGTATTGTGCATTGTGAACTTGGTTCAGCAAACACAGTGCACTCACAACAGATCACAGGGAAACTGCTCAATACAAGAAGAAATATTCAGTCATGAACTGACTGATAATCATAAGGTTTGTTTTCTATATATCTGTCTTGATATAGCATCAAATAATGCTTGCTGTACAAGAACTGTTGGTACATGTTAACACAAAATGTCCATAATCATTAATTACGAATCCTCTTTCTAAAGAAGATTAGACATTATTTATGATTATCTACATTAACTAAACCTTGAACTTTAACTTGGAGATAATTATTAAAAACATTATAGTTGGTTTGTTAACCCATGCTGTGTGAGGCCATTGGGGACACAGTTATAAATCTTGTGTGATTTATTTATAAATTGAAATATGAAGTTTAAGATAAACATTTTTCATGATAAACACCCTAGTAAAAAAGCTATATATTTAAAAGACATTTATTTCATACAACAGTTTTTTTCAACTGCTTACACACAAAATCTTTACTAGTCACTCAATTTCTGAAAGCTGACACTCAAACACCAGAACCAAATCTGCAAAACCATTCACTAATTCTCAGATTTTTCAATTTCAATATAATATTTGCAAAACACAACACACAATTCTCTATGTAACACACAAAATCTAACAGGAATTAATATTATGGCAAAGGTGTTTGCTTGTCTGTGATATTTTGAATGCAGTGCTTCATTTTGCAAGAGATGTGAGACATTTTGCATTTTGTGTGTGCAATTCTTGGATTTGTGTGTAAAGCTTTGAAAAAAAGAGGCAAAGTTTTCAAAATGTGTGTAAGCAGTTGAAAAAAATTGTAATTATAGCATATATTTTATAATACATATTTACTGACATATCACTAGAGACTTACTGATATAAAAATTATAATTAAACTTTATTTGGAGTACTACTTGTGCACGATGCACATTTAATATTAAACTTAAAATGTGTTTTAATGTCACTATTGATGAGGATTGTATGATCTTTGAATAATATCAGTCTTTAAATGCAAGATATTTAAAGTGTATCTGAAGTATAGTTGCAATAGTTCCACTTTAGCAAAATCAAATATACTTCAGCTTATCTTTAGTTGGACTTCAACACTACTTCCACACGATTAAAGTGCATTAAGCACAAAATTAGTTGTTCCATTTAGCTGAATTTAATCTGTATAGTATACTAAAAGTACAATTGCAGGGTATTTTTATTAAGTATATAATTATGTAAATGTATTTGGTATAGTCAGGTATATCTATCTCAGTACAACTGATGAATGGTACATCAGTGTGTACATCAGTCACTGCTGTCTTTAAAACCCCCATCGATACACCTGTCATCTAGCAGGTGTCAGCTGTTGACAGTTAAACACTCACTTTGGGGGTTTCTGTGTCAAAACTGTGAATCTATAATGTATATAGAAATAACACACTGTCACACTGAGGAACATCTGAAGTAATCAAATAGTAATCAAATAGCCAATAGATTTAATAATGTTTCTGTAATGCCAATCCGTCCATCAGAAACAAAAACTAACATATTCCTCTTTAAATGCTTTTAGATGTTATGAGTTGCATGACTAACGAGCTTTTAGAGGTCTATAGTTTCACTCTCTTGCTCTTTCCCTCATTCACTTTGACTAGTCTTTTAGGGTAATAAGAAATGAGGATGAGGAAATTAGGGTTTCATCTCCATAAGGACCATGTGGTATGCGGTCACCATATTGATTTCATCATTGTGATGCACACAGTCTTGAGTCATGTCCATATGTATCAGATCAGGATGAGGAAACCATGTTGATAATGAAAGAGATTCGTTGGGATCAGCATTTTTAGACATTCTAAACTCCATTTGTGTTAAACAACACATTTTAGGACCTACTCACTGTCGAAATCATACTCTAGATTTAATACTGTCATATGAAATTTATGTCAGTCGCGTTGAAATATTGCAGCAGAGCGATGATATCTCAGATCATTATCTAGTTTCATGTATATTCCATATAGCTAAAGCTGTAAAGCCAACTCCTTGTTACAAATATGGTAGAACCATCACAAAAGACTGCTTTATAAATAATCTTCCTGATTTATTTCCTCAGCATATCCAATAGCTTAGAACAACTTGATGATGTAACAGAAACTATTGATTCTCACTTTGCTTGCGCTTTAGATACGGTTTGCTCCTTTACGCTTAAGGAAGATTATGGAAAAGAGTCCAACACCGTGGTATAATGAGCACATTCGGGCCCTAAAGAGAGCAGCCTGGAAAATGGAGCGCAGCTGGAGAAAAACTAAATTAGAGGTATTTCTTATTGCTTGGCGTGAAAGTACCCTATCCTACAGAAAAGCATTAAAAGCTGCTAGATCTGATTACTTTACGTCTCTTTTATAAGAAAACAAACACAACCCCAAGTATTTATTTAATACAGTGGCTAAATTAACAAAAAATATAACATCAACAGGTGTTAACATTACCCAGCAACACAGTTGTAATGACTTTATGAACTACTTTACTTCCAAGATCGAAACTATTAGTCAGCCACAGTATCGCATCAGAGTGCACTATAGATCCCCTGAGGAAAAATTCCACTCATTCTCTTCTATTGGAAATGAAGAATTGTTATTAAGAATTAATAAGCCTCTCATTAAAAAAACACAATTTGACCCCAAATAATTAATTAATGGCCGATCTCGAATCTCCCTTTCTGTCAAAGATATTAGAAAAGGTAGTACCATCACAACTATGTTCCTTCTTAGAGAAAAATTATATATGTGAGGATTTCCAGTCAGGTTTTAGACCATATTATAGTAATGAGACTGCTCTCATTAGAATTACAAACGACCTACTTTGATCATCTGATCGTGGTTGTATCTCTCTATTAGTGCTACTGGATCTTAGCGCCGCGTTTGACACTATCGACCACAACATTCTTTTAAATAGACTAGAAAATTATGTTGGCATTAGAGGAAGTGCACTGGCATGGTTCAAATCGTACTTATCTGACCGCCATCAATTTGTGCAGTAAATGAAGAGGTATCATACCAATCACAAGTGCAGTATGGAGTACCTCAAGGCTCAGTACTTGGCCCCTTACTTTTCACGCTTTACATGTTACCCTTGGGAGATATCATTAGGAAACATGGTGTTAGCTTTCACTGTTATGCTGATGATACCCAGCTCTATATTTCTTCACGACCTGATGAAACTTACCAATTTTCAAAACTAACCGAATGTATAGTTGATATCAAAAACTGAATGACTAACAATTTCTTACTGCTATATTCTGAAAAAACAGAGGATTATTGGACCAAAAACTTTTGCATGTAATAACCTAGATCACTGTCTAATACTTGATGGCTGCTCTGTAAATTCTTCGTCATCAGTTAGGAACCTAGATGACTTTTTGACAGCAATCTTTCCTTCGAAAAACATGTTTCTAGCATTTGTAAAACTGCATTTTTCCATCTTAAAAATATATCTAAATTATGACCTATGCTCTCAATGTCAAATGCAGAAACATTAATTCATGCATTCATGACCTAGAGGCTAGATTATTGTATTGGGTGGTTGCTCTGCACGTTTAATAAACAAACTCTAGCTTGTTCAAAATGTAGCAGCTATAGTTCTTACTAGAACCAGGAAGTATGACCACATTAGCCCAGTTCTGTCAACACTGCACTGGCTCCCTAGTAAACATCGTATACATTTTAAGATCTTGCTAATTACCTATAAAGCCCTGAATGGTTTGGCACCTCAGTATTTGAGTGAGCTCTTATCGCATTATAGTCCTTCACGTCCGCAGCGATCTCAAAACTCTGGCCATTTGATAATACCTAGAATATCAAAATCAGGCGGGAGATCATTTTCCTATTTAGCACTCAAACTCTGGAACAATCTACCTAACACTGTTCGGGACGCAGACACACTCTGTCAGTTTAAATCTAGATTAAAGACCCATCTCTTTAACCTGGCTTACACATAATACACTATCGCATTTCTACAATTCAAATTCAAAGGATTGTTAGGCTGCATTAATTAGGTCAACCGGAACCGGGAACACTTCCCAAAACACCTGATGTACTTGTTACATTGTTAGAAGAATGGCATCTACGCTAATATTAGTCTGTTTCTTTCTTATTCCGAGGTCACCGTAGCCACCCAGATCCAGACTGTGTCCAGATCAGATGGTGGATCAGCACCTAGAGATGACCTCTACAGCCAGGACACCTAGACGAGCCCCAGAGACTGATCCCCAGTGAAGACCCTGTCTCCAAGACGGCCATCGGGACAAGACCACAAGAACCAGATGAGTCCTTTGCACAATCTGATTCTGCTTTAGCCTAGATTTAAACTGCTGAGTTTGTCTGGCCAGAGGAGAATGACACTATTTCGACAAACTATTTCCCCGTCTAAATACTGTAAAGCTGATATAAAGCCACCCAGCTTTATATCAAGCCGATGTAAAGCTGCTTTGACACAATTTGCATTGTTAAAAGCGCTATACAAATAATATTGACTTGACTTGACTTGAATTCACCTGCTGGTTTTAAAAGTATATGTAAAACTATAGGTGCTCGTGGGTAATTTAATTAAAACTAAAACTAGTTTTGCATTCCCATGTATTCTCAAATATTAGAAATCTAACAATTATTTAACGTTTTATACTTCGTTTTAGAGAAGTAAGCAAACATTTCCATACCAGAAAAGCTCCTCCTGGTAATAGATTGATAAATTCACACCAACCAGGCAGTTTATTAGCTGATGTTTAGAAACTCTTGGTATTAGTCAGTAACTGTCGCTGATTAAAAGAAGTGTTAATTCTTCATTGTGTCTTTTAGGTTTACTAAAAAGTAATGCACATTTTCTGTTTTCAAATATTTCAATATTAAACACAATAAATATTTTGTAAATAAATAAAGAAATAAAAAAGAAGTTAAAAATGAAATTCTTCTGTAAATATAATCTAAAAAATTAAATCTAATTTCAGTATTTTTGTGCATCTCATCTATGGGGAAATATATCATATAAACCAGTCACACTGCTCTCTATCTTGTTATTCATATCAATTTCAGCCAATGAAAACCCTTTATCAGTTGCTCATTAATCTACTTATTTTTGTGATGATGTCTGCTTTACGTCATGTCTGAATTGTGCTGACAGTTTATTTTGGGAAATATTTGTTGAAGTGACTGTGAGGAGACAAAAGGAAAGTCAGCAACAGCATCATTCAACAGCTGCATTCTTCTTCTATGGATCATGCAGGCTATATTTTCACTGTATCTGTGTGTTCACCACTTAACCAGTTCAACCGAACAAATAAAGATTTATTAACATCACTAAAAACACTTGAATTATGTCTGTGTACCAACTGTGTAACAACAGTTTGTGGGAAATATGAGCCATGAAAAATACTTTTAACTGGGCCTCTGAACCTGAAGAGTGACACCTAACCTCAGACTTAAAGGCACAGTTCCCCCAGAAATAAAAATCCTGTCATCATTTACTCAGACTAATTTTTTTTTATTTTTTTGGAGGAATTTGTTTTTATTCATACAATGAAAGTCATTGGGGTCCAAACCGTGTGCGATGTGTTCCACAGAATAAAGAAAGTCATACAGTTTTGGAGCAACATGAAGGTGAGAAAATAATAACAGACTTTTATATTTGATATTATTATAACTTTAAAGTGATCTTTTGACTCTCAACACAAGTGTATATCAGTTTATCAAACGAACTACATTACTGTAATTCACAAAGCATAGAGAAATTAAATCAGTGTAAGGTAACACTTTATTTTAAGGTGGCATTGTTACACGTTACATGTACTTACTATAATAACAATAAATTATGCATAATTACATGCAAGTAACCCTAATCCTAACCCTAACTATATAGTAAGTACATGTAGTTAATTAATGTTACTCAGTACCTAAATTTATATTTACACTGTAACAAGGGCACTTTATAATATAAAGTGTAACCCAATAATTCCCTAAATAATTCCTGTAAAAATGGTTATTTCTATTCAGAACTGTATAGCTGCCATATTTATGTTATGGAGAAATTACACAACTGAATGTGAGACAAAATTATGAGAGGCATGAGAGTTTTTTTGGGGTTTGTTTTTTGCTATGCTTTTTTGGCTACAATTGCTTTGATTGAATTTTAAAAGAACAAGCCTATAGTTAGTTAAAAAGCCTTGTCTGAAGCCTGAATGCATCTTGGTAACAAAACACTTTCCTTACAATCAGTACAGTCACAAACCAGACACAGCCAAAAAAATGACAAAATACATCCATGCTGATGCAGAAACATCCAAACCAGTTCACAGTTCCGACAAAAGCTTGAAATCAGCAAAGACAGAATCTGCATAACATCCAGATGGAATTAACCACATACAGTAGAAAATGACAGCAATATAATGACTAGCACTTGCATGTTTACTGCTGGTGTAGGCAGACACATCTGTAAAGCATGCGGCCTATGATTTAATCCCAGGGAAAAGACGTTTTCCTTGCATCAGTGGCTTGGTAAAGTGCTGAGTTTAATCTCAGTGAGAGCTTCCTGATCACCCAGTGTTGTGACAGAGTGCAGGCTCTTTTGTGAAGCGTGGATCGCTGTAAATCTACAACTCCTGCAGCACAAAAGCTCAGCTCTGGTTTACAAGTGATGGGGGTGGGGGTGCAGAACAATGAGGATGTCAGAACATTGGGACATCACTACATTCCTTCTCAGGCCGCTCCTACCAGTGACGCAGGGAATTGTGGGGGATCCCCCTTTGTTGTGGTTGCAGGGTGGTAAAATGCAGTCACTCTTGAGGTCAAAAGGAAAGGAGCTGAAAGGAAAGCAGCAATATCTGCTGGATAAATGTGTGCAGACACTCTCTACCATGCACTGAACACTGTCAGAATAGATTTCTCATGTGACCATGGCCTTCATATCTGCCTCTGTTCCCAAGATTCCATGCATACTGATGGAAGAGCATGTGTTAATGGAATGTTCAGAGTTTAATATAGGTTAAGCTCTATCGAATACATGTGTGACATACTGTCGATTACCACATAAAATAATTTGGACACGTCCCACTTTTTTACAGTCTTGTGGGTTTAAAATCAGAAACATGAAGCTTTCAATTATGTGCATAAATTCTTAAAAAAGGTTCATATATTTTTATTTATTTACAAGTTGTTGTTTTTTTACACCCTAGTAAAAATGTAGTATTTTTCAAATACGTACATTTATTTCATACTAAGTAAATATAGTTCAAATCTATTAACATATTTACTGACATATCACCCGTGACTTTTAAAAAAATATGATTAAACTTTATTTGGAGTACTACTTGTGCACAATGCACATTTCTTAATATTAACCCTAAAATGTGTTTTAATGTCACTGTTGATGAGGATAGTATGATCTTTGAATATTATCAGTCTTTAATTGGAAGATATTTAAAGTGTACCTGAAGTATACTGCAATAGTTCCACTTTAGCACAATCAAATATAATTTAGTATATCTTTAGTTGGACTTCTTCCCAATTAAAGTGCATTAAGCACAAAAGTAGTGGTTCCAATTTAGAAGACTTAAAGTATACCAACTTAGTATACTAAAAGTTCAATTGCAGGGTATTTTTATTAGGTACATAAATATGTAGATGTGTTTGTAGTATACTTAGCATGAAATAAATGAATTTCAAATACATTTTAGTAAATTTACTTTTCACTATGGTACTGAATTTCTAATTATTCTTCACCAATGTAACCCCAAGTTATTTTCTTGCACTATTTGTGCTAATCATGTTGAAGTTGTTTATTGAGGCAAAATAAGGCATGTGAAAGGCACAAGAAATGTTGTTTTGTAACCAACATAATGCCACAGGTGACACGTCCTGCAACCGAAAATAAAGACGAATTTGAAGGTTTACTTTGGATAACGATCAAACATTTCAGGGACATTTGTAATGCATAACCATGCATTATATACAAACAAGGTATAAATGAACAAATATTTATAAGACATACTAACAATTAAAAAGCAATAGAATCTGTAGTACCTTTGTGGTACTGTAGGTATATTGGAAGTGTACACATTACTGTACATATGTAATTATCTATTATAAAAATGCAGGTTTTGTCATTTAACATCAACTGACATGAACACAAATCAAATTATAATAGGTGTTTGTCCTGTAAATCCTTTTATATTATTATAAATATAATATAATATAATATTCACACATATTTCAGATATTCAGAATTCATAACTGGTGCTTTAGTTTCTTGTTGCCCTTCTGTTTTTCATGACAGTCATGTTTTACTGTATTAACACAACAAAGATAAAAAGCAGTTCAACTGAAATAATGCTTTATTAGAATAATCTAAATCTAACATTATAAAACTTAAACTAAAATGCTGTATTCCTCTTCACAATCAACAATAGCAGTTCCCCTTACACTCGTAATCAAACTTACTCTCTGCTCAGAGTCAACACTAGCAGTTAGTTGTGTCTATGTGAGCTGTAAACAGAGCAAAACAGCATCCTGTGCAAACACCAGATTTCTTGACCCTGCTAGATTTCCTCAACCGCAGTAACTGGGGTGAACAAACATTAACTAGCTGTGTACTTTCTAATTTGTCCCGCTCCACACATTGTCAGCATGTTTGGGTAACCTGGCGGAATTTAACCACGGGGTTTGAAGCTTAGGGCAGGTTACCATGGAGATGAATAGCTCAGTGAGGTCTGGTGCTCTCTGCAGGACGTATGAATATGCAGTCTGAAAATAATGAAATTACATGTAAATACGCATCAGTGCGAGGAGTTTGAGGACCTAAAAATAACTACTACAACAACTACCTTACTTGCTTTCTATAAGCCACAAATTAGGAGTTTATTGAGGGAAATATATATATATATATATATATATATATATATATATATATATATATATATATATGTTTGTGTATGTATGTATGTATGAATATACACACTCTCAGAAATAAGTGCTCCAAAAGGGTGTTTTTGCAGTGATGCCATATAGAAGAGCCATTTTTGGTTCCCTGAAGAACCTTTCAGTGAACAGTTCTCAAATGAACCATTTTGAAGAACATTTAAAAAATCTAAAAAAACTTTTCTGTATTTGAAAGGTTCCATGGATGTTCAAGATTCTTCATGGAACCATCAATGCTAATAAAGAACCTTTATTTTTTAGGAGTGTATATATATTTCCTTTATATTATATGCCTTGAATATTAATTGATTCTCACCCTAGAGACAAAGGGCTCTCCCCTAATGGTCCATAATGGCCCATCATTGTGACTGTGACTTTGAGGCAGGTAAGAGAGAATGTGAGGAGATTGAAATGTTATTTTTTATTATTATTTGTATTTTATTTACAACACAGTATAATCAAAACATACATAATGAAGGTCAAAGACACATTATTGTGAACACTGATCTAACCACAGAGATGTGAACAGACTTTGAGTCATTCCTGCAAAAGATTCTGTTCAACAAGTGAAACAAGCAAATCATACCTGATATATGCGTGTGTTATTTAATTCCTTCTGCTTATTTCCATGGATTCAAGAAGAAAAAAACATAATCAGTAGTCAAGGATCTTGTTTTACCATAGAATATCAGTGTAGTTGAACATCTCATGTTGGTACAGCGCTCTCAGAGGAAAACAGTTTGAAGAAAGTCATCAGGATTCATCTGTGGTGCAGGTACCTGATTCAATAAAATACAAACAACCAAAAACATTTGTGAGCATGTTAATATCAGGAGTATATATATATATATATATATATATATATATATATATATATATATATATATATATATATACATATATATATATACAGTATATATGTTTTATAGACTCACGCACGCTTTGTTCTATCGTAAACAAAAAATATATATTTTATATCTGAGAAACTAATTATTATTGTTTAGAAAAAAACAACTATGATTTTGTAGTCATATAGCCTAGTATGTATGATTTTATAGTAGCTGTTATGATTCTGTAGCTAGACTCACGCATGCTTTGTTCCACAAAAGGATGTACTTTGTACTATAAAAAAAGGATATTTTATATCTGAGAAATTAATTATTATTGTGTAGCACGCTATTAAATATATTTGTGAATATTAAACATTCTTCTAAACATTCTTAGATGCGTAGCATTCATCATGTTGTCGTTTGGGGAAAACCCAACTAAACGTGTTCAAGTTTGTCACAATAACACGTTAAGCAGACAGTCTACTAATATTCTAATGACTATACTAGTCGACATGTAGTTACAAAGTTACTTACTGTTAGTATAATGACTGTCGAAATAAAGTGTTACCCCAGAAATAGCCTGTAAATAAGACCAAGAAATGGAAGACAGAAGATAATGAGAGGAACCAAGACACATGGGGAGCTTTGAAAACAGTAAAAAAAAAGTAAAAAACAAGCAAAAACAAACAAACATTGTATTTTGTCTAGAACTAGGGATGTGCGTCTCCATAACTGAGGCCAATACGATGCTCATCTCAATGCATAGTCAACAATACAATACCCAAGTCGTGGCCTAATGGTTAGAGAGTCGGACTCGTAATCCAAAGGTTGCGGGTTCGAGTCTTGGGCCGGCAGGGATTGTAGGTGGGGGGTGGTGAATGTCCAGCGCTCTCTCCACCCTCAAAACCACGACTGAGGTGCCCTTGAGCAAGGCACCGAACCCCTGACTGCTCCCCGGGCGCCGCAGCATAAATGGCTGCCCACTGGTCCGGGTGTGTGTTCACGGTGTGTGTGTGTTCACTGCTGTGTGTGTGCACGTTGGATGGGTTAAATGCAGAGCACGAATTCTGAGTATGGGTCACCATACTTGGCAGTATGTCACTTCACTTCACTTAAATGCAGGCTACAAGTGAAGCAGCTACCGATGCAATGCGATACAATTTTTACGATGCAGTGTGGTCCGATTCTGATTTGATTCAGCACAATGTGATTCAATGCAATACGATGCAATGGTGAAAAAACATAAAAAATTATGCAATACAATTCAGTATGTTACATATAGTTTGCTTTTATTTCTTTGGTTCAGAGAGACATAAAATAAAGTATCAACATTTATATTTCACAACAGCACAACAGTAATAACTTTATGAACTACTTTAATTCCAAGATCGATACTATTAGAGATAAAATTGTAACCATGCAGCCGTCAGCTACAGTATCACATCAGATAGTGCCCTGTAGATCCCCTGAGGAACAATTCCATTCATTCTCTACTATAGGAAAGGAAGAATTGTATAAACTTGTTAAATCATCTAAACAAACAACATGTATGTTAGATCCTATTCCATCGAAGCTCCTAAAAGAGGTGATTCCAGAAGTCATAGATCCTCTTCTGACTATTAGTAATTTGTCATTGTCATTAGGATATGTCCCCAAAACCTTCAGACTGGCTGTTGTTAACCCTCTCATTAAAAAATTTAGACCATATCATAGTACTGAGGCTGCTCTCATTAGAGTTACAAATGACCTGCTCTTATCATCTGATCGTGGTTGTATCTCTCTATTAGTGCTACTGGATCTTAGCGCTGCGTTCGACACTATCGACCACAACATTCTTTTGAATAGACTAGAAAATTATGTTGGCATTAGTGGAAGTGCATTAGCATGGTTCAAATCGTACTTATCTGACCGCCATCAATTCGTAGCAGTGAATGAAGAGGTATCATATCGATCACAAGTGCAGTATGGAGTACCTAAAGGCTCAGTGCTAGAGCCGTTACTTTTCACGCTTTACATGTTACTCTTGGGAGATATCATCAAGGATCATGGTGTTAGCTTTCACTGTTATGCTGATGATACTTAGCTCTATATTTCTTCACGCCCGACAAAACATACCAATTTGAAAAACGGAATGCATGGTCGATATAAAAAACTGGATGACGAGTAACTTCTTACTGCTAAATTCTGAAACAACAGAGGTGTTAATCATCGGACCTAAAACCTCTGCATGTAATAATCTAGAACACTGTCTAATACTTGATGGCTGCTATGTCAATTCTTCGTCATCAGTTAGGAACCTATGAGTGCTATTTGATAGCAATCTCTCCTTCGAAAGCCACGTTTCTAGCATTTGTAGTACTGCATTTTTCCATCTCAAAACTATATCTAAATTGCGACCTATGCTATCAATGGCAAATGCAGAAACGTTAATTCATGCATTCATGACATTGAGACTAGTTTATTTCAATGTTTTATTGGGTGGTTGTTCTGCACGCTTAATAAACAAACTCCCGCTGGTTCAAAATGCAGCAGCTAGAGTTCTTACTAGAACCAGGAAGTATGACCACATTAGCCCAGTTCTGTCAACACTGCACTGGCTCCCTATTAAACTTTGTATAGATTTTAAAATTTCAAAAAACAATTACTTATAAAGCCTTGAATGGTTTAGCACCTCAGTACTTGAGAGAGCTGTTATCGCATAATAGTCCTCCACGTTCGCTTCGCTGCTTAAAACTCTGGCAATTTGATTATACCTAGAATATCAACTGTGGGCGACAGATCCTTTTTCTATTTAGCGCCCAAATTCAGAAATAATCTACCTAACACTGTCCGGGAGGCAGACACACTCTGTCAGTTTAAATGTAGATTAAAACCCATCTCTTTAACCTGATTTACACATAACTGTCACAGGATCATGGTCTATCAAACATGCACGAAGAGGAAGATTAGGTCAAACAGTCTTTAATTAATCCAAACAGGGGTAATACACAGCAGGCAGGCAGAAGACATAACATCAACAATATCGGACAAAGACAACCTGAACAGACTAGGGCTGTATCCGAAATCGCCCCCTATACCCTCATTCACTATTCCCTACATTAGTCCACTCATACAGTTCATTTGAAGGAGTGAATGAAAACGAGTGAGTGAATTCGGACACTGAATTCACCGGAAGGACTGCCGCTTTTGCATAGTTTGCTTGCTGTTTAATAATCATTTGAAACGAGCAGCTCCAGTAGTAAGATTGAAGGATTTATCCTGAACTCTGTCATGGAAATTATTTATAAACCCTAATAGTCAATTTACAATTAATTTGTACCTGTGTTGTATTACGCTGTATTACGCCGTGGACGAGCGCTTCAAAAATGAATGAATGGAGGATTCAGCTGCGGAAGCCATCTTCTGGCGAGACGCGGGAATTCACTCGGCGCGCGACTCTCACAGTGCATTCTGGGTTATCGCTAGAGGTGGAGTGTACATCGGTTGTACACTCGTTTACGCGGTGCATTGTGGGATTGAATGAGTGCACTCGAGAACATCCACTATGGTTTTGAACACCACTTAAAATGGCTGTCCCCTCAAATAGTGCTCTATTTGAGGGTATAGGGGGCGATTTCGGATACAGCCTAGAACTAAGTAGGGGTGCTAATGAGGGACAGACAGGTGAGGAGGATAAACTAATGAGGAACACAGCTGAAGTCAATGACACAATCCGACAATGACGGAAAACTAGGTCACACAGGGCATATGGTAAATGAAAACACAAAGACAGAACGTCCATGGGTGTGACAATAACACACTAACACATTTATATTATTCAAATCCATTAAAGGATTGTTAGGCTGCATTAACTAGGTCAACCGGAACCGGGAACACTTCCCATAACACACAATGTACTTGTTACATCGTAAGAAGAATGGTATCTACACTAATATTAGTCTGTTTCTTTATTCTTCCGAGGTCACCGTAGCCACCAGATCCAGTCTGTATCCAGATCAGATGGTCACTGCAGTCACCCGGATCCTGTCCGTATCCAGCCCAGATGGTGGATCAGCACCTAGAGATGACCTCTACAGCCCTGAACGTCAGCGGAGATCAGGACACTAGATGAGCCCCAGAGACAGATCCCCAGTGAAGACCTTGTCTCCTAGATGGCCATTGGGACAAGACCTCAGGAACCAGAGTCCTCTGCTCAAACTGCTGGTTCGCCTGACCAGAGGAGAACCATTAGTATTTTTGAATCTATTTAAAGATAACAAATGACACCCTCATGTTGGGGGTTGTGAATAATTGTAATGCCCCTGAGTGCATTGTGCTCATTGATCTGCAGGATGTCATCCATAGACATTCTAGCTCTGTCCGTCACTGATGTTGAACAAGCACAATTCTCCAAACTTATTCAAAGATGTCTACATGCTGTCTGTCCTGACAGTGTATCTAACGTTCTGTGTCACTTTAATCAATTAGTCCTCTGTCCATACAGAACGATGGATGTCAAGGTTGAAAACTAGTGAGCATTGTGATGAAAACATTGCATCAAACATCGGTCCCACTTTATATTAGGTGGCCTTAACTAATATGTACTTACATTTAAATTAATAATTTAGTACAATGCACTTATTGTGTACATACATATTTTTTAAATACCTATATGTAATTACATCTGTAATTTCTGTAATTACATTTATAATTACACTGTTGACCCATCACTTACACCTTAACCCACCCTTAAACTTACCCATACCACCAAACCTGTCCCCAACCTTACCCATATCCCACCTCAATAGCAGCAAGTGTTTAGCAATACAATATGAACACTAAGTATTTTTTTTTTTTTTATGTAAGTACATAGTAGTTAAGGCCACCTAATATAAAGTGTGACCCAAACATCCAGCAACACTTTAAATAAATATTTAGGCCTAAATTTATAGGGACAGTAACCACCCCCGCAAAAAAATAAATAAATAATAAATAAATCTCTTATTCACCCTTATGCTGTTCCAAACCTGTATGATTTTTTTTTCTTCTGTTGAATGCAGCAAAGAAATGACAACCTGAAGTGGTAACGTCTAAGTTAACTGTTTTTTGTGTGTGTGTTTTTTTTTCAAGTCAAAATTATATTTTAATATGAATCAAGGTAAGGTAACGATGGCAGATTACCAATAACATGCACTTTTTTTTTATTAAATCTAAAAAAACAAATATTTCACAATGAACAGATTTATGCTGATTCTATGCAATGTACATTTTGAAAATATGATTATTTAAATAAAATGTAAATATACATAAATATACATAAAAACAAATCTCACCTGTTTCATTTATGTGTGACTGACAAATATTAGGATTATTAGTTTATTTATAGTAAAACTGCGTTATCCAAATGGATGGACATTTATTTTAAGGTCCAATTCTCACTATTAACTAACTATTATTGCCTCAATAAACTTTTAATTTGCTGCTTGTTAATAGTTTAGGTAGTTATGTTTAGGTATGGGGTGGATTAAGGGATCTAGAATATGGTCATGCAGAATAAGGCAGTAATATGTGCTTTATAAGTACTAATAAACAGCCAATATGCTAGTAATACACATGCTAATAAGCAACTAGATAATAGTGAGAACTAGTCCTCAAAATAAAGTGTTACTGAAATTTTATATGAAATTCAATGCATAAATCTTAAATTTAGGCCTAAATATTTATTTAGTAGAGATACTGAGTTTCTGTTGATGCATTTGACCATCATCAAGATCATTAGAGGTGAAATATATGATTGGTTCCTTAATGGTGGTGCCGAATTTTGTGTTGCAAAAGTTGTGGTGTAAAAGTTAAGATGTGCATGTGCTGATGTGTGCACATTTAACTGTGTATAAAGGCAGCTACTGGAGGAGAAACAGGGCTGTGCTGGACCTTGATTTATACGTCACATGCTCTGCTCTCTGGGGCCATTAATGTGAACCGGGCCGGATTTCGCTTGGCAGACTCTTGCACCTCCCCCACTTGTTATCGATTCTTGGATATTTAGGCTTGATGCTCCAATAATGGAAAAAAAGGAGAAATCCTCAACAGTTCTAGAAAAGAAAGCATGTTGGGAAACTGTGAGGTTATTCCACTGATTGAAGATAATTCACAATAGCTTGTAGAGTCTCTTTGTGGTTTTATGTGCTTTGTATTTGTTTTCCTGCATGCTTTATTTGATGCTTGTGATTGATGATGACTACTTTCATTCACCTTTGCCCCTCACTACAGTATAGCCTCAACACTGATTCGCCCCTGGTGACTGATGAATACCTAATGAAGTTTATTAAGCATTTATTAATGCAATCCAAACAGAACCACAAATGTCTTCTGTAATCATTTGTATAGTTAGAAATGTCAGTCTGCTTTACAGACTTATTTTGAGCATGCAAAATATATGTATATTATGCTTATGTATATTATCTGTCATGCTGAAAGAGTGTAATGCACTGACTTTCTGTGTTTTTAAGCTGAAGTGGGGTGTGAATAGAGAACGAGGTCAATGTTCTTTATTGTTGTGACTACAATGCAAGAAATCACAAATAACGGAATCCAATCTCATCCTTATCTGTCTCTTTTGTCTTTTCAAACTAACAACTCTCTAAAAGACACATCAGAGTCTGAGAAATATAGAATGCCAAATGAGAGCCATTCTAGTATAGTGTGCTAAATAATTCATGAGCTTTTTTTATGATTGACAAAACATTTATGATAAAGTCAGTCTATTTGCAGAATTTCCAAACAGATTTTTTGTGGCCACCTTGGAGTCCAGATGAAGTGACAACCACCATTATTTGTCATCATTAGTCACACTTTTTTCCCTTCTGAATCCTTTCACATTAAACTAGATTGAATATTAAAAATATAAAAAAACAATGCATTTTTAAAACCACTTAAAACCAGCAGTGTCCCAAAATCCTCACTCAGCTGTGAATGATCTGCTGTGGATGAATGCCAAACTTGTGTGGAATCAGCATGAATAGTCCTGAAGCCGTAATGCAACAGAGAGTGTCGATTTTATTATGACAGCATGATTTAAAGGATCATATTCTGCTAACTCAACCATAAATACGCACAGCTTTGACATCAGCCGGTATGCCACCTGCTCCCTGCCTCATCTTGTTATTTGCATCTGATTGAACAGTGTGTCAGCTGGTCTGCACTGCCTTGGTGCAACAGATCTCACAAAACTGTTATGTGCATGAGAAACTCACAATTGCATGGATTGAAACTAGTACATGAGTAAATCCTGTAAAGTGGTGTCAATAGAAATTGTCACCTATATTCTGTTATACATACATTAATCTTAAGTAAGCATGGTGGGTAATGAAATTAATGAGCAAACACATACTATATAAAAATGTATTTTTTGACTGTGGACAAATGCATATACATTCAGTTAAGTAACTTGGCATACTCACTTAGAGTAACTTACTATACAGCACATTCAGTGTGCATGTTTTGAGGATGCATGCTTTTTATTAATTAAACCCATGACTAGCCTTAATCATAGGAACCCATAACAAGTGTCTGCCAAATAAAAAACGACCAAACTGGGATGTTAAATTACAACACCAATTCCAGGGAAGTTGGGACATTTAGTAAAATGCAAAAAATAAAAAATAAAATAAAATAAAGAATATGTTGTCTATTTAATTGACAAATGTACAAAGAAAAGATTTCCAAAGTTTTCACTGACCAACGTAAATGTATTTTGTAAATATGAACACATTTTGTTTTTGATGGCTGCAACACATTCCAAAAAAACTTGGGACAGAGGCAAAATAAAAGTGAAAAGGTTATAGAATATCCACGTTAAACTGTTTTGAAACAGTTCACAGTAAGCAGGTGAAATGGTAATAGGTCAAGGTATCATGTTTGGGTATAAAAGGAGTATTTCAGTCTTTGCAAACAAAGCTGTATCATGGCTCATCACTTTGTGGCAAATTTCACGAGAGAAGTGTCAAACAAATCAAAAATCACATTTCGCAATGCAAAATTGCAAAGAATTTAGGTCTTTCACCAAGTACCATACATAATATTGTGAAAAGATTCAGGGAATCCAGAGAAATTACAGTACATATAGGGCAAAGCAGGAAACCTCAGTTGAATGTGCTTGACTTTTGAACTCTCAGACGTCATTGCATTAGAAACCGTTATGCGGCGGTGTTAAATATAGCCACATGGGCTCAGGAGTACTTCAGAAAACCACTGTCATTTACCACAGTCTGCTGCTGCATCAAGAAATGCAACTTGAATATCTGTTACTCTAGGAGAAAGCTATACATCAATTCTATGCAGCGATGCTGCCGGGTTTTCTGGGCCAGAGCTCATCTCAGATAGTCAAAAAGACAGTGTAAATGTGTGCTGTACTCAGATGAGTCCACATTTCAACTTGTTTCCGGGAAAAATGGATTTCGAGTTCTCAGTCCCAAAGACCAAAGGGACCATTCAGACTTTCATTAGCGACAGAAGCAAAAGCAAACATCTGTCATCGTACAACATTGTGCCTCTGCCCCAACTTTTTTGGAGTGTGTTGCAGCCATCAGAATTAAAATTTGCTCATATATACAAAATACATTTAAGTTGGCCAGTGAAAACTTTGGAAATATTTTCTTTGTACTTTTGTCAATTAAATAAAAGTTAAAGAGAATGAACAAATCACAGATTCTTGATTTTATTGCATTTTACAAAATGTCCCAACTTCTCCAAGTAGGGCTCGCTGCAGCTGACAAGATCCAGGGGGCGTGGTTGGATCCACATCTAGGGGGTTGAGATTGGTAGTTTTAGGGGTGGAGATGGGTGGGTTTAGGGATCAGGGGGTGGAGATGGTTATGTTTAGGTATATATAAGGTGGGAGGAGTTGGATCTGGATCCAACCACGCCCCCTGGATCTTGTGTTCTGCAGCGAGACTCTCCTCAACTGGAATTGGGGTTGTATAAAGTAAAGTCACACTGATTAAGACTGTTCTTTATTGAAGCTCTTCAACTGCATGTGAACACCCTCCTCTCTGTATGAAAAGCTCACCTCACAAGCCTCTGTTTGAATATTTACTCATCACACAATACATTACATATGCTGTCTGTCCTGACAAACAGCCTCTGAACAGAGTACTACATGCCTCTTGGTTAATGGTTTGTTCTCGTTTTGTTACTTGTTAAACTTCTTAAACATATGATAAGCCCAGGAACCACAAAGACTGAGATTCTCAACTGGAAAATATCCATTAACTACAGTTACTAGGCCAATAGTCTGTGAAAACACTATCAAAACAAGGTCCTGTTACACATTTGCTGTATAAAAATGAATATGAAAATTCAGCTGTGAGTATTTGATGACTACATCTCAACACTGCTAACAAGATTATCAAACAATCTGAAATGCGAACAAGAGTGGGCTTCAATTGCACATCTCTGTTAAAACTGTAGTAAACAAAGAAAAACGCTGTTTGTTATGTTTACAGAAGAGACCGTAAACATGTTACAGTTAAAATATGTTAATTACCTTAGTCATTTTCTCTAAAACTTTGTTTTTTGCAAGGAAAAATATGAATTACCATATATTCTTCTGTGAAAAACAGTAAATTGATGTTAAAACGAAGGATATATATAATTAGCATTATATTACTTAGTGAAATTTGCTGTAAAACATAGGCTACAGACAACAATATGCCATCCCATAATGCTGGCAACCACAGCTGCCATATTTTTAACATAAATTTAACAGGATATTTTTACAGTGTTCTCAGCCCGCTGAGTTGAGAAGTAATCTAATGCATCTACGCCCTCCTTGTCTACTGAAAATAGATTCCCTTATTAAAACTTGATCACATTTCTGGATTTTCTTCATTGCAAACAAGCAAGATATTCATACATCTTGAGAAAGTTAACAGATAACACCTTGTGAGAAGACATATCAAACCACTGGCTCATTTCCAGCTTTTTTACTTGCTGATACAGATGCTGACCTCAGCATTTCAGAAAAGAATGCACTTAGATATGAGTCAACAGTAACACTACAGATAATTTTAAGATGACAGATAACTATAGCAACTAACTGAAAGGTCCTTGCAAACACAACAACGGACATCAGCAGACTGAATTAGACAAGGAAAAAGGTGCTTGCTGTTTAGCAGAACGTGACCTCAATCTGTTTGTATGAGCAAATATATAACACTTAAAGGAATATTCTGGGTTCCATGACAAATTCAGCCCAATCGACAGCATTTGTTGCACGCTGTTGATTACATAAAATAATAATAATTTTGAGTCATCACCATTTGAAGCACTTACAATGGAAGCTTTTTTAAGGGCAGAAATGTGAAACTTATAATTCAATAAAAGCACTTTAATTCATCTCTTAAACGTCAGGTATTATTTGAACAGCAAATTTGTTTAAATCGATGTTTTGTGGTTATAGGGTTTATGCCAATGCATTACCATTACAGAGCTTCACTGTAAACCAGATTTGTATTCCTTTATGACCACTATATTCATATTCTTATTGTTGTTATAACCATTCTACTTTCTATTTATATTTGTATAGGCATAGACCTAGAAACTTCACACAAACGACTGACTCTTGTGCGGTTGCACAGGCTACTTATAATAGCTTACTATACAAAATACTCAAGAAATAAACAAAACATTCAGTTTGACAAAGATATTCAAATATCATGCAATATAACATTTAGCTTATACTTATGCATATTAGGCTATGCAGACAAACATTTTGTAACTCGAACTGTAAGTCGGTGGAGTAGGCCAACAAACAAGTAGCTGCTGCTTTTTTCATTGCGCGGAGAGCAGAGCCACCTGCCAGCCCACTGCTGTAACTGCTGGGGGTCCAAATACATTTCTGAATCTTAGTATGTTATGATTTTCAATTAGGTCATTCTGGCGTTGCTTGATTTGCAGATACTAATAGTATTAATGAGCTTAGCCTTTGCAATATTATGCGACCATTTCGTAGTTGAGCCTGAGTAGATGAGAGCGGGGCACAAACTGACACTTTTTGACTGTCTCAGTTGGGCAAGGGGTTCAGAGTATAATGTTTTATCCACAGTAATTTCACACTTGTCTAGTGCAAATATGTCGCTTTGTTTAATAATTACAGTGTAGGCTATATGTTTTTCTTAATTTACTTTAATTTTACGTTATGACAGTTTAAAATGTTATCTAATGAAAAAATAAAGACAAACTAAAATATGTTATCAATAAAATACAATGATTCACTTTTCAAATTAAATAATGGCGTTTTTTAAGAGTTAAAGATCATCTGATTTTGGAGTTTGACTCTGAACACAAGCCTACCGGGAGAAAGTCATATAATCTAATTAATATTCATGAGCCTCAGGATTAGAGGGATAAATTCGCTTCCTCTGGTGGTCACACTGGATGTGATCCCGTGCACTGTCAGTAGAGGTGCTGCTGCTATTTAAATGACCTTTGGCAATCTGTTGCTGTGATGAGTGGGTAAACACATGGGTAAACATGGCAGATGATTCAGATCTCAAATATGGTGGAGAAGTCGTTAGTTGCCTCTCACATCTGCTTTTTTTATAAGTGAATTCAGACTCTGATTTATTGCTTTTGACATATTAAAAGGGGTATATAAAGAATCACTGCTGTGTCCGATCGCAAAGGCTAGCTATAAATTATGAAATCGTCAAAGGGACAGTTTTCTTGATTATTTGGACATATTATTTGATTTCCATTTGTCAGTTTATTTAGGCCTTATTTTATTTTTCAAATATTTTGTATAGCCTATTCTTAAATGTTTTCTTACATTCTAAAAATGCAGGGTTAAATATGGACAAACCCAGCGATTGGGTTGTTTTCAACCAACTTTGGGGTTAAATGTTTAATACAACCTTCAGTAACCCAACCGTTGGGTCAAAACAACCCAATCGCTTGGTTTGTCCGCATTTTACCCAGCGCTGGGTTTTATTTAACCCAGCATTTTTTAGAGTGTAAATACGAAAAGCCCTTTCAATAAATATTCGATGTGTATTAAATGTGCCATATGAAACACTTGTGTAAAATTAATGATACATGCAACATGGAGATTCAAGGTAACATAGCTGTAGGCTATTTGGCTATTTAGTTGGCTTATAGTTGGAATGTTTACCCGCACAATTATGTTTTTTTTATTACTTTATGCAGAACATTGTATTACATTTACACGAACACATAAGTGCAATGCTTCGTTCGCTGTTCAATATTTTATCTTCAGAAATCCACATGCGGGTCGGAGCGCGCTTTCAGGGTCAGAGGAGACAATTACCCAGCAGTCTGAGGCTGAGTGATCCAGCAAATACGCATGATATTGAGTTGGCCAGTAACCAAGGTTGGCCAAGGTTCACCGTGTTGCCAGTACTGCGGAGTGCACAGTAGCCATGGGAGGTGGAAGCTGCACTTCAATCTATTTATCCATCTATAGACAAATCTATTTCATCTCAGTTACATTTCTACAGTTTCAGCAACAATGACGCCATTGTTTCATTTATTTATTTGTTTGTTTGTTTGGTTGGTTGGTTTTATTTGGCTTATAAATACCTGTATAGCCTAAAAGTAAAAGAGTGAGTGCAATACGAATTCTGGTGTGAATTGGAGGGATGGACTGGCCTTTATTTTACTGTCGATATATATTATTCTGCTACTTTCTACGTTATCTAGACACTTTATTTAACCAGATACTTTTAATCAATGTCAAAAGCATTTGTCTAAAATGATAAGATACTTTATTTTTTAGAATGATGTTAAATAGGACTACAGCAGTAAACTCAGAAAAAATGTGGTATTTTCACCGACAGGTGTCGCAGCAGGTCAGGATGCCATGCACACCATGCAGAAAAGAGTTGCTCCTTAGTGTTGTTTAAGACCTAAACAAAAACTGAAGTCTAAAGTCTAATTGCTGGGTTGAAATCATCTCTCTATTTTAAGAAGAAGCATTGCAAAGTGTGCACTTCCATTGTATTTGCTTTCCAGGCATGCAGCAATTTGGTTTTGCGCGTTAAAGGTAACCCATCATCTGTAAAAGCTCCTGAAGAGTAATTCAGACGCAGCCAACTCTGCGCGTTGGTTTAAAAGCTTAATAATAAAACAACAAACGTTTTAGGGATTCACAGAAGTCCATGTATTCAGAATATAGACCTAATACGTGAAATATGAATAGGTTTCATGACGATTTTAATTTGAACACGCTATATTAATGATAGCCTACGCTAAGCATTATTTATAAAAAAATATATATATATATATATTTGTCAATGTTTTTAATTAAATAAAATATGAAGTGTGTTTCATGCAGCACAGAGTATTGCAGTTAACCATCACCACGAGCATGCATATATGAGCCGTGTGTCTCCTGCATTCATTGGCTGCTTCAGGCGCACAAGTTCATCCTCCCCCGTGACGCGCGATAAATGTCCGCCCTCCTACATCTCTGCTGACAGACAATCACAGTTCTGCTTTGCGTCGCGTCTGCGTTTGTATCCTCCCAAAGCGGAATGCAACTCAACTCAGAGACTGTATTTAGTTTTGCGTGTTAGGAGAGCTTTTATGTGTTCGCTCATTCGTTGGACTTGCATTTAGGTATTTTTGCGTTATGAAAAACATGACTGGAGTTTTTGACAGCCTCAGTACAGATATGCATTCAAACCAGATTACCTCCAGCAGTTACCACAGTCTGCACAAATCCCAGGAATCACCGACTCTTCCGGTCTCCACCGCTACCGACAGCAGCTACTATAATAATAACCAGCAGGCCGGGCAATGCGCAGGCTCTCCATACGGCCAGATCAGCTCTTACCAGTACCAGAACAACAGTATGAACAGCGTCCAGTACAATACCAAATCATATGAACTGGGCTTCGGCAACGTGTTTGGCCCCTACGGCACGTACGGCTCCTGCTCCTCACCAACTCCTGCAGATGCTGGTAAATATATCTCTCTTGCTCACTTTGCGTTGTGGTCACAGTTGACCTTAACATTGTAATGTTAGCCTACTGTGTTTGCATAATTACTGAGCAATAGAAAAGAACAACGTTTAATGCAATACATAAATGAATTATAATTTTTTTTATGGGATTCCTTTAATTGCGCATGCTGTTGTGATTAATAATAATATCTGAAACCTAAATTATTGGTTTTATTTTATAAAGATTTTATTTTAAAATATTTGTTTGGGACAACTCAGTTCTTTCAAGCGTATTTACAGCTACGTTTGTTTGTTTTCTCCCCCAGAAAAAGAGGAAAGTGAACCTGAAATTCGAATGGTTAATGGAAAACCAAAGAAAGTTAGAAAACCTCGTACTATTTACTCGAGTTTCCAGCTGGCGGCCCTGCAGAGGAGGTTTCAGAAGACTCAGTATCTGGCCTTGCCGGAGAGAGCAGAACTAGCCGCTTCTCTGGGCCTCACGCAAACACAGGTACGGATAGACGCTTTCTAAAACTTCATAAAATACCAGCCAACAAATACGCCTCAAAAATTATTATTATTATTATTTGATATAATAAAATGCTAATTAATTTCTGACCTAATAAAAAAGGGGTTTAATAATAATAATAGTAATAATAATAATAATAATAGACACCTTATTCTATTAAGGTAATATTAAAAACAAAATCTTATTTTGTAAAATATAATTCAGATTATCTAACAGCAGTTCCACTAGGTGTACAATGCTACTCAAGATACTGAGTTGTCGTTGTTGTTTTTTTTCAGGTAAAAATCTGGTTCCAGAATCGTCGTTCGAAGTTCAAGAAGTTGTGGAAAAGTGGAGAAATCCCACCAGAGCAGCATGTGGCCTCCAGTGAGTCTCCACCTCAGCCTTCTCCGCCTCTCAGCGCGGCCTGGGACTTCGCGCACAGCCAGAGAATGAGCACTGTTAACACGATTTTGTCCCAGAGCAGTAGCCCCCCGAGCACAACTACTCCATCCTTTCTGACTAACTACCACTGGTACTCATCCACGAACTCTGCGAGCCATCTACAGCCGCCACATCACCACAACACAACTGTCAGCGTCGGGACCATATTTTGACTCGACAGACTTTAAACAAAAACTGGGGAATTCATTTGGAGAACTTGCATCAAATGACTTTTAGGCCTGATTTCCAGTATGACCTTTGCCACGTTGATTGCCAGTGCGTTTTGGGCGTAACACTGTTTATTTTCATGCAATGTCGTCAACAAGCAGACACTAAAGAATCAAACATATACAATTATTTTTGTATTTATTTATTTTGTTCTATGGGTGGTACATCAGTGGATTAAAACCAATTGTTCGGTGAACTACTATTATCCAAAGCCTAGAGAACTCATGCGGACATTAATGAGTGAGTATTGCAGCAGGGTGTAAGAGCACATGTAGCACAACCTGAAGCTGTTCGGTGCCTTTTGCAAATAACTTAACTGTCTCTTTCCACCGTAAATGTGTTTCATTCGCCTGTCTTTGATTTGTTTTTAGACTTTTTGTTCGTTTTATATTTAGTGCGTAAGGTAAGTTGGAAATCTGGTGTCCGTCTCTTGTACGTGTGTTCCACCGCGTCTATTTAATAATATTGTCATTCGTATATCATATAGGGTTCTCACTGGTTTAAATAATATGGATAAATCACTAATGGAAAACACTCTTAAGCTACTGATTGTCCTAAAGTCATGTTCACATGTAAAATGATATTTTCTCTGGAGTACTTTGTTTTAGGCTATTTATTTTGAAAACATTTCTGACACTATAATGATTCAGACTTATTTAAATAAAACCTTTCATGTGAATTAATTTTTTTATGAATCTATTCATTGGGGATTTCGAATGTATTTTTTTGTATTTCCCCCTCTCTCTGTTTAGTTCACTGTTGGTATGGGTTATGTTTTTTTTCGCAGATCTATCCACGCCTTCTTCTTTTTGCTTCGGCGCCAGTTGAGTCTCTAGTCTTTAATAAGTCTGGCTGGAGACACGATGCAACGTCTTGTAAATGTTTCCCACAAAACCCACACATTTAGGCTACCTTTTGTGGACTAACGTGACAGGTGTGTCTAGCTTTCTGTGTAATAAGTAGAGGGGGTTGGAAAAGAGCATGAACACGGTTCTTCTTTAAATTCATTATGCACTAGTCTGATTTCTCTTACATTTTCGGATACATAAAACTTCAGGACAAAGGCTTGGGGAGCCCAACAGAAGCGCCTCCGGCTGGGAATGAGCGCGCAAACACGCCCCGGCATGAAGGCGTTCTGCTGGGTTCAGACTCTCTGGAGTCAGAGCTCTGCGCTCCAGACGTTTTATGAAGTCAGGGCAGCCAAAAAGGCAGGCTCACAAATGCCCCGAGCTAAACAACGTGGAAACATTTGTCACAACTTCCACCAGCCCACGAACAATCCAAGGCCTTTGTAACAGGGACTTGACTGCCGGGTAGCCTACATTAATTTTCCACGCCATATAACAAAGGAAAACTTGTTTATTTGTTTAGAAGCTTAGTAGAAAATAAAATGCCGAATTCCGTGCAGAGGAATTTGAGTAATGCGTCATGCTGAACCCGATACATGCACATTTAATGCATCACTTCAAACAAACAAATAACCCACGAAACTAAGTGTTAACTACTCAAATAAAATTTGAAGTGAAATCAACGCGTTGTCAAAGCAAAAGCATGCAACATTTTAAACTCCTACGATCAAGAAGAAAAACGAAGTTGTTTTAAAACGTTATTATCACATAACCATGAACTCATTTATTATAGTGCAGATCTAGGCTATTATTAATTATGTATGACAAGTGTCACGGCTAGTTCATTTCTCAAATTAAAAGATAAAAGCTTGCCCTACACGTGGCTTAATATCCGTTGTTCTTTTTGAAATAATACAAGTAACACGGGTTGCTTTTGGTGACACATGAATCTGTTTGTTTGTGGGTCCAAAAGCTATAAAGCAGACGGATGTAATGAGGATATGTCCTGTCAGTGATTGTCACATTACAAGATGTTATGGTGTTGCCCCGGGCTGAGACTACGCCCGTATTTAAATGTGCCCCGCAGAGATCCACAAGATCCAGACTTTATCCGTTCAACAGTATAAACACGACGGGAAACGGGAATGCCGTGTTTAACCAATAGCGGTCGGCTTCATTTTTAGTGCCTTTCCGTAAAGGCCTCGGTAACGCACAGTACAGTTTACAGTTTACCCACGCCGAGCGTTCCTTGAGACGTGCTCTCGGGTTGGTTTAACGCGATCAAGAACAATGAGATATCACATCAAGTGCAGCACAGCACCCCTCCGAGCAAGCCGGATCACGTTAACCCATATTCCAAACGCAAGCCAGACGCGTAACCACATGCACCAGCGGGTTCTGTCAGCCTATATTTTTGCTGTATCTGGCAAGCATGGCCATAGTCCGTGTTAACATTTATTAGGTCTCTCAACTCAGGTGGTTCAATGTGGACAAGTGTCACATCTTGAAAATGCAGACGAATGTAAAATTGTATTGGAGCTGTCTGCAAGCGCATGCTCGGCGTGCCTTTCTCTCTGAAAGATTAGCAATGATGTGGTTTTAGACACTTCCGGAATCCTGTAGAACTTGAAAAATGCCATACCCCATCCCTAATTTATACTCTGATCTGTAATTTTATCCACAATTGCTCCAGTTGAGCATTCTGGCTCCCCGATCTGAAAGCCTGCAATTACTATATAATTCTTCGCAATTTTAGATGTCCTAATATGGACTGTAATTTTTGCGCAAGACAATTTCCAGCTATTTCAAGCATCAACATTGTCAAAGTTGTATGTACATAATAAATGGTAATATAAATGCATAGTTTTTAGCATAACATCTTGACTCCGCGATAATTATATCCGTTTGGAGCCTACGCAAAATTAGCCTGAATTGCATGGTAACTGCTGCTTTAAATTTTTAAAAATTACTCATAATTTTCCCAAAGATTACCAAGATCTCGAGTGCACAATGTCATCAGCGTAATGAGGAGTAAACATTTATGCTAATAATCAGCAATTTTTTCCATCAGCTATAAAGAGGGAAAATAAAGCAGGATTTTTCATTCCTGCTCGGAGAGCGTCTGCCAGCTCTGAGCCCAGCTAGAGGAGGCAGATTTTGGGACCCAAAGAGCCGAACCTATGCCATGGCTGCTGGATGCTCTTTTCATATTCTTCTTCTCTCAAGACTTATAGCTACTATAGACGATCTGCCAATCTTTGCGTTCTCGTTTATTGCAGATTAAGGTAAGGAGGATGCGCATTCATTTTACACACATTTTATTAACATTTTTTTTTTTACACTTAGGTATTATGATAAGTCAAACTATGTGGTTTGAAATGCGCGCTTTGCATCTAAAGCCTCTGAGCAATTTTGAAATTTTGTTATAGCATTAATGGAGCTTCTAATATAGCCGGAGCATTCTTCAAAAAGTAACAATAATAAAAACATTGTCACTAAGCGAATAATAGCCTACTATTGGCTAATTTGAACGAATTTGGCGGCTAAAAAGTGCCGTTCGCTGGAAAAATCTTATTCGGTTAAGTGGAGGAAATAAAATATAGTAGCCTACACTATTTGCTGCTTTGAATCAGACTAGAGTGGTCTACCTCATTAATAAAGCTGTCTGAAATTGCGAGATAGTTTGTCTATAGAATCCAGTCGAAAATAAAGGAGCCCTTGTTCTATAATTTCACCTCTGCCTTCATCACTCCGACATTGTGCGTTTGCTCATTTTGATCCCTCTTCCCATTGACAAATCTCTCGGTATACACCTGCAAGCAATTTGCCAGCCTTACTTATAACTACCGCTGCGCACCTATTTCACTCTCTTTTTTTCCTTTTCTTTTCCCCCCATCGCACAGCAAATTTTCTTTCAGCGCGCTATCTCTTTTGTTAACAAAAGATTCCACGTGCGAAAAAAATTGCTCATAATTATCCCGTAGATGGGAAGCTGCATTAGAATAAGTAAGGAGGGAATGACTGTAATTATGTCTGGTTTGATGGGCCCGGCGCGTAATCAAGAGGAGAATAGAGTGAAATAACGCTGACCCTCTCTGCTCCACAGCTGCATGTCGGAGAAAGAGACGGGCTTCTTCTTTTATTCCTTCCCAAGAGTTGTGTTTGGAATATTTTTAGGAAAAAAAAAAGATAAGATATATTTTACATTTATATTTTTGTAACACTCGTCAAATCTGCGGTACAAGTTGTTGTATTGATTCATATCAGTATTAGCCAGTCTTTAACAAATGTTCATCGAGAAAATATAGGTGTTATTTATCCGTATTCTGAAAATTAACTAGACGGCTGGAAATCCCCGAGAGAATTATAAACAGTTAAGTGCAATTTAATCTGGAAACCGGTCAAATGGACACAGCATCAAAAGCATAAAACGAATTAATAAGCATTGTGATCTATAACCTGATATCACGACAGAGGCTGTAAAGAATAATAATAAAGGACCACTATATTGTTTAAACAACGATAGCATAATAATAATATTTTAAAAATAATAATAATATGAAATCATACATATATATTAATCTGGAGTCGTATTAATCTTAAATCAGAAAGAACTGCTGGAGCATTGATCTTGTGATCAGAGCGCACGGGGCCATTTCCTGCTTTGACCAGGCCATTTTTAAAGACCACACATGAAGAGTGTCAAAATTTGTCACAATAATTGCTGCACCCCCAGCACCTACTGCAATGGTAAGCACTGAATACTCAAACAGCAGATGCAAGGCCAACTGAATTCACAGTATTTCTAATATCTTAGTTTATCTTTGTGTGTATATATATATATATATATATATATATATATATATATATATATATATATATATATATATATATATATTAGGCTGCAGATGTATTCAAATCTTATTGTTCAAATCCAATTTTAGACCTTAATTTTTTTTATCATTATTCATTTAATAAATAATAATAGGTTTATAATAATAATAATAATAATTAATAATAATAGTAATATTTAAAAAAGCAAATTACACTATTAAGAATAGAATCAAACGAATATATGCACGAAAGCACAAAATAATAGCTAATATTACAGGAAATATTCTTCTATTATTGCTTGCCGGCATCTCTGCATCAGAATTTTCTTAAAATGCGCAGTTAAACCATCAGCCCCAAACAAAAGACACTTTGAACATGTCATGCTTTACCTATCTGCATTTGCCCCCCTTCCAGCCTCAGTCTTTCTTCATCTGCCCCTCTATGAGCGGCACCTGCCCGATTATTCACTTAACACACGGCCTTCAAAAGCAACCCCACAAGAGCAGAAAAGAGCTTATAGCGGCTAAACGAAAGTGAAAAGAAACGAAGTGCCCTTATTGTCGGAGGAATGGCTGTGTTACAGAAACCACCACAAGATTAATCGGTGGTTCAGATTGCAATGAAAAGCTAGAGGTGTCATTTAAAAAAGACACAAAACGGCCAAATTGAGCAAGACAAATATGAAGATTTTTGTAAATTAGTTTACGCTATATCAGTATGGGCTGTAATGGCTAAACTCTTTTTTGTGATCAAAATGCTTTTTTATTTTGTTTGAAAACGCGGTATCTGTAGACAACAAATCCTTTTGGATATTAAGACAAGTTGGCTAAATATTGAAATAGGCCTATTTATTTACAAAACAGTTGTGTTTAATCCACATCAGTTGTGTCATCAATTACCTGAGTTTCATTCATTTTTTGGCAAAGCAATAAACGTTGCGATGACATTTTGTAACTTCTTTCATAAGCAGATTTTTACTGTTCGAGTTTACACATTATACAAGACTCCATGGAACAAAAACAATAAATTAATGTGACCGGTATCAGCTATAAAACTATTTTTCAATGTGAAACGAAAAGACACATGAATTTTAATCAACACAATCATGTTTAGATCCGTTTGCACAAATTATTCAGCACACAACAAAAACGACTATTTCTGTACATTAGAGCTGTCAACACTTCCCATCTAACGGTGATGATAGACGCGTTTATCTGCACTCAGCTTCTCTTTGTAGGATGCAAAAAAAAAAAAAAAAAAAAAACACTCAGTTTTACAAATTGGGTTCAAATCCGAGGGAAGTGTTTCTGTTTTATAGTGCAGCCTCACATCATAATTTAAAGAACATTTGTTTTAAATAAAACATACAAACAGATAAAAAAAATCTAAATAAGTTATATTTAAATAAACACAAAACGCCATACATACAAATAACTTTGTTTAAAGATTTCTTTGTTCCCTTTAAAATGGGGAAAATCTTGAGACTTTCATACTGTACTTGCTCACGGTGTGATTTATCCCTGTTTTTACACATTCACCGCGCCACGGCGAAGCCTGAAGCGACTGTATGAGCCCGGCGTTTCACAAGAGCTTTTGGAAAAAGCGCATTTCTGTGTGATGTACATGTCGCTCTCACTCACAGCCCAGCACTTTGTTGTGGATGGACAAACCGGAAATTCCAATTTTCTTACGGAAAATTACAAATTTGAAGAAAATGAAATACATTTCTGACTAGGTACATTTTCGTGATTTTTTTTTTTTTTTTTTTTTTTTTTACACATCAAAAAAAGTAACGGAAAGGGGGAGAGCAGCAGCTTTGATTTTACCCACTTTCCCGGCATTCCCTTTAATTCAAAAAGAGACGCGTTTCCTCTCCGGTGCAGACGACCCTCGCTCAGTCCACTCTGGCCAGTGTGTCAGCATGTGTCTTTTAGAGAGCGTCTCCGGATCGCATCTGGTCTGGGCTGCGGAGGGCCAGTGTGTGTGTAAGGCCGCAGAGTGACTGGCCTGTGTTGGGTCCCCTGAACTGGGCCACTGGTGGATAGAGGGGCGGGGTTGTGTTAACAGTGCTGGTTCACATGAGTTGCGGCTGCTGCATAGTGTCCTGGTGTGTTGTGGGATACCATGAGGTGTAACTGGGAATATACGAGGTCGGTGTGGATGTTTTGACGCTGGCTGTTGAGTTCCAGACGGGCGCTATGGATGGAGATCCGGTGGACAGTCCGCGCCCGTTAGCCAAAGCGTTCGTGTCTATTGTTCCTCCGCCTTGCTTCATCAGTTTCTTAAACTTGGAGCGTTTATTCTGAAACCAGATCTTAACCTAGAAAAAAAGGCGAGGGAAGTCAGAGCGAGCATCTGTTTCTGTTATCTATATCGCATGCAATCGAATCGTTTTACGCATGACTTTAATTCTCTTTAAATATTTCCCTCAAACAGATGCAAACCTTAATTACAGGCCCGTGTTATATAGAGATTGCAAAACGGACATGAGAAGATGCAATTAATAAAACCTTGAATTTGTGTAAATTTGTTCACAAAATCTAATTCGTTTATTGAAAAGGCGCAAAAGCCGAGCACATGCCTGTGTTTGCGTGAGCCCCAGAGACGCGGCGAGCTCGGCTCTCTCCGGCAGAGCCAGATACTGAGTTTGCTGGAACCTCCTGTTCAGAGCCTGCAGCTGGAGGCTGGAGTAGATGGTCCGGGGTTTGCGGATCTTTTTGCCTTTCCCGTTGAAACGAACCTCTCCTCCTTCCACCACGGTGTTTTTCTCTGACTCCGGCGCTGGGAAGGAGAAAGAAAAGAAGCTGTCTCACCGACTGTTCATGCAGCGCGGCTCACATCACTGTGCACAAGTTTTACAGGCGGCACTTTAGGTATAATTAGCCTTAATTGCATACATTGTTTATAGCATTACGCAATAAATAATTACCAAGCCTAATAACAGCACATCTGGGCTACTCCAGTCCAACATTCTCGCAGCGTGCCGACAAACGCAACGACCAGCGAAGACCAAAGACATGCACGCAACATTTCTTACCTGGCTCCTCCAGTCTGGTCTGCGCCAAAGCCGAGTTGTTTGGGTAAGTCTGCACGGTGCTGAGGTACGGACTGGTGGAATGGCTACCGACCGAGTTGACGTATGGATAAGGCAGAGATCTGGGGAAGGACGGAGCCGGGCTGTATGCGCTGTCGTGCTGCGGGTGTCCAGAGGAGTGTAAACAGTGCATTGAATAATGTCCGTGGGTCATAGATGAAGGCGACATTTGCTGACTTGGTGGCCCAAATTCCATGAACACGTTCTTTCCTGAGACTGGGCTGTTTAGACTCTCTGGTATTGTAGACATGGTCATGTCTCTCGCTCTCTCTCTCTCTCCCTGCTTTTTTGTTTTCTTCTATGATCTGAGTGAAGGATGGATCCCAATTTAAGCTCAACTGATTTTTTCACTTTCCATTCATAAGAAAATGTAGTTTGTCTCTGTGAAAAGTCTAGGTATGATGCTGTGGATCCACACAAACTCGCTCAAAGGTTTGAATCAGGGAATCATGAATATTTATCCAAGGTGCTCTCTGATTGGTCCACTCCCTCCAAGAGCAACGCGGATTGGTAATCCGAGGGTCGGGTCCGACGGACCTGATAAACTCAAGAAATAAAACCAACCTGTGACTCTATTGTGCAATGCTAATGTAGAAATTTAGGGAATGGGCCGAGACGCATAGGCCGTGCGTGGAGGGCTCAAACACCTTCCTGCCGAGCCACAACATTTACAACACACAACATTAAAAATATCATCAAATTTTGATGTTTGGTTTTGATATTTGGTTTCAAACAGTGTTCATTAACACATAATAAGCCTACTACACATTAAAATGAATCATTAACATGTTCTTTCACTAACAATTTTCACATGATCAGTGGATAATAATAATGCCATGACATTATTATTATAATTATTATTAATATTAAATTACAAATATAATATAAATAAGTACTAACAAAAGCAAAGAAAAAAATTTGACATAAAAATAGAAAAAACGTTCGATATGATGAACAAATTTAGCATGCTCTTGAATTTTCTGCTGGTTCGTGAACAAAGCATTTAACACCTAACAAATATGATTAAGTACAGGTATAAATGTGTGTCTCCAAGCAAAGATGAATTACTTTGATGATTCATTTGGTTAAAATGCTAGTGTCGAGTGCTTGAAGACAGCTGAAACCAGCTAAATTAGCATAACACTGTTGTTTAATTTTCATACGCATAATTAGCTGTGTATTTAACACTTGCAGCGTTGTGCAGATCCACATCACTCGCGCGCGCGTGGGTTCATTTTTTTTTGCGCTTGAGGATCAGAGGAAAAGGTCGGTGTTGGTAACAGCTCCTGTTATCTGGCGAATTCCTATCAGATCTGAGTTTGGTTGATGTTGCAGTGTTTTGGTTAATATTGCGGTTATTTTAAAATAGTCTGCAGGTTTTAGTTTTTAGATGTGAATCAGAGAATCAATAAAGTGCGATTAATCCACATGTGGCAGGCCCAATTATGCAGGAAAAGTTAAATAGGAAACATTAAAACAAATCAACAAATAACACATCTACACCAAAGCAATATATTGTCCACATGTTACATGTTTACACAGCACCACGTCAGCTATTATTATCACAAAAATTGCACACACTTGCAGTTTAGATCGAATAAACTCAAAAATATGATCTACTTACTGATCCGTTAAAAAAACCTTTAAATGCCTTTTTTCTAAATACAGAAAAAGACAAAAATATTATGTTTGTATAATTATTAATGATTCTGCATCCAAGATTAAGGAAGCAGAATAAGAAACCACCAAAGTTAAAAATCATGCAATCGTATTTATATTAATTATTTTGATTAATAATGAATTAAAATAAATTTGACCACCAGAAACTGGCGCAGAGTTATCTGTCTGCCATTAAACTGGGCCTTACTCTTTGCAGACAGAATTCATTATTTAAATAGTATTACTCATTTATAATCTGTCAAACATTTTCAAAGAACAAGCAGCATTTTGTTGCGGTTTGGATAACTGTGACGTTAAAATATTGGTGTAAAATTAGGCTATAAACGGCGACGTATGAAGAAACTCTAACCGATTGTAACTTTTTTCCCATGTGTATAGCTTTTCAGAAAACATTGTTTAGATATTCGATAACAATGTGAGCTGACGCTGAATCTCATTTCAAGATAACTGACATACCAAGAGAAGAGAAAAATAAAAACGCTCATTTTCACAAGACGCAGAAGAGAATGAGACTGGTCGTACCGTTTGTGTGCGACTGCCGACGCGGATCACACCTCCACATCCTCCTCTCATTTCTATCTCTCTTTCGCAGTCTCTGCGGCTGTCTTTTCCACAGTCTTCCTCGAAATGATCAGAATCTCCACATGTGTTCACTTACATTCCGTCATAATAAAATACAGTGAAATAAAAAAAAAAAAACTCCAGAATATTGCACAAAAATGTCACTGGCTCCAACACGATGCCCAGATGATATGGACTGACTACCACATTTGACAAATACCTGTTAGATATCCACCATCCTCAAAATTGTCCAATTTAAAGTAATTTGTATTTCAAATGACATTCGCAATCAACCTCGGGGATCCTCATCATTAGCGAAAATAATGACAGTATTACAGCCAATAATTATCACCATTCAGAACAAACTGAACAAGTTACTCGTGTTTGTCTTCGATTATTCTGAATTTGTGAGATACACATATATAAAGTGTTATATGAAATAAGGACAGCAAATTTCATGTAACAATTCTAGCTTCAAATTCGTTAATTACTCGTATACTCAAACGTGTAAAATTATTTATTTAGCAAATGCTCTCATTTTATCAATGATTTATTTTAATGCAATGACATTATTGTTATTATTGAATATGATTTGTAACATTTTAGCATAGCAACAATAATACATTTATTTGATCTCCAGATCTAAAGACAGAATCTTCGTGAGAACTAATCAAAATGATATTTTAATAAAACTCTAAAAAGAAAGGTTCTCTTCCGAATTATTTAACGATATTAATAGAAGTTAACTTTAGAATCATATTTCCCTAAACTGAATTGCTTTTTCTCCTGCACTAGGCTTCTATTTTATTGTAGAATCTTTGAAAAATCTATTTAGAACCAAAAGGTTGCGTTGGCTATTCATACAAAAATCTGACAAAAACCAAATCTGATATATTTAGAATCGTTTTCAAGAGTGGTTTTAATTTAAAAGGACGACAGAAAAACGTTGATCTCTCTTAAACGAAATATTGACATCACAGAACAGTATTTTGCCATCCATGTGGTCAGTCCCATAGTAATTACACAGCTCAGTCCAACTGCCCACCGTGTCAGGATGATACCACAGCAGTTTTCTGTTTAGACGCAACTCAAATAAAGCAGCATGTGAGATGACTAGCTAGAGCTTTCCAGAGAAGAGGATCATCAAGAATGAGAGTCAAACACCTGCTATGCTGCCCTGATTTAGTGCACCACACCAGTTCAGGCCCACTCAGTGTGTGTGTGTGTGTGCTTCTGATCCAGACATGAGCTGACAAACTGCTTCAAATAGAGACAATTGAGTTTATGGCCTCATCCGTCCTTTCAGCAGGGTCTGATTCTCGACTGTAAAGGGACTTCCGAATTTGTGTCCGGAGTAAATTTAAGGCAAAGTCCCTGATTAGTTTCTGTTTTTGGTGGCACAGGATTCTTTTTTAATTGTTTCAATATGAAGCTCTCCTACCAGCTCTCTGTTTAGTGTGACCCATGAGATATCCTGTTGATAAAGTGTTCCTGAGAACCAAAGCTCAAATCCGGACAGATGTCTAATGATTTAAAAAATTGTTAACAGATTGTAAGACAACATCACAATGGAACTGAGAATCAATCACAATGAATTTCATAGAGTTTCATGCACTGTAAAAAAAAAATCCTGTAAAATTTACGGTAAAAAAAACTGGCAGCTGTGGTTGCCGGAATTCTACCATAAAAAATACGGTAACAACATTTTAAATGTCGTAATATCATTAACTGATATATCGTTAATATGCCAACCTATTGAAGTATTGAAATCTATTTTGTACCTTTGAAATTCACTGATAACCACCAAATGCAGGTGGTGATGAGAAAGTCACATGATGAACCAAAGCCCGTCACAAGCAGCTTTTAAATATTAATAATATATATATAGAAGGTTCACAGTGTCATTCACACAAGCACTAAACACCATCATGGTGAGATTCATTAAACTGAAATATGCAATAAACATTCATTTAACAACATTAGATGTAACATACAACCCTAATAAACACAACTGATAAGAAAAAACTAAGAATTTTTTTTTTTGTCGAAGAAAAAACATCAAATTCAAACTAAATTTGAAATGCAATGCAGGGAATTCTGGGAACATCAGTTTACGGGTTTTCCCTGTAAATTTTACAGGAATTTATCGTTAAATATTTAACAGGTTTTTACTGTAGCATTTCCACAGTTTTTTACCATTAAAATCACAGTAATTTTTTACAGGGTGGATGTAGTGTTATAAGATATTACAGAATATGTAACTGGATGTTTATTTATTGTCAGAAGAGCACAGTTTTGTGTTCGGATCTGTTAATAACACTCATGGTCTATGTTCTGGCTTTCTAAACAGGGTCAATGCAGATACAGTTGTTTAATGGAATCAAATGTGAACTCAATTTGTTTACATTAGCTTTCAAATTTAACAAAGTAAAGCTGGCATTTGGTGTGCAGTAGCTAAGTTACGACAAAAATGAGTTGTAGTGCACTATATAATCTCTAATTCAATATACACTTCATGTGTTTGCCTCATGTGAAAGTGCATCCTACTGACAGACCCTGTATTATGATGGAGGGATATTTCAAATTAAAGAGACAGAGCACTTATGAAACAGAATATGATCCTATTATCATATTAGAACAACACACACACACATTCACACTGAAAATGACAGTGTAAAAAAGCCCTAGACTCAATTTATATTTCCTCCACCACATATTTGGACTGAACAAATCAGGTTTAAGTGGAGCTGTTTAAAATGTTATTAAGAGAGCATTAACATTGACATCTCAACCGAATACGTCTGTGCTCTGTGTTTGGGGATGTACATTGGTCCAGTATTTACCCACGGACTTACAATTACAGCTTATTTACAAAGTGACACACACCCGCTCATATGAATTCAACCCTGTGCTTTCCTAGCAGCAGCAAAGACACACAGCGCCAGATTCGATCAGACGTAATGATCCAATTTCAGAGTATCTGATCAATCCTGATGATAAAACAGCTGTGTGTTTTCAGGGTTTCTCTTGGAGGGTTTTAAGCAGGCAGCACCTTCAATTTGCTGCTCCACTGAATTCCAATGGACAAAGAGACACTGTGAGAGTATTTGTTGAGACTGAGAGCAACATGTGTGTGTGTGTGTGTGTGTGTGTGAGAGAGAGAGGACACTCTGAGGTGTAACCACAGATTACTGTGTCAATCAGTATGGAATGGTTAAGTGTGATGTTAAAATAATGCAGTTGCTGGGTTTGTAAGGTTTTGTTTCCATTAGAACATCAAAGACTGAGAACAAGAAGTTTTTTGGACAGAATTAAACACAATTTCATCACTTGTGTTCCTTTTTTCTGAATTGTGAATTAAAATATTTTGCTTTACACTTTATTTTAAGGTGTTCTTGTTAAAGTGTAATTAAACATTGAAGTACTGAATAATATTAATTAACTACATGTACTTAATATAGAGTTAGGGTTTGGCTCAGGGTTATTTGCATGCGATTATGCATAAATAATTGTTATTATAATAGTAATTACATATAACGTGTAACAAGGGTAGTAAAAAAGAATAAATTGTTACCAAATTTTGTAAATAATAAATGCACAACTCTTCTCATATTCTCAGAATTCCAGTTCTTTGACAGGTTCTTTTTCTGTTTCACTCAGTTATATAAAAATAATTAAAACCCTTTAGGATTTTGTGCTCTTAACCATTATTATTGTGTAAATCTCTAAAAATAACCTTTGAAACGGCAGATATAACTCTTTGGAGATCAATTCAGAACAGATTCAGTTGAATTTTGTTTTAAATTGATTTTAAGTGTGGAGAATTTTAGATATTTCACCTCTAATAAAAAAGAGTTTATTTTTGCATACCATATGTATTAAGCCCATGGATTCCTTTGGTCATTTTTCAGTCCTATTCTTATAGTTAATTTGCTGATTTTTTTTCCAGCTTCAGCTGTTGTGTCTTATCGCTTCTTGTTCTGTTTTGGGAGAACATACAAACAAAAATGTCTGCAGAGCTGGCCAGTGGTTCTCACCTGCTGACAGACATGCATACACCATCACATGGGTTCTGTTTGCAGGTCTCTGCTATTTTATGGACGGTATAATATTAGCCTACATTATTATTACAACACATAATAGTATGCAAAACTTTGAATCATTTTGATGTCATGTTTGCTGAAGTAAATGAATAAACTGCTGTTAAATCTACCCATCATTAAGGTTTCCTGGGCAGGCTTCATTTAGTGAAAGATCACAGGGCCTTTAAAAGACCATTCATTCTCTAAAATATGAAATCTAGCAGCAAATGACAGGTGTGCATGTCACACAATTACCAAAACGCACGGTTGTGATTCAGCAGCGGTTTTGTGGGCGATTGGATGGGATCAGCTCGGAATCCTCTGCTACCTGCTAATCTACACCTATCACTCACCTGGGCCGCAGGTGAGGGTGAGCGAAGACCGCCAGCCTCTCTCCATCATTACGACAGCAGCAGGGGTCGGAACAGTCTGCCCAACATCCCCCCACATGCCCCAAAATTGCCCTCCCAAAATGACCAATTACCTGAGTTAGGTGCTACTGGGAGAAATAGAAAAATCCGCCCGACAGACGGTTACTTAACGCATCGACGAGGAGGAAAAGAAACGACTGCAGAATTGTCTCGTGGTATTTGTGCTTGTTGTGTCTCCAGGCTCGAGACAGGCAGTCATCAAATCTTCAAACTAACCAGCAAATTAAAATCAATAAAAGTCATAGCCTGGCAAAGCAGAACCATTCGGACCCGCCGAGGCCTGCGGATGATGATTTCAAACAGCTGTGTCTACAGCCGCCTGCCTGCATCATGTGCAGCATTGCTTTGTTTAAGCTGCTCCCTTACGCATATTGAAACAAGGTTTGATTACACCGTCGCAAATGCACTTCCCATTGTCCAATTAATGGCCCCACAAAGACGGGCAACATGCAAATTCTGTAATGAAATAATGAGACATGGCGGAGGGGGTTCTCCATCCCCTTTTGGGGTTTTGTTCGGAGTTAAGTCCCAAACAAAGACGGGGGAGAGGTCAGTACTCCAGCACACCTGAACACGTTCCCCTCTCCCCTTGATCTCCCAAGGCAGCCCACCATTAGTCTTAATAATAGAAAATTGTTATGTTGATACAAGTCTCTCTCTCTGTGAACAAGTTGTAGGTGGAAGCTCCATTTATTTCAAAGTTCTTTGTGCCGAAAGGCCAGGGACGGTGCTTTTGTGGTGAGGACGAGGAAAAAGGTGCTGGATGCTCTTTCCATAGTCAAGATAATTATCCCCACTGTGACCTTAATGATCCGCCCTTCTCCCCCAGCGACTTCTACAGCGCTCCTCAGCCCCTCGCCGCCCGCCTCCCCCCTCCGTGCCCTGTGTCAGGGAATATGAAAACCCCTATAATGAAACCATTTTGGCTGATGGAAAAAGGGCTCCTCGAGCCGCACTTGCCACAAAGACGGCTCAATTATGTGAGTAATTGTGATAATTTTCGATCCATTCATGGCTCTTTCTGAAAAGGAAGGAAAGAGAGGAGAAAACAGAGAGACACTGAAAGGGAAATTACACAGACAATGTCGAGTGTGAAAATTGTTACACAAAAATGACTGTAAGAAAAGTGTAAGTCTATAAATAAATATGTTAATGCGGCTAGGCCGTGCACACGCGCGCGGCCCCACGTCACAAACAAAAGGAGCGCGCTTGCGCTCGGATAGATGACCGCTATAGGGGAATAATGCCGAGATGAAAGTACATGTGCAGCTGTCTGAAAATTAAAGCTCTTTCGACTTCCTATTGACAAAGCTGAGCCCCTAAAAAAGCTCCCCAGTGGTTAGAGATCATTTGGAGCCCTGTGACAGGAAAAAGGATAATTACCTCTCTGAGAGACTGACGCGCCCTTCAGACGCGCTGCTGAATGCAGGAGCTTGATAGAAGGCAGGGAGAATAATTTTGTGCTTTGCTTTTTCTTTTATTCCACGGAACATGTTTTGTTGGCTGGAAGACAAGGCGGCGAGTGGCGCTGAGTGCATTAAACCCTGGGTGTTCGCAAATATAAGGTTCTTCCGTCCATCATCACGTACCTAGAGAAGAACTCTGAAATGCATTAAAATGTCTCCGCCATTCTGCAGGCAGACAGCAGAGGCACCGAAATACTGCATTAGGCTTCTGTTTCCCAGCGGGAGACAGATTAAACATTTCCTCACAATGCTAAAATATATTCAGGACTCTTCTCGAAGAAAGAGCTCAGGCTATAATTTATCTCGCTCTCTGAAAATTCATTCTGCGTCATTTCACAAATGATACATGTAAATGCCGAGCAATTCATATTCATAACCTGAGACTCCATTTTAATAGGTCTGCAATGAAATTTGCTTCTAACGGGGGGCAAAGTGGAAAGGGAGATGGCGAAAGTAGTCAAATATTTACGCTTAAAGCCGAAATATACACAGACTGAGACTGAGATCTGTTGAACCCTCATGATTCAACAAATAAAGCACTTAGGGACCGTCATATGTGTCACTGTCCCTCAAGATTTTCTTCACCGGATGGCACCTGGATGGCTTCCATGTGAATCACACAGTGGCATCCTCAGGTACTTTCTTACTCCTTTTCTCTCTTTATCCCCAAACTGCTCCCACATGTAGGGGGTATGACCCCCGGTGTGGGGGTCCACAGACATCTAGAGAAATCTAGGCCACTAGAATCAGTCGATGGATTTCGGATTCCCATCAGATGCTTCTAGGCTTTCTATTACAATTATTTGCCCCCTTCTTTCGTACATGCATATCCCTCAGTGAAACACACTCCTACTATGTGGAGCAGTAATGGCTGACCAGTTGTTATTGCTATTGAACGTGTTTTCATCTGAAACATTTAACAATCTCCATCCAAAAGAAACAAACAGACAGCTATCACTGCCCTTCAGTTGCTAACACCCACAAAACAACAATTATTATAAGTAATAACTTAATTTGCATTGCATCTGTCAGCTTAATAAAGACCTTAATAAGCATAACAAAAGAAGACACAACAGTACAAAACACCTGCAAATATAGCCTTAAATGTATGAATAAATCAACAGAGCAATAATCAAATGGTTGATTTACTGGCATTTCTAAAGAGTCATATTTTATGTGCAAAAGTGCTAAAATAAAAACACAGTACCCTGTATTTCTGCAGTGAATGTCCTGTCAATAATAAAATTATGCTGATTGTGCAGGTTTTCAGTCCCTGCGCTGCAGACAGCCTGTTTATGAGATTTATAGCATTGTCTTACAATTCACTTGAGAAGGATAAAAACAACAACAATACTTTTAACTGGGGTCAAAGAGCATTCAAGTTAGAAATCAACTCAAATAAACAGATTTGCATTATGGAAATCATACAGTACAAACAATGTTTTTCAAACATTGTGCAGGTGCAAACAATGTTTTTGAATAGACCGTGGATCTTACTGAATGCAGTATTCTTTGTTTTCACATTTACCAAAAATGGAGGCCATAATGGGTGGAACATAAGGGAACTTCTGCGGGTTTATTAGTTTATGAAAAGATAACAAATAATTAAATCATTAAAATGGAAAATGGAAACTAAGGAAACACGCATTAATTAACAGTTTTCCCTCAATAGACTCCTAATTACTGCTTATTAATGGTTTGTAAGGTAGTAGTTACATTTAGTTAGAATTAAGACATCTAAAACATGATCATGCAGAATAAGGCAGAATAATATGTGCCTTATAAGTACTAATAAACAGCCAGTATGCACACTAATAAGCACTGGTTGAAACTAGTTAATAGTGAATAGTGTTCAGATATTATAAGACTGAATGGCTGTTAATTCCAATATTATTGTGTGTTCTATATGTACTACACAATAATAGTACATCTGCATCCTAAATAAAAAATATGCTGTGGTATTAGGTAGTACTGCTATATTACTTTAATATATATTTTGTTTAAGTCAGGCAGATTAAAAATGTGCTTCATGTGATATTGGTAAAATTGCTTTGTTTTATTCAAATCAAAACTACTACTTCCCTTCAGTGAAAGTCATTTTACTAAGTGCCATATTTAAAAAATAAAAATCATGCTGTATTCATTTAAATAAATATAATGGTATTGCCAACAACCAAAGCAGGCCTATACCTTGTCAAACAAAAAGCATTGGTAATAGTATATGTTTAATGAAGCAAATGTCATAAGAGCTGATACTAGTTTTTAAACAGCAAGGTTTTTGAATACAGTTAAAACAAGCGTGCAAAATGTAAATGTTAAAGAAAAAATCAATAGGTGTGTTTTAGTTCATCTGTGTTTTGAAGATCACAGTGCTATCAGTGTGCTGGTAAAACCCTCAGACCCCTGGAGCACAAGTGAAGGGTTCAAGATCCTCTGGTCTGGATGCATGAGTGTGTGTGTGTGTGTGTGTGCATGTGTGTCAGCTGCTGTTATAAATGTAGAGTCAGTGTGAGGGATGAGTCGAGCTGTCTGTGTAGAGTGATGCAGGCAGGGCGGCCCTGCCGCTGACTCCACTCTAATGACAGAGAGGGTAATGACAGAGCCCCAAACAGCAGGAAGAGGAAGATCAATCTACAGACCGAGATAGAGAGATGGAAGAGAGGGGAGGGATGTGGTGCAAAAAACAGGGGAGCGAGATTTCTATTACATCGGCCCTTTGTGTGTTAGCTTTTCCGTGAGCTCGTCTGCCTCCCCCGCCTCGCTGTGGCAGTCGGCCCACGCTGCACATTAAAAACACAGCGGATCAATAACTATTAACACTCCTCGGCGGGGTCACACCGCTCACGTGTGTCTCTCCCTTCATTCCTGCTTCTTTCTCCATTTCTCTCTGTCCATGACACTGGCCCGGCTCGCCGGCTGATGGGACCGCGCCTGGGGTCAGTGGGAATTGAGAATCGTAGGGAAGGAAGAACAGAATAACGAGAGGGGTGAAATGAAACGAGACGGGAGTTACTAACCAGCTGCCTGAGCAAACAACACACATTCCTCATTCTCAGTCTGCTGTTTTTCCTGGCACTACCGGTCATGCAAAAAAATCAAAACAAAACATAAAACTAGGCCCATCAAAAGATATCAAAAGTCTGCATACAGTGGGGGCAAAAAGCACATAGAACATCTGAGATTTTCCCAATGCCAACTTTTTATTGGAAACGATATGCTGCAAATTTGTAATGAAAAAAAAAAATCTGTTAATTTATAAGAGAAGGTCAAACTTTCAATACTTTTAAAGGACCCGACTGATCACCCATCTATAAACAGACTGCAGACTCATGCCTAAAAATGGTTACCACTGGTTTTAAGTTTTAAGTGAATAATATTGTTTAATATCACTAAATCACCAACATATATACATAATATACCAACAAAAAATTTTATGAGTTACATTAGGCAGAAATATAATCTTTAAGGTAACAATTGCAGGCTACCACTCATACTCACATTGGCCATTGATAACATCTCCCTTCCAAAGAGGAAATCTGCAGCTACAGGGGCGTACAAACACATCAACAACACTGTGAATGAAAAAAGGAAGGAGTTTCTGAGAAAGAGCTCAAAAGACAAACAGACAGAAAAAAATAAGAGTGGAAAACATAAAATTAGTTGCAATTTGGGTAAATTTCTGGTTAATTGTCCTTTGGGACATGATTTGATCTACAGTTCTAAACATTTAGCTGTCTAAAAAGGCTAAGTCAACAACAGGAAACCCAAAAACTATTATTACCAACACAAGCATCTGATTATTTCTAGTTGAAATAATATCAAATGCTGAATTCTCACCTGATCAGGCATAAACTGATCACCCGGTGTGCGATCAGCAGGATGCAGAAAAGAAGAAATAGATTTTTAGATTTTCACTTAATGGTCAAAGATCTGAGTTGCCTAAATGGAGGAGGTGCTGTTTGTGCCTTAATATATCACAATGTTTATTTATATGATTTCATTTGAAAAAGTTACTGCTGACCATTTAAAAAAAAAAAAAAAACATATTTTCCAATACCTAAAGGCCCAAAGCACCAGTGCAAAATACTGCCATAGACATTAGGGAATATCTAATATTCAGATTTTAGTCAACTATTATCTGTTTTCAGTGACTGATTCTATCAGATCTCAAACATGTGGTTTTACCAATACCATTTATAAGTACCAAAAGTTTTATGTCTTAATAATAACCTTATTTGAACTGTCACAGTAAGTAGAATTCACTGTAACACTTTATATTAAGGACCAATTAACACTACTAACTTGTTGCTTATTAACATGCATATCACTAACATATTGGCTGTTTATTAGTATTATAAAGCACATATTAATGCCGTATTCTGCCTGGCCATATTATAGATCCCTTGATCCACCCCATACCATACCCCCATAACTACTTCAACAATTACAACAAAAGCAGTAACTAAAGTTTATTCATTTATAATAGTTAAAAGTGAATATGTGCTACCGAATTCCCATACTTAAAATTTTAATAGATGACAGATGACATCCTGGATGTATCATTTTCAAAGTGCATAAACACATAACCCAGACAATTTCTATATCAAAAAACAGTAACACTTTATAAAAAAGTTCCATTTTTTAACACAGGTACATTAGCTAACATGAACTAACAATGAAAAATGCTTCTAAATCATTTCATAATCTTACTGACTTTTAGTAATTATGTTAATTTCAGCATATACTAATGAGCTAATGTTAACTTGAGCCAACATGGACAAACAATGAACAGCTTTTAAGATTTAAAAGTTTTATAAACATAAACATCACATGAAACATATAGTGAAACGAAGGATGACTTCATTCCAGGTGACTGTGTCCACGATTAGTGCACTGTGAAGTGCTTTGTATGTGCCTGTTTAGCAATGGGGCGACCGATTAACTGTAACCGCAGATTAATGAAGTCATACGCTCTCACAGGCCTCTAAGGACAAATTTCAAAGCAACAGTTTGTGAAAATGTGACTGCGTCCAGTTGTCAAACTTCTCCAGAGTGCACCAACACAAAGTACCATGTGACTTTTAGCACTTTGAACAACAATAGCTTTAATCATCTCAGTAATATAAAACCACACTTTCCCATCTCAGACCAGTCATTACACCGGTCCGTGTGTAATTTGTCTCTTTCATTAGTGAGATGGGGCATCAATGAATTTTTTCAGTCTTGTACAGTCTCTATACAAGACCTCCCTATCTCATGTCAACTGAGGTCTCCTAATGGCTCTGTATCTGTATATCGGCCAAACACAGACTTCAGTGTGTTTCCTCAATTGCGCTTTATCTGAGCTCAAACCCAGAGGATCATAACAGTTTTGCCTGCTTGAGCCCTGGGCTTTGACTGCTCTGAATGGGTGGGTAATGGGACGGAGGGGGCGTCCCAGCGTGATACAGGACATGAGCTGAATACCTTAATACCTGTCAGGTGTACGGTGACATGGCAACATTGTTTGGGGAGGTTCAGATTGATTTCGGATAGCCTGGCCTGAGCAGAGAGGGCTGATGTGTATTGTGTGATTGCTGGATCTCTGAATAAAGCCATTTGTTTCACCTGTTGTCATGCCAACCTGGATGGAGGAGAAAAGAGGAAAATAAAATGAAAAGTGACACGCAGAACTGAAAGATGGGGGAAGTCACCACAAATGACTGATGATTGCTGATAGTATTGTGTATTTGCTGTTTGTGTTGTTTTAGAACCTGACTCAATAAAGGAATTATGCAAATCAGTTAATGCTGTATACACGGCCCAAAAACGTGTTCTGATTGCAATTTTAAAAATTCAGTTCTTCATCATGCAGCCTGGTTGTGAGCTATGGACGATGCTGCAGACTAACACAATGTGGCATACATTACTGCAACTGGCACAGACAAATAGCTCTGACCTCCTAACAAACCGGTAGTTAGCGCTGAGCTATCGTTTGCAAAGGTGGCTAAACTGTTTAGTGAATTTGAACATTTAAAGCCAAGTATAGGATTAATCAAACTGAGTTTTTGGCTTTGGCTTGTATATTAGGGAACGAAACATTATTATGTACTGTGTGTTATATATATGTAAAATCCTATGACTTTCAATTAAAGCTATAGTTCACTCAAAAATGAACATTGTCATCATTTACTCATCCTCATGTTGTTCCTAATTTGGAATTTTTGCTGTGGAAGTCAATGCTACCAGCAAATGCTCATTTTTGGGTAAACTTTGCCTTTAACTCCTTAGTTAAAGTACTTATGTGAGGACATAAGTGTGAGGATATCTCATATCTGACCCATTTCAGGTCTTGCTGTCTCTACTAATGAGCTGATGAGTTGAATCAAGTGTGATAGATGAGGGAGACACAGAAAATGTGCAGAGTTGGGGGTGCTCACAGGACTGGTTTGAAAAACACTGCAATAAATTATTCATAATTTATTCCTTCTCCCTAATTCCTAATTCCTTTCTAAAATAGCCTACTGTTTATATACATTCAAAAAGTTTACCAGTTTTGTGGACATTCATACAAAGTTCAGTCATTAGCCAGGTGGCAACACAGTATTTGACCATTGGGTTTTGTAACAATATATAGTACGTGTGTGTGTGCGCGCGTGTGTGTGTGTGTGTGTGTGTGTGCGTGTGTCTGTGCGTGTGTCTGTGTGTGTTATATATCATTACAAAATGTAAATTATAAAATTACACAGCTCTGTATTATACATAAAACTTTATCCTTTATCCTTTAGTTTAACCATTTAGTTTAGTATTTTGTACTTAAATACTATACAGCAAATCTAAGCTGCTTGATTGCTTGTATCACTGCCAAATGTAAACTGTATCATTGTCCAGTTCTAATCTGATAAATGTGACTATAAGACATGAAGATTTCAAGATATTAAACATTACCATCATGATTTTCTGTAAAGCTGCTTTGAGACAATGTGGTTGTCAAAAGCTATACAGATAAATTGACTTGACCAGGAGAGACAGAATAAGGAATCTTGGGTAGATTAAGTAAGAAATAACAGACTAAATTGGTTCCCAGAGAATTCTTTTAACTAATCTATAAAGAGACGCAAATCTTGGCAGAGAAGTGTCACAATCACAACTGGAGCGTGTGGAGAGTGAGGTCCATTAACTAGCCTCCATTACGGGCCGTGCCTGTGTGAGGTGCACTGTGTCCTCTCCCTCTCTCTAGATGTGAGAAGTGTGCTACTGATATTGAGATGCTAATGGCTTCAGTACAATTATCTCGCCATTTGAGCAAATGGACTCGGCCATGCATGTGTGTGTGTGTGTTTGTGTGTGTGTGATCGCCTGCGCCGCCGCCTCAGAAAATGCGCTCTCCTGAACATATCGCAGTGAACGGTTTCCATCAATATGTAACTACATCAGATTCTGTCTTTGTCACTGAGGGTCATTATGGAAGCAAAAGCTCCACAATGAGACTTTTATATTGGGGCAGCCAAAGAAGAAGGGAAGCATCACTTTACAAAGCACTGCGTGTTATAGAGATGGAGCCACCGTATCTGGTGTTAACCATTTATTTAATGAATTGTTGGTATGTGCTGTGTGCATGAAAGCAGCAATCAAACATTTGGTTAAGGACAGCACTGTTGCTATTTTGGATTCTGGATTAAAATTGCTTCTACTTAGGGTAAGGATTTAAACAAAACCATATTAAATGCGGCATGTCATTTGCCCCACACCTTTTGAGCTATGAATACCAAATCATAAGCTTAAGGAGAGGTAGGCTTTAATGTAATATAAGACTTAAATGGTAACAGTTCATTTTACAGGGTCTTTATTATACAAGTTATGTATTACAGCAAAAAGAGTAGATTATGCATAATTACAAGCAACTAACCCTAAACCAAATCCTAACCATACATGCTGATAATTAATATTGCAATAATAAAACAATAAATTGCAGTACTTATTTGTGAAATTACTCCGCAACAACTACACCTTAAAGCCAAAACCTTTTTCAAAGAGATCAGACTATATTCTCGCAGACAATATCTTTAAAATGAGTTCACAATATCATGTTTTGCCTATTCGATTAGTGAGAAATCTTTCTTTGTTTTACTTTTCACATTTTCTAAATTCCTTTATTTATTTACAATTTTAAATAAAAAGAAATGCTTACATATATAAAGGTGAAGTAATCATTTCTACCAAGAAATTATGCAAATCAGTTAATGGTGCAAACACAACCCAAAATGTGTTCTGAATGCAATTTACAAAGTTCAGTTCTTTATCTTGCAGCCTGGTTTTGAGCACTGGGTTATGGAGGATGCTGCACACTAACACAATCTGACATACTTTACTGTGACTGGCACTCGACTGCACTTCTGGTTATATGCACTTCTCCATCCCCGTCTTTCAAAATGAATTCTGTAATACCACAATCATAACATCGCTGCAGATAAATAGATCTGGTTTCAGTTAAACTGGTGATTGGTGCTAGACTATTCTTTGCAAAGGTGGTGATACTGCTAAGTGAACACCTTACATGTACTTAGTATTAGCACTAAATTATGCAAAATTGCATGCAATAACCCTAAATCAAACCCTAACCCTATAGTACAGGTTGTTAATTAATATTATTCAGTACTTAAATGTATAATTACACTGTAACAAGGACACCATAAAATAAAGTGTAACCTGAAATTGTCCAAGAAAGTTTAAACCAAAGCGTAGAGATAATCAAATGGAGTTTTTGGATTTTGCTTGTATACCAGGGGACTAAACATATTAAGTTTTATGTAGGTGATGTAAAGGTAAAGTATCAAAAATTAAATGAAATCCAAAAATAAATCCAAAAAGAATGAATGAATGAATGCATGGATATCTTTTAAACATCACACATAACCAATATCAAGGATCCAGAAAACGATATATGAGCTCTCTTTGGCCAGTGGTCAACAGCATACAAAAACCTTGGAAACCACTGTTTCATTGTGGCATTAGCATATCTTTAGAAAATATCTCTAGAAAAATCTAGTTATAGGGCCTATATGCAATTTTTATGACCTCTTTAATAATTATTCATTTAAAAAATACAAGTAACAATAGTGTTATAAGTTATTTTATTTATTCTTTTTAATTCCTAAAACAGGGATTTTCTTTCTTTCTTTCTTTTCTTTCTTTTTTCTTTTCTTTAACAGCAGTACTAGAGCAAACAAACCTGATGATCATGTTCTTCTGTCTGATTTTAAGATATTCTACAGATCATCTTGTGCTTCAACGGACATAAGAACATATAATGTTTTGCTTTGATTTGATTAGTGAGAAATCTTTCTTTGTTTTACTTTTCACATTTTCCAAAATCTTTTATTTATTTACAATTTTAAATAAAAAGAAATGCTTACATTTCAATATGGTCCCTGATTTTTTTTTTTTCACACTGTGTATTTTAAAATTGGATGTATAAAATTTTGGAAAATTTTGAAAAAAAGTTTATGCTTATGTTATTTGACAACGAATGACTTATGTTAATTAACCCAAACAAAATGTGCAAATAGCTTTTTATTACATATAAAGAGAGACAGTGTGTGTGTGTGTGTGTGTGTGTGTGTGTGTGTCTGCGGCAGGGGATTCCCAGGTTTTTGGACTCTGATATCTCACTGCAGTCTTTATCTTCAGCATGGTTGTCGTCACATAGTCTGGGCTAGAAATTTGCTGAGAGAGAAGGGAAAAAAAGAGATTGTACATGAAGATGAGAGCAGGTTGACTCTTACAATACTCTCATTTAGAGCGCTGAGCCTTTCAGGCTCACAGGCCGTCAGCCCTTCTGTCTCCAAGCCTCAGCCCCAGGACCGGATCTCCACCCTGGGGACAGACAGACTGCTGACGCCCCCTCTCCACACATGAATCACACACTGACACTTTCAGTCCTCCAAAAACATGCTCAGGGCAAACAGAGTCAGATAAGAGCTAACCTAAAATGAGGACCTCCAAATACAGCATTCAGTGGTATGCTTAAATTAACATTGCACATCAAAATCAAGAAAAAATGATCCAGTACTTTCCAGGCATTTTCTCTTTATTTTGACATCTAAAGTGAAAGACACAGGGAGTCTCATTTTCATTTGATACATTCTGCACAATTAAACTGGCAAGCACTGTCTTGATCCAGCAAGCTCTAATGTGATTGGGAGATTTTAAACAACTTTCCAGACTCTTTTTACCAGTTCTGGAAGCAAAACGACTGGATTTGCCTAACTTTTCAATGTTTGAGTTTTTGCAATGAATAGGATTAATAGCAAGTAAACTATATGTATATATATATATATATATGTGTGTATAGACACACAAACGTATACGTGTATATATATATATATATATATATATATATATATATATATATATATATATATATCGGTTTTGAAATAATTGTTTACAAAAAAAAATCTACATTTTCTATTCATTTATTTGTTTATTTATTTAATTAGTTAGTATTGGTGACAGCATTGGTTGAGTTCCAATACAATCCAATTATTTCATATAACCTTACTTCTAAATAGCACTGTATTGGGGGCGGTTCCTTGCCTAAATAGTTTGCAAAGTGGACCAGACTGTTGACAGTCAAATGTCTGGCTACATGAGACTAGCTGGACTTGACCGTGCACCACCTACAAGAGCACCAGGATCATATAGGGTGGCCACTTGTTACTGCTCTGTTGCAGGACATAGATATGATTTTGTGGGACAATGCAGGACACATCTAAGAGATACATTTACTGCTATTATACTATGTAAATATTGACTTGCATTAGCTGAAAAGCCATCATGTTGGATGATAACATGTTTTAAATCACCAGTAAGCTTTGTTAATTGAGAGCTGCTCTGTGGTTGGCACTCAGTTTGCGCAGGTTTGAGTGATACAATGTAATTTACACTACAGGACCTATTCAATCTACTAAATATATGCTAATAAACTGAATAACAGGCTAGTAGGTATTTTCCTTTATTAGACTATGCATGACTATAACAACATTTCATAAGGTCCACACTGATTCCTTTGCTCTGTCCATGCAAATAAAAAAAATAAAATAAATAAAAACTCTCTACAACTGCATTGGTTGGTTATTTTCCCACTCTAGCAAGAACATGACAGCTGCGCAAATGGATTTTTAAACATTCACATTTTTATTATCATATTTCTTATTGTTGTATTGTAATTTCAAGGAAGAAAATAAAACATAATTGCAGGATGTCTTGCGGGATGCGGGACAAAGCTCCACATTTCAGGACTGTCCTGCAAAATAAAGGAGAGGTGCTCACCTTTAGAGCATGGGTGCCATAGCTTGTCATAGCTTAAATACTACATTAACTACCTTATACTGCTTTTAATATCTTTCCATTTCAGTTGTGTAAAATGTGAATAAAATGCTAAATTTAATTTGGTCATATTAAATGATTATGTCTTTTTTATGTATTTGGATTGAACCTCTTGGATCTTATGGATTACTTTTATGCAATTTTGATGAAATGCCTAACTATTGGTGAAATGCCTAGTATAGGGACCAATTCTCACCACTAGATGCTTATTAGCATGACAATTATTAACATGTTGGCTGTTTATTAGCACTTATAAAGTACATATTCTGCATGACCATATTCTATATTCCTAATCCTACCCAGTAAACTTAACAACTATACCTTATTAACTATTAATAAACTGCAAATTAGGAGTTTATTGAGGCAAAAGTCATAGTTAATGGGTTGTTAATAGCGAGAATTGAACTTAAAATAAAGTGTGACCAAATTTTTAATGAAAGGACAGAAATCTCTCAGGTTTCATACATCTTAATTTGTGTTTTGAAAATGAACCAAAGTCTTATGAGTTTGGAACACCGTGATGGTAAGTAAATGAAAATTTTTGAGTGAAATAAATCTTTAATTTCAGTCTGTTCTTCACAAAATGCTATCATATGGCTTCATAAAAGGAGGGTCACACTTTTCGTTCCATTGACTTCCATTCGTAAACGCAGGAGACTGGAAATGCAAGCTCGTGTGAGGTTCAACATTTTGGTGTACAAGTTTGGTGAACCTTGTCCTTTGAACTCACATGAAGATGTGTGACCAACAGAAGACTGAATAGAAGGGTGACCATTAGAAGATTGATACATAACGACATGACCTCTCAGACTGGCTGCATGTTGAATTATGTTTTTTTTTTTTAAAGACACCGGAAAGTGTGATGTCATATTATGTTGGGAAATTTTAACAAACTTTCAGATCTTCACTGTACTTAAAAATCAGACTTCTCCACTCTGTCACGAGTGATTCATTAGACTTGAATAGTTTTTTTTTAGCATTTCTGGACAGTTTGGTCAATGTAATCAGGCCACCTCATGTGAAGATGCTCACTCATGATGAGGCGTTTACATGTGTTTCCCTGAAAATGCTGCCTGTTTAAAATCCTACACACACACTGCAGCTGGACCGGCTGGTGACCTGTTTCCCCGCTCCGGTAATCAGTGGGAGTCTGTGGGTACAGATTCTCTGGCGTGTATGTAAGAGTGTGAACGGGGGGCCCCGTGATCTCATGGGCCAATCAGGCCCCGAGCGGAGAGCCCAGAGGGTCCCGTGGAGCTCTGCAGAGTGGCGCTGTGGGGTTCAACACTGTCCTTCTCCTCATCATCTTCATCACCCACCAATCAGAGAACAGCACTAGAGCCACTCTCAACACACTGCACCCAGCGGGAAGACACACACACACACAAACGCTCTTCGACACAGACATCTCCTGGGAGAGAACAGCATGAGTCCCAAAACACACTCACATGCATTTCAAAAGCCATCAGTGGGTCACTGAATATACAATCACTCACACACACAGGCATATTCTTCCACAAGCCTCAGCAGGGCCTCCAATAGAGAACACTCTTTCTTTCTCAGATACACTCACAAATTCACATTCTTCATTCACAGTAAGATACCTCAACACACAAACACACACACACTTTCTCTCACACAATCTCATATCCTTTTTTCTCTCTCTTACAGACAAATTCTGCAATTATCATTGAATCTCCTATACTCTCACACACTCACACACACACACACATTATTTATGTCATTTGTTCAAGTCTTAGAGGCACGCAAATGATATCTCAATTGTTTTTCCTAGACAAAAATGCAGTGATAGAAATTGCATTCTCGAGAAATATGCGTGGCACTTGGCCATCAAAACACACTGGCACTGTTTGAGGCCTGACAACTTTCCCAGTAAAATGTCATAGAGAACTGATGGTGAACATTTTTAATTGAAAAATTCGATTTAAAGAGATCTGAAGAAAATCTTTAACAATTAATTTATGAAATTACTTATAAAGTTGCACTTAAGGGGGTCAAAATGGCTCTGAAGTTCAGGTATTTAATTTAAACTATAATACTCATTTAATTGCAATAAACATAAAAAAGTGTCAGAAGTGTCAGAAAACATTACATTAAATTCACACTGAAGTATATAATTTTAAAGTATCTTATTGTCGTATTCAGTACTCTTTTTAATAGCATGCTACCTTTTTCACAAGAGTTGTAGCCCCTTTGACTTCCATTGTATGGATAAAAAAACCCATTTCTCCAGATATTTTTGAGATTCGGAAATCTTTTATATCTAATGACAAAATTTTTATTGTTTTGGGTGAATTATCCCTTTAAGACCATTTTTGTTTGTTTGTTTGTTTGTTTTTGGTCATGATTTGCCTTTACCAAACAGGTTTGACCAATAATTGTAGGAATTACTTTAATCGAGATGTTTCAAGCACCACTAAAATTTTCGGCAGAAAAAGTAAAAAAATATATACTTTCATACTATTTTTATTTCTCCAATTGGGCCGGGGTCGTCCGGGGCTCGGCCCCGGCACATAGACTCCAGGGCTCCACATTAACGCTTCATTAATGCCAGACAATTAACATGATTAAAACATCACTAACCAAAAATAACTATGTAAACACCAAAATGCAAGTACTATTCTGATTTTATTACATTCAGAATAAGTGTCGAATAGTGGATATAGCTGTATATAATGCATCTATTGGCAGTATAAGTTCACGCAGCCTCTCCAGGAGAAATCAAAACATGCAGCAGCAACACTAAGAAACTCAGCACACTGAGGTAAAAATTCAAAATTGAAAGTTTTTATATTTAAAATACAGTTAGTTTTCACCATAATAGTTTTATAAACAGTTCAATGAGCAAATACAATAATATTAGGTCACTAATATTGGCGGAATCACAGCACATCCCAAAGCAACTATCCGATTCATTGCTGAATGATTCAGTGTTTTGAACGAATCGGTTGAGTCAAAGTTTCATTAGCCCATGCATAAACATCTGATGAATCTGCCGTTTGAACGAATCATTTGAATGAACGACTCAATGACTCACTCATGTCATGGCCTCATGTCTGCTAAATTACTAAATGTAAATATATATATATATATATATATATATATACACACACAAGTTCGATACCACAGAGCCCCTCGCATTACAAATCCCAATTTAACCCCTGGTTACCTGAATGAAACATATCTGGGAAATTTATTAAAGGAATTCACCCTCATGTCAGTCCAAATCTGTTTGACTTTCTTTCTTCTGTGCAATACAAAAGAAGATATTTTGAAGAATTGGAGAATTGGGGTAAGCAACTAGTTTGCTTACCATTGACTTCTATTGTATGGATAAATGTATGAATGAATGAGTGAGTGACTCTTTTTTTAAAATATCAAGTTCCACAGAAGAAATTCTGTTGACAGAATTTTTTTTTGGCTGAACTACATCTTTAAGTCTCCTGAGCTATTAAAGAACAGCCTGATAGAAATTAAACTGTCCTGAATTAAAGGTTAAGGTGCCCTGAGGTCAAGAGGTCATTAGAGGTAAATCTAAATCTAATACTGTAAATCTCCCCCGTGCATCTTCACTGATTAGCAGAACATAAAAAGTGTGTGTATGCAGACCTACTGATGAGGGCACGTGTATATCTAGATCTGATGGGTTTGTGTGTGTGTGTGTGTGTGTGTGTGTGTGTGTGTGCAGTCCTCCAGACAGTGCTGAGTGTGTCTTTTAAAACCTCTGTGATTACCAACACCTGTGCGGCCCACCCTTTCAACCAATCAGGTCACTCCTTTATGACTGCACATGCAAGCAGCTCATCAATATCTAGAAAGATGTGATGAACCTCTTCCGTCCAGGTGGAGGGAAGACTGAATCCTTGATTGTGCAGCTGTTACTACACTGCTGACAAGGGCCATGACCCACATCTATCTAGCCAGTCTCCCTCGTTCAGTAGACCATTGTCTAGGAAGAAAGACTAAACCAGTCTGTTTTGCCAGTTAGCTGTGCTACAATCACATCAGTAAGAAAAGTTCCACCCATTTGCAAAGACATCTTAAATTAACTCCAAAATACGGTTACACTTTACTCACTCTCAGATCTCATTCACTATTTTGTTCAGTTCAAGAAATGATATGTCAAATGCATTGCATCAGTAATGTGAGATGTCATTGGTTCTGCACGTCTTGTCATTGAAGTCAAAATAAGTGAATGAATATTGAGAACTATGTAAGAATATTTTCAATAAATAGAAAGATCACCTTCACAATCCGTGTGTTTCACGGAGGAATTAAAGTCTGTAACGGCATAAACGAGAGTAAAATATGTCCGGATTTGAAATTCGGTATGGACTATTCTTTTAAAACCCTAAGAAATGGTCACGTTTTGTCAAATTTAACAGGATTGCTTATTTAAACGTCTTAAATCAGTTTTTTAATGTCAAGCATGCCAGATACGTCAAATATATATTATAAAAATTGCATATGTCCTATCAAACTCGGAACCTAAAGTTTCAAGTAACCATCAGTCGGCCCTATGGGAAAGTACTTTTTTAATGTTTGTATGTTGGTGTGTATATATACATATACAGTCATGGCCAAAAATATCGGCACCCTTGGTAAATATGATCAAAGAAGGCTGTGAAAATTCATTGCTGTGTTAAACCTTTTGATCTTTTATTTAAAAAATTCACAAAAATCTAACCTTTCATTGGATAATAAGAATTTAAAATGGGGGGAAATATCATTATGAAATAAATGTTTGTCTCAAAAACACGTTGGACACAATTATTGGCACCCCTAGAAATTCTTATGAGTAAAATATCTCTGAAGTATATTCCCATTCATATTCACAATTTTGAGCACTCCAGGGTGATTATGAACCTGAAATTATCCAGCCATGGCTTCCTTTTTCACAGAAATATAAATAGGAGGGAAAACAAAGCCCAAATTCCCTTAATCATCCATCACAATGAGAAAAAACAAAGAATATATTTCTGATGTGCAGCAAAAGATAATTGAGCTTCACAAATTAGTGAAGTGGCTTTAAGAAAAGATCTAGAGCAGTGAAAATGCCCATTTCCACCATCAGGGCAATAATTAAGAATTTCCAATCAACAGAAAATGTTACGAAACTACCTGGAAGAGGACGTGTGTCTATATCGTCCAAATGCACAGTGAGAAGGAGAGTTTGAGTGGCTAAAGACTCTCCAAGGACCACAGCTGGAGAATTGCAGAAAATAGTTGAGTCTTGGGGTCAGAAACCTTAAAAACAAAATTGTCAAACAGCACCTACATCACCACATGTTGTTTGGGAGGATTTCAAGAAAAATTCTCCTAGCTTATCCAAAAACAAACTCCAGCATATTCAGTTATCAGACACGACTGGAACTTCAAATGGGACTGGCTTCTATGGTCAGATGAAACTAAAAAATTAGCTTTTTAGCAGCAAACAATCAAGATGGGTTTAGTGAACACAGGGATAACAAGTACCCCATGTGTACAATGAAATATACTGCTGTATTTTTGATGTTGTGGGCCTATATTTCTGCTGGAGGTCCTGGACATCATGTTTAGACACATGGCATCATGGATTCTATCAAATACCAACAGATAAAAATCAATAAGTGACTGACTCCGTTAGAAATCTTATAATGGGCCATGTTTGGATCTTCCAACCGTACAATAATCCAAACACAAACCTCAAAAACAACACACAAATGGGTCACTGAGCACAAAACCAAGATTATGCTATGGCCATTCCAGTCCTCTGACCTGAACTCTGTAGAAAATGAGTGAGGTGAACTGAAGAGAAGAAGCACCGTCATGGAGCTGTAAATCTAAAGGGTCTGGAGTGATTCTGGATGAAGGAATGGTCTCTGATCTCTTGGCACGTGTTCTCTAACCTCATCAGGCATTATAGCAGACAATTTAGAGCTGTTAAACTGGCAAATGGAGGTTTCAAAAAGTTTTGAATAAAAGGGTGCCGTTAATTGTGGCCAATGTATATTAGAGAAAAACATTTATTTCATAAAGATATTTCCCCCCATTTTAAATTCTTATTATCCAATGAAAGGTTAGATTTTTGTGATTTTTTTTTATAATTTTTTAATTTATTAATGATGAATTTTTAATCATTTTTAATAATGCAGATTAATGTTCACAGCCTTCTTTGATCATATTTACCAAGGGTGCCAATATTTTTGGCAATGACTGTATGTAGATATATGTGTGCGTGTGTTATTAATGTAAAATACTTAATCAACTATTCTTTTTAAAAAATTGGATTTTGACAATTACTGAATAACCGATGGCAGACATAACAGAATCCCAGTAAAAAGTATTCATCTTAAAAGTAAAATTATTCTATCACTTTACATATATATAAATGACCATATTTTAATGAATGATATATCATAATAGCAACTATGAATGCAAATTTTATGATTTCACTCAATTAACCTATAGGTTTTAAATTAAAGCAAAGATAGATGTACAAATGTAGATCTAATTCATGGAAATGTTAAAAAAATAACTTACAGTAATCTTAAGTATTATTTTAGTATTAAAAAAAAATAAACAAATTATTGTAATTATTTAAGTTAAACATAATAGCATTAGTTGCAATGCATCCTATGCTATGCAGGTATATGTGGGGCCTACTGTGCCAGTTTAATAGGTCATCTCACTCCAAAGGTCTAATTTAATCTTTTTACTTCAAAATAAAACTGAATAATTTTTACTACACAATTGTAAAAACATTAATGTGCCACAGATTCCTCATAACAAACAGGCACAAAACGCTTTTATACTGAACGTAATCGAATGTCATAGATCACTATTTTCCAAAGACACAAAATTAGATTAACCTCAAAACAGTTTTGATTGGCTAAATTTCACAAAAGGACTGAGATGAGATTTTGTGCCATCTTTGGTCAAGAGAAAGAAAATGGGCATTTTACTCTCTCTCTCTCTCTATATATATATATATATATATTGATAGAAATCAAAGATCACGATTGTTTTTTTTTCTTTTTCTAGTTCAGAGCATTTGATTCATGGTTTTTCCTGTAATACAGGATGCAGTAATTGCGTTACTCATAGATGTGACTTGAAAGATGTTGTTCAGCATTGAAGGTGTTTAGCCTTCTACCTCACTTAACGTGGAGAACTAAGCAAGCTTTCATCTCCAAATAAGCTTCAGAAAGGATGGACATTGTTAAAATAAAACTTTCTCCTCATACACAAAGGACTGGATTGAAATCGTGATTTCTCTCTGTGTGGAGTCAATTGAGAGGTTAGTAAGTGGTCTGCAAGAGTCAGCGTAGAGAGAGCAGAGAGAAAAGCACATGTTGCTCTCTTGCTTTTTTCTTTTGTGTGTGTTTTTTCTGTTTTTGCCATGATTCCAGAACAAACATCATCTTCACAGACCATTTCATAGAGCTGCACCATCAGATAGGGTGGGCTGGACAGCCTATCTGCAGAACACTTACACAATCACGCTTGCCTCTCCATCAACCACACCTACACACAGCTCTGATTATAGTCACAAAAAACTACTGTTTTGCTCTGATAGGAAAGGACGGTTAGATATTAAGTCATTTTTGGATGTTTATGATGTTATGGATGCTTATTTTTATTGTGTAAAAGTTACAGTTGAAAAAAATCATTATGTAAAAGTCTTTTGCAGTCTTTTGTCAATTTCAGTATTTCAGCTCTGTCATGGAAAATAAATCACTGTGATCTTTTTTTTTTTTTGGTGATATAATAAGTTTATTTTATATTCAAGTTTATGAACTACAAATATATAGGCATACACACACACACACACACACTAGATATACTGTACATACACACACTGCAAATTTATTTTTAATTAATTCTGCTCATCAATGCTGCATTTATTTGATCAAAAAAGTGTGATATATTATTACAATTTAAAATAATAGTTTTCTTTTAAAATATATTTAAAAGTTTGATTTAGTCCTGTGACACCTAAATTTAAAAAAAAAAAAAAACAGTTGTGCTGCTTAATTGATAATTTTATTATTATAAATTTTTTTTACCTGTGACAAAAAAGTAAAATAATAATAATACAAAATAAATAAATAAATAAAACAACATTTATTAAAAATATTAATCTTTTCTAACAATAAAGTCTTTACTATCACCTTTTAAAAAAAATCTATTTAACACAACCTAGCTGAATAATAGTAATTTCTTTCAAAAAAAAAAAAAAACTGCCCCCAAACTTTTGAGCGTGGGTCAAAAACAGGACAGAAAATAGCCGATTACTTCTTATTTATGATGTTTTTGATGTAAAAATATTGATGACATAAGTGGACCTCAGAGAACAGTACAAAATAATAATAAAAAAGGTATTGTTACAAAAGATTTCTGTTTTAGGTGAATAAATAAATCAAAAAAATTTTTTTTTTAACCTATTTTATTCATCAGAGAATCCTGAAAAAAGTATCACAGGTTCCAAAAGAAATTGAAATTGGAGATATGATTTTTAAAACATCAGCAATAACCTTTTCAAGTGACATGTGACTGTTTCTTGAGAATGGGTCCCTTAAATAGCAAACCATTTTTGGTCTAGCCTCTCAAACTCAAAATATGGCAACGGAGATCTTAGGACAGATTTTCCTAAATTCGATATATCCAAACATTTTGAAAATAACCACATTTCATCATACAGCTGCAACATTAACATCTGAATCCTGCACATGCAGATGCGAAAAGGACTGGCTCAAGTCTTGAGACGGGCACCATGGCTGTAAAAGTAGCTGAGCTGAGAAGTCAAAGGCGGAATTCGCTGATGAGAAGCATTTAGAAAGTGCTAAGGTTTGAGCTCCCAATGCCATCAAATAATATTGGAAAACGTGTATTGACTCTGTGCGGTGCCATGTGCAAAGCATTATTTGAGCTTATCTTTCTAGATGTCTACATGACGTGAAGATCAAGTTGTCAGGACGGCCAGTTTCCATCACTGGACCAAACCAAGATGAAGAAGATATTTGAGGTGTTTGAAGGCCCCGAGAGCAAGGCTAGTTCAAGGGCTGACCCACCCGTCCGCCAAGCAAAATACTCCAAGACGCATGCAATTACAGTCTCAGTCAAAGGGCATGCACAATTTGCAAGACTATTTACACAGCGGAGTACGTACCTCCCACCCTGCCAGGAATAGAACAAATCGAGATCGGACGATGCAGACGCTCCCAAATGAACACAGGCTCGGTTTCAGTGGAAGTCAAAAGTCCTCAAACAGAAGACTCTTTTGAGAAGTGGGGAAAATTAGATTGAATAAGGTTGAAGAAATATTAAAGGGTTTTGTTGTTGTTGTTGTTGTTGACACATAAGATGTCATTGTACCAGTAAATTATTCTGTAAGTTTCAGAATTTAAAACTTTGTCGTTAGTCTAAAAACAGCTTGTAATGAAGGCAGTCTGCCAAAACAATAGCTTTTAGAATGTTCAACTCTATGATGTAATAGTGTCGATAAGCACCGCCGATTCTACATCTCTGACTGTTTAGCCCTGTCCACCAATTCACGGAAGTGGTGTAAATAAAGAGAAGCAAATGCAGGTCTACACAGAAAATAACTGATAAAGATGCTCTGAAGACAAGACGCTATGCAGTACCAAGTTGTGGAAAAACAGTACTGTGTTTTCAAAGTTAGGAAAGAGTGAATGATCTTTATTTTTAATGTTAGCCAATCATAGCAGTGAGCATTTACCTCCGAGTCTACAAGCCTCCACGTCTGTTCAAACAGAGCGTTCTGATGAGGGGGTCAAAAACAGGACAGAAAATAGCCGATAACTTCTTATTTATGATGTTTTTGATGTACAAATATTGATGACATAAGTGGACCTCAGAGAACAGTACAAAATAATAATAAAAAAGGTAGTTCTTGACCCCTTTAACGGTTGAAGAACATGCAAATGATGTGGTAATGTACATCAGTCGGAGGACTCAGTTTCATGTGATATTCTGAAGATGTGGTCACAGCAGGAGCTCAGATGAGTTCAGCTACAGAGCTCCTGTTGTCAGTACATAGACACAGGACACAGAGGTAAGTGCAATACAATCAACAGGTTTATTGAGTAGTAGCAGAGGGGAATGAGATGAGCAGAATGTCCAGGTAAGCAGGCAGGGAATGGAAATGTCTCTAGGAGCTTATCGGAGTATGAATGTCCTTTTTCCTTATCCAGGGGATCCGGAGGTAACAGTGAAGTGTGGAGACGATGGAGAACTGGAGCGGTAGAGAACAGGACTAGGAAAACTGGAGCAACTGGTAAGTAGACAAAAGGTAAGTGGGTCAGGTTAGTCAACATGGAAAGTTTGAGACCAGACAGTGAGTGAATGGGAGGAGTGCAGGGATATAGTGCTGCTGATTAGTGCTGACAGGTGGCGGTGATCAGAAATCAGGGGATTCGGATCTGGTGAGTGTCGTTAGTGGAGAGGTGACTGTGGTGACTCTCTGACACCTGTGACTGTGCTTGGGTTGACAAACACACATGAGTCACAGGTGTCGCCACGCACGTTCCTCCAAATGAATCCATATGAGGGCACCTAAACAGCAAACAGGCTTCCCCTGCTGTATAATATCCTTCCAACACCTGTCTAAGGCAGTCGTGTGGGCTTTCAGTGCACCACTCAAAGTTTTAAATCAGAGTATTTTCTCATTTCTACGTTTCGTTACATTTGTGGAGTTTCACAGTTCATAGAAATAGCTCATCTAAAAATGGAAATTTGCTGAAAATTTACTCATCCTCAGGCCATTCAAGATGGACATGAGTTTGTGTCTTCATCAGATGTGTATAAATGTAGTAAAACATCACTTTCTCAGCAATGGATCCTCTGCAGTGAATGGGTGCCGTCAGAATGAGAGTCTAAACAGCTGATAAAAACATCACAATAATCCACACCACACCAGTCCATCAATTAATGTCTTGTGAAGCGAAAAGCTGTGTATTTGTAAGAAACAAATCCATCATTAAGGCATTTGAACCATTGCTTCTGTCCAAAATAGTAGCTCGCAATCCATAATAATGAAAAGTTTCACATCAAAATCCACCCTAATATTTGTTTAGAACTATTTTGGACTGTTTTGATTTGTAAACAGTGTTTAATCTGTGTATATTTCTTTCCTGATTCAGACGTGACAGCTTTTTCCCTGGAAAAAGCAATATTATGTCATGAAGAGTCATATTTTAAAGCAACGGATTGAAGTTAAAAACCTCTTAATGATGAATTTGTTTCTTACAAACTTGCAGCTTTTCACTTCACAAGACATTAATTGATGGACTGGAGTGGTGTGGATTACTTGTGGATTATTGTGATATTTTTTATCAGCTGTTTGGACTCTCATTCTGATGGTACCCATTCACTGCAGAGGATGCATTGGTGAGCAAGTGATGGAATGATTCATTTCTTCAAATCTTTTCTGATGAAGATACAAACTAATCTACATCTTGGATGGCATGAGGCCAAGTACATTTGCAGGCAATTTTTATTTTTGGGTGAACTATTCCTTTAAAATATGATTATTCTTAATTGCTGGTCAAAATAGTAGCATGTGTTGAGACTCTTTGAGCTCAAAGCAGAGTGAGATGTTTTAAGGATTAGAGTATTTCCTGCCTGATTCGGTTGGAGTAGGTCTCTCCCTCGAGAGCGGAGCAGAAAGTAGAGACCACCAGACCAGCACAGCTGCTCGCCAGCAATGAGATCCAGCGGCCCTCTGCATTTCCTCCCCTGCTCGGGACGACAGGCTGCCCGGAGGGCACAGCGCACCAATAATAACAACATTCAGCGTACAGAGAGCAGGTCAGCACTGCCTTGACCCGCCATCAGAGCAATGAGGTCTGGACAGGAGCCAGAGCCTGGAGAGAGAGAGAGAGAGAGAGAGAGAGGAAATGTTACCACAGTCAAAGCACGAACACAAGGGCTTCACATCCCTTCCTGTTCTCTGTTGTCCTTCCTGTTATAAATAAACCGAACAAACAGCCCAAAGGGCCTCAACAACGACACCTTCTAATGAGAGGCACTCATTACAGTCGGTTTTAGGCAAGGTACATGGGCTTTAACAAACTCTGAGGTTTTTTTTGGTTTTAGTTTTCTTTTTTAAAGATGCGAATATAGAAAATCCAATAAAAATGCAGCAAGAATCACTGTCTGATAAATACCAAGAGGTAATTATGAGACAATGATTCTTGCTGCATTTTTAAAAAGATTTTTTCTAAACTATGTCTTTATGCACAAATATCACATTTTTGTAGTGCTAAACTGATGGGATTGTTGCTAGGAGACCTTACACGGATCCCAAGCAATAACCCTCCCAACACAACTTGAATTGGTGCTGATGATGTAATTTTGGAAATTTTAGTAATGTTACTCTGAAGACTCTTCATCAGTCTGAAACTTCAATATGTATTATACATCAATAAAGTATTCAAATGGTAGTATTCTACATTAGTGTCACATTAGCTTATTATCTTGCATGCATGTTTAATATAGTTTTAATGTATTTGTATAACGTATAATGTAAAAAGCCTTATGCTCACCAAAGCTGCATTTATTTTGTTAAAAAATCAGTAAAACATTAACATTGTGAAATATTACAACAATTTAAAATAACTGTTTTCTATTTGAATATATATTAAAATGTAATTTATTTATTTATTGATGGTAAAGATGAATCAGCATCATAACACCGGTTATCATTGTCATGATCCTTCAGAAATCATGCTAACAGAGCAGGGTGGATTACTTATAAATTGTAGTCTATTACTGATGGCAAATTACATGACAAAAATTGTAGTATGCATATAACATATTAGTAACATTGTCAATTACATTACATATTTTAGATAATATAATCAGACTACATTTTGATTACTTTTAGATTACTTTTGACCTAACTGGTTTATCAAATTGATTTAAATAGGATAATCTTGTACTGGAATCTTGTGGCTGACAAAATAAGTTTGGCAATCCCTGCATTACAAGCAAAAAAAGAAATGTCTTTGAAAGACAAAAGCCTTCCAAATTGTCTGTGTAATTACAGTCACCTGACTAGAGACTGGTCCTTGTGTGAATGTCCGCAAACTGGAAGACTTTCTGAATGTATATAAGCAGTAGGCTAAAGGAAATTTAAAAGATGAAAAAGAGGAATTATGAATAATTTGTTACTATTGCTATTCAGGTTTTTTCATGCATAACAAATATGCATATTGTGGTGGTAGCCTATGTCATTTCAAGCTTGTGTTGAGTAGAGTACAGATGCAGGATGTCGCTCTAAACAGCTGGAGCACAATACAGAGGGACTGGACTGCTCTCTACAGCCAAACAGCTCGGGATGGATGGAGTCTTCCATGGCTCGTAAATAAAGTTGTGTGTATACTGTAGGGTTTGTGGAGAACACAAAAGCCCAGCAGGGAGAGTGGCAGAGAGAGGTGTGTGGGAGAGAGAGAGCGTGTATGCCAGAGCGTACAGACCTGTAATTACAGTACAGTCCCTCAGAAAAACAGCATAAGGTTTAGAGAGGGAGGATGGCGGAAAAAAGACCTAAGTGGACAGAGAGAAATTTAAATGTAACTGTAAAAAAGTCTGACAAATGTCAATTAAAAACATGAAACTCCCACAGAATAGACACACAGACTCACATCGAGAACAGGTTCCCATGGCATTCATCTCACTTTTCTTTTCACAAACCATCTTTCTGGAATAACCCTATTATAGCATGACAGTTTCTCATTCTCTGAAATAACTCCCTGATGGGTCGTAAAGCAAATACCGAAAAGCTGTTTGCAGTGGGAGTGTCTGCATTATGTAAACATCGCTGCGCCTGTAAGGCAGGTCCTAAAGGTTGAGGTGCAGGAGTGTACTGCTAGTGTTTTCCTCTCACGGACACACACTCCTCTGGTTTCTCACACACTCGACATCATGGGAATACTCAAGGCTTAATTAGCTCTCTGCATCTGGGAAACTTCAGCTTGTCTCCTCGCGGCATTGGCAACATTCCTATTCCCTTAGTAGGATCATGCTGCCTAAAACCCTAAAACTTCTCTGTAAATAATTGAAAAAATACCCAATAATTAATGCTTCAAATCTGTTCATTACAAAATCACTTATGAATTTTTTTTTTTAATTACCATACTAAAAAGGAAACCCCAGAAATTGCTGCATGATATGATTATTCGTTTTCACAAATATCCTGCAGGGTGAAAGTATAAAATGTACATTCTGCTGGCAAATGAAATGAAAATCCAGAACAAAAAATACATGTGAAATGAAAACCAATGTGATTTTAATTGTAGTAGTGTAAATTAGTAGTGTAACTACCAGTCAAAAGTTTGCACACACATATTTGTTCTTTATTATTGCTATTTTCCACATTATGAAATAATAGTCATCAAAAAAATAGAAGTATGACATTTATGTAGTGACCAAATAAAGTTTAACAAATCATAACTAGTTGTACATTTGCTTCTCCTTCTCGCTCATTCGCTAATCAGTCTTTATGAGGTGCATCCTGGGATGCTTTTGAAATAATATTGTGCATCCATAATTCATATGTATTCTGCCAAATTTCAAACATTTAAACAGGTTTTAGATTTATTACTATAATTACTATTTTATTTTATTATTTTTTTTTTAACAAGAAATGACGATAAACAAATTGAGTCAAGTGCTCAAACTTTTGACTGGTAGAATATGTACATATTAATCAGTTAATAAACATGTACAGGGTGGAGGATTTGTAGAACTGCATTGTATTATCTCTTGTATATTCGATTATTTTGTATACAGTATAATACAAATAAACATGTTTAATCTAATATAATGCAATATAATAGATCATTTGAAAAGTCTTATTTGGGCTTACTAATGTGTATGTATTGTTTTACAAATTCAAGCTAACTGTTAAACAGATGTATACATGGCCTCTGCAACAAAAACACAAACACATTAAAAATCAATCTGTAATCAGGGTCATGACCCACAGGCCCCTGAACGAGATGAGACATCTCCACAGAATGACTTTACCACTGAATGACTAGAAATATTCAAGCCTGATCCTGTATTAGCTGCACGTACAGGGAGACATTCACTCTTTATTTATTTATTTATTTTCATGCATATATGATTATTTAAACTGCTATTTGTGGGGATGTTCTCTTACTACAAGTGCAATCAACAAAAATGTTAGATTGCATGAGTAAAATGTGTTTGCGCCTTGCCAAAGCTGCCACTTAAATGCATTGTGGTTGCTAGGGTATTCTAGGTGGTTGTTTACTGGCTCAAGTCAAATATTTAATATTTAAGTATATTTAATTTTTCACAAGGGCTCGCTTTCCCCATTCATTCATAATTCATTCATTACAGATGGTTCATGGTTGCTGTAAAGCCTAAAATAGACTTTTTAATGCCAAGTTACATTGCGACAATTTAACCCATATTGTGATGTGACAACATACCCAGTTAATGGGTCAAGTTGTGCCATAAAGAGAATATTATAGATAAGTCTCCCAAATAAAACAAAATAAATATGAAAATAATAACTTTTGCAACCATGCCACTGCACTGCATGACACGATGATTAATTAAATAAGGGCTCGTCAATAAACGCAGACGTACGTTTCGGGTTTAAACTGAATTAGTGGAAGAGTCAGAACAAATCCATCCGAATTCCTGTCTGCCTGCCCTAATGCTATCTGTATAAAACTCTTTACTAAACACCAATGACTTGTACATACACTTTTGGGACAAAAGTATTGGGATCGACATTAAGCCTTGACATGTGCTTGTCCTTGTCCTTCCTGACAAGTAAATCAGTCATTCACTTATCCGAGTAAAAAGTTAGTTGTCCGAGGCAAAAAAAAAGCCTTTTTTTGTTTGGCGTAAATGTAATCCATTCTGAAGCAATAGTCTTATCATTGCTCTATGAGGTCTTACTTTAATCTGCATATTTGTGATATTTGCCTTAATCCTTGCATGGTGTTCGGGTCTCTGGGACCCGTTTTCACTTTTTGTCAGAAGAAAAATTATACGATTAATTATTTTTTCAAACTCATACTCATTGGTCTTGGCTCATTTTCTGTGAAGAACATATATCAGAATAAATTTTCAATGACCACACACTGTACACCCCCCCTACACACTTATATTAGGCTAGATACAGGGTGTTCGTGTCCACTGGGGACCCGGGGATAATAAAAGTGTGGACATTTTAGGTCCTGTGTACCTTCACTCTGTCCTCCTATTGTCTGGGCCTACTATTAGTATGTGTATGTGTGTTTATGTGTGTGTGTGTGTGTGTGTGTGAGAGAGAGAGAGAGATAAAGAGTCTGTGAGAGTGTGAGTGCAAGTGTGAGTTTTGTGTTTCAGCCCCTGCCATTCCTGCACATGACTGTAGCACTTTTATTCATAAATGTGATCTAACAAAGGTTAAGGGAAAATATCGTGCTGTTTATATTGCTTGTAATTAGGATGAAGTAAACATCTGTTGAGTATTTTAACATAATTTGGTTTATTTTTTTTTATTTTTTTTTTAAATCAGAATCATTCTCACCAAAATTTTGGTGCTGCCCTAGTTATTGTTTGTTATTGATGTTTTAATCAGGTTACTTGTCCGGTCGGGCAATTGAGCCTAGCAATTGAGCCCTGCCCTTCTTTAGAACCTAGATCTCTGTTGCAACAGATTTGGAAGTGTCTAAAATGACTGTACCCATTTGTACAAGTCATTGGTGTTTGGTGTTGAGTTTTTGGCTCAAAGTCCAACACGTTCTTCTCACTCCCTACTCATCACATATTGAAGCTTGGTCAGGACCACTTGCCGTCACATTTTGACGCTCAAGGTAACCTTTAGCATAATTTTTCGACTTTTTATCAAATTAAAAGCACACAATTCCCAAGAATATCATTATATGCTTAAACATTAAGATTTATACTCAAGGAAATGACTAAAGTAGTCAAACCTGTTCATTAGAAGGGGGTGAGTCCCAATAGGGTGAAGTCAGCTAAGATGGCCTATCAGGTCAAATGGGCCAAATAAGGTTGTAGCATCATATCTCTTTACATTTTTACAGAAAATCACAATAACTGATCTTGCATGGTTTCTTCAACACTTGTTGACATGTAACAATAATTCTTATTGGTCTGAGTTTTTTAAGGCGGGCAGGGCAGGGTGTAACATGAAGCTTGTCAGAGAAATTGTAAGGTTACTGAGCCTGACATAGAAAATTTCATTAATCACTAATAAGGGTACGAAAGCAATTATAAGTAAGCTTACCAACAAAGCAAAGGTTTATGAACAATGTTTTGACATGCTCTTTCAAATGAAAAAAGGTCATTTTTGGTAGAAATGGCTGGTTAAACTAAAATGGGCCACAATTTTCAGCTAAAATGCATGGGCTGCATACACACACACTTTTAGACAGATAGGTTTATAGGCCTAGATATGTATCCATACAAAATCTTAACAGTCTTTTAAAAAAAATGCATTGCAGACGTTATGGCAGGAGGACAAGCAAAGAAAGGAAACAGAGAGACGAGAAGAGAAAGGGAGAGAAAGGAAGATGTCAGTAAAATGGGCTGCATACACACACACGCACACACACACTTTTACACAGAAATTGAGGGTGAATATAGGATTATAGGCCTACTGTAGATATGTATCCATACAAAATCTTAACGGTCTTTAAAAAAATACAAGCATACACACATACATGCACACAAAAGACAGCAATGCACAGAAACGCACACCTATACAACATGATCAGTTCATTTTTAATTGCATTGATTAATTAAATATTTATTCAACTTTCTATTTAATGAAATACATTTACAGTGTTGCTATGGCACACTAAAGACAATAGTTTCAATTTACTGTTAAAAATAAAATGATTTAAACTGAAATTACCTGTGTTGTACTCTTTTTATATTGCCCCATTTTACATGAATGTTGTGCTCAAGAAGGTACCTGCTGATACTCTAACTCTCATAATTTTTCAAACTTTTATACTTGTTCACATTTAAAAAATATAAATATATTTAAGAGACCCATGCCAATTTAGCCTATAAGAATATCATTAGATCTCATGCATAGCTTATTTGATGGTATTATAAGTCATTTACCAAAACGTGGCCCATTTTAGCTGACTTCACCCTACTTTTAGCAGTATAGTGTATGTTGGGGGTTTAAACTGAATTAGTGGAAGAGTCAGACTCAGAACAGGTCCATCACCTCACAACATCATAGACTTCCTGTCTGCATGCCCTGATACTGATCTCTCTTTCTTTCTGTTTCCATCTTCATTTGACCATACAGCTTCTGTCCAGCCCCTCATCTCTCTCTCTCTCTCTGTGTGTGTGTGTGTGTTTGGTCACACTCCTGATCTTAATTGCACTATACGCCAGACGTCATCTGCACCCGCCGCTCATTAGATTCAGAGATTAATGTCTCCACTCTGGACCACAGCGCTGATTTATTCCTTTGCGCTAGTTACAAACAATCTCTCCAAGCAGCTCCAGTTTCCTTCAAATGTTTCTTTTTCTTTTCAGAAAGAAAGTCACTTGTTTAAAAATTATGCAAATGTAGGTTTGCTGCACAGTGAGTGAATCTCAGCTATGAATTTATAGCGAAGCCGGCCTCACGACTTAATTGGTGTTAAAAGGAAACTGGTTTTGTTTCAGCACATTGGCATTGTGCTGCTGTTTGAATTGTGCTCTGTGTAGCGAGACAGCCCCCTCCTGAGGAGCTCAAACAGAAATCTTTCTCTCCCACTTTCTGACTCTGAACTAGGAAAGTGTGACATGTTCACTTTCTGTGAAGGAGAAACAAAAGTCGCCATGAGAGGAGGCCACTCAGCACGGCTCGTTCAGCCTAATGGCATCTGTCCATTAGCATTTGTTCAAGTCAATTAAAAAAACTAAATGTTAAACAAGCGAGTGAAAGAAATACAATGTAACAAATGAGCTCATCAGATGAGGGTGACAAAAAAGTTGAAATGTTTTGCTACGCGGCTCTGGCAGGAAGGGGTTACCGAACCACCATTCAGGATGAACTGTTTATAGTCTCAGCTCTACTTACATACATCACCAGTGACAAAAAACAACAAGCACAGGACTGGAACTTTTCAATCAGTGTCAATCATTATAACCAGATGCACAGCGAACAAGTGCTTTCTTACTGCTTTCAAATGCATATTAATTGCAAAAATCGAACAAATCAAAATCACAATTTAGAATTTCAATTCACTATGACTTTGCCTGAGCTAAGCCATTAGATATTAGGACAACTGAAGTCTCATCAAAATGATTCAAAACAATATTCTGGAACACTGAAAACAAATCTTTTGCAAAAAAATAAAAATAAAGATTGTTTAAAGTACAATCTAGATTTGAATGTGAATGGCTTTTAATTAGCTGATGTTTAAGTTTTTCAAATATTCAGGTAAAAACTAATTTCATTTTGACTCCAGTGGCCACATCTCAAAATCCAATCAACAAATGATGCAGAGAACTAAGTCTCCATTTTTTCTGTTACACTTGCATGTACGTCACAATAAGGAAGTACAGGTCTGTCGCTACTTCAGTTTCATCGCAACTCTAAAATCACCTGTGTGTAGGCCAATATATTTGTTTCATCCTTGGTGTATGTAGCCTAAAATAACGCTCACTTTTTCTGAAACAATGTGAGTGATGTTTGCCTGTGCAAATGCTGCAAACATTAAGCTTGGTTATTATTGGTGGTTGCTAAAGGCTACAGATTTGAAAACACTAGGGACCATACACTAAACAACTGAGGATTGCACACTACCTTTTTGTAATTGACTTTTACTTGACTTTCAAGTCATTCCCGAAAGCAACAAACTCACACAGAAACATGCACCTCGTTGCTAGGAGACATATGAGAAATTATGTGTTCTAGAATCAACTGAAATATCAACTATGTCTGATATCATCTGACTGGAATCATAGTCTGAAGCTCATCATACACTACAAGACTTTGTGTGAGATCTGTCAATTCTGACTGCTCAAAATCTGCAGATCAGCAGAGTAAACCAGATTGCAAATTGAGGCAACAATCTAGACGAGTTGCATAGTGTATTCTGGCCTCAAGACTAGGCAAGACTCCAAGGTTAGCAAAAAAGTATATGTGGTACACAAGGAAAAAGACCAGATGCTGTTTTTTAAAAATAGATTTGAATGGAGCTGGCTTCACTACGCTACATAAACTGCTTTTGTGTGAAAACAACTTATCATTTAATGAACCAGCAGCCAATCGGCTAATCTTCACCATGTTTGTCATAAAACAATTGTATCGGATTGATCTATAAAAAAAAAAAAACTGCTGTTTTATAGAAAAGTCAAGAAGAATTTTGCAACAGGTAGGATTCAGTTAATGACAATTCTCATTTATTTCTAATGATATCTACAAACAGTAACACAACTCTGACAGAAATTCAGTGACAAAGCACATTCAGGTTGACCGTTACACTTTCTTCAGTTGTAGAGCTGCAGAGGTTGGTGTCTCCCAATAAGTCCATCTTTATTTAAGTGCTTTTTGTGCAGTTTCTAAGTTGGTCAAGGCATGCTTTTTTTTATTTTAATTTTTTTACTGTACCCCTATCTGGCTTCTCCTTCAACATAATTAAGTCTATGGGATTTCTCGCATCCATTTTAAAGTCCAGAAGGCTAAAATACTTAGAAATTAGATCACTTAGAAAAGTCACTCAAAGTCTGATATATAGGACGTTTATAGGTTAGTAGGATTATGGCTTTGTTCACATATGAGCAACAGTAATAATGATGCTTGTCTTATAACACCACTAATAATCGAAATATAGGTTAATGATTGAATTCCGAAGAAATTCTTCAATGAAATAAAGACCTTTTTGTGACATCGATCCTGTATAAGGTTAAATATCATCTCAAGGATGATCTGGTTTAGAAATTCCAGCTGTGATAAAAACAGGTAGATCTTTAAATCTAAAGTGAATCTCAAGCAGGAGAAACACCTGTCTGAAGTAGAAAGAGGTGTGTGTGTGTTTGCATAGCGTGATGCTTTGCCACATGCTCCTAGAAAACCTTGCTCTGTTACACACACACACACACACAAACATCAGAGCGCTCAGGTTTACAGCCCAACCTGCCCACCTGATCCTCCCCACCGTAATCAGTCTTCTGTTGGCACACGCAATTAAAAGATGTCAAACCTGGTTTCTTTAACCGTGTTTGGGTTTGACTTGTCAGCATGTCAAAGGGTATCTAAAGAAGGTCTCAATTAAGGCAGAATAAGAGAGGTCTGGAAAAGTGAGTTTGAGGAGAACTGCTGTCCCTCAGGCATGAGACGACGCACAGAGAGACAATGGTCCGGGAACACGATAAGGACGGCATGTCTGTCTCTCCCGCCCCCTGGGAATTCTGGGACTGAGACGCTGGGATTCCGAAGGAGAGGTATCAGGTTTGTAAGGCTGCTGCGGACGGCTGGGATGAGTTCCAAAGCCAGGGATACGGAGGCGCCACCAGGTAACGAGAGGCGCGGAGTTGACGTGCCAACAAGCGTAACCAGAGATCCAAAAACCCAGATTGAAACCTCCAGTCCATCATAATTACAGAGGGAAACACTGCTTTCGCTGGTTTCATCCAACTCAACATATACAGTATCCAGAACTCTACTGCACAAAACACCTTCCTTTAGGAAAACTCCAGATCTATATTCACACGGTTTGTAGAAATCAGAGACCTTTTTGTTCCTCCATTAAATATAAATGCCATAAAAAAATCACATTTCATAACAGTTCATAAAACATATCGTATAATTTATTGTATGATACATTTTATGATAAACAGATTTAATTTAGGCTTTTATTTCAATATAAACATTGCTCAACACACAGAGCAAATCAAATATGGTAAAGGAAGCTGAACTGTGACTTCCTTGACAAAAAATAAATAAAATAAAAAATAATAATAGAATAAAAAAAGAGGTTTGTTCTCACAGATTCTGTTGACCATATTTGATGTGCTCTATGTGTGCATTAATCAGTGTTTATATGTGAATAAAAGCCTAAAAGACATTGAAATTCATTATATAAAGTGATTAAAACACTCAAATCATATGGATTACTTTTACAGTGTCCAGAAATGGGGTTTGAATTGTTATGAGGGTGAGTACTGACGACATAATTTTGGATGAACTGTCCCCTTAATTTGTATTTGATCTGGATCAGACATCTAGCTCACATTCTTAAAAATAAAGGCTCCAAACGGGGGGGGGGGGGGGGATGCCTCAGAAGAACCATTTTAAGTTCCCCAAAGAACCTTTCAGTGAACAGTTCTTTAAAATAACCATTTTGTGTGAGTGAAGAACATTTTAAATAATGGAAAGGTTCTATGAATGTTAAAAAGTTTCTTCACTGAAACATATAGATGCCAATAAAGAACCTTCATTTTTACAGCATTGATACTGAACATTTACAATCCAATTCATGGAAGCATTTATAGCTGTCTCAGTTTAGGGAAGCAAGGATATCAAAAGCTAAACCCTGCTAATCTCAAAAAAGAGGTGCAGACAGTGAGATTCCTATAATCTAACCTTTTCTACACACAGCACTGAACTCAGATCACTGACTGACAGCCATTCTGATGGTGATGATGATGGATCCTCTAGAATAAAACACAAAAGGCTCTGTCTGCAGTGTGCGTTAGCTCTGATGCCTGTGCTCGGCTCTCAGGGGCTCAGCGGTTTGAGTGACTGCAGTCGGGGGAAACCCTGCAATACAAGCACATATTACAGTTTACACAGCTCTCTGAGTGGTGCCGCCAAGAACACAGTTATTTTCCCCAAAACACACATACATAGACCGTCAGCTGCTTTAAGACATTTCACCTGTGAGCGTTATGTACTAATGTAAGAATTTTAGTGGCGTGTTTTATAACACACATTAAAAATATGACAAGCAGGCCAGTGGAAATAAATGGCTGTGGGTTAAATAAAAAGCAACGAATACACAGAAGCAAGAAAGAAATCCTTGAGGAACCAAGATACTTAATGAAAAACCTGCTTAGGTAAGTTTAGACCACTTTCAAGTCCAAGATGGTCTTAACTAGTTTATATGGGAAATGCGGCTCTGCAAAGCTTATAAAGCTATAGTTAAGCTATTTATTGCTGCAGCAAAACCAGCCCAAGCAGTGTAGACAAGATGGGAGAAAGCAGGGGCGGCGCTGGGAATTCTGGGCCCTGTGCACTGACCTTGCCATGGGGCCCCCCGCAATCGCAAAATAATGTTCAGTTTGTCGCAATGGGCTTCCCCTTGCCAAGGGCCCCTGTTACTCTGTTTCACTATTACCCCCTGTCCGACGCCCCTGGGTGAAAGTGCCCAAATATTATGGTCAATTACTCTTAAAAATGAAAGGTTCAAGGGGGTTCTTTGCAGCAATTTGGTTCCTCAAAGAAAGTTTCAGTAAAAATTCTTCAAAGAACCATTATTTCTTAGTGTGAAGAACATTTTAATAATCTAAAGAACCTTTTTCCTACGGTGGCCCAGTAGTCCACAACACAACAAAATCGCTACAACACAATGAACTCTCCACAACACAACGAACTCTCCACAACACAACAAACTCTCCACAACAAAACGCAAAGGACTAATTTTGTTGTGTTGTTTTTGTTGTTTTCCGTTGTGTTGCGACTTGTTTCCGTTGTGTTGTGCTAATTTCGTTGTGGCTTGTTACCATTATGTTGCGACTTGTTTCCGTTGTGTTGTGCTTGTTTCGTGGTGGCTTGTTTCCGTTGTGTTGCGACTTGTTTCTGTTGTGTTGCTACTTGTTTCCATTGTGTTGTGCTAATTTCGTTGTGGCTTGTTACCATTATGTTGCGACTTGTTTCCGTTGTGTTGTGCTTGTTTCGTGGTGGCTTGTTTCCGTTGTGTTGCGACTTGTTTTCATTATGTTGCAACTTGTTTTCATTATGTTGCGACTAATTACCGTTGTGTTGCATCTTGTTTCCATTGAGTTGTGCTAATTTCGTTGTGGCTTGTTTCCATTATGTTGCGACTTGTTTCCATTGTGTTGTGGAGATTTCGTTGGGTTCCACACTACTGGGCCACCATATTTTCCACTATACCTTAGGCCCCAAAGAAAAAAGCATGCAGCCATCTTTAGAATTGTGTCCTTGAACTTCCGTTTTATCTCTACAGATCTTATGTATAGCTCTACCCATTTTCAGCACTGCTCTTGCCTTCTGTCTTCCGTTTGTATTTCCAAAGAGTGAAGTCACGCTAATTTATGAATGAACCGCTCATTTTAAAATCTTCTCGTTTGTTATGACATTCGCGTTGAACATTACAATGCACATAAAAATATTTGTTAACAATAAATAAACCCAATGTAATGCAACAGAACTACGGCAAAAACATTCAAGTTCAAAGACAGAATTCTAAAGATGGCAGCACGTTTGTTTCTCTGAAGCATAAGGTCTATAAAGAATGGAAAGGTTCCATGTATGTTAAAGATTCATTGAACTATAGACGCCAAGAAAGAACATTTATTTTTAAGTGTATATCATTTTAATTTGTTATTTAATCTGGTCACCAGCTGAAAAGCAAATGTCTTTAGAATACTTGAGATACAAGGGTTAGCAGTTATCTGGGTCAAATCTTTCTCAAAATCCCAAAGGAGGAGCACCATTAGTATCAATAGTTCCACCACAATATCTACTGTCAAAATCTTTCCATCCTACAATGGAAATCCTCTTTAACACTCCAGATACTCCAGCCACATTAATTATTCCTCTCTATTTGGATTTAAACGAGAGGCCTTGATATGAACTCAGGAGCCAGAGGAACATGAGAGGATACAATTAATATCTGACATGGTCAAGAGTTCTGTGCTCAACTTCTCACATTTGAAGAGGATGACAAATGAAAATTAACCTCCAGACCTTCATATTTTAACTGTGTCGAGTAAAAGGGAAGAGATGGTAATTCATCCATGGAATCAGTGTGAGTGGTCGGGGTGTGGCGACAGGAAGGGCTTCAGCGTTACGGTCATTAGTGAAGCACTCAATGCTAAATGCAATCAGAAGATGCATTAGCTGCAAAAGTGAGGGAGGAAATTTTACAGCACATTTCTGTGTGCAAATTGATTTGACTTGAAATGAGTGAATGATCAGAGGTTTAAATTCTGTATCATTGTGCAGTATTGTCAGCTAAAACTCTTCTATGCATTTCATCCAGTGTATCACCAGCTAATCTTCAGATCTCAGCCCATAGATCAGCGACTGTCTGCACATTAGCTTAGCACACTTGGGAGTTTCAGAGACACCCACAAATGAAGCAGCCTTTAACAAGCTTTTCTTATGAAACCAAAGTGTAAAAATAATAAATAAATAAGAATTTAATTTCTTGGAATAGAAGGTTCAAAATAGCATTTATTTTCAAATAAAAAATCTTTACAATTTGTTTTTTACTGTAAATTTTGATCAATTTAATGCATCTTTTCTGAAGAAAAAAAATTTCTTTAAAAAAAAAGTTACACTATTTTAAGGTGTTCCTTGTTAGTGTAGTTATACATTTAAGTACTGAGTCATATAAATTAACTACTTACTATATGGTTAGGATTTTGCTTAGGGTCACTTGTATATAATTATGCATAGTTAGTTATTATAATAGTAATTACATATGTGTAACAAGGACAGCTTAAAATAAATTACCAAAAAAAAAACGTACCCCAAACTTTTAGCTGTGTACTTCAAACACAATGTATTATACAAGTTTTAAACACCGTAACATCAAGCAGTGCAGGGTTAGTCAAATGAAGTAAAATGAAGGTGTTTTTATTTTAGACACATCACCAAAGAGATACATTTGAGCAATATACAAAACATTTTATTTGTTTTTCATAGGAAGTGCTTCAAAATCTACATTTGTACATTTTAAGGAAAATGTTTGATGGAAAAAACAATAACAACTCAAAAATCTTCAGAGTTCATCTTTACAGTAGACCAATGCACTCATCTCTCATTATGTGAATAACTGCCCATCATCTGTCTATCACACAAGTAACAAATGCAGATGTGTCAGGTTTAAACCCTTAATAACACTGGATACAATGCAATAGAACAGTGTGTGTGTGTGTGAGTGTGTCTGGGACAGTCTTTTCCAAATCTTTCCAGCAGAAGTCTCCATGTGTTCACGCCTGAGCCAGTCGCTCCAGGACTCTTCGATACTCCGCCAGCACATCCTGGTAGCTTTTCTCCAGCTCCTCGTGTTGCAGTCTCGTGTCCATCTGGCTGATGTGGGACGCCAACTCCTCTGGCCTCAAACATTTCTGCATCTTAGTCAGCTCACGCTGGTTTTTCTACACACAAGGCAAAAGCGTTGGGAGAAAATACGCAGGTGTCAGTATGGCGCAGGAGAAAATAAGATGCAAAGCAGCTCACCCAATCCCATCCAAAACCTGCCATTGAACAGAAACCCCAGGGCAAATCTGATTTCATCACAACTAAACTTCATGTATAAAAACACAGTGAGAGAAAGAGAGCAGAAAGAAAAGAGCTGTGAACAAAATTTGAGTCTGTAAGGTTGTTGAGAGGCTTTGGCACCGAACCAAGACTCATGAAACATGAATTCAAAAGAAAGCGCACACACACATAGAACGTATACCGATTTAGCATTCAAACACATTCGCTAAATATAATATATTAAATATATACTAAACAGTTGAAAAACATTATTTTTTCTGCATGTATTGTTTCTAAACTTCTATTAAAATACTTCTATTTCAGCTTCAAAAGCAGTGACAACTATAAGCAAGCCATCAATCAGCTGATTTCCCTCTTAATCTACTTCTTCTAAAACACAATTTGCTAACAGAGGCACAGCTTCCACAGGGAGTTTATATGTATGACAAATCAGCCGACCACTGTTGTCCTTATATAACAACTTGCATTTACATTTTTTTTTTTTTTAATATTGCATCTGAGGTATTTCTGTGTGTCATTTATGATACACAAATGTCAAAATGTTGCCACAGACCTTATTTTACTCATAAATCGAAAACCACTATTGAAAACCTATGGGAAATTCCAGAGAGAAGCCATGGTGAATCAGCCTGTCGGATTGGTCTACAAACTGATATCACGACTGAACAGCTCTGTTGTGCAATTTCTTTAGTGAGACTGTGTGCAAATCTAGAGATGTCAAAAGTATTGAGGCTGGATTCACAACATTCTTCAGAACAAAATTCTTCTTCATTTTTCTTTTAAGATTAATTAAGTTAAGAATATTTGTGTCCCCAAAACATTTTTCAAGAATGTTTTAAAGAGAATGTTTTTCAAGATTGGTTTAAAAACAGAATTTAAAATCCTGAAAAAAAATGATAAAAGTTATTAAAAATCATCATATATATAACCTTTTAAAGTTATGATAGCCTCCAACTTGTCTTGAATATCCAAAAATGTAAGGTGTTTAATGAATTTACTGGAAGCAGGGACTACAAAAAGACAGTCTTTTCTACACTGAGTTATTCAGCATGTCTTTAGAAAGAACCGCTATACATTTAGATAATAACAAAGGAGATATTAAAAAAATTATATAAAATATATAAATGAAAATATATTTTTCAGGAATTACACATTCTTCTAAACTTCTCAGAATTTATTTTAAACGTCTCAAGAGGATTTTAATGAATCTAGTACTTTAGTGCTAAATGGATACATACAATTGTACTTAAAAATAAAACTACGTCTACCTGCCACAAGCATCTGCCTTCACACTATGTGTGTGCGGTCTACACAATGAGTGTGACCATCAATGTTCTTGGTCTAAATGCCTATTTAAGAGATATGAATGTCTAAAGTTAAGGCAAACAGGCAAAATATCAGATCTGTGCATTAGGTCTCGCAATGTTAATCCATCTTTATCAATAATATTAATCAAACAACAATTTACTGATATTGTGAGACCTTCAAGCAAGTGTGTATTGAAATGTTGGGCAAAGTTCATTATTAATGGATCACCTCCTACATCCCTACCTACATACACACAGACAAGATGTTGTGAAGACAGGAAAATCTGCAACACATTCGGAGTAAAGAGACCTCTAGAAGAGAGAAAGAGGCATGTGGTCTGCAGATCCTGCTCTATTTCCTTTTCTGCCTCATGTTTTTCACTCTTTCTTTGGCTCTGTCTCTTTCATCTGGTGTGTATGTGGTTATTCTGCTGTCAGAGTTCTCTGTCCTGGACAGTGTCATCATGAGAGTGGTTCTGATTCCAACACATTACCAGCACCAAAGCACATATCATATCAAACCATATTATCTGCAACATATCAACTTATATCACCACAACCTCCAAGAAGAATTAAGACACATGCAGCGAAAAGAAACAGCTAATAGAGTTAAAATACAAGTGAAATAAGATAAAGACCATTGCACAAAATCTTTGGCAACAGAATTTAGCAAAAACCTCCAGAGAACTGGAAAGTTCCAAAACCCGTTTGACATTCATTCCACTGTGAAACTCAAAAAAAGAAATTCAGCAGCATGTTCATTCTGCACTTTTCCATACAATGAAAACATACTGTAGCTACAACATCTTAAAATAATAACAATAAAATGTCATAAAAGAATTCTAGAAGTACGTCATATTAGGGGTGGGCGATATGGGAAAAATATCATATCACGATTTTTTATAGAAATATCACGATTCACGATTTTTATCCCGATTCTTTGTTAGTTTTACTATTTTGGTTTTACAAGTTGTCTGAGCATTACAGCCAAACTAGAAAGACAAAGATGCATGGCAGATATTTAGGCCAAAGTGGGTGAAGATAAAAAATCTTTGTCATTATTTTATTTTTCTTATTAAAAAATAAGAACAAAGATACACATTACAAATACACATAATATACAAATAAAACAAACAGTGCTTTATTTCCAGGTACAATAGGTGTATTTAGCAGAGCATTCAATGAAATTGAATGAACAAATATAAAAATAAAACACTATATAGACTGATTCCTAAAGCAACTGTATTAAAGTTTTTCAGTCAAGAATAGTGAGTGATTTTTCTCTTTGTGTTTTGTTGTTTTGTTAACGTTAAATGAATAGTTCCCCCACAAATTAATATTCTGTCATCTGTCTGTCAATTCTGTCATAATGTTGTATTTTTATATCATCATTTACTCAAAAGTTGTTTTAAACCGGAATGAGTTTCTTTCTTCTGCTGAACATTTATAAATGCCATTTTGAAGAAGGTGGAAAACCAAACAGTTGCTGGTCCTCAGTGACTTCCATAGGATTTTTCTTTCCTACTATCAAAGTCAATGTAGACCAGCAACTGTTTGGTTTTCCACTGAGTAAATAATGACAGAAATTCAATTTTAGGGTGAACTATCCCTTTAATGACAGTCGACAGCATGTTTAGTGTCCTGTCCCTTTAAGAGCTGCACGCATCTAATATACAGTACAGGCACGCATCCGTTTCTCTCTTAACTATTTACTTTCATTTTAGAGATAACCAACTCAGTCTGTATGTAAACCTTGTGTGTTTTGACAGTATTAGCGCAAAATATAACTTAGTTGAGTAATCAGGCGCTGTTAGACAGGCGTTTTAGTGCGCGTGCTTCAGGTGTACGTTATATGTGCTCAGAACAAGCGCACGTCAGACCAGCGCGCGAATGAAACATTTAACCAGCAAGGCTTGTATGCAAATAATGTACTTTTGCGATCGCGAATAAGTGCAGTGTCCTGTCAGAGTAACTCTACTGCTGTATGTCCTGTTGTACAGTATATAGAGACGGCGGCGCCAGAACTGTATTTGACAGAATGTGTGCTGTAGCACGATACTACGATATTTCTTAAAAAGCAGATCGTGGAGACATTTTTATCGTCCACGATCAAAAATCGTCATATCGCACACCCCTACGTCATATACTATATTCCAAGACTTCTGAAGAAACATGATACACAAGTCTTGTGTGAGGATTATGATAAAAAAAAAATTCTCATTTTGAGTTCCACAGTAGAAAATTTAATAAATTGCAATTTTTTTTTTACATGACAGTTATTAGCCACAATATGCTTTCAGAATAGAAAAATTCTGAAAAATAATTCCTTTTGTGTTTCAAAGAAGAAAAATTCAAACATTGAACAAAACAATGATATTTGAAATGATAATTCTCTTTTTTACTACAGCAACACAAACTTCTTTTTATAAAAAAATATAAAAACAGCATTTATTTGAAATATTTTGTAACATTACAAAAGTCATTACACTGTCACGTCGGATTAATTAATGCATTGTTTCTGAATAAAAGTTTTAATTTATAAAAAAAAAATCTTACTGAGCCCAAACTTTTAAACAGTAGTGTATTTCTTTAAATATTTTGGCCAGTATGATAATGCATAGATTTTGTTGCTCCGATATTCAGTGCAGAGGCTGTGCGAGCTTAAAGATAATTATAACTATAACACATACACAAGCCTGCAGAAAGATGACTATTGAGGTCAAAAGTATTTAGTGATACTCCACAGCTCCAGTCCGGAGATACCCAACTGTAGCGTGTCTTCATGCAGAGAGAGCGGATTAGAGAGAGTCTGTCCGTGTGCAGGTGACTGGGTGCTGCATTCTCCCTGCTAAATGGCTCCGCTTAAATCAGATGCAAATCTGTAATAATGACACTTGTTGTGAATGGAGCTCGTGGTGTGGATGTGGAGACTGCGGCTGCCGCCCGGTGTGAGCCATTATACCCTCAAACAAACCCAGACCGAGGCCTCGGGTCCCTCTCGCTCTTAACACCGCGTGAGAGGATCACACAGGAAACGGCGCAAACTATTCACGCCACTCAATGAATAAATTATACCAGACAAAGACTGCAGAATATCAGAACAGCAGCACTGAAAGAGTTTTGTTTCTGTTCATTTTTATACAGCACATATAAACACAGCTAGAAATGTGCAGCTCTCTTTGAAGTTCAGAAATGCTTCATTTCACATGTTGTAGTTTGAGCTGTGCGGTTTGGAGAACGTTATACAAGCAGGCTGATCTTGGCAGTCGCGACCAGGGTTTGTTTTGGCAAGACTTTACTTGTTTTGTTGTTTCTTGAAATCCATGTTCAGCACATGAAGCTCAGGCTCTGCTCTCTGTGCTTTATGACTAGCTAATCATTGCATGGGAGTTGTAGCAGTTACGCCTAATGGGTAATGCACTCCGTGTACTAAGTCAGATTGCAATCATTCTGCTTCTTAAAAGCAGTCAGTCAATGCAGACAAACAGGGATGGACCTACAGCTAACATGAGCAGATAAAACACACACTTACTCTGTAGGGTCCATAGAGTCTTTTTTTCACCTCCAAACGAAATTCTCTGGCTTTTTCTTCATCGCTCATGTCTGTGTTTCTGAGACGCAGAATTTCATAAACACGGCGTGCATGTTTCTGAAAGTTAGACAGCATACAAGAGACATATTGTAAAGCTTTGTTTCTTTTAACAAATATTTTAGCTTTTTCAAGTTAAAGTTTGGAGACAGCATCTGTGAGACATCTTGAGCAGAATATGTGAGGTTCAGATTTTCTTGCACTTGCATGGATTCTTTAGTAAAATGTTTTATTCAAATTGTGAACTGTCAATACAGTACTTTAGAAGTGGAACTACTTTCAGTTGAAAGTCTGGTTATGTGTTACCAATGTAATTGCAGTGAGTAGAGTTCAGGAAGCCCATCATTTTTGCAAAATAAAGATAGGTAGGGCGATTAGGAGACAAAGCTGAGGGGTCTTCTATCACCCTGAGGGGGTTTATTTTATGATAATGACCAGCTGACTGTGAAATATTCATTCAATTATGCTGTTTTCCCAAACAAATAAAACATGGACAAAGTATTGAATTGGTTTTAAATGATTTCATGTGAAAATAAAACCTAAGACCTAAGAACTAGCACAGCTACATAAGAAATGCGTAAAAACTGTCAGTGTGCCCCAGATGCCATCCATAAAGCATAAGCTGTGACAATCACAAATGCAAAAATCAAACCCGGAATCAAAAGAAGAACATCATGCATCATTAATCATATGAAATAATGTTCACTGTGTTATGTAGGTAACTTCCTTAAGTTTTGTTGGAAGTGTTTTTTATACTGATGAGAAATTATTTGTTTCTAATGGATCGAACATGAAATCTTACGTTGCATGTCACATTACAATAAGGTGTAACGTCAAATAATTTTTGGTGGTGGATGAGGAGCTCCCCCCTCACAATGTAAAGCGCTTTGAGTGCTTAGAAAAGCGCTATATAAAAGTAATGAATTAAATGTCCATATGCTAACTCTCAGTGGAGAATAATGCAGTTTTGCAACCGCAAAAAGCAGCAATTACAGGCTCTTTAACCTTGTCCATTTTTCTGGGTTAAAAGCATCTTGCTCTGGGATTCCCGTGCTATTCTCAATCAGTAACCATGCCTCCTTCAGTAACCATGACTCCGAGAGGTCCACCATACCTCATGCAGTTCCCACTAGGGTAGTATGGAGAGCCAAGCATTTTGCCTGGCCATGCCATAGGCATCACCCTGAGAAAATCACTCACAAACAACATGAACAGAGGGGATTGTGGGGCATAAAAGGAGATGCTGGGTTATAATTGGAGCAGTTAAAGAGTGGCCGGAGTGGCAAGAGAGAGGAGTCCCCCAGGGGTCACTGTTAGGCCCACTCCCACTCACTACCTGCTAATGGCCAGCGGCCCCCAGAGGAAACGGATGTACACTCCTACCTTTAGGGGCATTACAAGTTGAAAACCCATAAGAACAAAGTCATTACCTCTATATATAAATGCACAAACTCTTTGAAGAATTAACTGTATAATTGCTTGTCTTTTAATCTACAGTATACAGCAACAGTAAAGCTTCAAAAATAGGGCTGGGTAAAATAGCTAATAAAAATACAAAAAGTAAAAAAAAAAAAAAAAAAAAAAAAAAAAAAAAAAAACATGCTTTCAGGAAGTTTTGAGAACATTTTTCGTGATAATCACAAACCACTACTTTAACTGAAACAAACAGTTCAAAATTCATTGAAATTAATCAAACTATTTAATGAGGTTTGAAAACAGGGGCTATTTAAATATCTTGGTCGTCACACTCTTGTGAAGCTAGCCTACTGGGATGGTCTTCAGGAAACTTAATGGCAAAATAAAACATTAAATCATTAAAACTCTAAAATATCTATTCAATGTATAACACACTGAGCTGTGGTGCTCACGTGGGCAATGCAGGTTTGAATCCAGCTTGTGACTTTTAACTCCCAACAATTTAATTCCCATCTGTTCTCCTTAATGTATTTTCTTGACTATAGCTATTAATAAAATTTGACAGAAATAATAAAGCAAGTAAACCTGCAAGAGATGTTACCTTGTTGATCTTGAGTTTCTCTCTGGCCTCAGACACCATCTCTTCACTGAAGCCCTGAGAGAGTTTCTCACTGGAGAAGGATGGCAGAGTCAAGCACAGCTTCACCAGCACAAAATCTCTCAGCTTCACATAGTTTTCAGACGGGTCCTCCGCTGCAGAGCAGACAATTACAAAAGGTCAACTCATGAGATTCTTGAAAGTTTTCAATTGGTAAAATACAGTATGAAGACACTGACGCCAGACAAACCTTCACAAAAACACTGATTACATATGCTGAATGCATCAGTGGTGAAATTAAGCTAAATGCAAGTTTACTCTGGGAGTCAGGGGAAACAAAGACTTACTAAACTACTGACTAGTATTTAGTCACTGACTGAAGAGAGAGACAGAAAAGAAAAGACCTAGTTTGGGGCAGGGTGATACATTTAATATTTACAATGTATTGCTGCTGATGCTGGCGATATAAAAAAATGGCAACAAGATCAAATTATTTTAATGCACTTAAAAAAGACTGCACTATTATACTAAAGTTTAACAAATTGATAGAATTGCTAAGTTTGATTTATTTCACTATCACAGTAACTACATTTTGACGGTGTTCTTGAATACTTCTTGAATTACACACTTTAAGGGATTAAAAGTTATTTCACAGTAAAATAAATAAATACATTTTAATTTATTTCTCTATACACGGAGAGAAAGAGAGAGAGGGAGAGAGAGAAATAAACAGAAATAGTAAAACAGCGAGTGCTGGGTAGATCTGGTAGTGTAGTCACCCCCACTCTCTCTCTCTCTCTCTCTCTCTATGAATAATTGTGTCTTTGTTGAGGGGGTGAGTGAGTGGCAGCATGTGGCCAGCACATTTCAGCAGCAAACTGCCGGCAATTAACATCACATCCCTTCACCTCCATAAAACTGAAGGCAGAGCAACTCAACAGCAACAGCAACAACTGCCTTAGCAAAGGAAATTCACAACACTTTGCCCTCTCTCCCTTTCACAGAATATCGCTAGAATGGATATGTGACCATACAGGTTGGCTTTCTGAACACACACTCTAATGGTGAAAGGCTATAATTAATTTAGTTTTATTCAGATAAAACCATTTGAAAAGGATTTCCAAGATCAAAATCAAGAATGCAACAAGCCAAATTATAATTGACTGTATTGGAACTTTAATAACCCAGTGAGCCGTGTAATAATTATTAAATAAGATTATATATATAATGGATATTTAAATGATGTTAGGTCCAGAAACTAATTTGATAGCTTATATTATAAATCTATACTGTATTGTTAATGACTGTTTTTAAACAATATACTGATTGCACATTTATTGTCCTACAGGGGTATCACCGTGAGGGACAAGTTACAAGCCAACTGATAATACTTAGCATTAATGGTTAGGTTCAAATCTTTAACCTTTAATTATGAGAAACAGTAATAGTGATCCTGACAAATACCACTACTAATAAAACTTACTAGTAAAAACCTCAAATAGGACTCCTAACTGTTTAATCTAGGCCTCAGTGTCGGCTTATACCTGTGATGTCCTGTACTTTAGCAGAAGTGCAGTAGTATCGGTGGACTGTCTCTAAGAGCTGAGCCCCGTGTCCTTCTCCCTGGAACGGTGGCAAGATCAGCATCTGGCTACACACACAGAGAGAGAGAGAGTACAAAAGCTTTAGTGATGCTGCACAGAAGAGAAGATGCGTAGGCACAATACCAATTTAAGGTTAGAGCTCTTGAGCCTTTGAGCAATGGTTCTGCAAAAACAGAGGTCTGTTAAACCTCCAGCACCCTTCAGACACATGCTACACTACTGACTTTACAGAATCTACTGAAACTGACACTACAGGCCAGAGGTTTTGCTTAAAGACCAACATTTTACATTGAACATCAAGTGGGGCACAACACTGGAAAAAATACCTTAATTTTATTCAGAGGCCTAAACTTAGCAAATATATGCATTTTGGTGCAGTTTCTGCTATTTACATGGCCAAAAAGATTCAATTCAGCTTGTAATGTAAATCAATACAATTTTATTAATGCATATAAAATTGTCACTTGATATCTCACAATAATGTCTTAGTAATTTGATATTTAAATGCGTTTCATGATCAAAGCTCTGTAGTTTTTATTATCGGTACAAAACATACAATGCAATATAATGATTGTATGAATAATCAAGCAACCCTAAGCTGCTTAGGGTGTTCAAGTCCGCAAGTGCTCATCTTTAAATATTACTAGCAACATAAAAGTTAATCTTCTGCTCAATTTACAAAAATCAACCCGAAGGGGCATGTTTTTACAATTTAAAAAGAACTTTTACTTGCTAAAAAAATGATATACTACCAATCAGATGACAGAAGGCATGTAAGAGATTGTGTACAAAAAGGTTCAACAGCAAAGTTCTGATCATGTTGATAATTTAGAGACCTTAGAAATTGGCGTAATATGAAAAAGCTGGCTCTAAAGGGTTAATAGGCTATGACAATTTGATAAATGCATAAACAGCAGAAGTGTGATATGATAAAACAGGGCTAAATATTGCATTATTACCAAATATTGCATTATATGTGTCATATTACCAAGGGAAAGAGCGACTGGATGCATTACTTTTGACATCAACAACAAAATAAATGGAAGTGTTTTTTCCTGCCGTTAAAAGTTGATAAGCCTAGTTATTCTACTATTCATTCTACACACGATTATGCACTTAGTTGCAATTTATTATTTGCATTTAGCATTTAGGTTTTTCCCCTGCTATCAGAACTCATTTTGGGTTGCGACCCACCAGTTGAGAATTACTAATACAGACCGTCACAATTCCATCCGCCTCGTTTTAGCTGCGAAAAAAAATTTCTCAAATACAGTAAGCAATGATATCATCAGTTTTCAAAAGGTTATACGTGTTCATTCAGCAGTGGCCAATGTAATGAAACGTTAGCACGTCTTGCCAATCAATACATTAGACTAATTTTCAAAACGAGCTTTCGGGCGGGTGATGCTGAATTTGTGGGTCTTATAATACCCAGAGAGGGGCTGGCACACAAGAGACGCAAGACGGTAATTTGGGAGTTTTAGGGACAAGGGAGAGAGAGATGTGTAATTTTCTTTTCCTTTTTTCGTAGAATAAAGCAGATAGTGGGCACGTGCTTCCTTAGTAATTACCTGACACGTGGTCTGGTTTTGTCTGGGTATACGTAGTAATTATACACTGTCATGTAGCCAACCGTCGCATAGAGGGTCTCTCCATCCTTATTGTACTTCTCGAATCTGTAAGAAAGACAGAGAGATAGAGAGAGATGACAAAAGCGGGCAGGTCAATCGTAGGCACGCTCCCATGCACCGGACCCCCCCCCCCGCCATCACTGCGAACTCGCTGCGGAGGGCTAGTGGCCTGTCGCTGCACCTGCTGGAGACACTGAATGCATTATGCACTTAATTGGTGCACTGCAACTTAGAGCAGAGAGGCAGGCATCTAGCCTCTTCACATCACTCCAGTCCATTTGCCCATTGTCTGTTTTAATAGGTGCCAAAGCAAAGAAAACACAGGCAGAGTCCCCTTCACTACCGCTGGAGACTTCATTCAGCGTTTCAAAAGACAACAACATTCAATTCAGCCTCTTGGCCTGACTCAAGAAAGAAAGAAACACAAGAGCAAAGAAACCAGACAAACAGCACAAAGGAAACTCTTGCCAGATCAACAATTTGCCTCAATGCAGGAGAAAATAATTAAAGCAGCCTGATAATTGGCCCCACAGGCCCCACAAAGGCAGGAGAGACGTCCCGTTCGGACGCTTTACACGCGTGCTGTGTGAGAGAGACTGTTCAGAAAGTTACTGTTCACTATTAATTGACACTACCTTCTTATCTGCACTCGCTGGCTTTGTGAGAGCACTTGATTTCTATTTTTTTGTTATCAACACGAGTCATGAGTTTTTGCCAACAATTTACATTTGTTCAAACACTGGGAAATACCTGAGAGACTCTTTATTTAGCATTTGTCTGTCAGTGGTTGTCAATTGGTTTTGTTTCTGGACACCGATTTTACATTCAAATGAAGTGGAAAACAATAGTATAATAGTCTTACCATGATCTGCATGGACTAACAATATGTAAAAAGTATGTTATTAACATGCCATATGTTAAATACATTGGATACTGAGCCAAAAAATGGAATGTTGCATTTTATAACATAATATCTAATTAAAAGTATTATCTGGGGTCCAATACAAGGGATAGTTCACTCAAAAATGAACATTTTGGCATCATTTACTGGTACTCATGCCCTTCCAAAACTGTATGCAAACTTTCTGCAGCAGAACACAAAAGATATTTTGAATAATGTTGGTAACCAAACCATTCCAGTTACCAGTGACTTATATGGATTAGAAGTCAGTCAGTCATACATTTGGAACAACATGATGAGCAAATGACAAAATGTTCTTTTTGAGACAAACTATCCCTGTAAGTGGAAAGTACACTGTGTATCTGAGACAGTATCTGTGACATGTCAATTACCACAGCTAATAATTTAGATTTTAGTTGACTGTAAAAATAAGCAAAAATTGCACATACAATAATGGACATAAAATGGATGTCTATGGGGCAAGACGTTTCAGCAGGTTTCAAAACAGAAATGTGAAGTTTGTTTAATTTTTTTTAATTCATATACACCACTCAAAAATGTGTTATTTGACCTGTACAGATGTCCAAATGATCCGTTTAGTGGTGGGATTACTGATCTAGAGGGACTTTACAGCTGGTTATGAGTTACAGACAGACATTTTTGTGGGCAGATGTAAACATGTTCTGACATCCTTGCATGTATGATGCAAACTTTTAAGTATTTTTAACATATGAAGACTTGCGGTTATATTATTGAAAGGGTCTGTATTTTAAACGGATTGTGTCTTGCCTTTTAGACAGGAAGAGCATTACTAAACAAAACAAAAAACAGTCTTTGCAAATGTTCTCAAATTGAGAAATGAGGAATTATTTTCTGTGGTAATGAACGGAAGGCCATACATGCTGTCAATAGTCTCCCCTGAATCTAGACTGTTCTTTTATTATGACGAAATGTGACAAATATAAGAATCCTTCAATGCTGATATAGCCTGAATTTGAATCTGATCTGGATTAGACACTCACACGAGGAAGAAATCCCAGCGATCATCATCCACATCGATGAAACTGGCTGTCTCAATGAACCACATGAGAAATGTCTGCAAGCGCTCATGGTACTCTCTGAACCCTGGACACGAGATATCCACCTGAAATGATAAACAGCAGATGAACTCCATGGTGTGTTCACAAGGAAATATGCTAGAACATAATTAAAATGTGCAGTGGCAAAGTCAACATTTCCTAACAAAACTTTTGCATAACATGGTACATTGAAAAAGTCAGTCTAATAAGATGCAGCAATAAAATTTATTAATAAAAAGCTATAAATACAATAATCTTTCATTCAACTTTCTCCATTTCTGAAACGTTTCATTTTCTGCAGGTAACAAAGTTTACGTGAGCAAGAAAAATAACAAGAATCAGTAAAACCATAGCCTAATACTTTACACTATTCACCATCCACACTGCCAAAGCTGGTACAATTGCCTGAGAGCTCGATCATACTCCAGTTTGAATGTTGAATGACATTGCCAGCTGTCAAAGCGGTGACTCAACATGCTGCGGGAAACTCTGTACCTTGTGTATCTGGTAGGTGAGATCTTCTCCTGCCTCCACATTGTGAACTTTGTAGGTGTGCAGCAGGCTGCCGAAAGGTTTGAAGTTGGCCTGTTTCTCCAGGAGAGAGATGAAGTCATCTGTGTTACAGCAGAAACCAGCAGGAATGATCGCTCTGATCTTGCCCTCCACATCATCTGGCTGAGAACAAACACAGAGAAAGAGCGAGCTGCTTTTAAATGACTAACTACCAGCATTTCAACAAATGACTAACTTACATTTATGCAAGAGACCAGAGTGTATATTACACTTCAAACAAAAGAAACCAAGCAAAGTCAATATTTAAACTTCTAAGAATCACAAGAAAAGAACAGTGTGAATTTTAAGGCACGCTGAATTTACTCAGTTTAAAGAAAAAAGAGTGTATATGTGGAAAACAACTGTGTTAACATTAACTGATTTCTTTTGCCCTCCAAGGCTGCATTTATTTGATCAAAAATAAAAATTGCAATATTGTGAAATTTTATTACAGTTCAAAATAACCGATTTCTATTTAAATATATTGTAAAATGTCATTTATTTCTGTGATGCAAAGCTGAATTTTCAGCATCATTACTCCAGTCTTCAGTGACACATGATCCTTCAGATATTACTCTAATATGCTAATTTGCTGCTCAAGAAATATTTCAGATTATTAACAATGAAAACAGTTGTGCTGCTTCATATTTTTTGGAAACTGATGCATTTTATTAGGATTTGTTTGAGCATTTATTAAAAAAAAGAAAAATCTTAAGAAATTATGTTTTTACTGTCAATTTTGATCAATTTAATGCATCCTTGTTGAATAAAGTACATCTATTTTAAATATCACTTACATATGAAGAATATGTCAATACGGGTTACTTTAATAGTGTCTTTTGTCCTTTTAGGAGCTAAATAGCCACTGGTCACTGTCAGATTTCAATGCACATAAAAAAGCGGCTTAAATGATCACAGAATATTGCGCCAAACTACACGTTTAAAGGCAAAGATCAGCACACGAGACAGAATGTGTGCATCTCTATAAGAGGTAACACACATTCATCTTAATCTAAAGCACGTTTCAAGCTCCCATAGAGCGAGAGCGGTTAACTCACCTGTGTCTAGTATACAGTGAAAGCAGCTGAATTTAATCATATAAACTGAAGTGGCACATTTATGAGTTATGCGTCTATTCCCCTGGCGCTTGGCCTTACATATAATCACAAAAGAGCCCTAACAGAGTAATTCCCTATTGTTCTGTCATTAAGCTATACTTCAGCTGTGATTGGCACAGCGCAAAAAGGAATTAAAGGAAAAAAATACATATTTTTGTGGCACAAAAAGGAGACCCATTAGGCAATTAGCAATGTCAGCTGAGGAGTTTCCAGCCCCCTCTTCCTGTGCCTTCTCTGAAAGACCACTTAATTGAATACATTTACTACTTATCTTAAACCATGAATATCAGATGAAGTTCCCCCCACCGTAATGTGTCCCAGCTTCTCACCGGGCAATCAAATTTAATGAATTGATCTCGACTTAACAAAAAAAAAAAAAAAAAAAATCCCGGACATGTATAATAGGCCCCTGTGTTCTGAGGCTAGTGAGCGAACTCAATCAAACGAGTTTGCCCTCTCCATTCACGGGCTCTGGGGCAGACAATAGCACCGCCCCCCTCCTTCCCCCTCTCTGGGATTTTTTTACCCAGCAGAATGTGCACCCATGTTTGCATTGTATCCATTTCCAGCGGGGCTGACATGAGAACACTTTGTATTAAGTTGCTAAGCAGGGCCCTTTGGCCGCGTGATGGGCTTCGCTTGTGTCGCGGGACTCTTCATTCACAACGGCCACAAAACACACGACAAAAGGCTAATGCAACACGCCGCTAATTCCTGCTCATTCAGACATCAGCTAATATCAGAAGGGGATCGGTGCACCTGCAGCTCAGTAACACTCACTATTGTACCACTGCGTTATGGGAGCGAAGAGAGGACGACAAGAACGGAGCAGACAGAAAATGGTAAAAACAGACAGTTTCTCAGGCAAATTGCTCAATCGCACAAATGAAAGCACACCATTGTGGTGTTACCGTATTAACTAACACCGCTTAAGGATCCTAGACTCTTCAGAGTTTTGAGAATACATCTTCTTTATACGATGGGGTTCAACAACAGCATTGAATCCAATTACACTGAAAAAAAAAACAACCTTTTAATCAAAGACATCTTCATCTACGAGGAAAAAAGATGAAAAAAGAACACAGTATGAGCAACGGTGAAGCTCTGTAAATAAAAGACAATAAAATCAACTATCCTCAAACAATAAACATCTTAAGTATGTTTAGCGGCTATAACTACATGCCACGCTTAAAGGTGGAAGACATTCAGAAATGCCACTAAACACAGTCACGTGGGATCAGCACACAATATATAATTAGGTCTAATACTAATAAGTTCAGGTATGATTTTATTCAACTACCTAAATCATTCACACAGACAAGCAAGCTTGTTCTAATACTGTTGAAAGGATGAGCTGCAATATAGGTCAGTGTGTCTGTTAAACACATTTGCTCTCTGTAAAGGGTTTTATTAGCTGGAATGAGTGTCTGGGATGGTGCGAGTTAGGGCTATAAACTGTGTGTGTGTGCAGTAGTAGAATAGAGATCTAGCAAATCATACACCTGCTCAACACAGGTGAATGAAATTTAAGGGAATAGTCCTCATAAAAACACAAATACAAACGTCCTCTCTTCCGTGGAATACAAAAGGTGTTTTCTAATTATTCTCTTGACAATAAAACGAACCGGTTTGTGCTACAAGGGCTTTCCTGTAACTCAAAGAGTAGAGCATGACGCTAACGTCAAGGACATGGGTTTGATTCCCAAGGAGAGCAAAAACTGATCAAATGTAAAATGTGTACCTACCTGCCAAAACGCATAAACGTAAATGTATATTCCATGCGTCTAAACCAGCGGTTCTCAAAAATGGAGCCTCAGCAAACTTATTCGATTACTTACATGACTTAACATAAGAGCTAAAACAACTAAGAATCAAGATATTTCTTATTTAAATTCATCCCTCAACAACCTTTTTTACACTGTTCCCACTGTGCAGAATAACCTGGATATAGAAGTTAGCCTAATTTTGAAAGTGTAAATTAAGAAAATATTTTTCTTAAACCTTATTCACAAATGACTGGAAAATAATTTTAACTTTATTGGTTAAAAAGCATGAGAACCTTGAAGAATCTCTTAAAGCTTTTTGTATCCTGAAATTTAATTTCCAGAGACTAGGAGTCTCAGACTTTCGAATATTGCTGTGGGAGGCGTTGGAGTGAAAAAGGCTGAGAACCACTGCTAAGTCATATGACAGCTTTATGTAAAGAACATAATGAAATTTTCATTATTCACTGAAAGTTTCCCCTTTGTGATTGAATTAAGAGTGAAATAAGCCATGACGTCAAATAAAAACCAATGATTTTTGCTATAAAATGGCACCAACGTGCCAAAACATAAATTTCGGTCTATTCCTACCACGAAGTATGACAGATGACTTGGAATGAAGTGCATGATTTTGGGCAGCCAGAACATTTCTCGTGTCAAATAACAGAAGAAAAAGTCGTATGGGTTTGGAACCATGATGAATTTGTGATATTTTAAAATCTAATTAAGAAGCACTAGAAAGAGTATCCACAACAGGTTTTGTGCAACATTTGGAGAGAATTTCTCATTTTTAAATGGGTTCATCAAATCACTCCCTCTCTGTAAATCGGACTAATATCTCAAAGAGAGTACTGAGCTTAACTTGGCATGGCAAGCCTACACGTCAGCAACATGTAAACAATAAGAACACACACTCACCACTGCACTGCTAAAACTAATGCTAATAAAAGATGCCCACCATGCCAATCCTGTAAAAAAAAATCCTAAAGACAGCTTTTCATTTAATGAGGGATATTTATTATAAATCCATGTAAATGTCAGTTTTGCCTTTTGCTTGGCTGTCTGTGCGCTTGACCGCAGCACAGGTACAAGCACTCCAGACTTGGACCATGGTGTGACGTGTTTTTCTAAAGGACCACAGAAAACAAGCCTAAATTTGCTTCCAATGGCAACAAAGCATAATAGGCCTATATAATATAGTTACATGCAAGGTCTAATAATAATAACAACAATAATAACAATGCTTGACTTCTTTAATTCCCCTTTGTTGCAATTGGCTGCAAGTTACATTTAGATAGAACCGAGTCCCATCCTAATGTTTTTTTTTATTTTCTGATATTCTGTAATCTGAAGTTCATTAGTATTCATTGAGATGCTGTTATAGTTTTTATGAATATTTTAATTACTTTTTGTTTTTAGAATTTCTTTTTCATTTTATTTTTAGTAATAAAGTTTCAGTAATTTTGTTGTATGTTTTTGTCATTTACCTTTTTTAGCGTTTGTATATTGTTGTTTATTTTTATTTCAGATGTAGATATTTTAGTGTAAATAAATTTAAATGAGAAATGCTGCCTGGGCAACTACAGGCAAAATGTGTAAAAAAAAAAAAAAAAAAAAAGTTTTACTCTTTTATATTTTATTTCAGTTAATATTTATTTTAATGAAAGTGAAAAATTTTTTAAGTAAAGCTTTTAGATGTAATTAACTATAACAACCCTGATGTACATCACAATATAGAAAAATATCTGTTTCTACTAACTTTCGCAACTTGAAATATTAAATAAACTAAACTGCAAACCTATTTGTGCAACAAACCAGTGTTTTTATTATTATAAATAAAAATAATAAATATTAAAAATATAATAAATTTGAATGTTACAAAAACAAATACCTGTTTGCAATAAAGCAGCATAACGGACTGTTTTTGTATCATAAAATAACTGGATTTTTAATTTGTAATTCCTACATAACAAAAACAATGCAAAACATTATTGACTGGCTTACAATTATAACATAATAATCAGCTGTAATTAATTCAAGACTACCACAAATCATTCTCACAATTAAAAAAATAAAATAAAAACTATATTAACCTATACATTAAATCTATATTAGGCAGCTGGATAACATTATCGACTTGACATGTTTAAATGATCAGAAATAAAATATTTAGAGTTTGCATAAAGTCTGCATTGACTGGCTCCTACCAATGCTTACTGTTGAGTCCTGCGTATGCTGGAAAGGCAAATGGTGTGCATGTATGGAGTGCGATGTATAACTGCCTGATTCTAGTCAGCTGACACAGTGGCTTTCTCTGACAGCATTCCTCTCCGTTACAACACTAAATGCTGCTCTCCACCTGTGCAGATTTTGTTCAGAATGTGATGCAAATGTATATTTTCACTAGACTGCATGCACATGAAAATTGTGCATGTCAACACAGTCAGTGAGATGGACATGTATGACATAAAATGACTGAGTTGTACCTCCACACAGTCAAACTTGTCTGTGACCCTGGCCGTGTACTTGACTTTGAACAGGATGCTCAGGTTCCCTGCACTGTAGTACAGCTGGATCTGAAGACCTTTGTAGCCAAACGCCACTTCACTGTGCAAAAACAAAATACAAGATTGAAGAAATGGGTCAAAATAGTGGTGCCACGAAAAAAAACACTCACAATTGTTACATATATAATAAGAGTCTAGTATGCAATGGTGTGTGATACATACTCATCTCCATACAGCTGATGACTGTACTCAGGGTGAAACGTTGTGCTTTCATCATCTATATCCTCCGGGAACCGCACTACATCAGACAAAATAATCATTTTATCAATAAAAGGTGGACATTACATAATAAAATGGATCCAAAGTATTATCCATTCACAAGAAAAGGAAAGTTGTCTCAGATGAAAAACAAGTAAAAAAAAAGTTTTATTATTTTTTTTATGTAAGATGACAAAGACAAACATTTTTAAGATTTGGAATAACATTCATTGATGAATCGTTCACAACTACATCCAGTAATATGTAATAATATAATAAATAAATCAAATAAATGTTGATATCTATTATTCTGCAGGATAAAAGTATTCTGAATATAAACAAATGATCATACAACAAAAGATTCAGCCTACTGCTTTATTTATAATGTTAGACATTTTTCTTTTTAAGTGATGATTAATGATTTACCTAATTTCAGACATACAGCTTCATTAGTGTCACATTTATACTCTGCAAGTTTCTTCTCCATGTCATTCATAGCTGGAGGAAAGGCACAGAGAAACATGTCTATCAAAACAGCGTAAATTTCTGTCATTAGTTACACAACTCGGACATGAAGATACGATATGATAAAATACAATAATGCGGCTGCTGCTGGACTACAATTTCACAAATTAATACAATATGAATGTAGTGGCGTTTAAATCTTACTGCCTAAAATAACATAACTAATCAAATGTAACAAATTTAAACTTCTTTGTACAGAAAATGAAATTTTCTTCTAGTGCTTGAAACATCTCAAATCATGCTGGAAAACAGGATCATCAGGTTTTCAGTGCTTTACACAATTGAGTTGTTCAACTAAGACTTGCTATAGTGATGATATAATTTGTATAATTTGCAATGACAAAAATGTACCAAAATGCTAAATAGCAGCATCTACATTGGACCCCGGTGTCTGCAGGCATATCACTATCTAGTAATGAATACATCTTTTAACATATGCATATTTACTTCTATTTGGCAGATATACAGGCATGAACATATCTAATGCTCGCCACACTGACAGCTCACATTGACACAGCACTATTACACTGCATCCAGCGAGTTACCTTGCAGCTGCAACCCGTCTGATCATCCTAGTGTACAATATTTTATCTGTGTGATATTGTGAGTTCGTGTGTGTTAGTATATGTGACATTAAACATAAACACATAACCATGTAAACAAACATGTGCTGCTCATCTGTGTGATGATTAGCATTTAGCCGCAGCTAAAACTCTCTCTTCTCTAATCTATCTGCTCCCAGACATCAGCGCACAGCACCGCTCGAGTAATAACATCACACAAACACACACGCTTTGTAACAGCAGAAGTAATAAAACGCAGTCGCTATTATAGAGGGTGTTCACACTCACCCGCCATTTTTGCACGTCTTCTCCGCTCAATCCGCCAAATGCCGAAACTACTTCCTGTTTACCCATGTGCTTCCGCCATTGGAAGAAATCTCACCGCGTTGTTTTTCTCATCGAAGCAGCATCAGATTGACAGCAGCACCCCTGTACTCTCAACGTTACCTCCTCGGGGCGTTTATTAAGTTGGCTTGAGAAAGCTGAATACTGAAATTGTATTTAAACTTTTTATTATTATTCTTCTGAGGCTAAACTATCAACTCTAACTCCTCCTAGAGCTTTAACTCTACAAACTCAGCCCTGATCTTCAGACTGATCTGACCGAGTGTGCTATATCTTTTCTAACTGATTTTCTATCTATCTATCTATCTATCTATCTATCTATCTATCTATCTATCTATCTATCTATCTATCTATCTATCTATCTATCTATCTATCTATCATATATTTATCTGTCTATCTATCTATCTATCTATCATATATTTATCTGTCTATCTATCTATCTATCTATCTATCTATCTATCTATCTATCTATCTATCTATCTATCTATATTTATCTGTCTATCTATCTATCTATCTATCTATATTTATCTGTCTATCTATCTATCTATCTATCTATCTATCTATATCTGTCTATCTATCTATCTATCTATCTATCTATCTATATTTATCTGTCTATCTATCTATCTATCTATCTATCTATCTATCTATCTATCTATCTATCTATCTATCTATCTATCTATCTATCTATCTATATTTACCTATCTATCTATCTATCTATCTATCTATCTATCTATCTATCTATCTATCTATCTATCTATCTATCTATATTTATCTGTCTATCTATCTATCTATCTATCTATCTATCTATCTATCTATCTATCTATCTATCTATATCTATCTATCTATCTATCTATCTATCTATCATATATTTATCTATCTATCTATCTATCTATCTATCTATCTATCTATCTATATTTATCTATCTATCTATCTATCTATATTTATCTGTCTATCTATCTATCTATCATATATTTACCTGTCTATCTATCTATCTATCTATCTATCTATCTATCTATCTATCTATCTATCTATCTATCTATCTATCTATCTATCTATCTATATTTATCTGTCTATCTATCTATCTATCTATCTATCTATATTTATCTATCTATCTATCTATCTATCTATCTATCTATCTATCTATCTATCTATCTATCTATCTATCTATCTATCTATCTATCTATCTATATTTACCTGTCTATCTATCTATCTATCTATCTATCTATCTATCTATCTATCTATCTATCTATATCTATCTATCTATCTATCTATATTTATCTATCTATCTATCTATCTATCTATCTATCTATCTATCTATCTATATTTATCTATCTATCTATCTATCTATCTATCTATCTATCTATCTATCTATCTATCTATCTATCTATCTATCTATCTATCTATCTATCTATCTATCTATCTATCTATCTATCTATCTATCTATCTATCTCTGACAGACTGTATTGCCTTAAGCTTGTAAAACTACTTTAAACTTCAAACTATTTCATACTGAAAACCATCAAACTTCTTGGACTTTTTAAACATTTCAAACTTTTTAAAAGTTTCTGGTCCGGCTTTCTCAAGCCAACTTAAAGTTTGTCCCGACAAACTTTTTTATCTAGTTGTTTTTAAAACGTCATATATCTTTGTGTAGAAAAACAGATAACAAGCATACAAATGTTGATCAATCAGTATTAAAGATATCAAGGTGCTTTAACTCATGGACGATCATTTTTATGTACAAAAAAACAGTAAAAAAAAACAAATAAATAAAAAAAGGGACACAAATCTGTAGTTTTAAATGCTGATAATAACAAAAATAAATTACATCAGTTTCAAAATGAAGGACCACATGACCATAAATGGCGAAACCACCACCTTAAAGTGGCATGTAAATTAACAAATAAATTAAATTAAGCCTGTTTTAGGATCATTTTGATTTTGTGGGACTATGACTATTCATGACAATTAACCCATTCAAATTTTCTAATTGTTTTAAATTAGGCCTAGTTAAAATATTATAACACAATGTTTTTTATTATTTAAATATTTATTTATTCTATTTAAATAATATGTATTATATTTAATATTTTAAATAAAAAACATAAATTTAAGGCATTACAGAAATACATTTATCAATATATATTATATACTTTGCCATTTAAATAATAGATCATTATTTGTTTACATAATGAGAAATAGAGAAGGGTTCAAATTAATCAAATTAAAGTAAATTAAAATGCTACAAAGAAACTTAATAATAAATCTTAACAGTCCCAAAACAGTCAGTATGTCGAGTACAATCCTGAACACGTTTACCCCAATAAGCTGTCTTGGAAATAAATTGTAGAAGCAATATAAGATTGTACGTCAGATTCTCTCGCAGAAGTATTAATTAAACAAATCTAAGTGTTTTTTGATGATGAAATTATAAGATAATCATTGAAGAAAAGTTTCCAGAAAAGTAGCATGTAGCAACCATCATCAGGCATTTATAAAAACAGGCAACTTCAAGCAGATACACTAAATAACCGGGTTAGTCTCTATAATCTGACCAAATTTGTCCTAGATGATCATAAAATAGCTCTACGAGAGAGAGATTAGGTAAAATGTAATATGTTGTCAAACACTAAATTGGGCCTTTATCAAGTGGTCCATTATGTCAGTTGGCTCATAGATTAGATACACAGGGAAAATTTCCTCCAAATGGGGAAGACAGTGTGGGAGCTCAATAAAACACATGACCTTTCCGGAGTGGAGGGTGGAGTGGCTGTGCAAACTGACCCTGGGAAATTCTGTGTCATTATCCCTGCCATGGTGATTCTGAGCTCAAACTGCTTGTGTCTGTAATATCCTAACTGATTCCCTAACAGTACTGGATTAGTGGTTTACTGAAGGCACGTTCATGACCTCTAAGAAGCAGAGAAGAGTAAAACATGTTGACTGATTTCTGATCCGTGAGGTGGATCTCCGGAAAAAAAACTATTCTAGCAGTGGTTATCTCTGAACCTCCATTACATCTTTCAAAGACTATATTCCTCAACTTAAAATGTATGAATTTACTGCAATTTCAAGCATGTTTGTGCTCATTCTATTCTCTCAGTTTTCATCCCTCTTTTTATATTTTTGTGCTGTTGGTTTATTTGTGAATCAATGTTATAAACTAGGAAAATAATGTAATAACTTGTTTAGTGTGTTTCAAGAAATAGAAGTCAGATTCTTTATGAATTAAACAATGTAAAACAGTTTTTTTTTCTAAATTGTATTTTTTTTCTTGAAAATGCTAACAAAAAGAATGTTTCAGATTTAAACATTTATGTTTAGAAGTACACGTTAATGTGTTTGCAAATATTTTGTCATCTGTTGCATTTGAGTTCTGCACTTGAAAGTATAATACAAAAATAGTGTGTCACTTGAATTATAAAAAGTAACTTAGGAAAATTAATTAAGCCTAGTAAATTTATAAAAACGTTGCACCAACCTAAGATTATTACTTAAATAATAGTAAATCAATTAAATATAGTGGATTGAACAAAAAAATATTGAATGACAATCGTAATTAATTAAATAAAAAACTAAAATTGTGTGTAAAAACTTGAATTAAATTAAGTACAAATAATAATTTCAATACAAACATACATATATAAATTGTATTATTATTTAGATTTTTGAAACCTTAATACAATCTAAATATATATAAACAATTACACTCGCATATCAAAAATCTAAACAATAAAAATGAAAAATAAAAACCGAAAGACTTCAGAATGTTTGAAATAAGTATTAAATATTGTTGAATTGCATTGTTAGCAGCAGCAGCAGTCATTGAGCGCACTTGTCACTGTTCATTGCTCTCAACAGTGAGCTGTTCAATTTAACCCAGTTCCATTTTAAAAGCCTCTCTCTCAACACACATCACTGCATAGTTAACCTCGCCCGTAAATGATCAAATCTATAATTGATGGAGTTATGATTTTAATACCCCCCTTGTCACATGAAATAATTAAGTAGCTCTTTGAAATAAAGACTGCTTTAATGTGTAAAGGAACCACTGCTAGCAAGAGCTGAATTTCACCACAGTGCTGGGTGCGTGCTTGGTTTAGCGATGAAGTACTTTAGGCTTATCAAGCGCTGAATTTGTGCTTAATTATGTGAAGTGTATAACGAAGCTGTTAAATAAATTGTTTGGAATTAATGTTTTCTCTGGATGCATTAGGTGTGACTGGAGATATGTGTGTGTGTGCAGGCGGTGATGGACACATGTCACCGCTTGAATCACTTCCAGCTAAATGATGATTCAAGTCTTTCTCACACTGTGAAGATATAAATATGATTACAATGTGAGAGCTACACACAACAGCCCCACATCACATCATATGGGGCAAGTTGCCACAATGGGATCTTGCTGTTTAACCCTCGTGCATTCAGAATCTGTATATGATTTTCACCTACTAGGGGCCTGTTTCAATAAGGAGGTTCAACCAACTCAGAGTTGACTTACTCTGAGATGGGAAACTCAAGAGTTTTTGGTTACAGAACAGCTGAACTGAGTTAGTTTACTCTAAGTTAAGCGCGTCCACCACGACTATGAAAAGTCATGATCAGCGGAGCACCATGGCAACAGCTCCCAAAGACGTCAGTGTGCGTACTTCCGTCAATGCGTAACTTTAATTGTTAATAACTCTCAATAACTTAACTGTTATAATATCAGAGATGAAAACTGTAAATTATTGAACTAATATTAATTTTAATGGTATCCCATGGCCACAAAAAAATAAAAAAAGACAGAAAAAAGAAACGTGGCAGCAGCTAAAAAGTATAAAAACACAATTCAATCCAGCTAAAGCTTTAAACATGAAAGGTTCATGGGTGTGGGCTAAATGACTTTACAAACATTTGACATTAAATTTCATTCAATGTCTATTTCAATGCGCTGCAGCTTTTTCCACATAGTCTAACACTCTTTTCACATAATTAAATATTCTCTAATCCAACCTGTTACATTTCTTAATTAGAATAATAAAATTAACTACTGACTAGTCCACAGCAAGAAGGCAGAGGGAGAACCTGTGCACCAGCACCACTGACAGATGAAGAGGAGATGGTCAAGTATTGAAGAATTCTAAAATCCAAAAGTAAAAAGAATAACTTTTGCTTTTGTATTAGGAAATAAAGATGACCAAAAAAATTGTGAATAATTTGTGTTGTGGTGGTGGTTACAGCTCGTACTACTCCTCCATCTGGCATCCTTCCATTCCATACAGTAATCAGTTTCATTTTGAGAAGGTGTGATGGTGGGGATATGCATGTCATCAATGCATCCAACCACAGTGGAAATCCTGAAGGAAATTCGGATTATTAGGTTACTTCCAGAGGTCACAGAAAGATGTTATCAAGTGAACGTCATTTATCAGATTAGCCTCATTTAAACCGGTTTCTACACCACTGACCTACAGTCCTGTGATACTCCTCTTTGAGGATTTGTAAGAAAGAGCATGAGAGCGATGCACACTTTCCTTAAAATCTGCATACAGGACTTATAATACTCTGCCTCTCCGATGTTTTGAAGAAAACTGCCATTTAAAATATGAATACGGTGTAAAAAAATTAATTAATTTAATATCAATTAATTAATGAGGTATTAAAACATCGCTTAGCCTACACTTTAAAAAGGGGTTTACCGAAGAAAACCTGCTCCTGACCAGGTTAGGTTCACAGAGTAAGTTATACGGTAACTGACTCGGAATATAAGTTACCTCTCTTTCAGAAACGGGCTTGACTTACCCTGCTTTCCCGGGTTTGACAAACCTCCCATTTTGAAACAGAAAACCCAGAGTTTCCCTCATTTCAGGGTTAACATACTCAGAGTTTTCACTTAACCTCCTTCCTGAAATGGGCCCCAGGTCCTAAGGAATTGTTTCATAAAATTCAATATTTATTCAACTAAAATCATATTATATCTGATCAGCAATTTCTCATTCATGCATAAATGTGATAAAAGTCAAAGTTTTGAATGTTACAATGTTGTTACAACATTTTCCCTCTTTTGATTAATTAAAAAATTAAGAAATTCTTAGAAATAATGTTTTTTTTTTAAATATTGATGAGGAATCTTATTTCAATATATCATTGCGTGAAATTTTTGAGAATGTATAATCTGAGAATTACCAGCATTAACATTGGAATGAATGGAATTTAATTAAATTCCTTTGACTCAGATTGTTAAAAAATTATGAAACCTACAAATTTATTTTATAACAAAAAATATTTGCATATACTTTCACTTGCAATACTGCAGTTGTTTGTCAATAGGCATGCATATTCATGTTTATTAACAAAATTCAGTCCCAAACGTTTGTGAAAGATGGGAAAAGGCTAAATATAGTTCTTTGACACTAATATAACTTCATGAATAATTTCTGACACCTGATGTATTCTATACATACCTGGTCCTGGGCAGTGTTGCCAGATTGGGCTTGTTTTGATCGGCTTGGACCGGAGAATAACGCATTGGGCGGGTTGACAAAATTTGGGCTGCTTTTAAAAAATTAATACCCACCCAAGCTGCTTATTTCTTCGCTTTTATCTTTAATCATATTATTTTAATATGTTCAAACTCAAAGTATCACAGTAAAATAATGTGTAGCGCAGTCATCAACTCATTTTTCCATAGCCTAACGCAACCCTAATTGGTTCAGTTTAACAGAGACTTGTCAATCAATTTACCATCTTTTATGTTGGTGAGATGTGATGAATCTTGAGTGACGGGTTTTGACGCTATAAAGGGCAAGATTTAAATGTGCAGCTATATTCATTCATTCATTTTATTTAAGTGATTGTGATGGCAAAGTGGCCTAAATAGACACGATAAAGAGTCTAAGAGTGACTCAAATCTGAATGAATAGAAGACTTCTAAATGTAATTGTAACTGAAATAAGAGAACAGTTGAATGATTTAATAAAAATCAAAACTGAATATGGGACTATACGATGCTGTTCTGCTTCAGAACATCTTTTAAACCGTCCAGACTCTACTCATTGAGCTACTATGCATTGACAGCTGCTGGACTTGAACAGTTTTGACTGTGCAAAGTTCTGCATTATGTTCTAAAATGTGTACTTCGTGAAATGCGTGCTGTAGTTGAAGCACAAGACAAAGGTTGCGCATTATTGTTGTTGATTGTTATTATTATTATTATTTATTTTTGCTGTCAGATTATCATACAGTATGTATCAATGAATAACACATTTTTGGCTGTCATGGGTGTGCATGAACGAAAGTAAATGCCAGCTAATTTATTGCGTTCTGATCACTTTATTGTGCACTTTTTGCTCAAAAAATAGATTATTCTTACTGTGGACATTGAAAATAATCCATGTGTTTTTCCGAGGGTTAAAGTCATCGGTTAATTTCTTGATTGCCACTTTGAAAAGATTTTTGGACATTTTAATTTTCTGTCTCTCTTTAACGCATTTGCCCTGTTTTGATCCATATTCCTGTGAAATTGATTTAACCTATCTTTATTTTATTTTGTCATTATTTTATTTTAAGGAGATAAAAACGGTCCTTATCAACCTTTATTGACGTAAAATTAAAACATAAGATAAAATTATATCACATTATTTTGGCAGTTAAAATTTTGGGCTGGTTTTTGTTGAAGTGGGCGGGTTTTGGTAAGCTTTTGGGCTGGAAATCGTCAACCGGATCTGGCAACACTGGTCCTGGGTCCAAAATGAATTTTAAATGGTCATATCTCTTTTTAAAAAAAAAAGAATTATATATACAAATATATATATATGTGTGTATTTTGACTTGCAAAGATTCATTCCCTTATTAAAAAATATAATTGCATGTTAAAATTATAATACATGAATAAAAATCACATCATAAAACAGAAAATTAAGAGTGTGTAATGACACATGCCCCACCCAGATGTTTATGAAAAAAAAAAAAAAAAAAAAGATCTTAAAAACATAGTTTAACAGTTTATTTGAAATAAATGTGGATATAAACTGCACCAAAAAACAAACATTTATAATACAGCTCATGTGACAACTTGCCCCAACCTCCATACATACAATCATCTGATGTGCCTGATTGCAATGAGACACCAGAAGATTAATCGCACAGCATTTGCATTTGAAGCAAGTAAAGCACGATGAACGCAATCAGACAGGGATGCATTTATGCTGCCAGGTGTAAAAGAAGTGGATTCAAATTTTATATTTGAATATGAGAGGTATGAAGTGTAAATGTGGTCTAAATAACATAATAATATATGAACATATTTAAGTATTTGTTTGGCTCCCACTGAATACAAAACTGAACCTACAAGTTTTGTAAGTTTTATTTGGATTCTATTACGTGGTGGTGGACGAGGAGACACCACCCCTCACAATGTAGAGCACTTTAAGTGCTTAGAAAAAAGCAGAAAAGCGCTATATAAATGTAATGAATTATTATTATTATTACTGAGAGCTTATACAGTAGCATTACATTCAAATCCCACCAGAACATGACAGAACTGCAAACAAAAGTTGTGTTTTATGCACAGCCATTTGCTCTACCACTGTATTTGATTTATCCAGTTTCTTCCAATTTAATGACAACTGGAACAATTACAGTTTTTTAAAATTGCTTAGACACTAAAGTGATACTTGAGGCCCATAGTGGAACCATTCACTAAGTCTGCAAAACTATAAGCACATTACATGCTTTAAAGTCAGTTTGATATTGTAACAAACATTTTGCAAAACTATAGGGGCACCTATAATGCAAACTTCACTTTCACATGTTTGGACATGAATGTGTATTGGCAGTGTGTGAACACTAGGGATGTGCATCACCATAACTCAGGCTGATGCGATACGCATCTCGGTATAACCAACGATACGATACATTGAAGATACATATGAAGCAGCTAGCGATGCGATGCGATACGAGACGATTCACCCCTATTATACGGTGGCCGAGAGAACTCAACGCGCTGCAACTTCAGAAAACACATGCAAATAGAAAAAGCACTAGCAAATCAAGAAAACTTCTTCATCAATTTGAGAGCTGGGGCCTGTTTCAGAAAGGAGGTTAAGTGAAAACTCTGAGTATGTAAACTCTGAAATGAGGGAAACTCTGGGTTTTCCGTTTCAAAATGGGAGGTTTGTCAACTCCAGGAAAGCAGGGTAAGTCAAGCCCGTTTCTGAAAGAGAGGTAACTTATATCAGAGGCGTCATGCCCATTCAAAGTGAGGGGGCACACAGAGTTTAATTTGAGCCAAGTGGATTTTGAATGCAGCTTCCAAAAGACAAAAAATTGCCGAATAATATTTTCTATATTTTATACAAGCACACCACCCAGCAAACATGTGAATGTGGGGCTCACATAGGTTTCACATGGGTTACAGGGGTACAGAGTAGGCATTGTCCCAAAATGGGCATCTTATCTGGGGCCCGCTTGGGTGACCCAGCTAGGACGGTAGGACCCACATGGGTGAACCCAGTTGGGCATCTTATCTAGGTCCCACTTGGGTGACCCAGCTAGGACCTACATGGGTGAACCCAGGTGGGCTCCCCATGTGGTTCCCAGTTGGGTAATTAATGGGAAATGTGTGCATGGGCTCAAAATGGGCTACACATGGGATCCTATTTGTTTTATCAAATATACAAGTGCAAACATAATTAATCCCATATAGGGTGATTACATGGATTTATAGTGCACATATGTGTCTTTAAAATGATTTTTGTTGTTTTTTTGACACTTGGATTTCTTAATTTAATCAAAATCTAAAAATTCCCCTCCTTTTTTTACAGTCTATGATTCCAACACTCATTTCTACCCAATTTCCTACAGACATTTAGCAAATAAATAAAACGCAGCCACTTTAATTGTGCTGCCAACTTTCTGGGAGATCTCATCCCTCACGACATCAAACTACCGCGAGATGCAGCCCTGCCTGTAGGGTGGATCCCGCGAGATTTCATTCAGCATTTCCCATCCTTGACGCGGCACGCACTGCATCGCGCCGACGCCATTACAACTCATTGACTGCTTTGCTGTAATTTTCGGGAGAAGACGTTTGCCTTCAGTGTATCCAAGGTATGGATTACAATTTTAAAACTGAAAATGTAATTACATTGTTTACAAACCATAATTTTAACCGAAACATAGCTTGGATTTTTGTCTCGTTAGACTTTAGACATCATACTCCGATCGCGCCATATTTTTCCTCTTATTTCTGGCGCCAATGCCTGAAGCTGGGGACACACTTGACCGTTACCATCGATGGTTACACTCTTACCATCGACCGGAGCAGATTCTAGTCTTTGACAGTCAGAGAGGAGCACAAACCTAATGACTGAGTCAGTCTGCTACACAACACACTTAACGACTGCAGGTCACGATTGGACAAATTCTGCCGAACCAAAAAAAAAGCAGTCACAAAAACCCCAGCGTCTACCCGCTGGGCCTGCACCGCCACAGACAACACTGCAGAAAACACTGGTGCTTTTCCCTATTGAGACGTTAAGGTTTGTTTGACAAGTTTGTGCTTAATATAACAGAAAACATTAGCTCTCCTGCTATGTTGGTTTTCTAAATAAAGGCCATAGCAATATGTCTTGAATATGTTTTGCATTATAAGTCCGATGCCTCTTTCTTTTTGGAATTATTGCTTGAGTCTTTCCAGTTCCCTTAATTATAACATCTATAGTGCTATTTTTAAATGTTTAGTCAAGCAACAATATGTTAATTATTTAATGTATGTCTAAAATCAGGGATTAAAAATGAATTGGTTCTAAGTAAAAACAGTAGGCTACTTCTCCCGAGGTTAGAATGAAATAAAACATTAGGCTACTTAGGCTAATAAATTCATGGCAATGTAATTTCCTCAATAAAGGGGTCATATAATGCCATTTTTATTTTGAATATCACAGTTCTATGCCCATTTCCGCCACTAAATAAAAAATAAAAAAAGGTTATTGCAATTTCACAATTCTGACTTTTTTCCCCACAGAATTGTGAAATATATACTCGCAATTCTGACTTTTTTTCTCGCAATTCTGACTTTTTTTCTCACAATTCTGACTTTTTTTTTTCTCAGAATTGTGAGATATAAACTCGCAATTGCGAGTTTATATCATGCAATTCTGAGGGGAAAAAAAAGTCAGCTGTCAGCTGAAAATATTCAGAAGGAACAAATAAATTCCTTGAGAAATATAACTTCCCGCTCATGTCCACTGCAGTCATCATAGCCTTCACATTCTTTCTGATTTGAGTGATCCTTTTCTTCTATAGCTAGCTAAATATGTTTAACATATGAATTCTTGCTAAATATGCAGTTATATTATGGGTCGTTGCAGTTAAATATGCAGTTATATTACGAACCTACATTTCACTGCTTTACCTACATTTCACTGCTGGTTATACTCTGTATAATTGTGTATGTGACAAATAAAAATCTTGAATCTTGAACCACGACGCTCCGACTTTTAAAAAAAATTTGCTCCTGTTCCACTCAAAATCACACCACTCCACTCGTGCTCCGCTCACATAGCCTACTCTGATTGTGAGCAACTGTTGCTGTCATGACAGATCTATTTCAGAACCAGCCGCTATCAAAATCATCTGGCTACAGGCGCGGGCCAGATATTATTGCTGGCGGGCCACTTTTGGCCCGTGGGCCGCCTGTTGCCGACCACTGGCCTAAAGGATAATGCTGTATGTCTTGGTGTTTCCTACGCCCTCTAAAAGTAAAAGACACTAAAAAAGCTAATACTTAATCTGCAAAGTTTGGCACCGGGTTGTGTACTCACGATACAGGAATTAAGATTACAATGATGAGGTCAAATGGCTAAAATAGCAGAGAAGCTAGTGTAAATAAGGTATGTTAGCCTGGGACAGATCTCTATTTGAAGAGGAAACAATAAGGCTGTTGTAGGTTTAACAATACATCAAATTCAATTAATAACAATATTTAGTATATTTATCATGCAACCAGGAGTTTCTGCCTTATATAAATCTGCATCAGTTTGCATTCGGGTGTTATTACAAATCATACAAATTGTTATGACTATACAAATTATTTTGCCTAAATTAGAATTATTATTTTTTTTAAGTAATAAGCATTTTACTTTCAGAAAGTAATTGGACGGTCTCGGATGTTGATGCAGTGGAGTGGAAATTGGCAGACCCCACCTTCCAGAAACATGTTCTAACATGACCATTTAGCAGGTTCACAGGGCTGAATGTTAACGTTTTTGCACTTACAGTACTGTGCAGAAGTCTTTTTGCCACCATTTTGTTTCTTTCTGTTTTTTAATACTGCCTATAAATTTCCTGTATTTTTTGGTTGTATTCTAATAAAATGATATAGTCATTATACCATTTCTAAAACAACTGATTGTATGCTTGTAAGTAACTGTTAATTTGTGGTGTAGCCATCACAAAACTCAGTTTATAATAAATAAAAAAAAATCTAACTTTATTAAAGACAAGTACACAAAATGCTGGCTTAAATACAACCCAGCACTGGGTAAAATATGGACAAACCCAGCGGTTGGGTTGTTTTGACCAGGGCTGTCCAAACTCGGTCCTGGAGGGCCGGTATCCTGCAGAGTTTAGCTCCAACTTGCCTCAACACACCTGCCTGGAAGCTTCTAGTACAGGGATCCTCAAATCTGGACCATTGCTGCAGAGTTTAGCTTTAACCCTAATGAAACACACCTGAGCATGCTAATCAGAGTCTTCAAGATCATTAGAAAATCACAGGTAGGTGAGTTTGATCAGGGTTGGAGCTAAACTCTGCAGCAGATTGGACCTCCAGGGAAAGATTTGAGGAACCCTGTTCTAGTATGTCTAGTAAAAGCTTGATTAGCTGCTTCAGGTGTGTTTAATTGGGGTTGGAGCTAAACTCTGCAGGACACCGGCCCTCCAGGACCGAGTTTGGACAGCCCTGGTTTAGACCCAGCGGTTTCGGGTGCAAAAGCCGTCTGAAATTTTCTTCCAAAATAATTTTTATCAGGCTCTTATGTTTATGTTCAGTTATTTCACTGTAATGGCAATGAAAAGGACCTATATTTGCCTGATAAAAATTATAATAAAAAGAAAATTTCAGATGAACAGATTTTGACAATTGTGATTAAATGAGACATTTATTTTTTTGTGTGAACTCTGCCTTTAAATGTTGCCCTGTGCCCTTGTTTACACAGAAATCATTTGTTTATGATAGAATATTATATCCGATACCGTTATTTATTTATTTTTTGGGGTGTAATACTTTTATTTAGCAAAGATTTAAATTGATCAATGGTGATAGTACAGACATTTACAATATTACACAAGATTTCTATTTCTGATAGATCAGGGTTCCTCAAATCTTTCCCTGGAGGGCCAATCTGCTGCAGAGTTTAGCTCCAACCCTGATCAAACTCCACCTACCTGTGATTTTCTAATGATCTTGAAGACTCTGATTAGCATGCTCAGGTGTGTTTGATTAGGGTTCGAGCTAAACTCTGCAGGAGTGGGCAAGATTTGAGGATCCCTGGGGCCCGTTTCAGAAAAGAGGTTAAGTGAAAACTCTGAGTATGTTAACCCTGAAATGAGGGAAACTCTGGGTTTTTTTCCGTTTCAAAATGGGAGGTTTGTCAAACCCAAGAAATCAGGGTAAGTCAAGCCCGTTTCTGAAAGAGAGGTAACTTATACTCAGAGTCAGTTACCGTAGTAACTTACTCTGGGAACCTAACCTGGTCGGGAGCAGGTTTTCTTCAGTAAACCCAGAGTTTTTTTTCGGTCTCCTCCCCCTTTTTATAGTGTTAGCGAAGTTTAAATACCTTATTCATTCATGCTGCAAAATGGATTTTCTTACTGAGTATTTTTGTCTTATTTCAAGTACAAATATAAAAAAATTCTTAATATGCATTATATATGAAAAATTGTTGTCTTGTTTCCTGGGGGATTTTCCTTTTTAAGTGCATTTTACATAAAACAAGTAAAATTTTCCACCATAGGGTAAGAAAAATAATCTTATTGCTAACAGAAACAAGAATATTTTTAATTGCTTACCCCATTGTCAGATAAGAGATGCAGAGCACATTATAAGTCCGCTATATGCGGATTTTAAGGAAAGTGTGCATCCCTCTCAGTCTCATTCTGAGAATTTTTTCCTGGTCATCAATCCGTCAAAGAGGAGTTTCACAGGATGGTGTAAAAATCCGTTTAAATGAGGCTAATCTGATAAATGACATTCACTTGAAAACATCTTTCTGTGACCTCTGGGAAGTACCCAATAATCAGAATTTCTTTCAGGATTATCAGTGTGGTTGGATGCATTGGTGACAAACATTTCTCCACCATCGCACCTTCTGCAAATGAATCAGATTAGCCTGTATGGAACGGAAGGATGGCAGATGGAGGGATAGTAGCAACAAGATGCCGTAACCACTGCTGTTAAATAAACACAAATTATTCACTTTTTTTTTTTGGTCATCTTTATTTCCTACAAATACAAAAGCAAAAGTTATTCTTTTTACTTTTGGATTTTAGAATTCTTCCAATACTTGACCATCTCCTCTTCATCTGTCAGTGGTGCTGGTGCACTGGTTCTCCCTCTGCCGCCTTGCTGTGGACTAGTCAGTAGTTAATTTTATTACTCTAAGAAATGTAACAGGTTTGATTAGAGAATATTTAATTATGTGAAAAGAGTGTTAGACTATGTGGAAAAAGCTGCAGCGCACTGAAATAGACACTGATTGATATTTGTCAAATGTTTGTAAAGTAATTTCAGCCTACACCCATGAACCTTTTATGCTTAAAGCTTTACCTTGATTGAATTGTGTTTTTATACTTCACCACACTGAAATCAAGATGGTGCCGCTGTGTTCAGACGCCGTCCAGGTCGCTCCACTCAGATTTTGCATTAATTTACTTTTTTACTTTTACTTTCTCTTTTTACACATTTCACGTCGGCACTGATCACCTATAACATAGAAACACTTTTGGACATTGGAAACCGCTACACTAACCTGTTCCAGGACACTTCATCCACGAATCCATCGTGGCCTCTGGAGATTCTTCGGAACGCGGAGATAAACAATAAACCCCCGATGCGACAGATCAAGAAACACCGTGGGAAACATGCTGGGATTCGAGACAGACTCAGGAAAAGGGATCACGGTCCTCCTCTTCCGAGCATTCTGCTCGCAAATGTCCAATCCTTGGAAAATAAGATGGACGATTTTAGAGTCAGTATAAGTTTCCAATGGGACATTAGGGACGGTAATATCCTTTGTTTGCCAGAAACGTGGATTTCGTCCATGGTCCCGGACACTGCTGTAATGCCAAGTGAGAACTTCTCTGTTTTACGGAATTACAGAACAGCAGAGGCCGGTAAATCCAGGGGCGGAGGATTGTGTTTCATGATTAACAAGAAATGGTGTGATCCCAGGAATATCTACATTCTGTCGCGTTCCTGCTCGCCTCATCTGGAACATCTTTCCATTACTTGCGGCACATTCTATCTGCCCCGGGAGTTTTCATCGATCATTGTTACTGCTGTGTACATTCCACCGCAGGCAGACACCGGCTTGGCTTTGTCTAAGCTCCACAATGTGCTCAGCGGCTACATCAACAAACATCCTGACGCTGCCTGTATCATCGCAGGAGACTTCAACAAAGCTAGCCTCAGGCAGGTCATGCAGAACTTTCATCAACATGTATCCTGTCCAACTAGTGGACCAAATACACTGGATCACTGCTACTCTCAGTTTAAGAATGCCTACAAAGCCCGCTCACTACCGGCTTTTGGCAAATTGACCATGCCGCCATTTTCCTCACACCGGAATATAAACAAAGGCTCGTTCAGGATCCCCCGGTGCAGAGAATAGTGACGCGCTGGTCCTCCCACTCAGAAGCTATGTTACAGGTGACTCTTGGTGACGTCGACTGGGACATGTTCCGGGCGAGTTCTTCTGACGTCAGCGAGTTTTGTAAACACGCTAACCAAGCAAGCTACAGAAACAATAACTATAAGGACATTCGCCAACCAGAAACTGTGGGTGGATAGAACAATCTGTGCTGCAGTTAACACACGCACTGCCGCTTACAATGAGGCTCTACTGACTGGGAATATGAGCGAGTACAAAGCATCGTGCTATGCTCTCCGACGCGCAGTAAGACGCCAAACACCGATATAGAGAGAGAATTGAGTCTCATTTCCAGCTCAATGACTCTCGACGGATGTGGCAGGGACTGAGGACCATCTGTGCCTTCGGAAACAAATCCTCCGCAGAGGTGAGAGCAGATCCGTTGCTGGCCGACGAGTTAAACATCTTCTACGGCCGCTTCTATTGCAACGATGGCGGCGCCACTCTGCCGTCCAGCTCGTCAGAAAGCAGCAGGCAGAGCAGCAATGATCCTGTAATCACCGTGTCGGAGGATGAGGTTTGGAGGGCGCTAAAGAAAGTGAACGTCAGGAAAAGCAGCCGGACCTGATGGGATAACCGGCCATGTTCTGAGGTCCTGCACTGATCAGCTCGCTGGTTTGTTCACTTCCATCTTTAATGAGTCCCTTGCTACCTCCGTGGTTCCCACCTCATTTAAAAAATCCGTCATTATCCGTGTGCCAAAGAACAATAAACCCTCTTGCCTGAATGACTATCGCCCAGTTGCCCTCACATCTATAGTCATGAAGGTTTTTGAAAGACTTGTAAAGAGCCACATTTGCTCCTCCATACCTGATACTTTGGACCCTCTTCAGTTTGCCTATCGCCCAAATAGATCCACTGACGATGCCATCTCTCACGTCCTCCACTCTTCCCTCACACACTTGGACAGTAACAATGGGAATTATGTAAGGCTGCTATTCATTGACTATAGCTCAGCTTTCAACACTATAGTCCCCATCAAGCTGGCTTCTAAACTCACAGACCTCGGCCTAAACTCCTCACTCTGTGACTGGATTCAAGACTTCCTAACCGGCAGACCTCAAGTGGTGAAAGTTGGCCAGTTCACCTCAAATTCCATCACTCTGAACGTAGGAGCCCCACAGGGCTGTGTCCTGAGCCCCCTGCTCTACTCTCTCTAAACGCATGACTGCATGTCCTCTCACAACTCCACATCTATTATCAAATTCGCTGATGATACTGTGGTTCTGGGCCTCATCTCCAACAATGACGAGACCACATACTTGGATGAGGTAGAGAGACTCGCATCATGGTGCTAGGACAACTGTCTCTCTCTGAATGTGAGCAAAACTAAAGAGCTGACCATGGACTTTAGGAAGAGACAGCAGCGGCCCTACACTCCTCTTATGATCAGTGGGACCCCTGTGGAGAGGGTGAGTAGCTTCAAGTACCTCGGTGTAAACATCTCCGAGAACCTGACTTGGACTGGACATCCAAACACAGGTTAAGAAAGCCAGGCAAAGACTGTACCATCTGCGACAGCTGAGGAAATTCAGGGTCTCCCCAGCAATCCTGAAAACTTTCTATTCAGGGACCATAGAAAGTGTATTGACTCAGTGCATCTCAGTGTGGTATGGAAACAGCTCCAATCAGGACTGCAAATCACTACAGAGAGTTGTGCGCTTAGCTGAGCCCATCTCAGGGTCTGCTCTCCCCTCTCTGCAGGACATCTACCTCAAACGCTGCAAAAATAGAGCTGTCAAAATCATCAAGGACTCAAATCACCCTGGTAACCGTCTATTCACTTTGCTTCCATTTGGTAAGCACTTCCGTAGCCTGATGGCAAAAACTGTGAGACTGAGGAGGAGCTTCTTCCCCCAGGCCATCAGGCTCCTAAACTCTAACTCTGTGTCATAACATCACTTGACTCCATGTAAATATCACCATATCAATAAGCTATTCATAATTTTTTCTACCTCATATTGCTGCTATTTAAATACCCTGTACAACTTTTTTTGTGCATTCTTTTGCACATTCCTCTTCTATTACTATTTAAGTCAACAACATACTGACCTGCACATTTATATTTATATTTTTTATCTTTTATTTTATTCTTTTATTTTTCTACTTTTCTTTTTCTTAATATTGGTATACTATATAATTGCACTGTCCTTGGAGCGGACCTCACTTACATTTCACTGCTGGTTATACTCTGTATAATTGTGTATGTGACGAATAAAAATCTTGAATCTTAATTTTTAGCTGCTACCATGTTCTTGTTCCTTTTTTTTATTGCCAGGGGGTACCATTAAAATAAATATTAGTTCAATAATTTACAGTTTTCACCTCTGATATTATAAGTTATTAACAGTTATTAAGAATTAAACTTACGTATTGCTGGAAGTACGCAGACGTCTTTTTGTCGGGTGCTGTTACCATGGTGAATCGTAATTTTGGCGCTCCACTGATCATGACTTTTCATAGTCGTGGTGCACGCACTAAAGTCAGTCAACCTACTCGCAGTTTAATAAACTAACACAATTCAGCCGTTCTGAAACCGAAAACTTTGAGTTCCCTTTCAATTCGGTCACTCTACATTGCTATGGGAAATACCCTTTCCTCAAATACTACTGAAGCCTTATTGAATCACGCCAGTGAAACTGGCCAGTGGCGTTCAAGCTCGCGAAATATGAGTGGGAATCCCACTCTGTATAAGGCAGTGCTTTTATGTCATCCATTCAGAATTTTTTCCTTCAGCCAACCTTCTACGAGAAGCAAGAAGCCTATCATCAAGACTACTCACCATGATCTACACGCTGCAGCGGAAACGCCTTCTCTTCCCCTGCTGTGTTCCGGTGAGCTTCAGAAACAAGGATGACCTGTAATTGCCTCTCCTGCCAATCGACTCTTCTGCCTTGGGGGGGTCGGACTGCCCCCACTGCGGGGATATGAGTTTCCAGACTCTCAGGCTCCGTGTGGCCTTTGACCAAGGCGATGAACTCGCTCAACTAACTCTGCCGCGCTCTTCCTCTGCAGCCTCTTTCAAGTTGCGGTTTCAAGTACAGCAAGTTTCTGATGCAGATCTGTCAGGATCAGGTGACGAGCCCGTGCCGGCTCAGTGCCCACGCGCTCCTCACCCCCCTGCTGCAGGTCCCCTTCCAGTGTGCTTCATGACCGCTGATCTCCGCCCCTCCCCTGACGCTCAAGATGTGTTGTCTTTCGGTGCCATGGAGGGTACTGAAGAGGACGATTATTGCCATTTCGGTGGCAGCGTTTGCGAGAGAGGAGTGGTCAAACAGACCGCTGGATTACATTGCGCCCCACGGCAAGGATGCGGGGGACCTCCATCACAGTGATGTCGAGCTCCTAAGCGTCTTGTCCAAGGCAGTGGATGAGCTCGGTTTGGAGTGGGCGCCTCCTGCCGAGCCAGCCAGAAGCTGTCTGGACGAGTGGTACCTCCAGTCGGATCGCGGTCGAAAAGATACCCCGTTTTCCCCAAGGTGCACGACGAGATAAGTCCTGGAGCGCGAAAAAAAAAAAAAAACGCTCACCAGTCGGGATCTTCCCTCCTGTCTTCTGTGGACGGAGCTGACCAAGTGGAAGAAGCCGTCGCTGCCCATCTATGTCCTTCAGCCGTGGCGAACTGGAGAGTGAGAAACAACACGTCTCTCCCCTCTAAACCACTGCAAACCTCGCCGGCAAGGCTTTCTCCGCAGCGGGCCAAGCAGCTTCAGTACTGCAAATGATGGCGATACTCCAGGTGTATCAGGCCAAGTTGCTCAAGTCTCTGGATGAGGACGGGCCAGACCCTGAACTGTACAAAGAGCTCCGACGCGCCACAGATTTGGCCCTTAGAGCGACAAAGGTGACGCTCGAGCGATCGGCCACAATATGGTGAATTTTGTGGTGCTAGATCATCACCTGTGGCTTGCTCTGACCGATATAAAGGACTCCGAGAAAATGGCACTCACTCTCACACTCGTGTGATATTAAACTCCCCGCCCCCCAATGGCGAGTTATCCCTCACGGTGTGCAGTCTCAGAATGCCTCAGTTCTGCGACAGGACATACACAATCTTATTGCAAAGCACGCTGTAGAGACAGTGCCCCTCACAGACCGCGAGAGTGGCTTCTACAGTCGCTATTTTCTGGTGCCAAAGAAAGACGGCAGACTCCGCCCAATCTTGGACCTGAGACCGCTGAATCGCATGCTTTCAAAGTGCTAGTTCAAAATTATTACGCTGAGATAAATCCTCTCACACATCAGACAAAAAAAGAAAGAAGCGGGATATTGCTTTATCCCCGTGGATTTAAAGTATGCTTATTTTCACATTCAGGTAGCCTCCCGCCACAGGCGCTTCCTGAGATTTGCATTCGAGGGGATAGTGTACCAATTCATGGCCCTGCCCTTCGGCTTATGTCTGGCCCCTCGTGCGTTTACGAAATGCATGGACGCTGCTCTCTCTCCTCTGAAGCAGAGTGGAATGCGCATTCTGAACTATCTCAACGACTGGCTAGTCTTAGCCCAATCAGAGAGCGCACTGCTCAGCGACAAGTTCAGACTCCTCCCTCATATTTATATCTTAGGGCTGATTGTAAATATGCAAAAGAGCATGCTGGTACAGAGTCAGAACATCTCCTTTTTAGGAGTGGAGCTGAACTCAATCAATATGCGAGCGCGTCTGTCGGAGGAGCTCTCACAAAAGCTGATCAACTCTCTTGCAGTCTTCAAATTAGGGCATTCTCCCCCGCTAAAATGCTTTCAGAGGACGCTGGGCCAGATGGCTGCTGCCTTGACAGTGTGCAATCTAGGGCTCCTACATGTGCGACCACTTCAGCTCTGGCTAAAGTGCCGGGTGCCACAGAACGCATGGTGCACGGGTACCTTGCGCATCAAAGTGACGTGCGACTGTTTGCATACGCTGACCCCTTGGTGCAATATGACTCTGTATCGCCGGGGTGTTCATATTTGCCAAGTGATCAGGAGAAAGAATTTTACAACAGATGCATCGAGCACGGGCTGGGGAGACGTATGCGATGGCAGACCAGCCTTCGGGACATGGTCAGAAACGGAGAAGTCATGGCACATAAACTGTCTGGAGCTCCGTGCTGTACACCTAGCACTCGAGTGCTTTCTCCCAGAAATTCTTCAACGTCACGTTCTCATCAGGACGGACAGCATGACAGTGGTAGCGTTAATAAATCACCAAGATGGTGTGAACTCGCGACCACTGCTGCGGTTGGCGGGAGACCTCCTTCTGTGGGCAGATTGACCTCCTCCTCTCCATCTGGGCAGTACATGTCCCCGGACGCCTGAACTACGGCGCAGACTTACTGTCGAGGGCGGGGTAATCCATGGGGCGTGGAGATTACACCCTTTGACAGTCAATATGATTTGAAGTGTATTCGGCAGGGCGGAGGTGGATCTCTTTGCAGCAGCAGAAAACACTCACTGCCCGCTGTTTTATTCACTGACACACTCTCCCCATTCACAGCTGGCCAAAAGTATGCAAGTATGCCTTTCTTCCAGTGAAACTTCTGCTTCGCGTGCTTTGCAAAATCAGAGAGGAAAAGGTATCTGTTCTGTTAGTGGTACCGAAATAGCCCAATCAGCCGTGGACTATCCCACTGAAGAGAGACCTCCTCTCTCAAGCACAAGGAACGATATGGCACCATCGTCTAGTTGTGTGCAAATGCTCACAACACAAACAAAGAAAGAAACGCACTGCAAATGCTCACAACACAACCTAATAAAAAATTGTATTTGCAGCGTGTTTCCTTGTTTCGTTGTGTTCTTGTGAGTGTTTGCAGTGTGTGTTGTCAAATTGACAGTTGTTTTCTTAATTTGCAGGTGTTTTTTTTCTATTTGCAGTGCGTTTCTTTATTTGGTTGTTTTGTGTGCATTTGCAGCACGTGTGTTGTCAAATTGACGGAGTTGCTTTCTTAATTTGCAGGTGTTTTTCTATTTGCAGTGCTTTGAGCTCTCTCGGCCACCGTACTATTACGATGCAGTGAGATTTGATTTTGATTCGATTAGATTCAACACAATGCGATTCGATGCAATACGATGCAGTGGAAAAAATATGATCACTTTTATTTCTTTGGTTCAGACAGACAGCAAATCATAAATTAACTTATGTGTCTTCTGACTTCTAACGCCTCTAGGCCTGTTTCAAAAAACAAGTTTACCAAATAGGCCAGGCTTATTTCAGTTAGTCTGACTCCCCACCTAACAAAAACGAGTTGTCAGTACGTTTTGCTAACATTCCCATTAAGTTATGAAAACGTTATTTCGGAATGTTTTGTACACGTTGAAAACTTGCAGTTTTTTTTATGTATTAAGAACATTTTTTTGTGGGGTTTCTGCGAACGTTACAGGAACTTTCCATCCTACCATTTTGAAAACGTTATGAAAATGTTATTATGGAATGTTTTGTACACATTCAAACTGTCCAGTTTTTTTTAATGTTTGAGTAATATTCTAATCTACCATTGTCATAACATTATTTGAGAACATCCAAGTCCTACTTCTTGCCTTATCGTTCCGCAGTCGTTTTCCTATTTTTGTTTTTTATCCGCCATCTCTATCTTTCTGTCGCTCGGCTCGGCTGTTTACTGAATGCTCTCTCCTCCATATCATGAGTAGACACACCCCTTACTGCTGATTGGCTACACGCTTGTTTTGGTACTCGGCCCCGACTCAGTTTTCTAATACGTTTTTGAAAAATTACATACCCTGCCTTTAACAGCTGTCAACCATATCGGTACGCTGTCATATTTATACAGCACATTTTTTATTTTGGTCGCGCATGCGGACCTGCGGACCACTTATGTGCACCCCTGTATATGGGTGTTTCTGCAACTACGGGCACTTTTAAGTCCCATCAGTGAAATTTTTGATTTGTTCAAATTTGTCATAATGATGATTTATAAATATATTCACAGTGTTATTGCACACTTTGACAAAAAATATAATTAATGATTAATGTGATTTAATATAAAATTAAGAAGCACTTATTGGTCCAAACACCATTTTTGGTCATGTCCCACAACTCTGGTCACAATGTTGAGATATGTAAAATAAGTTAATTGAATCACAGTTTGACATTATTTCAAATGGAATTGTTTAATATACATATTAATTTACAGCATCTTAAATTTATTTTGTATTATTTACTGATAATTTTTATTATTTTTTTCAACTAAATGTGCCTGTCCCACACTTTTGAGTCCTTACCGCAACAATGAAAAAAGGCTTTTATTATGACATTTTATCAAAGAGAAACAAGCCTAGTTTCTATGGAAACAGAAATTAGCAGGTGAGCGCATTGCTGACAGATTGGGCCACCTTACTACCTCACAAGATCCCAAAAATATAAGGTAAATATTATCTTTTCTGTATCCGTATTTGCTGTGTCCCCTTACCATACAGCTTAGTAATTCTGTACTTTGAATTACATTTTAAAAATTAATGTATATTACGTTTAATTCAAAATGAAAATTTTGTCATTAATCACTTACCCCCCTGTCGTTCCAAGCCCGTAAAAGCTTTGTTCGTGTTCGGAACACAATTTAAGATATTTTGGATGAAAACCGGGAGGCTTGTGACTGTCCCTTTGACTACGAAGTAAATAACACTGTCCAGGCCCAGAAAAGTCAAGTCAAGTCACCTTTATTTATATAGCGCTTTTAACAATAGAGATTGTGTCAAAGCACTTAACAGTATCAAATTGGAGGATAGAGTGTCAGTAATGTATAAAAATAAGATTAAACACTCAATTTTCAGTTAAGGCATTTCATTATTGAATTCAGAGAAGTCATTGTCTAGATCAGTTTAGTTTAAATAGTATCTGCGAAATCAAACTGACGATAATCACTAGAAATTAAGTGTCCCCAACTCAGCAAGCCAGAGGCGACAGCGGCAAGGAACCAAAACTCCCTCTGTGACAGAATGGAGAAAAAAAAACCTTGGAAGAAACCAGGCTCAGTTGGGGAGCCAGTTCTCCTCTGGCCAGGAGATAATTGTTTATTTATTTTTTACTTATTGTTTTAATAAAAATGTTAAATGTATAATGTATTTATTTCTATTTTATATTGTTGCAATTTCTAACAAGAATAGTATTATGTAGTTAGGCATTTTATTATATTTTTAGTTATTTTCTTTTATTTTTAGTATTATTGTATTTAAGTCGAGGTCTTCACTGAGAATATGTCCCTGGGGCTCATACAGGTGTCCCGGCCTCCACCGACGATCAGGGAGACATCATTTCCCGGCGCCGATCCACCATCTGATCCGGTCACGGACTGAGAAACAGAATAAGAAAGAAACAGACAAATATTAGCGTAGATGCCATTCTTCTAACGATGTAACGAGTACATCGTGTGTTATGGGGAGTGTTCCCAGTTCCGGTTGATCGAATTAATGCAGCCTAACAATCCTTTAATGGATTTGAATAATAGAAGCGTATTAGTGTGCGATGTGTAAACCAGGTTAAAGAGATGTGTCTTTTAATCTAGATTTAAACTGGCAGAGTGTGTCTGCCTCCCGAACAGCGTTAGGTAGATTGTTCCAGAGTTTGGGTGCTAAATAGGAAAAGGATCTGCCACCCGCAGTCGATTTTGATATTCTAGGTATTATCAAACGGCCAAAGTTTTGAGAATGCAGCGGATGTGGAGGACTAGAATGTGATAAGAGCTCGCTCAGGTACTGAGGAGCTATGCCATTCAGGGCTTTATAAGTAATTAACAAGATTTTAAAATCTATATGATGTTTGATAGGGAGCTAGTGCAGTGTTGACAGAACCGGGCTAATATGATCATACTTCCTGGTTCTAGTAAGAACTCTAGCTGCTGCATTTTGGACCAACTGTAATTTGTTGATCAAGCATGCAGAACAACCACCCAATAAAGCATTACAATAGTCTAACCTTGAGGTCATAAACGCATGGATTAGCATTTCTGAATTTGACAATTTAGATATGATTTTGAGATGGAAAAACGCAGTTTTACAGATGTTAGAAACATGGTTTCAAATGAAAGATTGCTATCAAACAGAACACCTAGGTTCCTAACTGATGAAGAAGAAATGACAGAGCAGCCGTCAAGTGTTAGATAGTGTTCTAGGTTATTACATGTGGGGTTTTTAGGTCCGATTATTAACACTTCTGTTTTTTTCAGAATTTAGCAGTAAGAAGTTACTCGTCATCCAGTTTTTTATATCGACTAGGATCAAATCGATCCACCGTAGCAAACAGCGAATATTTGTGCTGTTTAACGCATTTGAAACATTGTGTTTTCCTCAGTGCATAACTGATACGTCACAGGTATATTTTTTACATCTGTAAATGTCAGAAAGACATGCAAATATATCCATTTAGCTGTCAGGAGTGGGCGAGGCTTATGCGAGAGAAAGAGCGCTGAGGCGCGCATGCGCGCTACACAGACAGAGCAGAATAGAATACTAGCGCAAGAATTCTGAATAAAATATACATTCTGCTAAAATATTTGTTGTTGGACATTAAATGTGATGCGTAGAATTTTACTACATATAAGTGTATTTTTATGATAGCAGCAACTGTTAATCACTAGCTCAAATGAGTTAAATGTGTGTTCCTCTTATCAGTTAAAATGTACTCTGATTTCTATTATAAATTTACATTTTTAATTCAGTGATTTTAACTTTTGATTGTGTTTTTATGCTTTAAAGAGACATTTTAGATTGTAATGTTTTAATGTTCTAATAACCATAAAAGGTACAGCTGTCATAAATTCAGAGAGAAAGGCTGCATGGCTAGAAACTTCTGATCAACTTCTGATTTAACTATGTTAAAATGTCATTCGCCTACATTTTGGGCACAATACATTAAATACAGTTGGTTGTAGCCTATTTTTTTTTTTTATTTGATTATTTAAGGTGTATTTTCTGTTTTTGGACCGATAATAAATTAAACTGACTGTATGTGAGAGAGTCAGTGGTAATATCGATGCGTTCCTATTGGTCAGTGTTAGAGGAGCTCAGCTTAGCCTGACAGTTAGCCTGCTCCGGACCAGGTTAGTTTGCCAGCATAAGTTGCCGGGGTAACTGAGTTTGAACTTTTTTAAGTTTGATTTATGAAACCAAATCTACCAAAAATAAGCCTGACTAACCGAAATAAGCCTGGTTTATACTCTAATCTTGGTTTATGGAACAGCCCCCAGGTCTACAATTTTGTCCCTAGTGTCCTTAGACAGCTCTTTGGTCTTGTCCATAGTGGAGAGGTTGGAGTCTGATTGATTAAATGTGTGAACAGGTGTCTTTTATACAGGTAACGAGTTTAAACAGGTGCAATTAATACAGGTAATGAGTGGAGGATAGGAGAGCTTCTTAAAGACGAACTAACAGTTCTGTGAGAGCCAGAATCCTTGCTGGTTGGTAGGTGATCAAATACTTATTTCATGCAATAAAATGGAAGTTAATCATTTAAAAATCATACACTGTGATTTTCTGGATTTTTTTTTTTTTTAGATTGTCTCTCACAGTTGAGGTGTACCTATGGTGAAAATGAAAGATTTCTCCATTCTTTGTAAGTGGGAAAACTTGAAAAATTGGCAGTGTATCAAATACTTATTTGCCCCACAGTATATATTACATTTTTATAAAAATTAAAAAAGAATAATGTATATAATGAACATTATTGTAACGTTGCGGTAACGACATTGTGTAAGAAGAGATGAAAAACATAAAAAATAAACATGTTCCAGATTAAAACCTCAATGACTCCATGCAATTTTGTTGACCTTTTTATATGTATTACAGACCCTGATGGTTAAAATTTAAATTCACAGGGGTTTATTTTTTTTTATATTTTGGATATATATGTTTGTGTGTAGAGTTAAGCAAAAATAAAAATTTTTGAAGAGTTAAAACATTTTTCAAAGAAGTGTTTGCTTTTGCAAGAAGTGTGACGTTTTGTATGTTGTGTGTGTTTTGAGAAATGGAGCCATAGTTTCAAAAACTGTGTAAGCATTTTGAAAAACTGTAACATCTTGAAATCCAGTTTGAAGGACTACTGTATATTGCTTAGCTATTGTGTCAAACAGACTTTGTCTGTAAATATATGATACTATAGCCCCAAATCTTTTTTATTCTTTGTTTTTCATAAACATTTAAAAAAAAAAATTATGTCTGCATAATCTTCCAGTAGTATCTAAAAACTAACTCTTCTGAAACAAATCAAATTTCATCTGATGTCATCAAGGCCGCAAAGGGCACTGGAAATAGCCACATTATTGTTATAATGCAGATTTATGTTAATGTAATAACAGTTATGGTAATAAACATCACAATTGGGATATGTGAAGATGCTCTTTAGAGTAGACTTGACCTTCACCCTTCAACCTTCACGTCTCAGTTGAAAAGTGGGTGCTGCTGGTGTTTCTGAGGGAGTAGACCTCCGAAATCCACTGTAAACTTACATTCAGCTCAGACACCATCAAATCAGCATATTCAGTTATTAATATTCTGTTTCTTCTGGAAATACAGCACTTTATGGAATGCTCAGAATAAGAGAATTAAACATGGTTCACTTTGAAAGTGAAAATATGTCTACCTCAGAGTATGAAGAAAAGTTTTGTAACAAGCAATCTGAGTCTAAAACACAAACAACCTTTTCTTCTAAAGTCATTTAAAATTTGAAAGTGTTGTGTATAAAGAGCCATTGTCATATGCCACCTTTCAGCTGAATGACAGGTGAACATTGAACCCAGAGTTTTGAAACTCTACTGTACACTTCTTGTCATCAGTGGAATCTATGAAAAGAGTTCAAAATTATCGATCCGGTTCAAAGCGAGTGCGTACTGATTTTGTTGAGAAGTCGGAATCAATGACTTTGGTCTTTTCACAGGCAGAATAAAAAGGAATGAAAAGCAGCTTTACCTCAGAGAAAATAAAGCAGCCGTCTGATCGCTCTAGGAATGAAAAGCAGCTTTAGCTCAGAGAAAATAAAGCAGCCGTCTGATCGCTCTGCAAACAGGTTTATTCGTGTGGAGCGTTTCATTTCCCACTGCTATTAGTGCCACCAGACGTGCTGTTGAGTGAAAAATACTCAGATTTTTGCTCTCTTCGATTCCAGGCTTTGGAATGATTTAGGGATGAGCACTTTAATGGCAATGACAGTCCAAACATTTGTCAAAAATGACAGTATTGGCTTGAGTCTGTGTAAATGGAGTGAAATATTGATGTTATGTTGCTTGTTTTGGAATTTGGAACCTTTAACAAGCAAATGGTATGCCAACGTACACAAGAACGAAGACCTTTTAATCGCGTAAATATTAACTGAAAACTATAGGAAGTGGTTGCACAAGATAACTTCAATCTAAGAGCTTTGTTTGTGCATTTGAAAAGAGACTAGTAATTTTGGTGAACTTTTGGTGCTGAAAAAGTGCTTAATCTTTATGAAAAATGTAGTAGACTTTACCATACGTTTAAAAATAGTACTTATTACACAAATAATATACTTATTACACAAAGAATATAGCTTCTTAAGTGCAAAATGAATGTAATGTTTTCGGAGACCTAGTTGTATGTTAATTGCAGTTACATAAAATGTGTTATAGTTTACAGTTTTTTCAAATTGCTTACACAGTTTTTGAAACTATGGCTCCATTTCACAAAACTGTACACACACAACCACAAAGCACCCACACAACATACAAAACATCACACACATCTTGCAAAAGGAAACACTTATTTGAATAGAGTGCAGTGAAGAACAGGAGTTCGTCAGAGCACTCACAGATCCTGTACATGCATGTGCACATATACACTGTATATTCAATGACTGATGAATTTTACACAGTTATGCAACTGAGCAATTGATGGAGAAGGGCTTTGGTTAGAGTGGTGACGAAGAACCTGATGGTCACTCTAGTTGAGCTCCATGATCATATGTGGAGATAGGAGAAATCTACAGAAGGACAAACGTCACTGCAACATCCACCGATCTGGGCTTTATGACGGTGTGGCCAAACTCAATCCTCTCCTCAGTGAAGACAAAAGAAAACACTCTTGGAATTTACAAAAAAGCACCTAAAGGACCCTCAGACTGAGAAACAAGATTCTCTGGTCTGATGGACCTCAATTCTAAGCATCATGTTTGAAGGGAACCAGCTCTGCTCATCACCTGCAGAGTACCATCCTAAAAGTAAAGTGTGCTGGTAGCAGCCTCATGCTATGGGGCTGTTTCCAGCAGCAGGGACTGAGGGACTCGTCAGAATAGAAGAAAAGCTCAATGCACCAAAATATTGAGGTAGCCTTAATGAAAACCCAGTCCAGAGCAGGAGAACCTCAGACTGGGCAGAAGGTTTACCTTCCAACAGGACAGTGACCCTAAGCACACAGCAAGAGTAGATTATACACAACGCTGTGAATGTCTTTGAGTGGCCCAGCTACAGCCTGGACCTAAACCCAATCAAATATTTCTGGAGAAACCTGAAAATGTGCATCTGCCCCCATCCAACCTGAAGTGCTTGAGAGGTGAAGAGGTGCGGAGACAAATGGCGGATAATTGCCAAATGTTGATGAGCAAAGCTTGTCTCAAACAAAAAAGACTTGAGGCTGTAAAGGTACTTCAGCTAAATATTTAGTTAAGGGTATGAATACTCATGCAATGTACTTATTTGAGTTTTTTATTTTTAATAAATTTACGAAGTTGTGACTTCTGTTTTTACTTTGTCAATATGGTGTATGGAGTGTAGATTGATGTGGGGGGGGGGGGGGGGGGAGTAATTTAAAGCAGTTTAACATAAGGCAGCAACATAAAATGTGAAAAAAATTAAGGGGTATGAATACATTTGTAAGGCTCTGTGTGTATACACTGAACAAAATTATAAACGCAACACTTTTGTTTTTGCCCCATTTTTCATGAGCTGAACTCAGAGATCTTTTTCGATGTACACAAAAGGCCTATTTCTCTCAAATATTGTTCACAAATCTGTCTAAATCTGTGTTAGTGAGCACTTCTCCTTTGCCGAGATAATCCATCCACCTCACCTTACATAACATCATCAAAATATTCAGAGAAACTGGAGAAATCTCTGTGCGTAAGGGACAAGGCCGAAGACCTTTGTTGGATGCCCGTGGTCTTTTGGCCCTCAGACAACACTGCATAACTCATCGGCATGATTCTGTCATTGACATTACTAAATGGGCCCAGGAATACTTCCAGAAACCACTTTCGGTAAACACAATCCGCCGTGCCATCTGCTGATGCCAACTAAAGCTCTATCATGCAAGGAAGCCAAATGTGAACATGGTCCAGAAGCGCCGTCGTGTCCTGTGGGCCAAGGCTCATTTAAAATGGACTGTTTCAAAGTGGAAAAGTGTTCTATGGTCAAAATTTTACATTCTTGTTAGAATTCACAGACACCATGTCCTCCGGGCGAAAGAGGAGGAAGACCTTCCAGTGTGTTATCAGCGTTCAGTTCAAAAGCCAGCATCTCTGATGATATGGGGGTGCATACGGTATGGGCAGCTTGTATGTTTTGGAAGGCACTATGAATGCTGAAAGGTATATAAAAGGTATATCCAGATGACGTCCATTTCAGGGAAGGCCTTGTTTATTTCAGCAGGACAATGCAAAACCACATACTGCAGCTATTGCAAGAGCATGGCTTCGTAGTAGAAGAGTCCAGTTCCTAAATTGGCCTGCCTGCAGTCCAGATCTTTCACCTATAGAGAACATTTGGAGCATCATTAAACAAAAAATATGTCAAAGACGACCGCAATCTCTCCAGCAGCTGGAAACCTATATCAGGCAAGAATGGGACCAAATTCCAACACCAAATATCCAGAAACTCATAACCTCGATGCCCAGATGTCTTTAAACTGTTTTGAAAAGAAGAGATGCTGCTACACCATGGTAAATATGCCCCCGTCCCAACTATTTTGAGACCTGTAGCATGCATCAAATTTGAAATGAACCCATTTTGTCCATAATTTTAAAATTTCCCAGTTTAAACATTTGTTATCTATAATCATGGCCAAAAATATTGGCCCCCTTGGTAAATATGATCAAAGAAGGCTGTTAAAATTTATATGCATTGTTAATCCTTTTGATCTTTTTCTCTAATACACATTGGCCACAATTAACAGCACCCTTATTCAATAATTTGAAACCTCCATATGCCAGTTTAACAGCTCTAAATTTTCTCCTATAATGCCTGATGAGGTTAGAGAACACCTGACAAGAGATCAGAGACCATTCCTTCATCCAGAATCTCTCCAGATCCTTCGGATTCCCAGCTCCATGTTGGTGCTTCTTCTCTTCAGTTCACCTCACTCATTTTATACAGGGTTCAGGTCAGAGAACTGGAAGGGCCATAGCAAAAGCTTGGTTTTGTGCGCAGTGACCCATTTTTGTGTTGTTTTTGGGGTTTGTTTGGATTATTGTACGGTAGGAAGATCCAAACATGGCCCATTATAAGATTTCTAACGGAGTCAGTCACTTATTGATTTTTTCTCTGTTGGTATTTGATAGAATCCATGATGCCATGTGTCTAAACAAGATGTCCAGGACCTCCAGCTGAAATATAGGCCCACAACATTAAAAATAAAGCAGTATATTTCATTGTACACATGGAGTACCTTTTTATCCCAGTGTTCACCAAACCCATCTTGAGTGTTTGCTGCTAAAAAGCTCATTTTTTAGTTTCATCTGACCATAGAAGCCAGTCCCATTTGAAGTTCCAGTCGTGTCTGATAACTGAATATGCTGGAGTTTGTTTTTGGATGAGCTAGGATAATTATTCTTGAAACCCTCTCTAACATGTGGTGATGTAGGTACTGTTTGACAATTTCTTTTTAAGGTTTTCTGACCCCGAAACTCAACTATTTTCTGCAATTCTCCAGCTGTGGTCCTTGGAGAGTCTTTAGCCACTCAAACTCTCCTTCTCACTGTGCATTAGGATGATATAGACACATGTCCTCTTCCAGGCAGTTTCGTAACATTTTCTGTTGATTGGAAATTCTTAATTATTGCCCTGATGGTGGAAATGGGAATTTCCACTGCTCTAGCTCTTTTCTTAAAGCCACTTCACTAATTTGTGAAGCTCAATTATCTTTTGCTGCACATCAGAAATATATTCTTTGGTTTTTCTCATTGTGATGGATGATTAAGGGAGTTTGGGCTTTGTTTCCTTTGTAAAACAGGAAGCAATGGCTGGATAATTTCATGTTCATAATCACCAAGAGATATAAATCAAGAGATATTTTACTCTTAAGAATTTCTAGGGGTGCCAATAATTGTGTCCAATGTGTATTTGAGAAAAAAACATTTCATAAGAATATTTCCCCCATTTTAAATTCTTATTATCCTATAAAAGGTTAGATTTTTGTGAATTGTTTTAATAAAAGATCAAAAGAATTAACAATGCAGATTAATTTTCACAATCGTCTTTGATCATATTTACCAAGGGTGCCGATATTTTTGGCCATGACTGTATGTTCTATTGTGAATAAAATATTGGCTCAAGTGATTTGAAATTCTTTAAGTTTTCATTTTATTCAAATTTAAAAACATTTCCCCAACGTCCCAACATTTCCAGAATTCGGGTTGTATACATACATATACATATATATATATATATACACACAGTGCCCTCCATAAGTATTGGAACAGTAAAGACAAAATTGCTCTGTTGGCTGTGGAGTCAAGACATTTGCAAATATGATTAAAAGATGAATATGAGACAGAATGTCACATTTTATTATTAGCCGTTTCAACACATACATGTTTTACCAAATAAAAAGAACAGCACTTTTATAGTTCATCCCACTCATTGATGTGAGAATAAGTATTGGGACAGTTGAACAGAAGGCAGATATAAAAGATTAAAAGCTATTATTTAGTTGCAGGTCCCTTGCGCACAATCACAGCAGTGAGTCTGTGACCCGCAGACATCAACAGACTCTTGGTCTCATCCTTTGAAATGCTTTTCTCAGCCTTTAATGCAGCCAATTCCAATTGTTGCTTGTTTTGGGGAGTTTCTGCCTTTACTCTCCTCTCCAGCTGGTGAAATTCATGTTCAATCAGATTTAAATCTGGAGATTGACTTGGGCAGGGTATTTTGGGTCATTGTCCTGGTGCAATATGAAGCACTTCCCAATGAATCTGGTGGCATTTTCTTGAATATTGGTAGGCAAGATGGTTTTGTACCCTTCCAAATTCATTCTGCTACTGTCATCATACATTAAGCCATCAGTAAAGTTGAGAGAGCCTGTTCCAGAGGCATCCATGCATGTCCCTGCCACGACACCACCACCTCCACCATGCATTACAGATGAGGCTGTATGCTTGGGATCATTGCAGTTCCCTATTTTTCTCCACATTTTTGCTTTCCCATCACTTAGTTAAAGGTTCATCTTTGTCTCATTGGTCCATAAACACAGATCCAAAACACTTCTGGCTCACCTTTGTGCTTTTTTGCAAACTGTAATCTTGCCTTTCTATTTTTGGTGCTGGTCAGAGGTTTGTATCTTGCTGTGTAGCATCTGTAATTCTGTGTCAAAGTCTCCTGAGGACAGTAAATTGTCAGTGCATCACCCCAGCTTTCTGGAAGTTGTTGGTGATTTTACAGACACGTCTTTTAGGATTCATTTTCACAGCTTTTATGATTTGTCTGTCATCAACTACTGTTGTTTTCTCAGCCGATCAGGTCGTTGTTGGTTGTTGGTGTCACTGGTGGTTTCCAAACTCTCCATTCCCTTTGTTTTTGCTAGAGCTCTAACTGACTTCCTCTTGTCTTTTAGATCCAAATTGCTTGCTTCTCTCTCAAAGTCAGCTCCCTCGTCTTCATCCTGGTTTGTGTGTCATCATCGAATGCAAGATTCAGAATACAGAAGTAATGGATATAACTCATACGACATTCCCTGCTTTTAATATCTGAAGAATTAATGCAACAGGACACAGCTGATCACTTAGAAAGACCTGTGAGGCAACTGTTCCAATACTTATGCTCACATCAGATAGAGGGATGAAACTCTAAAAGTGCTGTTCTTTTTATTTGGTAAAACATAAATGTGTTGAAACGGCTAAAAATAAAATGTGACATTATGTATTTTTGTCTCATATTCATCTTTTAATCATTTGTAAATGTCTTGACTCCACAGCCAACAGAGCAATTTTGTCCAATACTTTTGGAGGGCACACACACACACACACATATATACATACATACATATATATATATATATATATATATATATATATATATATATATATATATATATACACACACACACACATATATATACATAAAATATTGTATATATATATATTGTATATATTGTATTATATATATATAAAATACAATACATTAAGTCATTTAGCAGACACTTTTATCCAAAGCAACTTACAAGGACAATTCACTAAACATGCCTACGCACAAATTTTGCGTGATATTGACTTACGGACATTTTCACGAATAAATCATGATTCATCAAAAACTTTCGTACTAAAATTTATTCTAAATGTACGAAAAAATTCAAGAACAACTTACACGTACGCAATAATCATGTACGCCCGGGGCCTTAAGCATGTATAAAGAACCCTAGATATGTTATTTACAGGGTGGGTGAAAAGTATCTAGACATTAAAATTAAAGTATAATCAGAGGTCCAATTATATAAATAAATAAATAAATAAACAAATAAATAAATAAATAAATATATATATATAATTAGAGGTCCAAACAACAAATCACCTGATCTATCCTTATATAAACGGTGATTATTGTCTCACATTGTGTTTGGAGGCATGGCACACTTGGTACTGCTTGAAGACATCGCGGCGCGTACTCTAAGGAGAGAGCACGTCTTTAGAGAGCTCACAGATATGTTTGCTGAGAGTGACGAATGGCTGCTCAGTCGCTTTTAAATAGCACATTTTTCTGGCTTCCACATCCGACAGCAAAACCTCACGTTCTTTATCGTTAAAGTTATTTTTGTTTGTCTTTTGTTTCGGTGCCATAATTGTCTTTCTCTGGACGCTTTGCGGAAAGCCCTTATATGGAGCTTGTTTGGGCGTGTATTATGCTAATCACTAACCTCGTGCACGCGGGCGCTTATTTAGTAGACTCCAAATTCACTAACAGAACGAGTTTAAGAACAAGCTCATGTGCGTATGCACTTGTTGTGAATTAGGCGGAAAGTTTTCGTGAGAAGTTCAAATGTGAAAAACGTACGCAATTATTAGTGAATGAGAACCAATGGAAGCAATCAAAATCAACAAAAGAGCAATGAAATGCTATGACAAGTCTTGGTTAGCCTAACACAGTACAGGTAGCAAGTTTTTTTTGTTTGTTTTTTTGATACAACCTAGATGCATATTCAGTGTACACACACACACACACACACACACACACACTGAACATACAAGCTAAGTCAGAAAGTCAGCTTTATTTATAAAGCACTTTGCACAATATAGATACGATGTAAACAGAAATGCAAGGGTAAAAATTATTTATTTCTAAAAAACTTGAGTTTTGATTTCTAAGTGAACAAATAATGTATAAGTGTTTTCATACATAATTGCTGTTTGTAGGTCATCAGTAAATGAGTGTGGCATTAAAATGGCAGTGTTTCCCAAATTAAACAAAAGAGCTGTTAGTTTGTTTTACTTTGTTTTACAATATCAAATGTACTTTAAACATTTTAGTTTGAGATTATTACAAAGTGCACCTTTTAAAGTGTACTTAAGTGACACTTTAAAAGGTGCAGTCACTTTAAAAACAGTCATGAAAGTGTCTCTCTTTAACTACACTTGAGTTTATTTCATTAATGTTATATTATCTGTACAGTTTTTTAAAAGTGCACGTAAGATTAGAAGTACAAGTGCACATTCAGCACAATTAAATACACTTCTTTTTCACAGGGGAACCTCTGTTTACGTCATGGGGAATGTCCTTTTAACAGAGTGGTCCTCAACATCTTTGGACTTTCATACATCTAATAAAAATCAGCAAAACACCAGCTGAGTTAAAGACTGCCCATGAGAGTGCTCTGGACACATGCATCTGTCTGAGGCTCTCTGGATCTGTTTCTGTCCACTCAGCGGCTCTGGCTGCAGTTACTGATAGCATGTTGAGTTGTGGAGATCAGAGACTCTGCTCTCGTAATATCTGATCAGTTCTGACAGCAGCACTGACTCCGGCAGCGGCCTCCACCTCCACCCCCATCTCCTGCGGCTGCAGCGGCTGATTGTGGGGCCGTCCAACTGAATTACGGCCCAGCGCTCCGGAAGCACCTGCCTCCTCTCCAGGGCTCAACTCTCAGGATCAGGCTACACCTGATGTGGTTTTCATTAAACACATGCAAACTCACACAGAACACACACACCAGCAGAGCTTCCAGCAACTGCCAGTCAAGATATTCACATCTGTGATCCCCATAAAACGAGAACTGTGTGACTCAGCCTGACAAAATGTTTTAAACGCACAGGATTCTGCATTGTACACATTTGATTCCTCAGTGACCCTCATGAAAAAGTAGTATACTTTAGCATGCTTTTTTTCATGCTTTTTTAAATAAAGAAATATATATATATATATATAAAAAAAATACTTTAGTGAAAACGGAATGTAATGTTTTTGGGGACTTAATTGCATGCTACATTGAGGTGTTTTCAATTCCAGCCTCAGTATGAGTTATGAAGATGTGGTTGGGAATTGGTTAATTGTGCTTGGGGAAAAAATATGATCAGAAAATCGACTTGCCTAATAATTATGCTGTAGTATGTTAGTCAACACATAAAAATAAGTGTACTTCTTTAAAGCATGACAAAAACAAATAAATAAACATGATTGAATTATTAAAATGGTTTAAAATAAACTTTACACTTTCAAACTTTTAAAATTGTACTTGTGTGTTAAGAAACGTCATTATAATTGTCTCTCTTTAAGTACACTTACGTTGGCTTTTATCTAATTAATAATAGTACATTATCTGCAAGTACAATTTTTTTTTTTTTTAAATATGCCTTTAAGATTTGAAGAACACTAAGTGCACATTCAAAACAATTAAGTCATCTTACAGGATAAACTGACCCTAAAAAGATTAAAATACTTAAGTCAAAATGTATGAATGTCATTAAATGAAAAGGTATCTGTATGCAACATTCTGTGTTTGTGAAACAGTAGTGGATCAGGTTGAGTTAGTGTGATTGTCTACACCTGTGGTTCCTCTGCTAGGACTTGAGGAGAACTGACTTCATACTTCCACTAAAAATCAACAAAACACCAGCTGATTCAAAGACACTGCACTTCAAAAGGGTAATGACTTCAAAGAAGCTTATATAAAAGATTTCTGAATCGACTCTAGGCACAAAGGAGCCACTGTCTAGTTTTTATGAAGTGAAATCAACAGTGGATTGTGCAGGGGTCGTATTCTCCAGGCCCTTAGTTCACTCCTCATCTCTGTTAACTCTAAGCAGTCTGAATACCAGTGCCATAGGTGCTTAAATAATCGAGGGTAATAACACACCGTTCCCACCGTCTGCCCAAGTGGTTATTAACTCTGATGTCAGTATTTTTTATTGTTAAACGGTTTTCCTATACAATATCTGTAATGCTTTGGCTTGAGGCTCTGAACACCCTGTCTGTCACGTGTGGCGGTAGATTTCATATTTCACTTCTTTTAGTCTTGTATATTAAACACACTCAACAGCCTTTGTGATTAAAGCTAAAGGGTATAAAAACATTACAACTGCATTTATAGCTTGTAAATTTAAATGTTATTTCAACAGCAGTGGCTGCTGGGGTTGATTTTATTTGGCAAAGAGTGAGAGAAAAACTGGAATGACGCCTGCGGCCTATGGAGTGTGTGTGTGTGTGTGTGAGAGAGAGAGAGAGAGAGAGTGTGTGTGTGTGTGTGTGTGTGTGTGCGCGCTGTGGCTCCGGTCCAGTCTTGTTTTCTTGTTTGTGTGTAAAAACAGACATTATAACGTAGCAGTAATGCAGGTTACAGGATTGTAAAAAGCTTGTGGAAAAAATGAGCTCATGCTGCTGGGAGCAAGTCTGCACTTCCCAGCGGGGAGAGATGAAGCCTGCCTTCCTCTCCAGAACCAGGCTCTGTCTTTTCTTTCTTCCTCCCAGGAGCAGACTGGAACTACAAATCAGCCTGGAATCTATTTGGTAGCTCATCACAACCCACAGCAGATGATTACCTACTATATGCATCACATATATGAAAAAAATAAATAAAATCCCTATCCTGTGTTCTGATATGCCTGAAAATAGCTGTTTTGATGATGACATTGGGAACAATAATGTGGTTTAAAGGAAGATATGAATATTTAAAAAGTATGAATTCACTGCATGTACATTTCATATGCAAAGTTTTTGATGGAAGTCTCTTATGCTTCAGTGTTTTCAGTGTCACATGATACTTCAAAAATCATTCTAATACACTGATTTGAAACTTTTCTTATTCTTTTTAATTATCAATGTTAAAAACAGTGACATTACCCTTCAAAACAGTTTATTTTTGTTTATTTTTGTTTATTTTTTTGTTTATTTTTGTTCTCCATTTAATCTCATTGCTGTCTAGGAGAAACATGTCAGATCTCATTTGTGATTTTTCTTTCCTGTGAGTCTCAGAGTTTCAGTTGCTCCCTTTTGTTGTGATGTAGGTTTTAAAGGAAGCTTTAATCTCCTGGGTCTCTCATCCTCTATAATGCCATAATCGCCTACTTATTACGGGGAAAATGACACAGGCTTTCTCCAAAACAGAATTAGCACAGGGACATGCGCTCTTTTGTAATCCAGCATTACATACAACTAATTGAAGAAGAAAATATCCCCAATTTCCTGCAGCAGTGGCTTGTCGTGCTCGCTCTGCATGAATGCATACTTCACACAAACACACACACTCACATCTGAGAGTCTTTAATAGGTGCTTTTATCAGGGCAGTGCTTCCTGCTGCGTTATTGTATGAAGATCCTCATGCGAGGTCTGTTCTGTGTGAGTGTTCATAAAAGAGAAGGAAAAAAACAGACAGACTGCTTTAGATGGAAACCGAACTGAAATACTGGATAACATATCGAGTCACTTTATAATTAGATGTAAACTTCTTTATAAATGTACTGTATTTTTATCATCCAAGCTTGTTGCATTTCATTAGGGGCCAAGCACCGAAGGTGCGTAGGCACCTATTGTGTTTGTTAGTGTTATTATTCTTTTGCTTCTTCTTCTTCTTCTTCTTCTTCTTCTTCCGCCGCGATTCAATGGCAGCCCATAGAACCGATTGCGGGAAAGTTGTAAAATTTGGCACACTGATAGAGGCCAGTCTCACCATTAACCGTAGCAAATTTGGAGACTCTAACTCAAACTCTCTAGCGCCACCAATTGTCCAAAAATGCGATTTTGAAATGCTAATAACTTTTGAACCGTAAGCCACAAAATGAAAATTCTTTTTTCCTCTGATTCCTTGGCTCATGCTGAGTCGAATGGACACCAAAATTCAAAAATCGTAAGGTTTAGTTTTTTCGCTATTTTCAATTGTTCGTAAAACCTACTCTTTCGAACTCGTCCTAGGCCGTTGCACCGAATCTCACGAAAATTGAACCAGATCATCTTCAGACCATGCTGGCAAAAAGTTATGGAATTCAAGTTGATTTGTCAAACCATTTCCGAATAGCCCACGAACAAATTCTACGAAAACCACGTAAAAGTGAACGTGAGGCTATATCTCCGCAACAGTTTGGCCTATTGAGACCAAACTGGGTGTGTGTTGTAACAAGCATGACCTGAGACTACCTACAGTGTTTCGGCGCTGTGCCCCCTGGTGGTCAGGAGATATAAAAATTGCATATTTTTGCCCATAACTTCTGAATGCTCTGACCAAAAATCACAAAACTGGTGTCTTTAGATTCAGTACATCATGCCGAGTCGAACGATATCCAATTTTCCCAATTCGGCCATTTTGGGCGTCGGCCATTTTGAATTTACCTTTAAATTGCTGTATCTTAAGAACGCATTAGCGTATCGTTTCGCATATAATTACAAAAATGTTCGGTACCAGGCCCTGAATGTACACAAAAAATTTGGGGGCAGCGCCACCTTGTGGTCAAACGTTATAACGAAATTTCGAAAAATGCTAATAACTTTTGCGTACATTAGCCTATTGTTATCAAACTGGTATTGCTAGATTCCTTGGTTCGTGCCGAGAACATTGATACCAATTTTGCCATAATTGGCTGAACTTCCTGTCCGCCATTTTGATTCATGTTGAAAACCTACTTTTTCGAACTCCTCCTAGACCGTTCGTCCGATTTTCACCAAATTTGACTCTGATCATCTTCAGACCATGCTGGCAAAAAGTTATGGATTTCGTGACGATACACGAAACGGTTTTTGTTTAACGTATCAACAAATTTGCTGGAAAGATGCCAAACTGCATCTGAGGCTGTATCTCTGCAAAGCTTTGAGATATTTACACCAAACTTTGCATGTGTCATTGTCACCTCACTCTGACCAAGCCACGTCATTTTGGTCACAGCGCCACCTATTGGTCAAGAGTAATAGATCATTCAGTAACCATTGAATATTGAACTTACAGAAATGCTAATAACTTTTGATTTCATCATCCTATTGTCATGAAACTGGTCTCAAAATATTCCTTGGGTCATGCCGACAACATACATACCAATTATTCTATAATAAGCCGATCTTCCTGTCCGCCATATTGATTCATGTTGAAAACCTACTTTTTCAAACTCCTCCTAGACCGTTCGTCCGATTTTCACCAAAATTGAATGGGATCATCTTCAGACCACGCTGGCAAAAAGTTATGGATTTCGTGACGATACACGAAATGGTTTTCGTTTAACGTATCAACAAATTTGCTGGAAAGATGCCAAACTGCATCTGAGGCTGTATCTCTGCAAAGCTTTGAGATATTTCCACCAAACTTTGCATGTGTCATTGTCACCTCACTCTGACTAAGCCACGTCATTTTGGTCACAGCGCCACCTATTGGTAAAGAGTAATAGATCATTCATTAACCATTGAATATTGAACTTACAGAAATGCTAATAACTTTTGATTGCATCAGCCTATTGTCATGAAACTGGTCTCAAAATATTCCTTGGGTCATGCCGACAACATACATACCAATTATTCTATAATAAGCCGATCTTCCTGTCCGCCATATTGATTCATGTTGAAAACCTACTTTTTCGAACTCCTCCTAGACCGTTCGTCCGATTTTCACCAAAATTGAATGGGATCATCTTCAGACCACGCTGACAAAAAGTTATGGATTTCATGTCGACAGATAAAACCGTTTTTGTATAGTGCTGCTACAAATTTTAGGCATGTTGCCAAAATGAGTCTGAGACTATATCTATGCAAAGCTTTGACGTAATTACACCAAACTTTGTGTGTGCCATTGTCAACTCACACAGAACGCAACAAAGTGCTTTGATTAGAGCGTCACCTATTGGCCAAAAGTGATAAGCCATTTAATCATATTACTGGTGGTTTTATTTATAATTTTCAGCCATTTCAATTACAATCGTGCAATTATTGCTTTTGTTACTCATTTGGTCTGATGCTCCATGCCATGTTTAGCTCCTGACTTTGCCATTGGAGTGCTTGGCCCCGTGATTGCTGCTTGCAGCTATATTTCTGGGATTGTTTTCTTTCCAGATGATACATGAAATGCTACATTAAAGGAATAGTTCACCCAAATACTTGGGTGAAACTGAAAAATGACTCACCCTCAGGCCATCCATGGCTGTAGATGTAGATTAGTTTGTTTCTTTATCACAACAGATTTGGAGAAATGTAGCATTAAATCACCTGCTCATCAGTGGATCCACTGCAGTGAATGGGTGCCGTCAGAATGAGAGTCCAAACAGCTGATAAAAACATCAAAAACTTGTTTTGGACTGTTTTCGCTTGAAAGCAGTTTTTGCACTGGAGAAAGCAATATTTTGGTTCGACTCATATTTTATCCAGAAGCAACCGTTTTAAGTTAAAAGCTGATTTTTAAAAATGATTCTTATCACAAACATCCAGCTTTTCGCCTCACAAAATGTAAACTGATTTACTGGAGTGGTGTGGATTTGTGGATTATTGTGATGTTTTTATCAGCTGTTTGGACTCTCATTCTGATGGCACCCATTCACTGCAGAGGATCCATTGTTGAGCAAGTGATGTAATTTCTCCAAATCTGATCAGATGAAAAAACAAACACATCTACATCTTGGATGGCCTGAGGGTGAGTAAATGTTCAGTTTTGGGCAAAGTATTTTTTAAAGTTGTAGTCACATTTATTGTTGTTTGGCAAATTTTCATGGGAGAAATCCAGCCCTTTTAACAGTAATCCACATATTCAAGAATTTCATGTGGGAAGAAAGCATTTCCCAATGCAGGTGTTGCAACAGGTTCAAATTAGTCACATGGTTTTGCCACGGCTGCTTAGTTTGAAAATGACTTCTTGTGCTTCATACATCACTAAACTATTAACAAAGGACTGATCTTATTTTTTATTTATTTTTTTTATGCAATTTTGCCAAAATGTTGCTAATGTGACTATAACTTTAATGTTTGGCCAAAAGAAGGCATCCTAAAAGTCAGCTTCCTGGGATTTGGAGCAGAGCTTTTATCTGTTGTGAGAGTGTGAAAGTCTGGAGATTGGGATGTGCCCATTGGCTACCCTCTCTGCTCTTCATCACAAACACACACACACACACACACACACACACACACACACACACACATACAGGCCTCTCTGGGTGGGTAATTACAGTGACTTGTTTGATCAAAGCACAGGCTCGTTAGCATTCTGCCCTACAGTAAAAACAGCTGTGTGTGAGAGAGAGAGACCCGTGAGCCCCAGCTGTAGAATACACATGCTGTGTCATATGTAGATTCAGTGCACAGGGTAAATCCCACAGGTATAATCACCCAAATCTGCTCTCTCACCCAGCTTCTGGAGGACGGAGAGAAATGTGATGAAAGGAAATAGAAGGTTAAACCTTTCACCCTGTTCACCTTCCTCACCACAGCTCAATGATTTTCAGAAAGCATTGAACATGTCAATACTCCGTCTGACCCCCTGAAGTCTAACCACAAAAACCTGAGCTGTGAAGTTAAAAAGGAAAATGTTTGAAATGATTTGCTTAAAGGAATTTTTCTCACCTTTTCTCTCACCCACACTCTCAGTCAGCATGGGGCCAACTAATATAATTTACATAAATATTATTAAAAATACTATAAAAGTTGCGAGATTATCTATCAAATAACTAAAAATACTTTTAAAAATGTGCAGTAATATTTGACTCTTTTTATTGATCAAATACATGCAACCTTAGTGAACATAAGACTTTGGTAACACTTTATTTTAAGGTGTCCTTGTTACACGTTACATGTACTTACTATAATAATAATAATGAATTATGCATAATTATATGCAAGTAACACTAAGCCAAACCCTAATCATATAGTAAGTACATGCAGTAAATTAATATTACTTAGTACTTAAATGTATAATTACACTGAAACATGGACATAAAATAAAATGTAACTGAGACTTTTTTTCAAAAACAAACTTTTCAGCAGTAGTGTATAATTATTATTATAATTATTATTAAATTATTATTATCTTTTCTACACTGTCTACAAAAAAAAGTCCAGAATGCCTTTTTTCAAAGAAAGTAAATGGTGACTACAGATAAAAAAGGACAGGAAAGTATGGAAAGAGCTGGACAGTCTGTTAGTCTGTTATAATGGGAATCACACATGATTTGAGCAACATGAGGGTCATAAATTGATGACAGAAATGTTATTATGCAGAGGAAACTATGCCTTATCTGATCCACCAAGGTCTATGTGCCCTCAGTTCATAACTTGGGGAACAGCAGCGGTTAACCTGTGGCAGCTCAGAGGAGTCATATGCCAGAAGCTGGTCATTTGTGGCTGTCCTGCTGACGTTGATCAAGCTGTGGCCGTGGCTCCATGTCTTACTGTCCCAAAGACTCGGGCGGCACATTGTAACACATTCCACATCCTCTGAAATGTGCAGTGCTCTAACTGCCTTCTATAGTTTTACAAAGTTCACTTCATACTTTCTCTTTCCCTCTCTCTCTCCAGCATAGTCATGATGTCTCTCGGCCGGTCTGTCAGCAGGCTAATGTCTACGTATCGCTTCGTTCTGGTTTTTGCTGCAGGAGGTGAGTGAGGTCTGTCCTCTGCAGGGTGGGTAAAAAACATAGCTGTCCATTCCGTCAGAAAACAAGATACACAGCGAGAGAGTCAGCGTGGGTCTGATCTAAAGCTTTGGAGGCCTCCGATCTGGATGGCTCAAATCTTCCGGAACCACAGTGGAATCGCTTACTAATTATGGCTGAGGAAACTGATACCACTGTAGACCACTGTATAATAATGCATACTGTACACACATATGCTCGAGGGCTCACCACACACACTTACACAACCACACACACATCTTCCATTACAGCAGTTTTCATGAGCCATTATTTATTATATTGTTTATTTATTGAAATAAACTACAAATGCAGAAGTTATAAAGTAAGATAATAAAGTAAAATTAGAGAATAAGACTAATTAAACAAGTACTGATGGAAAATATATCTAAATATGGCAACAATTGCTATATATAAAATTTTAGGGATGGCAAATTTGTAAACTTTTTTGAAAGTCTTATGTTCACCGAGGCTGCATTTATTTGGTCAAAAATACAGTAAAAACAGTCATATTGTGAAATATATACAATTTCAGTTGTAATTTATTTTCTAATTGAATATATTTCAGAATGCAGTTTACTTCTGTGATGGCAAACGCACATTTTCAGCAGTCATTACTCTAGTCTTCAGTGTCACATGATCCTTGTTGAAGAAAGTCTCTTATGTTCACCAAGGCTGCATGTATTTGATCATTAAAACAGTAATATTCTCAAATATTATTACAAATGTATTCCTGCATCATTACTAGTCTTCAGTAATCCTTTAGAAATCACTCTAATATGCTGATTTGCAGCTCACAAATGGTTCTCATCATTATGAAAACAGTTTAAGATTTTGTCTTGTTTAATAATTATTGTGGAAACCATGATAAATAAATAAATAAATACACACACACACACACACACACACACACACACACACACACACACACATTTATGCATTTATTTCCAGATTCTTTGATGAATAAAAAGTTCAAAAAGAACAGCATTTATTTGAAATACAAAATCTGTAGCTTTTTAAATGTCTTTACAGTCACTTCTGATCAATGTAGTGTGTTCTTAAAGGGTTAGTTCACCCAAAAATTTAAATTAGTCCATGTTTTATTCACCCTCAATGCATCGGTGTATATGACTTTCTTCTTCCAGACGAATCCAATCGGAGTTATATTAAAAATTATCCTGGCTCTTCCAAGCGTTATAATGAGAGTAGGCGGCTGTTTTTGTTCAACAGTAGAAAAGTAGTCAAATAAAGCACATCCATCCACAGTAAAACGTGCCTCACACAGATTCGGGAAGTCTCATACACATAGGATGCTTTGAGGGTGAGTAAAACATGAGCTAATTTTAATTTAACTAACCCTTTAATTACTGACCTCAAAATTTTGAATGGTAGTGCAAGTAAACTAAAAACAGGGAAACATCTAAAGTCATTTTGGTTTATTCAAGTAAATAAAATAATTTATCATCACTGAATTAACCGCATAACTTTTTATGGGTTTACTCAAGTAGAAATACCACTTTTTCCAGTGTACTATGCAATAAAGACACAGAACTATCCCTCTCTTAAGCGTTTTAAAACAGCAGTCTTAACACTTGCTCTCACCCGACAGAACTACAAGTCAGAGACTGTCACTTACTGCTGCACTCTTGACTTCATTTACATTCCCATTGATGCCCATGACAGATACTTTTCTTACCAAACCCACATACAAGAATGTGGCAATAGTGTGTCGTGACAGTGTCTCCTGAGCAGGTAACAAAATATACAAATCAAAAGAGTGCAGTTGTCTGTCACAAACACATATTCAGTAACAGTTTTATTGCACATAAAGGTGGAGTACATAAAGTACACACTCAATTAATCTACTGTTGTTAAACTAAGATCATTATTATAATTAGCACAGAACAACTACATGTACAACTTTAGGCACTTTCACAGTGAATAAAAATGTCATTTTGTCACTTTATAAATATTTCCATCTGATATCATTTAAACAGTTGTTGTTCTAAGGCCACACTACTTTTTGTTTGGAAAAGAGCAGCATGAACGTTCTGTAAAACATATCCATTTTGGGGGGAACTATACATTTAATACCTTTATTTTGCTCCACAAATAGTACATGAGAGAGACAGAAAGATGTAAAGAGAGAATCAAAGGGAAAACAAGGGTGAGAAATTGCATCAATAGCCACTAAGCTTGAAACAGATTCACTCTCATTTGCATGTTTGGGGCAGCAGGAAGTTCAATATCATACTTTGATTGACATCTGCACTGAGTGTGTGTGGTTCTGTCTCTGTGTGAGTGTGTAGTTCAGAGTTCATATTTTGACTATGAGTGTATGTGTGTGTGTGTCTGAATACTGATGGAGAGAACTCAAGGTTTGATTGACAGATTATTTGGGTTGTCCTGAGCAGCAACAGGAGCTACAGCTGTGTAACCCCATCGACCTTGTGAAGACCTGCATACAGAACCAAAGGTCCAGTGGGTCCTTTGAAGGTCAGCGCATGTATAAAAATAGCTTTGAGGGTGCTCTGTTATGAAGGCTTCTATGGCTTCTACAGGTAACCAGTGTTGGGGAATCACTAGCTATATGTAACAGCATTACATAATTGATTAATTACATTTTAATTTAATTTAGGCTACAACCTGATTAAGGATTAACAGTTGAAAATATTTGTTAGAAATTTAGAAAAGTAATCAAATGTAATCACTTACATTACTTTAATAAAGTAATTGACATAGTTGCACTACTTATTACATTTTAAATAGGGTAACTTGTAATCTGTAACCTATTACATTTCCAAATCTTCCCAAATATGATCTATCAGCTCTGTTACTAAGAGATTTATTATTTACTGGTTTGTTACAGTCAGTTCTGTTACTATCAGTTAAACTCTTCATGTTACTATCAGCTTTGTTACAATCAGCTCTCTTAAAATAAAATGAATCGGTTATGTTGCTATCATGTCTGTTATGTTTGGGTTTGTTACTGTCACTTACCATCAGCTTGCTGTCAGTGTTGTGACTGTCAGTTCTTTTACTATCAATTACAGTTAGCTCTGTTACAGTCATATCGGTTAAAATCATCTTGGTTACTATACTGTTTTTTATATTTATATCAGCTCTGTTATTATCAACTTTGTTACTGCCAGCTCTGTGGCTATTAGCTCTGTTATTATCATATTCAACTGTATCTTTTACAGTTTTATACTACCAACTGTTACTGTCTGCTCTTACTATATTTTATATCCAAGTTTGTTACTGTCAGCTCTGTTACTATCAGCTCTGTTACTATCTGTTATAATACTCTGTTACTGTCCGTTCTGCTACTATCAGCTTAGTTGCTAAAAGATCTTTTAACATCAGTTCTGTTATTCTCATCTCTACTATAATAAACTCAGTTATCTCCTTTTTACAATGTACCTGTAATGTCTGTTACTATCATATCTGTTACTATCAATTATGTTACTGTCAGCTCAGTTAGATAAGGCATGTTACTGTCAGCCCTTTTAATATCAGCTGTTACTGTCAGGTCTGTTAAAATAGCTTTGTTAATATCATGTGTGTTATATTCAGGTTAATTATTGTTACCTCTGATAGTCTGTTTCTGTTAGCTCTGTTACTATCAGTTACAATACTCTAAGCTCTGTTACTGGATTTCCATTATTATTTACATTATTTCCATTGTCCATTATATTTCAGCCAAAATCACTGTAACATACAATCTATTATACACACATTTTTTGTACAGAATGAAAGTCCCATGACAGCTCTGGTATCATATGATAGATCAGTGGCTGATTGCATTAACTGCTTAGAGTAATCTTAAAAGTTAATCATCTAATTTTTTTCGGAAAGATTTGTCCAAACCTTTTGAAGTCAGTTACATAAAAAAGTAAAATGGTCTAATCTGAATCTGAAAAGCAGTTAACCACTTGTTAACCACTTGATTGTTACATAACACATGCAACTGTCCCCAGGTTTGTTTGTTTACAATCTGTTACTACCAGCATTATGTCAGCTCTGTTACTGTAATCTGAGAGACCAATACTTGAGAGACAAACACAGTATTTCTGTTTTTCTGTAAACACATGATTTTTGTATTTCAGTCAAATAGTTTTGTTATAGTTTACTGATAGAGATTGGGCTGAAAGACTGATATATTTAGAGCTTAGGTGAAACTGTGTAAACAATCCATTTATGGAGTCATTCATTTATGTGAATTTACGCACACAAAGAGTTTGATTCTGAGAATCCTAGTCAGTTCTGTGATTCATATGGTACTTGCTGATGTGCAGACAATAAGAGGGACACAGAGAATTTGTGTTATTTTACAAATTATAAGTTATTTTACAAATCTGAAGATTATGCACTAGCCACAGAGTGTGATGTTCTCACAGCCTTGCACACACACTGCTAAAAGACAGACCTGTGTTTTAGAAAGCAGTCTGCCTCCCAGGGGATTATGGGCCAGTGGTTACTGTTACTCTTTTCTCTTAAGATGTCAACAGCACAGAGATAAACCAGAGAGAGTGCCTCCTTACTCTCTGCTAATCCACACACACACACACACACACAGTGAGAGAGAGAGAGAGAGAGAGAGAGAGAGAGAGAGAGAGAAAGAGAAACAGAGAACCGGTTTTAGAAACATGATGAAGGAGATCAATACTGCCATCTACTGCTGCCTCTGCATCTGGCATTTTGTACTCCCTGGTGCTGTTCTCTTTACATTCTGTTCTCTCTCTCACAGTCCCTCCATTACACCATGCTCTGATTAAAGCTCGCTCTCTGTTTGAATTATGGTTGCTTTTCATTATTAAATGGGGGTCAGCACTTCCACCGTCTCAGTTAAGCAAATACAATCCTTCATTTAAAATATTCTTATATGAGACTCAAAAAATTACATTTTGAAAACTTTAAAGTTTTGAAAACCAAAACACCATAAAATTGTCATAAGAATGGCCCATTTGACTATATACTCTGAGAAACAAAGGTTCTTTATTGGCATTGATGGTTCATCTAACATCCATGGAAACTTTCCATTCCACAAAAGCTTCTTAAAAAAAAAAAAATAATTTAATTAAATGAGTAAATTGTCCTTTTTGGACATTAATGTACTTAAAACTAAAGAAGAATCCTACGGTCATCTCTCCTGTGGTCATTAATGATCACGTTGTTGAGGTTGCACATACATTTAAATACCTTGGTACTGTAATAGATGAAAAGTTCACCTTTGAGGCTCATGTTGATGCTGTGTGTAAGAAAGCCCACCAGCGTATGTTCTATCTGCGAAAGCTTTGTAGTTTAAAGTGGACAGTACTTTCATGAAGATATTTTACTCTTGTTGTATTGAATCTGTCATTACTTTCTCATTTGTGTGTTGGTATGGGTCACTTAATGTTAAAAACAGAAACAGACTGCAAGGTATTGTTAAAGTGTGTGGTAAGACTGATGGCACCACTTTAAATGATTTGAACGACTTGTATAAGGCCAGGACTTTGAAGAAGGCTGAGTTAATTATGAATGATCCCAGCCATCCCTTGCAGAATGTTTATAAGTTGCTTCCTTCTACTCGCAGATATTATTTGCCTTTATGTAGGACCAATCGATTTAAAAACTCTTTTATACCAGATGCCATCGGTCTCTTAAATTACAAATAATTTTACGTATATCATTAATGGAAGTCATTATTTTTGTTTGTTTTTGGTTGTGTGTTGTGGTACTTTTTGTTGTCGCATATGGTTTATTGCTGTGAAACAAATTGTCCTTCGGGGATAATAAATTTGACTAAGACTAAGTCTTAATAGTGGAAAAATAGTGGGTTTCTTAAGATTATTAAAATATGTTTACCTAAAAATTAATGCAGTTAATACTTTCACTGTGTTTTTACACAGAGGTGTTGCATGGCTTCCAGAGACTTGGTATATAGTGCTCACGGACCACATTCTTGGTTCTTTTATAGTGCTTTTGCATCCTAAGAAGGCCATCAAACTCATGTCTATTACCCAATTTCACTTCACTTTGGAAACACACACACATACACATATACATCTAGACCTCTGATTTTCTCACTCTAAAAGCATTTAGAATTTAGAAAAATTATTTAGAAAAAAACAACGTCACATCTTGCTTTAAGTTATTGCAGCAGGAGTGTAATTGCCTCAGGTGGTTTATTCTTGCCGAATAATTGTTGAGATAAATTCGCACTTAGAAACTACTGCCACTATCCCACTACTGTCAGAAGTGTCATATACTAGTTTTGTAAAAGTGTGACTTATTAGTGTTTTATTCTGACCCTTATTAATCTTCATGTCATGGTCATTTTTACCTAGTGGACAATAAAACAGACAAAGATAGACATTAAAGTAAGGGCTCAATACCTAGAAACCAGAAAAATCACCCAGAACCCTCAGTATTGTGGAGGACTGTTTTCAATTGGTGTAGTAAACAACCACTTAATAATGCCCTAGCAACAGCATAGCAACATGGTAAAAACACTCAAGAGTGTCATAGCAACTCGATAGCCATAGCAATCACCCACAATACCCTAACATCAAGCAGCAGGTTTTGCAAAAGCAGCATCACACACATTTTCACCTTTTTCCCTCAGAAAAGTTTAAATGAATTTTTCTGTGTGTGAAAGCTTAATAGCTCTGCTATAAGTTTCAATTGATTCTGTGTAAAATGACACATTCGCTTGTTGTTCTAACTCAAATTCTATTTGTCAAATTCTATTAGTTAATTTCCACAATGTTGTGTTTGTCCCATTTCTTATACAGTAATTATAGGCTGTAAAATTTTGGTGTTATGTCAGCCATCCTGCTCTCTAAATATTGTTAGGGCCACCAGCTATATTGACAAACACTCAGTCAAACACTACTTGTTTTGGTCACTTAATAAAAGCTGTTTATGGAAAAGCTCACATTTGACCGGCACCTTCTGATTCACAGCAGTTTTGAAGATTGTTGCATAACTCCAGACTATTTTTTATCAGATGCTAAGTGTGCTCATGTAGGCTGGTAGGTGTGTCAGAGAGAGAGGAGGGTCAGGTCTGCGGGGCGCTGACCTCTGTCAGGCCATAATTAGGGCAAGATGCCCTTCAGGACCGCGGCTGAGTGACTGCAGTGTGACTCTATTGAGTTTGACAGCAGTGTGTATACCTGCGAACTTCACTGTTGTGGCATGTGGAAACCGCCAACACACATGCTCAAGACCATTAAACATGCTTCTGCTGAATACAGTATAAATGTCCAGTCATTTTTAATCACTGACCCTGCTAAAGGTTAGTGATTTGAACAAAAACCTAAATACCCTAAACTCTAAATATTCAGCACATAATTATAGCATAAAAAGTTTTTTTTTCTATAAATAATTTGAATGAGTTACAATTTTATATATATATATATATATATATAGTTAAAGTTTAGTCATTTTGTTGTGTTTTTGTCATTTTCATTAGTTTTTGTTTTTTAAATATTTCTATAATTTTTATTTCAGTTTTAGTTTTATGTTTTACACTGCATATAGCATAAATAAAAATGAGAAATGTTGCATTGGCAGTTATATGAAATTATATGAAATTCAGTAAGTTTAGGGGTTTTTAAATTAAATTTAAGGTAATTTATTATTTTTATTATTTTAATTCAAATAACAAAAACATTTGTTAATGTTAACATTTGTACATTTTTAACTGTATTTAACTGTATTATACAGTTCTATTGACATGAAAATACTTTGGAGTGTATAGCAGAAAAGTTATGAGACATACCACTCCATAATTGCATCTTATTGTAAAGCTGTGTGCCACCTGTCACCATAAACCGGCCTGCCAATCATCGTGTCACAGTTAACGTCCTCATATAATTTCAGTTCAGTTAATTTACTCTGCTCGACAACTCTCTCCTCCTTGGAGAGAAAAGAAGTAGCACACTGATGTGTCAGTTGTGTTGTCTTCATGTTTCTAATATTTAAAACTTAGTATCTTTATAAGTTTACAGTCTTGACATTTTTTTTCATCAGGTTAGATATTGATTATTAATCACTCAAATCCCTTTATCTAAACCTCTCCACCATGTTTGTAGATTTTTATGGTTATGTTTAATATTCACCATTAGAGTGTGCATTAGAGTCTACGCTTCAAATTTCATAAATAGTAGACCATCTGGGTACATGTGGGATACTCATCTTAACATTCTATAATATAACTCTAATTCTAGTTTCAAACTAACTATTCAGGATGGATAGTATGGATTTAGCATGACTCTCTCACAACATTTGTGGTGAAGTTGCTAAAGAGTTAATTTGGTGTGATTTGCTTTTTCCGATTCTCTGATTGGTGGAGATTCCTCTGCAGAATCATGGTAATCCAATTTTCACCTATATACACACACAAAGTTCTAGCATGAAACAGATGGTGCAGTCCGATAGATCTAACTCGATATGACATAATGACATTATCACATGGCACAGCTGATTGGTTCTCTCCTGTATCGGTAGCCTTTGAGCTCGCTGCTCAACATTCATATACTTCGCAGTGTTTGCTGTAGCAGTAGCAGAAACCCTTCAGAAACCCTCCACCTTCCCCAGCTCCACTTGTATAGATCTGCTATGGAGTGATCATGTATGCTATGGGGGTTATTCATATTATATGTGCAGCAGCAATATTCCTTACATGCTCACAGCAGCATGTTGTGGATGTATTAGCATTAGCAAGTCTCGGTACTTGCTCTGCAGCAGCAGCGTGGCAGATCTATTCCGCCAAGACCAAATACATTAACATTGTCATGTTCATTATCATGCAAATCACTCCGAGAGTTGTCATCACAGATATATATATATATATATATATATATATATATGAGCAAGATCACACTCGTAGCTGGGTGATATTGCTTTATATCAGCATTGCTGTGATTGGGCCATACAATGGGCTTATTAATGACACTAAATCATTCGTATCACAAATCACAAGTGGGGACACTTAATTTCTAGTGATTATCGTCAATTTGATTTCGCAGATACTATTTAAATTAAACTGAGCCAGACAATGACATCTCTGAATTCAATAGTGAAATGCCTTAACTGAAAACTGAGTGTTTAATCTTATTATTATACATTACTGACACGCTATCCTCCAATTTGATACTGTTAAGTGCTTTGACATGATCTAAAAATCTAAAATACTAAAAGCTAAAAACTGTTAAAAAGGCAGCATTAGTCCAAATTTTGTTGCCCCGCCACGTGCTGTAGCCCTCCACCACAGTTACGCTAACAGACTAATTAGAGCTGTTGATAGATCACTGGCGTAGATAAGAGGAGTAATTAATGAATCAAAAGATGGATAGGATCTTTTTTTAGAGTAGCGGATATCCCTCTCGGATCCTGATGGACAGTCTTACAGCCTTTTCACGGAAACCGTTCGGATGTTTACAGAGTAGGACTCGACCCCGGGGGCGGCGCGGCCCTGATTAGGGTCCCAGAGCAGTGATAGATGCTCCCAAGTCAGAGGCCGCGCCGCCCCAGGCAGGACTTGGAGGGGATGCTCTCTCTGGGGACAGGAGGGGCGAGTTGGGCTCACGGGCCCAGTGAGGAGAGGCCCTGAAGGAGAAGACGTGAAGAGAAAAGAGGGTGGTGCTGGAGGTCAGGACCCGCCAGACTCCGTCTCACACCAACCCTGATCTGGACTGACCTTTGTGTTTCTGCTCTGAATGGACGCTTGTTCTGCCTGCTCTGTCACTCTGACACAGTGACATCACGCCTTAAAGAGACCTTTGTTTTAGGGTTTATGTAGCTGATTTAGAAACACTTACTGGGGTGCACAATCCTGATGTGACAAAAATTAGGGGCCAAACTCCTATCCGATTACTCCAAACAACCCCATACAACCCTGCAAATTCAGTCCTTAAAAGACCCTGAATATGTTTGTTTTTGCTCAGTTATCACAAAGAAAACAATCCGATGAGTTACAGTGCATCTATAAATATCTAAAGAGAGTGCAGATGCCTTTGAATGAATTGAGGAATGTTTATTTGTTATTGCCATGATTCATAGACACATGTTCTTGAGTACAGAGCCATATTTGTAAATCATTTGTTTCAAGATTTTTTAAATCTGTTGCTTGTCCATGCAAGACAGGTCGATAGTGTGTTGCTATGTGGTTACATAGCATTCAGTGGTTGCTAGGGAATTTTTGAATGATATTCCAAATAGAATGTTTTTTTGTTTTTGTTTTGTTTTTTCTTGTATTTTTGGATATGGGTTGTAGATTCCATAGACGATGGGAGCATATATCTTTGGGAAACAAATAAAAAGATAAAAGAGTACTTATTATGAAATATGAACATATTTACGAAATATAATATAATTAAAATAAAATACTTACTGTATGTATGAAATGACTGTAATGTTTTTGGGCACTTAATTGCATGTTATTGTTTTACGTTTTATAGTTAGCTGAACTTTAGTGTTTTTGACCCAAGTAGGACTTAAGTACATCTTTATATGTAATTTAATAATAACTTCTATTTTCTTTCAAAAAAAAAAAAAGTGTACTGCAGAATGTACTGACATATACTATAATTTGATTTCCATTGAAACACGTATGCATGTATTGAAATATATTTGTAATTACACATTTGTAATGATGAAGATGAAATTGAATACATTTAAAATATATTATCATTAAATGTTTTATCAAATAACACACTGCAGTTAAAATTAGATTCAGGTATTTTACATGTGCTTACGTATGTTAACCAACACATCAAAATACGTTTACTTCTTTAAAACAACAAAAGATAAATAAAACAATTTAACAATTTTAATTATTTTAAAGTGCACTTGTGTGTTAAACATAGTTATGAAAGTGCACTCTCTTTAAGTACACTTTCATTTCATTAATATTTTATTATCTGCTAGTACAGCTTTTTTAAATATATACTTTTAAGATTTGAAGTACACTACAAGTGCACATCAATACAATTAAGCACACTTCTTTTTCACTAGTGTAATTTTTAAGAAATGTCTTTGTTAAAATCCTCTCAAAGTTAAAATATGTGCCCCTGGTTCCACATCGTGATGTTTGTATGTGAGTCTGTGGTTTAGTAAGAGATGTAGAGTTGTGTGTGTGGGTATCAGTGTTATTCTGTCCGTATGTTTTTCTGTGTGTACATGTATTTGTTTGTGGCTAGTGCTCTCTCTCTCTCTGCTTGACTTATACTGCCCTGGTTTGGCTTCATTTTGAGTCTAACCACAGGCTTATTCCACCGCCCTTCTACAATGACCCTCATAAAGCCTCTCTGTGCTGTTCCTGGATCAGCTGTGCCGTCTGAAACACAATGCTTTAAAAACAGTTCAGATGGAGCGGTCTGATTCTAGATCAGCACTGCGGCTCTTCTGTCTGTTTTGGGTGTTGTCTTCATGTGAATCAGAGGGCTGGCTTGCATTAGCATTTGCAGATGAGCAGTTTCGGGAATTAATGTGTTCATAAAAAAGAATTCAGGAGAACTGAAAACATATGGGAACTTCTGGACAAAGATTATTGAAGGGATTTCCAAAGCAAGTCCGGAGTTTCCCTGTGTGAGACTAAAGACAGACACTGAGTTGATTTCAACAGGTGTGTGGATCAGGAGTAAAGTAGTCCCTCTTTTTGGACTAGATTGGAAAAATACAGTCTTTGAATAAGGAATGTTTTACACAAATATTCAGCATTTTAAAAATTTTACACTATACAGTGGATCTCAGCTTGTTTTGCTTCAGAGGCCAGATGTTTGGTAACTCAACAGTACAAAACCCGTTTATCATACAACACTACGTAAAATTCCCTATACTACGATAGACAATGTGGCACCACAATAAGGGGACACATTCTCTCAATATTCAGATTAGTGCTCAACCTATATGGGTTTTTCAGTGGACACATCTTAAACTATTCCCAATAGTAAATACAAGTATTCAGCCTAACAAAGAATCAAATACCAATAGTTATTTGTTGCTAGTGCAACATTATTTAATCCATGTCACAGTAAAGAGGAATTTATATGCTTTAAATTTTGAATATATATAACTGATTAACTCGAAGTGGCTATCACTCAGTTTGTGTGCCTTGTTATAATTAAATCATATTAGAGTGCTGAAGGGATGGGACATTTTTTGATGTCCAAAACCCAGAGACGAGTTAACATTTTAACACTTCTGGGTCCATTGTTCCTGAAGTCAATGGGTGGTTAAATGTCAGAAATTAGGTCTGTGGTTAAGATATTTTCACATTTTATTTTACAATATTTAAATGACCCCTTGTGCTTTAAAAAAAAGAAAGCTTTTACTTGCCTTGAAAAAGATGGTTCCTAACAAGCGGATAAACTAAATCTAAAATATATTTTAAAATGTAATTTATTCCTGTGATGACAACGCTGAATCTTCAGCAGCTGTAATCAAGTCATAGTGTAATAATATCAGCAGTAAGTACCTGAGAATGACCTTCATCTATATGGCTACATATAACTATAAATATTGTGTTAGATGATAGATCTTCCATTCCAGACAATATCTAAACATGTATACATGAAAAAGCATATTCGGATTGCAGCTCACCTTTTCTTTTTTAAAATTGCTGTCAGTAGGCTATTATGCTTTACACCCTTTTTGAATCATGCATAGCATGATGAGGTTCTTCTGCAGCATTATGATAGAGCTTCTTTGCATTGTAATAGATTTGTTGTATAGGTGACCCCTGCTGATGTCATCAAACCGTGCACGCGGGACAACGAGCACCGGTGTGATTGACTGCTTCAGAGAAATAGTGACTGAGGAGCTTCAGAGCTCTGCGGACGGGAGAGGAGCAACAAACACACAGCCGCTATGTCTCACTATGGTAAAATGAGAGGTTTCACAGGTGTAGGACTCCTCTAATTGAGGTCTGGAAGATGTGTGTGAGATTGCATTTGAAGGAGCGTTAAGTAAAGGCTGGACGCACTGTAACCCCGGCTCTTGTTTCTTCACTCAGCACGTGTTTTCAGATCATCTCCACAGTCTGCTTTAACTCTAGCGAATTTCTGCAGAGATTGTTTCATTCACTTTGGAGGATAATCCCTCCAATATTTTATTCTGCTGGATGTTTTAAATTTGCTGTATATTGAGACTAAATTTATTTTAGGCACCAAAAAACAAACAAAAAATATATATATTATTGTGTATTTTATCAGATGTTTTGCCTCAGTGTCAGATCTTCCACAGGTTAATGCAGTCTATGCTCATCAGTCTTGCATTTATTTGATCAGAAATACAGTAAAAACAGCAATATTGTGAAATATTCCAATTTTAAACAATTGTTTTCTATATTAATATATTTAAAATGTAATGTTTTTGAAGGTTTATTACACTGTGGCGTCCACAAACATTACAACATATTTTTATGGCTTGCGTCATTTTTTTGTCATATTTTTTTTAATCTTCCAAGTAGAATCCCACCACTGGTTTTACTGCTTTTAATAACATGACACATCAAATAATAATGATATAATGCAATATTTTAATACTTCTAAACAACAAAAATACAATATACTACTAATCTACTCTCTACTATATATCTACTATTAATAATTTACTAACCAAGTTGATAGTAAATCTGTGGAATTTTCAAGCAATGGCTTTATTAAGAAAGTATAAAGGCTGAAGTATTTTTTTAAAAGATTATGCCTGCTTATGGGAACATGGGATCTAACAGGAAATACAAATGTTTTATTTAATATGAAAACAACAACAACACATTTACAGACTTAGGATATTTGGTTGAAATGCATTTGATTATTGCATTGTCATTTATTGAAATAAATTTCCATGATTACTTTTCAAATGCAGAATTTATTGGACATTCCATTAAACGTGGAATACTGTTGGAAATAGCTGGAAGCAACGTTTCGAAATCTTTGCAAACCTACTTTCTCCTTGCAAAATACTACAGGAAAGACTACGGGATGACTTCAGACTGATTGGAGGTAAATCACAAGAGATTTGGCTTCGAAAACGAATTCAGATATACAAAGACATTCAAAGAGGTTCTGCAAAAGTTACCATTAGCATTTCAAACAGGTGTGAACACTGGAAGAGGAAGACCTTGATCTCTAAAACAGACACTTTAAACAGTACAGAGAGTCTAAAAATGAACCCGCTATATTGATATGCATCACAAATACGTGCCTCAGCTGAGGTGAAGAGGAACAAGATTGGAAAAAAGTCACAAATTATTCCAACATTTGGTCCACAGCTAGACACACCAAACTCGATACTTGATGCTGAATTTGACCCACTGACAAGATCTGAAAGAGGTAGATCTCTACAATTCTCTTGGTCTGTGATCAAGTAAAAAAAAAAAAAAAGGTACGACGGTTCACTAGTATTGAGAATAGTACCGATGTTAGGGTAATTCCGACAAAACCTCTCATTAACATATTTCACCCCAAAATCAAAAGGAAACAATTACATGTGAAAGAAAATGAAGCCTATTTTATGATATTTTCTACTATTTATGACATCTAGCACTTAAGCACATTCCCTCACCCACAATTCTATTTTACACTAAAAACCTGTAATACAAAATTTGTTATACTAAATCTGTGTAATTTGAGGCAGCAAATGTATTCCTTTAAACCTTTTGCTTTACATCAAAATGTGCTCAACTGTCATAAAAATAATACAAAAAACAGCTTCACTTTCTTTATGCAAAAAATATTGTTTCCTTTTTTTAATTCTGGGGATCCGAGGTTTAATATTTCATATTTGGCTGTGCACAATAAGCTGAGAGTTTAGCACGCTCAGAGATACCTGGATAGAAACAGAAACATTCATTATGGTTTTGTTTTTTGCATGCAAATGTTAAGGCTTCTGGTCGCACCTAAGGTCAATGTTTTGTATTTTTACTCCAAACAAAAGTTTGAATCAAAGGTTTTCACACAGAAATCATTTAATTTCCAAAGAGAGATGTGATAACAGCTTTCTGAGATCTGCTGGTTTGATGACGATCAAGCGGCAAGGCGCTGAGCGGCCAGTTCCTCTGCATCATCGCGGTTCTCGTGGATCTCCGCCAGCGTCCGCACAAAGCGGGTCCATTCATCGTTTCGTGGGACTGCGATTTGCTATGGTAGAACAGAGAGAGAAACATAATACAGAGCGTTTTGTAAAGAGGTGTAAAGTCTGTTGAGGCCACACAGCCGACGATCAAACTACTCTGAGATTGTCAGAGTGAACTGACCCCTGCCTAACAATCGTCCATCTTGTTTTTCTACTCTATCTGCTGAGTGACAGAGGCCCCCTGTGGCCCCTGAAGGGCTGTGCTGTTAGGGCCCCTCTCTGACAGACATATAATTGTAGTGTGTCATCTTTAGAGGCTCGGAGTGGGCTTTTTACACGACTATCTCAGTGACAGAACAGGAGCGAGAGAGAAAGGTGTTACGGTGTAGTGGGTCTGTGATGTGTTTTAAAGGGATAGTTGACCCAAAAATGAAAATTATGTCATTAATTACTCACCCTCATGTCGTTCCAAACCCGTAAGACCTTTGTTCATCTTCGGAACACAAATTAAGATATTTTTGATGAATTCCGAAAGCTCTCTGACACTCCCATAGACAGCAGGGGTTTTAACACGATCAACGCACAGAAACGAGATCGTTAAAATAGTCCATGTGACATCAGTGGCTCAACTTCAATTTTGCGAAGCTACGAGAATACTTTTTGTGCGCAAAGAAAACAAAAATAACGACTTTATTCAACAATTTGTCTCCTCTGCATCACACTATAGCGCCAATCTGGAGAGTATCACATATGTAACCAATGTATGAAACATATGTACAAGGATATGTTGTTTACGTTCAGATCATAGCATAAACAACCTAGAAAACGTATCCGCGTGGCGTAACTGACACAGAAGAGCATACACTGTTTACGTTCAGTGGATACTCTCCAGAATGGTGCTATAGGGTGAAGCGGAGGAGACGAATTGTTGAATAAAGTCATTATTTTTGTTTTCTTTGCACACAAAATGTAATCTTGTGGCTTCGCAAAATAACGGTTGAACCCCTGATGTCACATGGATTATTTTATCGATCTCCTTGCTACGTTTCTGGACCTTGATTGTGTAAGGATCCTTGCTGTCTATGGGAGGGTCAGAGAGCTTCTCGGTTTGGAACGACATGAGGGTGAGTAATCAATGACGGAATTTTCCTTTTTGGGTGAACTATCCCTTTAAGTAAACTCTACTGTCTCACCTCGCCGACGTCGTAAATGTGGATCTGTCCCTCCGAGTCACCCACGGCGATCTCTCTGCCCGACTGAGACCAGCGCAGTTTGTTTAGAGCAGGACTGCCGCCCACCGACATGCTGGCAGTGGGCACCTGCACATACATACACATACACACACACACAAACACAGGTTAAATTTATTTTCTCCATCTGACCATAAAGACTGAGTGTCTGTGATGTTGCAAGCAATGAAATCTGATCTCTATGTTCAGTTAGTATCTGATACATCCACATTATATATTTTATTTGTCAACAAGAGGTTGTGTAACATATAGGAGAAGGGGATTCATTACTTCCATGCTGATATTTGAAAGTAACTGGCTGTCAAACATGTTGAAGGACAAGGCTGAACACAAGAAACTGTACATTTTCATAACTGTACATTTCACATACTGGCTTTCTTGTATAGCAGAAATAGCTTATAAGAACATAGATCAACAAACACACTGATGCCTTGTTGCAAATTTGGACTCAAACTGTCAAACATGCAAAATAAGTAGTAAATTATATACAGTAAGCTTACTGTATACACTAAATGCAACCCCAGAGCATAAAACCAGTCATAAGTAGCTCGGGTATATTTGTAGCAATAGCTTACAATACATTGTATGGGTCAAAATGATCGATTTTTCTTTTATGCCAAAAATCATTAGGATATAGGATTCCATGTTCCATGAACATATTTTCTAAATTTCCTTCCTTAAATATCTCAAAACCTAATTTTTGATTAGTAATATGCATTGCTAAGAACTTTATTTGGACAACTTTAAAGGTGATTTTTTTTTTTTTTGCACCCTCAGACTCCAGATTTTCAATTAGTTGTATCTCGGACAAATATTGTCCTATCCTAACAAAGCACACATCAATAGAAAGCTTTTTTTATTCAGCTTGATGTATATTTCCAAAAATTGACACTTATGACTGGTTTTGCGGTCTTGGGTCACAAATAGGAAATAGCCCAAATTATTTCTATATTATTATACTCTATATTATCTCTGTCTCTCTCACTCCTCTAGTCTGCTGTCATGTCTGCAGTGTTTGCAAAGTTTCATCCTAACTTGGTTGTCGGTGGCACTTACTCAGGATAGATCACTATATTATCAACCCTCTTTTTATTTGTGATATACTGTCTCAGTCTAAATTACATTCACACTGGCGTTTTAGGAAGCCAAACAAATTAGAATATAATAATAATAATAATAATAATAATAATAATAATAACAATGATAGTCAACTATTGTAAAACAACTGCTCTGTAAAATAAATGAAAATGAATATTTCACAGGTATATTATTTTTTGCTTTACACTACTGTAGGGAAAGTACAATACTTCTTTCCTAATTTCTACACTTGAAAGATATATTTTGAATTTGGACTGCATTTAAACCGCTAGCTGTCAGCAATTCATACTGCACTTTTAAGCGTTTATTTTGATGGTAAGGGCAGTAGAGCTTTTATTTTGTAGTTAAACTTCAGCTTCAGTCAAAACAGCTTTACAAAAACAAAAATGCATCTCACTACAAATCTAGGGAAATGCTGTAATCATCTGCCGCAAAAATTAAGCATGACTGGAGGCTGTTGCGTTCCCAAACGTGCGTTAAATTCACAGCACATGCAATAAATGACTTCACTGCATTCATTCACTGTGAAATTAGCCGTTCTGAGGCACGGAAAACACCGGATCACGAGCTGACCGCATGAACAACTTATGCGCTTCACTTTAAAACATGCAGTAAAAAAAAAAAAATGTTTTAGTTCGTTTAACATCTAATGTGCCAAATCATAATAGCCCAAAACAAATATATTTTAAAAAGACCTATATTGTTTCATATTGTCATGTGACCACGATAATATCGAGACCAGTGTGGGTGTAACGCGTTACTGTAATTAAATTACTTATCCACTGAAAAAGTAAAGGTAATTTTTAGGTAATTTAATTACAGTTACTTATAAAATACTTGCGTTACATACAGTAAATAATTTCAACAGTTCTAAAATCAATATTGAATTTGAAATCTAAATTTAGCATCTAAAGATAAAATTGAATGCAGCGGCTTTAACCTTCCGCACGCCAGCGCGTTCACTTTCAGATTTTCCTGATTCACAGAGAAACCTTAAATACCCAGATACATATAAGACTAAAATCAATAGAATCTAAAAAGCTTGAAGTGTCTACTTTATGAACGAATTCAAATCAAAAACTAATATTTCTGATTATGTAATCCCTATGAAAGTAAAGCGAGGTACAGTCTTTCCCGTATCTGAAAGCTTGGAATTTCTAAGTTTAAATGAACGAATTCAAATCAAAAACGAATATTCCTGAATATGTAATCCATATGAAACTTAACTTCCCGTATGAGCTCATTATATGTAGTCACCTGCGCGCAAACGCCCTCACCTAGACACCAAAAAAATACAAATCAAGATTCATCTAATTTTCATCATTTTTGAAAGAACACCTACTATCAAGAATTTACCTCATAAGAACAGCGTGATCTGACATGGCTTTATACAGCAGAGAAGATCAATTCTGTCATTTATTCTTATTGGTTAACGTGTTATTTTTACATAAATCTGTACGGATTTTACTAGTTGGGCTCTTCCTGAACATCTTGCCAAACTGAGTATTTCTATTTGTTATCCAAAGGTTACATAAAAAAGTTTAAGTATTACAGTTGTTTTAAAGAAAAGGCTAAACTATTCTATGTTTGACTCAAATTGAAAGAATAAAGAGTTTAATTTCTATTAAGGTTTATATGGATTTTAAGATGTAGCCTAATTAGTGATTTGAATAATTAAGTTACTTATATAGTAACTTATAAGTTACTAAGTTACTTTTCAGACAGAGTAATTCGTAAAGTAATTTAAATACAATATTGATGAAGTAATTAGTAACTGTAATTAATTACTTTTTGAAAGTAACTTACCCAACACTGATCGAGACATTGATATCGTGATATTGATAACATCCCTACATTTGATGCTGTACATTTTTAATAATGAATCATATTTTAAATGCAGTGCAGGTTTATATAAACACTACTGTTCAAAAGAGTTTGAGGTTGACAAGATTTTTATCCTTTTTTCAAAGAATTCCTTTCAAATGTTCACCAATGAAGTCTTTATTTGATTAAAAAAAACAGCAATATTGTGAATATAATTATAAAAATATTATATTAAATACAATAAAATAACGGTTTTATATTTGAATATATTTTAAAATGTAATCTATTCCTTCTGTTATTCTAAAATCATTCAGAAATAATTATCATCAATGTTAAAAACAGCTGTGCTGCTTCATATTTTTTTGGAAACAATAACATTTTTCAAAATTCCTTCATGAATGAAACCTTCAAAAGAACAGCATTTATTTGGAACATAAATCTTTTAGAACCTTCTAAATGTTTTTACTGATCAATTTAATGTATCTTAGCCAAATAAAATATACATTTTGGGGAGGAAGAAAAATTTTTTTTTTTTGAATACTGTATATGCTGTACATCTTTTCAATTTAACACTATTCATGGCAGAAAGGTTGTTGAACACTAAAGCGCAGTAACTCACAGAGTTTGATTATTTTCGTGCAAATGAGTTTTACTTCAAACATACTGCCTTGGTTTAACAAACAAGGTTTAGGCCTAATCCCAGACTAAAATGCAAGTCTGAGCGGTTTCAACTGAAAGAAACTTGCACTAACTGATCTTAAAATATGGCAGTGCCTTTGTCTCAAGATGCACACCAGTATTGTTTTTTTTTCCTAAGGCATGTTTATAAAAACTACTTAAATGTCCTAATTGAACTATTGCCTAATCCTGGCTTAACCTAAACCCTGTCTATGAAACCAGGCGTTTAAATCTAATTAGGTACACTGCTTGTTTTAAAAACTGACTGAAAAACATCTTTCAGAGCAAATACAGGTGCTGGTCATAAAATTAGAATATCATGACAAAGTTGATTTATTTCAGTAATACCATTCAAAAAGTGAAACTTGTATATTAGATTCATTCATTACACACAGACTGATATATTTCAAATGTTTATTTCCTTTAATTTTGATGATTATAACTGACAACTAATGAAAGTCCCAAATTCAGTATCTCAGAAAATTAGAATATCAATTAAGACCAATGCAAAAAAAATTATTTTTATAAATGTTGGCCAACTGAAAAGTATGAACATGAAAAGTATGAGCATGTACAGCACTCAATATTTAGTTGGGGCTCCTTTGGCCTGGATTACTGCAGCAATGCGGCGTGGCATGGAGTCGATCAGTCTGTGGCACTGCTCAGGTGTTATGAGAGCCCATGTTGCTCTGATAGTGGCCTTCAGCTCTTCTGAATTGTTGGGTCTGGCGTATTGCATCTTCCTCTTCACAATACCCCATAGGTTTTCTATGGGGTTAAGGTCAGGCGAGTTTGCTGGCCAATCAAGAACAGGGATACCATGGTCCTTAAACCAGGTACTGGTAGCTTTGGCAGTGTGTGCAGGTGCCAAGTCCTGTTGGAAAATGAAATCTGCATCTTCATAAAGATGGTCAGCAGCAGGAAGCATGAAGTGCTCTAAAACTTCCTGGTAGACGGCTGCGTTGACCTTGGACCTCAGAAAACACAATGGACCAACACCAGCAGATGACATGGCACCCCAAACCATCAATGACTGTGGAAACTTTACACTGGACCTCAAGCAACGTGGATTATGTGCCTCTCCTCTCTTCCTCCAGACTCTGGGACCTTGATTTCCAAAGGAAATGCAAAATTTACTTTCATCAGAGAACATAACTTTGGACCACTCAGCAGCAGTCCAGTCAAGACGCTTCTGACGCTGTCTCTTGTTCAAGAGTGGCTTGACACAAGGAATGCGACAGCTGAAACCCATGTCTTGCATACGTCTGTGCGTGGTGGTTCTTGAAGCACTGACTCCAGCTGCAGTCCACTCTTTGTGAATCTCCCCCACACTTTTGAATGGGTTTTTTTTCACAATCCTCTCCAGGGTGCGGTTATCCCTATTGCTTGTACACTTTTTTGCACCACATCTTGTCCTTCCCTTCGCCCCTCTATTAATGTGCTTGGACACAGAGCTCTGTGAACAGCCAGCCTCTTTAGCAATGACCTTTTGTGTGTTGCCCTCCTTGTGCAAGGTGTCAATGGTCATCTTTTGGACAACTGTCAAGTCAGCAGTCTTCCCCATGATTGTGTAGCCTACATAACTAGACTGAGACCATTTAAAGGCTTTTGCAGGTGTTTTGAGTTAATTAGCTGATTAGAGTGTGGCACCAGGTGTCTTCAATATTGAACATTTTCACAATATTCTAATTTTGTGTGTAATGTGTAATTCTGTGTGTAATGAATGAATCTAATATACAAGTTTCACTTTTTGAATGGTATTACTGAAATAAATCAACTTTTTCATGATATTCTAATTTCATGACCAGCACCTGTACATAAATATCCAGATACACTGAAAAATAGTTTTGTATGTAATTGTTTTAACTATATTGCTCAACCCTGAAAAAAAAAAAGATTCTGGCACTCAGTGTAGAAGTGCTGGATAAAAGTTTGATTATGAGTTCATACCATTATTGCTAATACTAAGTACGTCACTGAATATGTGCATCATTTATTCAATAATATTTAATGTTTCACCTCTGTGTCATTGTTGAGGTTCCACAGGTCGATGCGTCCGAGTCCGTCCACACAGGCGAAGAGAGTGGGATGAACCGGAGACCACATGACATCATAAACATAATCTGAGTTGTCCTCAAACGAGTACAGCGGCTTGTTACTCTACAGCAGAGAGAGCAGCGCACAGTCAACCGAGACATTCATGATGACAGTGTTATGTAATAAGTGTTTATGAATGCTGTGCTACCTTGGTGCTCCAGAGTTTAATGGTCCAATCAAATGAGGCGGTCAGGAAGAGATGAGAGAAATCTACGGGTCCTGCTGCTGTGTGACAGTGAATGCCTGTGATTGGACCATGATGCCCCTCAAACATCTCACTAATACCTGCCCGACTGCTCTCTCACACACACACAGAATGGCAGAGGTTTAATGATCAGCATCTCAGCATGTTTCCATCAGTCAGTTAAGACTTCACATCAACTAACACACACCGCTGAGAGTGTGTGAGCTCATTACTGTAAGAGGTAAACAGCCGTGTGAGAGACGCTGAGTGTGTGTGTAGAGGATCAGATAATCACAGCATCACCAATGAAGAGGAAACATTCACTCTCTCAGTTCATTACAGCACACACAAACACATCGACTATACCCCATTCATAAAAACAAACCGCTTTTCATATTTTTGATATGAACACTTGCGTCAGAACTTTCAGGACATTCCAAAGTTTAGAGACAATGAAATCCAATATGATTTCTGCTTCAGTAAAGCTCTACGGTCACAGTAGACACCATAAATTTACTATTAACAGAAATTAAATATTAATTTCCTTATACATATTTATTTACAATTAAATAAACATCAACACTAGTATTCAAAAGTTTGGGGTCTGCAAGATTAAGTCTCTTATGCTCACCAAGGCTGCATTTATTTAAAGGAAAAAAACACATTAAAAACTAATTATTTCAAAATATTATTAGAATTTAAAATAACTGTTTTCTTTTAAAAAAGTAATTTATTCTTCTGATAGCAAAACTGAATTTTCAGTAGTAACATAAATGTTTTTACTGTCACTTTTGATCTATTTAATGAATCCTAAAGGAACAAAACTATTTATTACAATAAATCTTACTAACCCCAAACTATTGAATGGTAGTGTACATATACAGAATTACTATATATTAATAAATAAAATAATATAAAAAAGATAAGTATATACATTTTCTATAAATACAGTGCCCGGAACAGTAAAGACAAAATTGCTCTGTTGGCTGTGGAGTCAAGACATTTACAAATATGATTAAAAGATGGATATGAGACAAAACTACAGAATGTCACATTTTATTATTGGGTGATTCAACACAGATGTTTTACCTGCTAAGAAGTTCAGCACTTTTAGAGTTTCATCCCTTTATCTGATGTGAGCATAAGTATTGGAACAGTTGCCTCACAGGTCTTTCTAAGCGATCAGCTGTGTCCTGTTGCATTAATTCTTCAGATATTAAAAGCAGGGAATGTGTCGTATCAGTTATATCCATTACTTCTGCATTCTGAATCTTGCATTCGATGATGTCACACAAACCAGGATGAAGACGAGGGAGCTGACTTTGAGAGAAAAGCAAGCATTTTTGATGCTAAAAGAAAAGAGGAAGTCAATTAGAGCTCTAGCAAAAACAAAGGGCATGGAGAAATCAAGAGTTTGGAAACCACCAGCAACGACCTGATCAGCTGAGAAAACAACAGTAGTTGATGACAGACAAATAATAAAAGTTGTGAAAATGAACCCTAAAAAGACATAAAATCACCAACAACTTCCAGAAAGCTGGGGTGATGCTCTGACAATTTACTGTCCTCAGGATATTTTGACACAGAATTACAGATGCTACACAGCAAGATGCAAACCTCTGACCAGCACCAAAAATAGAAAGGCAAGATTAGAGTTTGCAAAAAAAGCACAAAGGTGAGGCAGAAGAGTTTTGGATCTGTGTTTATGGACCGATGAGACAAAGATGAACCTTTATCTAAGTGATGGGAAAGCAAAAATGTGGAGAAAAAAAGGGTACTGCAAATGATCCCAAGCATACAGCCTCATCTGTAAAGCATGGTGGAGGTGGTGTCGTGGTATGATCATGCATGGCTGCCTCTGGAACAGGCCCTCTCAACTTTACTGATGGCTTAATGTATGATGACAGTAGCAGAATGAATTTGGAAGGGTACAAAACCATCTTGCCTACCAATATACAAGAAAATGCCACCAGATTCATTGGGAAGTGCTTCATCTTGCATCCGGACAATGACCCAAAACACCCTGCCAGTTCAGTCAAGGAATTTGTAAGGGCAAAGAAATGGAAAGTCTTAGATTGCCCAAATCAATCTCCAGATTTAAATCCGACTGAACATGCATTTCACCAGCTGGAGAGGACAGTAAAGGCAAGCAACAATTGGAATTGGCTGCATTAAAGGCTGGGAAAAGCATTTCAAAGGATGAGACCAAGAGTCTGGTGATGTCAGACTCATCATTAATTTTTTTTTTTTGTGACTGCGTGTTTTGAGTTTGAGCTCCATCAAGTTGATTCTTTATTGTCTATTTTCTATCTTGAAAACAATTTTATACACTATCATTTTCGTTTCTATAATGTGTGAATATATCCCCTATAGCATTCTAAAACAAAACCAATCAGAGCACCTTGTGATCACTAGTTTTATTTTGATTTCTCGAGTCTGCTATTAGTTTATAGCCCGTTAGAATCGACAGCATGGCTGCCGCTAATCTCGCTTAGAATGCTAATACTCTATTCACACACATTACCACGACGCTGTGATCGTCGGAGACTCCATCGTCCGGCACGTCCATGCTACGTTAGCTGAAGGTAAAGTGCACACTCACTGTTTCCCGATGTTTTCCGCACTGTTGCTCGTGTTCTCGATGTTTCTGCGCAGATACCCACGATCCTGAAGGGCGGCGAGAGCATCGGTGCTGTCGTGCTGCACGCGGGGGTTAACGACAACAATCTGCGGCAGACGGAGACACTGAAGAGGGACTTCAGGAGCCTGATCAAGACGGTACGCAGCACATCGCCCGCGACAACGATCATCGTGTCAGGACCGCTTCCCACGTATCGACGAGGACACGAAAGGTTCAGTAGACTTTTTGCTTTAAACGAATGGTTATTGTCATGGTGTAAAGAACAGAAACTGCTCTTTGTTAATAATTGGAATATTTTCTGGGAGCGTCCTAGGCTTTTCCGTGCTGATGGCCTGCACCCCAGCAGAGTCGGAGCGGAACTCCTGTTGGACAACATCTCCAGGACGCTACGCTACATATGTCTAGTAAGCCAATTCTCAAATAACTACTATGATGACTTTTGTTCTACCCACTTAAAAGATAGAAGTACTTGCGTTGTCCAATCTATACAGACTGTGTCTGTTCCCCGAATAGCGAGGTCAAAATATAAATTTAATGCAGGATCTAGAAAAAAATCTGATCGTGATTAAACCAGAAAAACGCAAAATAAATGAACAAAAACTATTTTTAAAGCTTGGGCTCCTAAATATTAGATCACTCGCACCCAAAGCAGTTATTGTAAATGAAATGATCACATATAATAATTTTGATGTACTCTGCCTGACTGAAACCTGGCTTAAACCAAATGAATATTTTGGTCTAAATGAGTCTACTCCACCAAGCTACTGTTATAAACATGAGCCCCGTCAGACAGCGGTGTTGCAACAATGTATAGTGATATTCTCAATGTTACTCAGAAAACAGGATACAAGAGGTTTAACTCATTCGAAATACTTCTGCTTAATGTTACACTGTTAGATATGCAAAATAAATCTCTCCTGTCTCTTGCTCTGGCTACTGTGTATAGACCGCCAGGGCCATATACAGATTTCCTGAAAGAATTTGCAGATTTCCTCTCAGATCTATTGGTCAATGTTGATAAAGTGCTAATTGTCGGAGATTTTAACATTCACGTTGATAATACAAATGATGCGTTAGGACTTGCGTTTACTGACCTAATAAACTCTTTTGGAGTCAAGCAAAACGTCACCGGGCCCACTCCGGTTTTAATCATACACTAGATTGAATTATATCGCATGGAATTGATCTTACCGATATAGATATCGTACCTCAAAGTGATGATGTTACTGATCATTTCCTTGTATCGTGCATGCTGCGTATTACTGATATTAGTTATATGGCTCCGCGTTATCATCCTGGCAGAACTATTGTTCCAGTCACCAAAGACAGATTCACAAATAACCTGCCTGATTTATCTCAACTGCCCTGTGTACCCATAAATACACATGAACTAGACGAAATGACTAGCAACATGGGCACTAGGGGTGTGCGATATGACGATTTTTGATCGTGGACGATAAAAATGTCTCCACAATCTGCTTTTGAAGAAATATCGTAATATCGTGCTGCAGCACACATTATATCAAATACAGTTCTGGCGCCTCCGTCTCTATATACTGTACAACACCACATACAGCAGTAGAGTTACTCTGACAGGACGCTGCACTTATTCGCGATCGCAAAAGTAACGTTACATTATTTGCACACAAGCCTTGCTGGTTAAATGTTTCATTCGCGCGCTGGTCTGACGTGCGCTCATACACCTGAAGCACGCACACTAAAAAGCTTGTCTAACAGCGCCTGGTTACTCAACTAACTTATCTTTTGCGCTAATACTGTCAAGACACGCAAGTTTTAAATACAGACTCAGTTGGTTATCTCTAAAATGAAAGTAAATAGTTAAGAGAGAAACAGATGCGTGCCTGTATATTACATGCGTGCAGCTCTTAAAGGGACAGGACATTAAACATGCTGTCGACTGTCATTAAAGGGATAGTTCACCCTAAAATTTAATTTCTGTCATTATTTACTCACTCACATGTTGTCCCAAACTTCTATTAATTTCTTGTGCTGAACCCAAAATAAGATATTTTGAAGAATGAGGGTAACCAAACAGTTGCTGGTCCACATTGACACAAGAAAAATCCTATGGAAATCACTGTGGACCAGCAACTGTTTGGTTTTCCACCTTCTTCAAAATACAATTTATGTTCAGCAGAAGAAAGAAATTCATTCGGGTTTAAAACAACTTTTGATTAAATGATGGTATAAAAATAAAACATTATCCCCCGGTTTCACAGACAAGGCTTAAGCTAGTCCCAGACTAAAATGCATGTTTGAGCTGTCTCAACTTAAAATATCTTGCTCTGACATATGCTAAAATATGTCAGTGTCATTGTTTTGTGTCAAGATGCACACCTTAATGTTTTCTTCTAAGGCATTTTTGTAAAAGTTGCTTAAATATCTTAATTTAACTAAGGCCTAGTCCTGGCTTAAGCTAAGCCCCGTTTGTGAAACCGGGCCTTTGACAGAATTGACAGACAGATGACAGAATATTTAGTTTTGGGGGGAACTATTCATTTAATGTTAACAAAACAACAAAACGCAAAGAGAAAAATCACTCACTATTCTTGACTGAAAAACTTTAATACAGTTGCTTTAGGAATCAGTCTATCTAGTGTTTTATTTTTATATTTGTTCATTCAATTTCATTGAATGCTCCTGCTAAATACACCTATTGTACCTGAAAATAAGGCACTGTTTGTTTTATTTGTAATGTGTATCTTTGTTCTTATTTTTTAATAAGAAAGATAAAATAATGACAGATTTTTTATCTTCGCCCACTTTGGCCTAAATATCTGCCATGCATCTTTGTCTTTCTAGTTTGGCTGTAATGCTCAGACAACTTGTAAAACCAAAATAGTAAAACTAACATGACAAAGAATCGTGATAAAATCGTGAATCGTGATATTTCTAAAAAAAATCGTGATATGATATTTTTCCCATATCGCCCACCCCTAATGGGCACTATCTTCTCCAATACATTAGAAGCTGTTGCCTCCCTCAAATTGAAAAAGGTTAGAGAAAAACGTACTGCGCCATGGTACAACAGTTATACCCATTCTCTCATGAAAGAAACTTGTAATCTTGAGCGCAAATGGAGAAAAACTAACTTAGAAGTTTTTAGAATTGTGTGGAAAAACAATATGTTCAGCTATAGACAGGCTCTAAAAGCTGCCAGGGTAGAGCATATCCGCAAACTCATAGATAATAACCAAAACAATCCAAGGTTCTTATTTAGCACAGTGACTAGATTAACAAATAAACACGCCACCCGATCTAAATATACCCTACTAGTTTAATAGTAATGACTTTATGAATTTCTTTACTGATAAAATAGATAACATCAGAAATACAATATCAAATGTAGATTCTACTGCGTCTAGTATTTCAGCTTCATTCATCGCACGCAAAGAAAAACTGCAGTGCTTTACAACTATAGGACAGGAAAAGCTAAATAAACTTATCAGTGCATCTAAACCAACAACGTGTTTATTAGATCCTGTACCCACTAAACTACTGAAAAAGCTGTTAGCTGTAGCAGAAGAACCGCTTCTCAATATTACTAACTCATCGTTATCTTTAGGTCACGTCCCAAAACCATTCAAGCTGGCGGTTATTAAGCCTCTTATTAAGAAACCACAATTAGATTCTAATGAACTGGCAAATTACAGACCCATTTCAAATTTAGAAATTTCCCCATTTCCGTTTGTGTCTAAAATTTTAGAAAAAGTTGTGTCTGCTCAATTGTGTTCCTACTTGCAAAAAAATGATCTCTATGAAGAATTTCAGTCAGGTTTCAGGCCTCACCATAGTACAGAACCTGTACTTGTTAAAATTACAAATGACTTGCTTCTTGCTTCAGACCAAGGCTGCATCTCATTGCTAGTATTACTTGATCTTAGTGCAGCGTTCGACACTATAGACCATGACACACTCATAGATCGATTAAAAAACTATACTGGTATTCAAGGGCAGGCTTTAAGATTTAAGAGGTTTAGATCCTACCTGTCCGATCGCTACCACTTTGTTCATTTAAATGGGAGTCATCTCAATTATCACCAGTAAAGTATGGAGTACCACAAGGATCTGTCCTAGATCCTCTGCTATTTTCAATATACATGTTGCCCCTTGGTAATATTATTAGAAAATACAGGATTAGTTTTCATTGTTATGCTGATGATACTCAACTATATATCTCAACAAGACCAGATGAAACTTCTCAACTATCTAAGCTAATAGATTGTGTAAAAAATGTAAAAGATTGGATAACCAATCATTTCCTCCTATTAAATTCAGATAAGACAGAGATATTACTTATTGGACCAAAAAACAGTACACAGAATCTCCTGGATTACAATTTGCAACTAGACGGATGTACTGTTACGTCCCCTAAAGTAAAAAATCTGGGTGTTATATTAGACAGCAACTTTTGAAAATTTATACTTCCCATGTTACAAAAACAGCATTCTTCCATCTTAGAAATATTGCCAAGCTTCGAAACATGCTACCTGTTTCTGATGCAGAAAAGCTAGTTCATGCATTCATGACCTCTAGACTGGAATATTATAATGCACTGCTAGGTGGTTGTCCTGCATCTTCAATAAACAAGCTACAGATAGTCCAAAATGCAGCGGCTAGAGTTCTTACCAGGTCAAGAAAATATGATCATATTACCCCAATTTTACAGTCTCTGCACTGGCTACCTATTAAGTTCCGTATCATTTACAAATTATTATTACTTGCCTATAAGGCCCTAAATGGTTTAGCTCCTGCGTACCTAACTTGTCTTCTACCACGCTACAATCCAACCCGTTCTCTAAGGTCGCAAAACTCTGAACTTTTGGTAGCACCTAGGATGGCAAAGTCCACTTAAGGAGGTAGAGCTTTTTCACATTTGGCTCCCAAACTCTGGATTAGCCTTCCTGATAACATTTGGTGTTCAGATACACTTTCTCTGTTTAAATCTAGATTAAAGACACATCTCTTTAGCCAAGCATTCACATAATGCATCTTATAATCTTGTACTGCAGTTATATCTGATCAAATGTACATTATTATTATTCTTTAGCTTGGGTTGAACAAATCATTTTTGCTTAGATGGAACAGCAGCTAAGCTAATTATGTCTCTATTGTTTCTCTGTTTCTGGTAACTAGGAATTACAGAAGCTTCAGTCTGGATCCAACCCTTAAATGATCTGAGATGACCGAACACCTGAGAAAAGATAATGCCAACCCCTCAGAGGACCTGAGAGGATGCCAATGCTCAGACAACATACAGAATTACCAAATATTGCCATAAGTTAAATATAAATATATTGTGGAAACTTAATTTCCTGTAGAGCTGCTTTGCAAAGATTTGTATCGTAAAAAGCGCTACACAAATAAACTTGAACTTGAACTGTCCCAATACTTATGCTCACATCAATGAGTGGGATGAACTCTAAAAGTGCTGTTCTTTTTATTTGGTAGAACATATATGTGTTGAAACGGCTAATAATGAAATGTGACATTCTGTAGTTTTGTCTCATATTCATCTTTTAATCATATTTGCAAATGTCTTGACTGCACAGCCAACAGAGCAATTTAGTCTTTACTGTTCCAATACTTATGGAGGGCACTGTATGTAAAATATCTTAAGTATAATTTTCATATATAATTTTTTTACATTATAATAATATTATAAATGTTTTATATTATAATAATTTTTTTATATTATATAATAAACACTATTTATACTTTTCTTTTTTTGGGGGGTGTATTTGTTATACAGTTTTAACAAACCAATAAGTTAAGGTAAATAATTTTGTCAATCATACATAAATGAAACTGGTAAGATTTTTGTACACTGAATGTGTTACATCCACAGTATCCAGCTTTACTATTTTAATTAATGAATATATAGTAATTATTGCAATTTTTGCAATAACATTGTAAGTGTGTTGTGTGTGCATTACCTGCCATGACGACAGGCTGTGTAGACTGATCCATCCTCACTTCCCACCACAAAGTTATTAACGTCACCCAGAGGGAAGGACATGGAGGTGACTGCAACTGATTTAGACTGCTTAAACACCAGCTCCATACTGTCCTGTTGACACACACACACACATCAATAAAACCACAGCCAACAGCCTCTTCCACAGATTAGAAATGCGCAATTTAAATTCAGCCAGCACTTTACCAATCATTAACATCTGACACTGCGGTTTGGCAAATGTTTTTGGAAACTCAAGGGTGAGCAGCATGGAAGAGGTTGTGCTCCTCAGTGGGTCTTTTATAGCGCTTCTGATGCCAACGAATTCACGTCAGCAAGTTTTGTACACAACATTCACTATTTCTACTGGTTGAGTAAGCAAGTCACTTTTTTGAGTGTGATATTCAAACTCTGAAACTATGATGGTATATTTGAAGGGCATTGTGGGTACCTGTGGTTGAGACAGCATGTCCAGACTCCAGGAGCACATCTTTCCATCAGTGGAGATGCTAATGAGGTTATGAGCATTTTGTGTGCCAACCACATTAACACAGTACACTGGGTGCTGCATAGAGAAACAGCAATGTAAGGTTAAGGGTACAAATAATAAAACAAATCGGAAAAATATGCAATATTTTGTTTTAGGACACCATAATAATAATAATAATAATAATATCTCAAGGTTCTTGGACTGCACCTACTGCTTCGCCTCATTTCCAGTATGGTGTGTGAACATTACGTACCGTGTGGGCCGCAGCAGAGAGAGGCGTCCTCTGGACAGGAGTGCGTCTGTTACTTCTGTTGTCCCAGAGGACGATCTGTCCTGAGTAAGTGCCACCGACAACCAGGTTAGGATGAAACTTTGCAAACGCTGCAGACATGACAGCAGACTAGAGGAGTGAGAGAGACAGAGATAATTACACATTTCCTCAATCCTACTAGACAAATACACAGTAAGTAAGGTTTAGCTGCTTCAACTGTATAATCAAAATTGGAAACTACCACATATAAATGTTACAATCCATGTTTCAGCCTACTCACGGAAATTGCCCATTGCAACTCATCTGCTGGTTCTTGTTTAGAATGTTTGTGTATTTAAAAGGATAGATAACCCTAGTGAAAAATAAATATACTAAGATGTATTTGAAGTGCATTTATTTCATGCTAAGTATTCTACAAATACATTTACATATTTATGTACTTAATAAAAATATGCTGCAATTGATCTTTTATCATACTAAACCGGTAAACGTAAAGTCTGCTAAATTGGAACCACTAATTTTTTACTTTGCACTTCAAATGTGCAGAAGTAACGCTGAAGTACAACTAAAGATATATTGAAGTATATTTGATTGTGCTAAAGTGGAACAATTGCAGATACACTTTAAAAATCATCATCAATAGTGGCATTAAAAAACATTTTAGGCTTAATGTTAAGAAATATGCATTGTGCACAAGTAGTACTCCAAATAAAGTTTAATTACAATTATTAAATCAGTCTTGAGCGACATGTCAGTAAATATGGTAATAGATTTTATGATTAGTATGAAATAAGTGCATTTTAAATGCATTACTTTTTTACTAAGGGATACAAAAATGAAATGTTTGTCATCAATTATGCACCCCTATGTTTTTTTTAAACTTCTCATTTTCATTCAACTGAAAAACACAAACAAGCACATTTTTAATGAAACCTGAGAGATTTTTGCTCCTTAAAAGTTAATTTCAAGTTTTGATGCTTCAAAAATCATAAAAGTCTTCTGAAGAGAAACAATTACTTTATATTCATACATAAAGATTGAGAAACTCACATACATAGTGCTCATCAAATATGGTAAACAGAGGCTCATCTGTATTTGCATGACACGCAAGAAGAAACTAATTGGTTCTTGCGGAAACTCAAACATGCTCGAGTGACATCCGAAAACAAAACTCTTGCGCATCAAGCAAGTTCATTTGAGCTTTAGCATAAAGACCTTTCCTTTATAATCTCTTACAATTAACTTTTTGAAGTATGAACATTTTGGTGGAATGGAGGAACAGAAATCTGTCAGTTTATATTAAAAATCTCTTAATTCGTGTTTGTAGATAAATTACAAATGCACAAATAATACACAAAGTAAATGATAAATGTCATGCCAATAAAGCAACTCGAACTTGAAAAACTTGAACTTTAAATTAAAGTCTTATGGGTTTGGATGGAATGACGTGAAGGTGAGCAAATAATGACAGAGTTTTCATTTTTAGGTGAATTAACCCTTTAAGGATTGAACGCAGAAAAAAATTGCCAAATGATATACTGTATAGAATATAAAATCTTTGATGGCTTTATTAAAATTATTTTTGCTCAGCTCATCTATTTTATACTATTTGGAAATGAATATATAAATGGGGGAGAGGTAAGTAAAGTTCGTCAAGTTACTTCTCACTGCTGCTTCTCAGCGGTTCAGCTGATATTTTCTCAGCAAGTCCTGTACCTTCTTGTTTTTAAAAATAGTTTGTGAGCAAAGCTACATTATAAAAGCCTCTGAAGTGCATCAAGCATAAATGCAGTTTGATGTGACCTCAAATTCCAGGATCTCGGGCTGACACCTCAAAAACACCAATTGAATTAATTGGGAGTTAAAATTTTTACACCAACAACTAATGATGCTGATGCTTAATTTTGTTATTGACTGAATAAGCTGAACTCACACTTTTATCAAAGAAGAGTTAACCAGCCCCAACACACTCAGCAAAAAGATGGAAAAAGTAACAACTTCACACCTCTTTGAGTGTGTGTGAATACTGCTGGAGTTTTTCCACGTGTGTGTGTGTGTGTGTATGTCCGTTGCTGAGGGTGGCACATGTGGTTCTACTCAGGCCGTCCCAGGCAGATCACCTCAGGCCAAACACACAGCCAACACTGAACATACAGCAACACTCATCACATACAAAACTGATCAGTGAAAAACATCCAAAAGAAATGCTACAATTCGCTTCTGTACTGTTTGTAATGCAGCATAATGGCTAGAAGGATTCAAATCTGTGGGGTTGAGTCTGATCACCATTTATATTTTAAATCAACTGAATTTTATATGTTCTTATATTTTCCATTTAATTATACATTTAAATAAAATTCCTAAAATATTGATGCGTTCTTTTCTTGCATCACACTAGCTTTCCTGCATGCGTAATGTGAAATTTAAACAAATCTCTCCTCTTTTATGAACAAAATTGTGCAAATAAAGTAGTAACATAGTAATAACACAGTTATTAAACATTTTAACATGGTTTGAAATTGATTAATTTATGAATGTTTAATAAGCTTAAGTTAAAACTGACCCGAGGAATGCAAAAGATGTATGCAGATTTTAAATGTACAGGGAGGGTTAAGCAGTATTCAGTATTGAATATTAGAAAGTGCTATACACGCTTTTACTGTATGGAAGAGAGAAGCTTAAACAGTCTTCAAAACCTCTTCTTTTGTGATCCATGCAAGGGAAAAGTCATGGCTTTGTGATGACATGAGAGTTTTTGAACTATTCCTTTAAGGTATCACAAGTGTGTGTGTGAATGCCAGTAGAGTGAAATCACAGTGTGCAGGGGAATGAGAGGGAGACAGAAAGATACAGAGAGGAAGAGAGGATGGAAGGAAATCCGGCTGCAGCCCACCCGTGAGATCTCAGGCTGGTGTGTGGATGTTTGTATATGACAATCATGTTATGTGGGATGGCTTTCAGGAGGTGTGTGTACGTGGAGGAGTGAGAAGTCAGTCGTTGCTGATTGAAGGCAGGTGTGTGTGTGTGTGTGCGTACCTGACAGTGGAAGACATACTCCGGTGTGGTCTTCTTGTATTTCATGTTCCAGACTAAAGCCACTCCATCAGGCTCATGTAGGGCTTCCTCATTATTGTTATAAGAGGCAACCAGCAACTCTGGATACTGTAAACACATGTGTACAGGTCAAGAACTGACTTTATACTACATAAGAAAAACTTCTGACTTCCAGGATCAAGTCTGGTTACAGCTTATTCTGGCTGACAAGCATCCACTTGTATGTATGTATGTATGTATGTATGTATGTATGTATGTATGTATGTATGTATGTATGTATGTGTGCATGTATGTATGTATGTATGTATGTATGTATGTATGCATGCATTCATTCACTAGTTCATTCTTTGGACTACCTGTTACAAACATGCATGGAAAAAAAGCTTTAAAAAAACTGTCACTGGGACAAATATATTTTTTAATATTAATAATTTGAAATGCAAACTAAATGCTACATAAAACAGTTGTACCCAAAAAGAAGAAATAATTTACTCATAATTTACCCTTACATTGTTCTAACCCTATATGACTCAAAAAAGTAATAAACAACTCCTGTGCTATATTCAGACTGAAATGTACAGTGCCGTGAAAAGGCTTTGCCCCCTTCTTGTTTTTGTTTTGTTTTTTGCATATTTGTCATACTTAAAAGATTCAGATCATCAAACAAATTGTAATATTACACTAGAATAATGCAAGTAAATACAAAATGGGAAAAAATTATGGGAAAAAAGCTGTCCAAACCTACCTGGCCCTACGTGCAAACATTAATTGACACCTCATGTTAAATCATGAAAGAACTGTGATTAACCACATTATTTTTAGAAAGCGGAGTTAAATTTCACTAGCCAAACCCAGGCCTGATTACTGCCAGACCTGTTGAATCAAGAAATCACTTAAATAGGACCTGTCTGACAAAGTGAAGCATGCTTAAAGAGCAAGACATCATGCCGCGATCTAAAGAAATTCAAGAACAGATGAGAAAAATAGTTGACATGTATCAGTCTGGAAAGGGTTATAAAGCCATTTCTAAGCCTTTGGGACTCCAGCGAACCACGGTCCGAGCCATTATCCACAAATTGAGAAAACTTGGAACAGTGGTGAACCTTCCCAGGAGTGGCTGGCCTACCAAAATAACCCCAAGAGCGCAACAATGACTCATCCAGGAGGTCATAAAAGAACCAAAAACAACATCTAAAGAACTGCAGGCCTGACTTGCCTCAATTAAGGTCAGTGTTCATGATTCAACGATAAGAAAGAGACTGGGCATAAACGGCATCCATGGGAGAACATCACCAAGGCAAAAGCCACTGCTATCCAAAAAGAACACAAAGGCTCGTCTCACATTTGGCAAAAAATATCTTGATTATCCCCAAGAATTTTGGGCAAATATTCTGTGGACTGATGCGACAAAAGTTGAACTTTTTGGAAGGTGTGCGTCCCGTTACATCTGGCTTAAAACCAACACAGCATTTCATAAAAAGAACATCATACCAATAGTCAAAAATGCTGGTGGTAGTGTGATGGTCTGGGGCTGCTTTGCAGCTTCAGGACCTGAACGACTTGCCATAATTGATGGACCCATGAATTCTGCACTCTATTAGAAAATCCTGAAGGAGAATGTCCGGCCATCAGTTCGTGAGCTCAAGCGCATTTGGGTTATGCAGCAGGACAATGATCCCAAACACAAGAGCAAATCCACCTCTGAATGGCTCAAGAAAAACTAAATTTGGAGTGGCCAAATCAAAGTCCGAACTTAAATCCAATTGAGATGCTGTGGCATGACCTTAAACAGTCCATTCATGCTCAAAAACCCTCCAATGTGGCGGAATTAAAACAATTCTGCAAAGAAGAGTGGGTCAAAATTTCTCCACAGCGATGCGAAAGACTCATTGCCAGTTATTGCAAACGCTTGATTGCAGTTGTAGCAGCAAAGGGTGGCACAACAAGTAATTAGATTTATGGGGCAATTACTTTTTCATGTAGCTTTTTTCATAAATGAATAAATAAATGAAATCATCATTGTGTATTTACTCGGGTTATCTTTGTGTAATATTAAAATTTGTTTGATGATGTAAGATATCAGAGACTGAATCAGACAAAGTGAAGAGGCGATAAGAACATTGAAACCTGAGGAGCTGGAATTCAGAGAGGCTCCAAGAAACAGGATGTAATAAATCTGTCCAAATCCGAGCACCAGCTAGTTTGAAGCAAACTTAACCAGCATGCCTCTTTCACAAAACAGCTTGCAACATTGAGACAAAAGGACACTTATTAATAATTCCAATTCAAGAAGGAGACTGTCAAATTTGTTGCAAGTAATCAAGACTGATGGTCACATGTAAACCTGTGATAGAAAATCACGAGCTACAGACTCTCTTGGGCAGGTCTCCACACATAGAAGACAGACCAAACCAAAATTCCTTTGTCTAAAAGAACATGCCTTCGTTCTCCATAGAACTACATAAAATACTTTCATTTTCAATTTTTAATGAAACTAATCATTTCTATGCATAACTGCATATTGTGTATGTAACACACATTTGAATATCCTTGTTTTAATCACTCATTGTGTATGTAGTGGTAATAGCTGAAGGATTCAGATGCATGTGTGGTATGTATGAGTTTGAAAATTCATGCTTTAAATGTTTCTTCCAATCAATTCTTTGTCAAATATATCATAGTCTTGTTATAGAATTCGATGTTCAAAAGTATACTTTGCAAGAGCCTGTAAAGTTCGGACCTCTGACTGAACAGATAACAATGATTTATTAGTGGGGTGGAGAAACAAAGCAATACCCCAAGCAAGGACAGTATCTAATTGGTCAAGACGTCCAGATGGGACGGTCTGAAAGCAGAGTTTAAAAACTCAGGATATCCAAACTTTCTCTTAGTCTCTCTTACGCCCTTTGTGCTTCACTTTTGCCACCGCGTGCTGCTCTTTGAGTGTGCTCTGGCCCACATGCCAGCTGCTACCGCGATGGAAAGAAAACAACTTAGTCTCGTTACATCCTTTTATTTTTATTCTTTTACTTTAGTTTCTTGTCTTTCCGTGGAGTTTCGTGTGTTGATGTAAGTTTGCTACAAAGTCCAGCTCTGACTGCACTCGCTTCAAACTTCGACCAGACCAACTCCGCATCCTCAGCCAACGCCCAAGACCTCACTTCAAAGACTACTGAACTTCCAGCCAATCAGACACTTCGGGGAACCCCGTCTGCAACGACGACACAAAGGAAACCCGTAACACAGGCAAAGCAAGCAAGTAACGCCTCCAAGTTCTGAATTGGTGACTTTAATATAAATCTTAGCCTCATTGAGAAACTCAAAGCGAGGGTTAAATAAGTGATTGATGGTTGTTCAGGTCTATGCAATTGAACATATTGCTGTGAACTTGGGATTTCACATTTCCATTCTCTTAAACTCATCCTTTCCTCACTTTCTCTCTTTCTGCACCGTGTGAATGCTTGTGGTCATGTGTTAGTTTAGTTTATGTCTTAGGTTTATATAAATAAAATCTGATTTATATTGAAAAGAGAAGTATCTTGTGTTTTCTGCTCACAAATTAATGTCTTAATCTGCCGATCTAGTTACTATGCTGTTTAATAGTGCTTTCACTATATTTTGGATTTTAATATCCAGTACAGAGTTTGTTATAAGGCTCGTTCAGTGAATCGCCGTAACAGTGATTCTGTTCAAATCCCTATAAAATCATAAATTATTCCCTTTGAGCTAAATTAAACAATTGCTTTAAATTGCATATTAATATTATTACTTGTATTACGTTACAATGATCTGAATCTTTTAAGTGTGACAAATATGCAAAAAAAAACAAAACAGGAAAAACCTTTTCACGGCACTGTATGTAATGTTGGTAAGTAAATTATTACATTATTGGTGAAAAAGAATAGCTTTTCCAGAAAGAAAGCTAGTTTTTCCAAAAATCTGAGGAGTAACATGACATCATTACAACTGAGCAGTGTTTTTAATTCAATTTTATAAATTAAGACATTTTTTAGTTTCATTTGTGGTATTTAGCCAATAATTGCTTGAGTAAATGCATGACACCAGGAGATTTCTCATGTAAACTCACATTGACAGCATTGTTTCAGTGTGTGTTTTGTGCACTCTCTCACATCACACACATCTGTTTGTGCTGTGGACACACATCAGGTGCAGTGCATTTGAGAGGGTTTATACTCTAGATCAGCGGTCGGCAAGTAAGTTTGGCATCGGGCCAAAAAAAATGTCACCACTAGATGGTGGGCCAAAACATAGTCAAAGGATAATTTAAGATATTAATTGATGAAAAATGCAACCAGAATTGCCTGTGACTGACAGTGCATTTTGTAACTGGTAGTGAACTGTTACTCTGTGTAAAATCTTGCGACAGTCATTAACAAAAAGCCATGTTTGTGTGGCGGTGTCCGAAACAGTATGTTAGCGGAGTGGAGCGTCAACAATTTCCCCTCCACACTCCGAGCATATAATAATCAATCCGCTCCCGCTCCACTCCGAGCTCACTAGCTGGGTTTCCATCACCCTGTTTTAATGCGCATTTTGAAGTATCGCATGAGAAACGTGTGATGGAAACGCCAAATTTCGAATACAAATCCCTCGCTTGAGGTGGTTTTTGACTTGTGCGAAAAAGGGTTAATGCGAATAAAGGGAGATGGAAAAGCATTTGGCAAATAACTTCCAAGCGCATCAAAAAGGTCATGTGACTTTGCGCTATGAGATGGGATAACTTGACTAGCAGCGGACTGATCTCATTCCACAGCATCTGAAATGTTGTTATGGTCGTTCTGAAATGCCTGAGCAAAGTCTCAAAGTATTTCTGTATAATTCTCTTACACAACTGTGTTCCAAATAGCAGCATTCACCTCCGAAATGACAGCATTTATTGTGTTTTGTCTGCTCGCTCTGAGGCGCACTTAATTTTTCATATATTAAAATTATTATATTCAGTAGCTTAGCCTATAGAAAACTAGGATATTTAGTGCCAGTTTACCAGGAAGTGACAATTTTGTTCTCTTTGACTCGTTGGATGGAAACTGTGCTCGTTTGCAAATATTTTATATGATATTCCAATTTTGCACATAAGTTAAATTCGCAAGTTTGGATGGAAACCAGGCTACTGATATCAGAAACACCGCTCTGTGTCTAAAGTATTTAAAAAAAAGGTTATTGCGACTTTCTATCTCACAATTCTGACTTTTTTCCACAGAATTGTGAGATAAACTCGCAATTGCGAGTTATAAAGTCAGAATTGCGAGTTAAAGTCCAGTTTTGAGGGGGAAAAAAAGACTGATATGTTCTCAGAATTCCGAGTTTATATCTCAGAATTATGACGTTTTAACTCGCAATTGCGAGTTTATATAACGCAATTCTGAGAAAAAAAAGGCAGCTGTCAGCTGAAAATATTCAGAAGAAACAAATAAATTCCTTGAGAAATATAACTTAATATGTTTAATGTGAATTCTTGCTAAATATGCAGTTATATTACGGATCGTTGGTATGAATTATACTCGTGATGGAGCGGTGATGGAGCGCTCTTGGAGCGAGCGAAAACCATGAAGCTCCGATTTAAAAAAAAAAATCCACTCCTCGCTCCATTCAAAATCACACCGTTCCACTCCGCTCACATACTCTGATTGTGAGTAACTGTTGCTGTCATGACAGATCTATTTCAGAGCTAGCCGCTATCAAAATAATCTGGCTACAGGCGCGGGCCAGATATCTATTACGTCAAACTAAACACAGCGACTTCAAGACATCATCTGTTTGATACAGCGATACAACTTTGAAAAACACTTCTAAACATACAGCAAATGTAAAATATTCACATTCACATTTGGTGGCTTAAACAGCATTTGACTGTTTTTAGAGGATCTTCAACATTTCTGTCGGTTTCAGACAAATTCCTCTTATTATTTATTTGTTTTGAAATCCAGTGAAGGTAATTTGAAGTAAAATGTGAACAGGGTCATGAGCAACCACCATGAACACCATGGGGAAGTCGTGGCCTAATGGTTAGAGAGTCGGACTCGTAATCCAAAGGTTGCGGGTTCGAGTCTCAGGCCGGCAGGGATTGTAGGTGAGGGGAGTGAATGTCCAGCGCTCTCTCCACCCTCAATACCACGACTGAGGTGCCCTTGAGCAAGGCACCGAACCCCCAACTGCTCCCCGGGCGCCGCAGCATAAATGGCTGCCCACTGCTCCGGGTGTGTGTTCACGGTGTGTGTGTGTGTGTTCACTGCTGTGTGTGTGCACGTTGGATGGGTTAAATGCAGAGCACGAATTCCGAGTATGGGTCACCATACTTGGCAGTATGTCACTTCACAACATCAAATGATAAATAAATGTGTGTAGTTATCGAATTATAAAATTGAAGTGTTCTTATTTTTATCTCCTTAAACTACAGTGCCCTCCATAAGTATTGGAACAGTAAAGACAAAACTGCTCTGTTGGCTGTGGAGTCAGACATTTGCAAATATGATTAAAAGATGAATATGAGACAAAACTAAAGAATGTCACATTTCATTATTAGCCGTTTCAACACATATATGTTTTACCAAATAAAAAGAACAGCACTTTTATAGTTCATCCCATTCATTGATGTGAGAATAAGTATTGGGACAGTTGAACATAAGGCAGATATAAAAGATTAAAAGCTATTATTTAGTTGCAGATCCCTTGCGCACAATCACAGCAGTGAGTCTGTGACCCATAGACATCACCAGACTCTTGGTCTCATCCTTTGAAATGCTTTTCCCAGCCTTTAATGCAGCCAATTAAACTCCTCTCCAGCTGGTGAAATTAATGTTCAATCGGATTTAAATCTGGAGATTGACTTGGGCAGGGTGTTTTGGGTCATTGTCCTGATGCAATATGAAACACTTCCCAATGAATCTGGTGGCATTTTCTTGAATATTGGTAGGCAAGATGGTTTTGTACCCTTCCAAATTCATTCTGCTACTGTCATCATACAGTAAGTCATCAGTAAAGTTGAGAGAGCCTGTTCCAGAGGCAGACATGCATGCCCATGCCACGACACCACCACCTCCACCATGCTTTACAGATGAGGCTGTATGCTTGGGATCTTTTGCAGTTCCCTTTTTTTCTCCACATTTTTGCTTTCCCATCACTTAGATAAAGGTTCATCTTTGTGTCATCGGTCCATAAACACTCACCTTTGTGCTTTTTTGCACAGTCTAATCTTGCCTTTCTATTTTTGGTGCTGGTCAGAGGTTTGCATCTTGCTGTGTAGCATCTGTAATTTTGTGTCAAAATATCCTGAGGACAGTAGATTGTCAGAGCATCACCCCAGCTTTCTGTAATTTGTTGGTGATTTTACAGACACGTCTTTTAGGATTCATTTTCACAGCTTTTATGATTTGTCTGTCATCAACTACTGTTGTTTTCTCAGCCGATCAGGTCGTTGTTGGTTGCTGGTGGTTTCCAAACTCTTGATTTCTCCATGCCCTTTGTTCTTGCTAGAGCTCTAATTGACTTCCTCTTTTGTTTTAGCATCCAAAATTGTTTGCTTTTCTCTCAAACTCAGCTCCCTCGTCTTCATCCTGGTTTGTGTGTCATCATCGAATGCAAGATTCAGAATACAGAAGTAATGGATATAACTGATATGACACATTCCCTGCTTTTAATATCTGAAGAATTAATGCATCAGGACACAGCTGATCACTTAGAAAGACCTGTGAGGCAACTGTCCCAATACTTATTCTCACGTCAGATAGAGGGATGAAACTCTAAAAGTGCTGAACTTCTTAGCAGGTAAAACATCTGAGTTGAATCACCCAATAATAAAATGTGACATTCTGTAGTTTTGTCTCATATTCATCTTTTAATCATATTTGTAAATGTATTGACTCCACAGCCAACAGAGCAATTTTGTCTTTACTGTTCCAATACTTTTGGAGGGCACTGTACATTTGAAGAGCATGTCAAACATGTCCAAATGAGGTATGTTCAAATGTTTAACTGGACCCTATTATAAAATATATTAATTACTTAATTACATATTATATCCATTACTTAAATAAACAATATCCAAAACATTATACCCAATCATTTTTCATGTTTTCATGAACAACAGTAGCAGCGGTTTTGATAAATTGTAAAACTAACCTATTAATGAAAAATATAATTAAATTTCAGCCTAATTTCATGTGCTACATCATTGTTAAATATTATACAGTACCATTTAAAAGTTTTGTGTCAGTAAGATTTTTACAAGTTTTTGAAAGAAGTCTCTTATGACCAAGGCTGCATTTACTTGATCAAAAATACAGTAAAAACTGTGATATTCTGAAATATGATTACCATTTAAAAGAATTGTTATCTATTTGATACTTCTGACTAATTTAATGTGTCGTTGCTCAAAAGACTAATTTCTTTAAAAAAAGCTTACTGGCCCCAGATTTGAATGGTATTGTATATGTTATAATGCAATGAAAATAAAGGCTTCAAATGTAAAAACAAATTAAACCAGACTAAAATATTTCATGAAAATCAATATTTATACTTGAAGTTTTGACATAAATGAAGTTTAGGAGATCACGTACCTGTGGGGACCAATCCAGACAGGTCACCACTCGCTGTTTGGACCAGCGATCATCAACAAACTTCCTGTTTAGAGACAGTTTGGCCCTAGCCTGCATCTCACTAGAGACACAGACACACACATACACACACACACACACAAACAAGTATCTCACATTAAACTGTGCACATGAGCTGGTTTGTGATTTTGTTTAGGTGAGTAGGGCTGACTGTTACCCCTCCTTCTCCTCCATGTCACGTCCGCTGTAGTCAAAGAAAACATCCACGTGTTCGGACAGAGCGCGCTCAATGATACGTGTGCTGTGATCGAAAAACTCTATGAACTCCTCCGTGTGCAGAATCTGCAACTTCTCCTCCTCTGTTAGCTCATGAGGGGGCGCTACACTCACGAACATACAGGAAACAATGGCAGGTGTGTAACTGGATGAAATTAATTGCATTTATGCATCAGAATTGTTGAACTCTTGATTCTAGCGGTTGACAAATTTTCCAAAGTGTTTTATTAAATAATATTTAATTCTCCATAACAGCATGGCTGTGAAGCAGTTCCAGGTTTGTTCCAGTCAATCCAGTATTGAACCATGCAAGATGCTTAATCGTTATTGTAAGAGAGTAGCTCTACACAAAAGATGTCTAAACACATGTATATCGCAGGGAGCAACTGTGCATAAGTGGAAGAATGGATTCCAAACCACTAAACTATTGAAAATTTCATGCACACTCTGGGTAGAATCATGTCCACGACTTGAAGCAGGGTGCACTAAATTGTGTGCTTTAAACTAAATTGTGTGCTTTAAACTGTCAATATTTCAATGGTCAATGTTTCCATTACACCAACATTAAACTAAAAATGGACACACTTTATTTTAAGGTCCAATTCTCGCTATTACAAACAATTAACTACGACTTTTGTCTCAATAAACTCCAAATTTATTAATAGTTAATAAGGTAGTTGTTAAGTTTAGGTATTGGGTAGGATTAGGGAAGTAACTAATAAAATAACCCAACTGAAACACAACAAAATGACAAACTAAAATGAAAAAATTTTATTAAATTAAAATATTAGCAAAAATTAAGACAGTACATCAATGATACTAAAATAACACTGATGTATTACACTAGAGTCGGTAGGACACTGAGGTGTGTTCAATACTTTACCTTCCTCATCTTGTTTCTCTACTGGTTGCTCTTTCTCTGCCTCGACCTCAGGCTGCGGAGGTGCGGTCTCTTCCTCCTCATCTTCCTCTGCAATAGGAAGATCACAAACATAAACATAATTCACACCAGAGCTGCTGAACTGTCTTATTATAGGGCCCATGTTACACACTACTTGGGTTATCAGTGGGTTAATATAGTATTTTCAAGATTACATTTGTTTATTGTGGGTTAATTGTTATTAAACAACTCATGGTAACATTATAGCACTACATTCTTTCAAATTGTACAATCTGGCTCTCGAATTCATTGTTAGCAAAATCCACATTTATGTATCAACACCTATCCAGTGTTCAGCAACTTGGCCTAAGTACAATAGGAACCATTCCAATTCTACCATTCCATGAAGTCAGCCAACAGTAATAGAAATCATTAACATATGTAAATAACCTCTTAAAGGTACAGTAGCAAAAGCAGTCTTTTTAATTCTAAGGGTCAGAGAGTGTTATAAACTAGGGATGGGCATTTTTGGCAATTTCTTATTTCGATCATCGATAGGTTTAAAAAAACGATTAATCGAGTACTCGGGGGGGCGGGGCGTGTGCGGGGGGCAGGGCATGGTCATAATGGAGATAATGAAAATATCTGAAGACTTATGAAAATGAACGTTAAAAATAAAAATGACATGAAAACATGTCTATGAAAACATTAACACGATTAGATGTTAGATTATGATGCAGCAATGTTATTAAAAAGAAGCTACCTGAGGTGAAGCTGACTTTATGCCAATAAACTGAAACTCGTTCTATGACACTTCCTACTGCACAAAAGGATGCATATGCCAGTGAGAGAGAGAGAGAGCTCCCGCCGTGATGCTCTTTCAACAACGCGCTGATTTCACATCCTATAAAGTTCTCATTATAATGCTATGTTTATGAAATTCCAGTGAACTTTAAGTTACGCGTTAAAGCGAGAGTGAGAGAGAGTCCGCCATGATGCGCTTTCAACAGCGCGCTGAAACACGGGCAAGGACAGGGTTTAGGCTACTATAGATTTCATATTCTATAAAGTTCTCATTATAATGCTTGTGTCATTAATGTTTATGGCAGATTTGTGCTATATTTTCATCTACATTATCAAGTGATTCCTAAAATCGACTGCGTGTTTTCGATACGAAGTACGAAAACAATTTTAATTGAAGTATGCCTACTGTTGAACAAATAATATGACGAAAAACGTCACTGCTGCATTATTATAGGATCAATATTTTTGAAAAAGAAACATCTAAAAGCAATATGACCGTCTCAAATAACTCAAGTCAATATCGGGCATTGCATTTTAGCATGAAACTAAACACTACATTCAGCTACATGTAAATAAATGTTAATATCCCAACGCATCCTATATTAGATTAATCAGATATGTATGTAGCTAACCCAGACATCACTACATGACTTCAAAGCCGAGCTTGTCTCTCTTCTCACGTCTATACTCTGAACCGCATGCTGTTTCAAGCTAAACAATCAGAGCTCAGGGTGCTGCCCAAAGTGCTGCTACAACCAATCAGAATTTTTTTCTCTCCAGTATCATCGTTTTCATGATCGATCATTGCTGTCATGGCCGAGTACTCGATCACTGTGGCACATTCCGATAATAAACGTTATGAAAAACTAAAACTATTGAGTTTTGATTAAAAGAAAAATTTAAAAAAGAGACTTTGAGACAAAAATACTGAGACTTTTTTTGAGATTAAACCACTGTAATCCAAAAGGTGGGAAATTTACTTTCATTTTTACTTATCAACCATAGTGGTTAAATTAAAGCTAAAATTTACCTGCCATTTTCTCTAATTAAAAATATATAAGTTATCTAACTATATGAAGTGGATAAAAAAACATCTAATGATACTTGTTGGGGCCTCTGTACCTGAAACTGAACACAATATATGTATGAGTGTAAGATAAACAAATAATTATTGTGCTAAAACAGAGGTCCCCAACCACCGGGTCGCGACCCACTCCCGGGCTGTGGAAGAGTTGCTACTAGGTCACAAGAATGTTCTGGGAAAAATCTGTATAGATATGACACACTGTTATTTATTGCATGTTAATGATTGTTGTAATTATTCGGTATTTTCGTTGTATGCGATTGATATAGAATAGCAATTTGACAATTTCATGTTAAATAAGTAAATGAAAGATTGCTCTGATCTGTCAGATATTAGGGGTTAAACGGATCACAGTTTATCTGTGGACAAAACCCCACTGTTTAGCACACAGATTAATTTGCCAATTTACACGTTCAAGCAATTTTAAACCACAAGTGAAAGTGACGTGACATGCGGCCACTGTGTGTGTTCACACACCCGGAGCAGTGTGCTGCGGCACCCGGGGAGCAATTGGAGGTTCGGTGCCTTGCTCAAGGGCACCTCAGTCGTGGTATTGAGGGTGGAGAGAGCGCTGTACATTCACTCCCCCCACCAACAATTCCTGCCGGACCTGAGCCTCGAATTTGCAACCTTTGGATTACGAGTCCGACTCTCTAACCATTAGGCCACGACTTCCCACAAGAAGAAGAAACAAAACGTGCTTACTCTCGCACACAATCAAAGCATGTACAATCAAAAGAGACGTGTTTCAGACAGCCCGGAAATACCAAGTTGCCTATACATACACAAAATTAGCCTATGTCAAAAACCCTTCACGCCATTGTCATTCTCTGTGCTTTAATTTGTTTTGTTTTTTGCATATCTGAAAAAATAATCCGATCTGTGAAAAAAAAAACACAATATAATGTGTTGAACCACTATATAATGCTATTATAATACTATATAATAGACTAATATATATTAGGCTATATCTGAACAGCAACCCACCCCACCCGTCCCTGTCCCACTGGTCCACGAGAATATTTTCCAAACGTAACCAGTCCGTGGTGTAAAAAAGGTTGGAAACCCCTATGCTAAAAGAACCAACCTTTTAGCAGGTGATAGATGTTAATTTCACCTTGAATCCCCATTAACATAAAATAACCAGGACTGTGGAAGGATTTGCTTCATTTCACTGGTTCTGATTAATATAAATAGAATAAGTGGGGGAAGAAAATCAAATTGAATCAGCCAACAAATTCCTGAAACCCAGTGAATATGTGACAAGCCCATGACTGCTAACAGCTTGTTTAGTCTGTTCAAATGCCCAAGAACAACCTGGAGTGTGTTTGGACATTGCATCTACATACATGAGTCTGTCCTTTCTCTAATCTACAGGGGGCTACGCCGTCACCGAGGTCTTAATCTACAGCCTGTCCAACAGACTCACGGCGTAACTGAGACAGGGACTATTCTAGCGCATCCCACACACACACACACACACAGGGCAGCAGGTGCCAGCGGCTGAGACAGCTGACGGCTGTGTGTGTGTGTGTTAGGCAGATGGTTTTGCTGCATTTGTGTGTGTGGTGGCACAGGGATGGCACAGGGGTTTCTGCCTGACTGCTCTTAGTCAAGACTCTCTCCGGATACACAAGTCTGTGCAATTAGAGAGTCGGCAGGGGGTCCAGGGACCGCTATTCACCCCCAAACATGAGCAGCTAAATGAAGCTGCTGCCCTGACCAGCTGTAAGCCACACACGGCTCATCTCTGACAATACTCTGCCAATGAGGCCTGAACAAATGTAAAGCTCAGGGAAAAATTTGAAAAGGATGTTAAAGGACTAGTTCCCAAAATTAAATGTTTTCATTTATTTGCATTCATACTGTTCTGAATCCATATGACTTTCTTTCCTCAAAAAAAAAAGAATATTCAAGCCCCTCTTTTCAATATAATAAAAAAGCAAAAGGATCACGGTCTGAAAATGGCACTATAAAAACACAAAAAAGTAGTCCACAGTAAGGCTGCAAGATTTCGGGAAAAAAAATCAAATTGCCGTTTTTTCTGATATAAATTTCATTTGCAACTTAAAATATGAAAATAAATACTACATAAATACTACAATGCTAAAAAGTATTAATAAGGTACTAAAATGTAGGGCCCTATGATTTCCACGATGCAGAAAACATGTCATAAAAACGGAATTTGCAGTTTAACGTGGAATGTCGCGGAGTTTGTCAAAGTTTGGATGAATTAATCAAAAGTAGGTCGTTACTCTTAAATCAAACCGCGATATGGACTAGTATCTGTAAATATTAAGCCACAAATTAGCCGATTTAAATATGAATCCTGCATGTTCTGCGTGTCTCTGTGTGAATGGAGCAGAAGTGCGGTTTTGATTACTAACGTTAACGTTACATACACAGCGCGCGTGGCGCTCGCGGTCATTTCAGCGTCTGCCGTCTCAATGAGGACATAAATACATGAAAATATCTCCAAAACTCATCTGGGTGTCACTTCATGAGCATTTTACCATTTCATTTGAGTAAAACTAGCGTCATATCATATGCACACAGAACTTTAAAAGGTATTTCATGGCAACCCGTCAAAATAAAATTAAAAATACCAAAAAAATAAAAGCTTGGTTTAACTTTGTGCCAGAAATAGGCTATTACTATTATTTTGTAGAATGTACATAATACTACAACTACTTACTACTACTTTTGAAAACTAATAAAACTTTATTTTTTAAAGAAATAAATCACAAAATATTTTTATTTTAATAGTAAATCCCCTTTATTTGGCAAATGTAAATGTTTAATTTTCGTTCATTTAAATATAAATTAAATGTTTTATACCTTCATCTGATAACCTGTAAAATTTAAATACACAACACAGAATTTCTGAGGAGGGAAAAACATTTCATAAGGCTACTGTAAAAATAAATAAAAATTGTTTGTATGCATTCAAATAATTAGACATGCTAATTGCATTTGGTAACAATAAAACATAAGGTGAGCAAAAAAAAATAAAACATTTCATACGGCCCTAAACGTGTCATTTTTGTTACACTTTTAATAAATTAAAATGTGTAAGTTTCATGATTTTAATTAATTAGACATGCTTTTTGATCAATAAAATTTTATTTGACCATTAAAAAGGAGTCCAGAAAAATTAAAACGGAAAAAAACGGAATCCAGAAAAATTAAAACGCAAAAAAATGTAGAAAAAAATAAAACAGAATTTGGGAAAAAATTAAACGGATTTCATAGGGACCTAAAAATGGATCCTACAGGTACAAAGGTGTACCTTTTGAAAAGTAACGTCCCAGTAACAGCTTTTCCAAAAAATTTAAAATATGCAAAATAAAACCGTAACATAAAAATAAAAATAATGTAATAAAAATAACAACAACAATAATAATAACTTTATTTTACAGTACAACTGTAAAATTTTAATACTAATTTATGGATCTTAATTACTTAATTTTCAAAAGTTTAAAACATCAAACTTAAAGCTTCTATTTTGTTGGCAATAGGTTTATAAGCACTTCTCACTTCTCATGTTCTCACTTCTCAAGTTTTGGAAGATGATCGGGACACGTGTTACTAAATGCATGTTATACCTGCAATTCATGCAACTAACAGCACAAAAATTCATGTGGAGCAGCATTTACAGCAAACTGAGACACTGAAAGCAACAGGCCATGAGCTGCTGATGTGTAAAACACTACAGTGCCATGCTATACTCTGAAATTTCGATGAATCGTGCAGACCTAGCCGCTGACTTGCATTTTACGCATCACCAAGGACCACGGCTTCAGCTAAAATCCTATTTACTGTTTTAATCAAGGGAAAAAAAAAAAGTCACCAACATCTTGGATGGCCTGAGTCAATTAAGAGCAAATTTTCATTTTTGGGTGAACTAATTTTATAATACATATGCTCATCTGTGAGAAACTGACTGAAATAGAAGTCATTATTCACTGAAAATACCCTCCAGCACAGCTTCCAAATCAAACAGGGCAGCATTGGCGAAAATCCTGTTTGACCAAGAGAAATGACGAGTTCTGTCATGATACTAGATGGCACAGGCTGATGGGTAGATAACGCAAATTGATGATATTCACAGTGTTAAACTACTTGGCACAAGGCCTCCTGTAGCAAATTGATGCGTTTTTGTAAGAAAATAAAAAAATCCATATTTAAACCAATATGAACATACATCCATGTTTTGTGTAACTTCCGCTAACTGTCGTACGCGTGTTTACAAGAGCCTGCCTTTCCAGCTAATGACGTAGGATGTAGGCGTAGTGTATGCGTGTGTGAGTCTCGTGAAAACCAACAATTGTTTACAGGAGCAAAGGAAGCAAAGTTTCCTTACTTTACCAAAGGAAAACCAGTCTCCTCTTGGCTTATATCATGACATGATCCTTTTAAATATGGATATTTTTCTTACAAAACATCAATTTGCTACAGGAAGCCTTTATTCACCCCCCGGAGTCATGTGATGCAAGTTCACTTTTGGTCGACTCGCTCGACATCTCACTATGGGAAACGCCTCTTGCGTGGCCATCCATGAAGCCCTATACAATCACGCCCATCAGGCCTGCACTCTCGGGAAGCTTTTTCTAAATTCAAACAAGTCTCTTATACAAATGAAATGAGATTGTGTAAGTCACAATACGGTGTTACACAAGCACCCTGTACAAACTGTATTGTTAAAAGCACCTGTAGAAAGTAGAAGTAGAAAGTCTACCGCAGTTCCACATTTGAACGAGGTGCGAGATTTATCAGTACACCTAGACAATTGGGTGAAATGCACAGATTCTCAGTGGTTACTCAGCACGATTCAAAAGGGATACAGACTGCAATTTGTGAGAAGACCTCCGGTGTTCTCGGGAATAAAACACTCACGAGTACAGGCAGAGGATGCAAACATCTTGAAGGAAGAGATAAATTCTCTCCTTTTTAAGGAAGCAATTCAGGGAGTACCAGTGGAAGAATTCCAAAGAAGGAATTCTTCAGCCAGTATTTTCTGATCCCAAAGAAAGGGTGAGGTATACGGCATATTTTGGACCTTAGAACTTCAAACAAACACCTGAGAAAATACAAATTCAGAATGCTCCATTCTATACAAAGAGGAGACTGGTTCACCTCAATAGATCTGAAAGATGCTTATTTCCATATTCAGATCCATCATCAGCACAGACTATTCCTAAGGTTTGCTTTCAAGGGCAAGATATACGAGTTCAATGTTCTACCATTTGGCCTATCTCTAGCACCCCGCATTTTCACAAAATGTGTGGAAGCGGCACTAACACCACGGAGACAGCAGGATATAAGGATATCAGCGTATCTGGATGACTGGTTAATTTGTGCCAGGTCAAAGAAGATGGCAGATCTGCATATGAAGGCAGTGTTAATGCATTTGAATGCTCTGGGTTTTGTAGTAAAGCAGAAGAAAAACTCATTGACTCCAACTAGTGTTGTTTTTGGCGGCCGGTTTTAATTTTAGTTTTAGTCTAATCTTTGTGTGAAGCTGTCATTTTAGTTTTTATTAGTTTTAGTCACGTTCATACTCTTTTTAGTCTAGTCTTGTTTTAGTCGACGAAAACTGATGACTATTTTCGTCTAGTTTTCATGAAAATTGTATTTTAGTCTCTTTTTAGTAATACAATTCTATTTAACCCAGTCAATATAGTATAAGTACCTAGTAACGTTAGTATAGACGAAACCAAAATTTTCTTTTAGCCAAACCCATTTCAAACAAGGTTATCTTATTATATTATTGTTACCTTATAGACTCAAGAATACATCCATTCCAGACACGGAAGACGCTCCAATTTGGATTTACAACATTTATTTTACCAACCAAACATGTTAGAAGTACACACACATCTCTCAAAGACGAACCCCGACTGGCCGGCCATCGGTCCCTTTCTCTGTCAGACTTAACTTTGTTGTCGTCTTCAAAATAATGCCACAAGTGGGGCTTGAGGAAGTGACGTCGCCTGCATCTGTGCAGTGCGACCTGAAGTGAGGCACTGGAAACAGAAATACTGCAAAATAATAATAATAACGCGACTAAACGAGACGAAATAACATTATAACATTTAGTTTCGTCTTGTTTTAGTCAACGAAAATGAAGAGACATTTTAGCATAGTTTTTATTTTGTAAACCACATTTAGTCTCGTTTTTATTCGTCAACAATATTGCATTATACATTTAGTTATCGTCATCGTCACATGGCCAGCATTTTCATCTCGTCTCGTTTTCATCACGCGATAAAGGTTCGTCGACGACGATATTTCGTCATAATTTTCGTTGACGAAAGCAACACTAACTCCAACTTAGTCAATAATATTTCTGGGTTTAAACCTGCACTCGGTATCTTACCGTGCAACCCTGTCAGAACAGAGGAGGGAGAATTTAAGGAACTGTGTAAGTCAGTTTCATCTGGGGAAAACAGTCTCTTTTCAGCTTTGTCTGAGGTTGCTGGACATCATGGCTTCTGTCATAGCAGTAGTACCTTTTGGGCTACGGTTCATGAGAGATTTTCAGAGATGGATTGCTTCTCTGAGATTAAATCCCTCCAGACATTTACACAGAAAGGTGCGGGTCTCAGCCCAATGCCTAAAGGCACTGCTCATCTGGCGGGACAGGGAATTCCTGATGGAAGGATGGTGGTCAAGTGAAGTGACATTCAGCCAAGTATGGTGACCCATACTCGGAATTCGTGCTCTGCATTTAACCCATCCAACGTGCACACACACAGCAGTGAACACACACACACCGTGAACACACACCCGGAGCAGTGGGCAGCCATTTTATGCTGCAGCGCCCGGGGAGCAGTTGGGGGTTCGATGCCTTGCTCAAGGGCACCTCAGTCGTGGTATTGAGGGTGGAGAGAGCGCTGGACATTCACTCCCCCCACCTACAATTCCTGCCGGCCGGGGACTCGAACCCGCAACCTTTGGATTACAAGTCCGACTCTCTAACCATTAGGCCACGACTTCCCCGCGTCACCACAGATGCGTCCTCACTGGGCTGTGGAGCGATAATGGAGGGACAACCTGTGAATGGGGTATGGACAGAATCAGTCAAAGTAATGCATATACATTGTCTGGTACTCCTTGCAGTTTCTCTGGCCCTAAAACACTTCCTTCCGCAGATAAGAGGCTGTCGTGTGTTAGTCAGGTCAGACAACACAACAGTGGTTGTCTATGTAAATAGGCAAGGGGGAGTCCGATCGAGGAGTCTGCATGCCTTGGAAAAAGAATATTGTTATGGAGCAGAAAGCAGTTGCTGTCTCTCAGAGCGACACATGTGCCAGGCCAAATTAATATTGGGGCAGACCTTTTGTCGAAGGGGAATCCACACCGGGGGGAATGGAGGCTCCACCAAGAGGTAGTTCAGGAAATATGGCTCAAATATGGTCAGGCATATTGTCACACATTGTCCCCTGTTCTTCTCACTAAAGGGGATGGATACGCCACAAGAGATGGATGCATTAGCACATCCCTGGCCAGAGACTGTTATATGCTTTCCCACCGATAAGCCTTATCCTGATGGAAGCACTTGAACAGCAGAGATAGTTCAACTGCTGTATTCGCATCCATGGCATCTTCCTCAGCGCAGAGATCTCCTCTCTCTGGCAGGAGGGAGGATTTTTCATCCACATCCGGAGAGGTGGAATCTTTGGATCTGGCCCGTGAAAGGTCTAACCTGAACGCTCTGGGCCTGCCTCAGAATGTGATCTCCACCATACAGAGTGCTAGAGCAGACTCCACCAGATCTCTGTATGAGGAAAAATGGAAAAGGTTTGAGACTTGGTGTCAGGAAAGACAGAAGATAACATTTCTTTCATCAGTGTCAGACATCCTTACCTTCCTTCAGGAGATGCTAGAAGGCGGCAAAGCCTTCTCTACAATCAAAGTGTACCTGGCGGACATTTCATCTTGCCACATGGGATGTAACGGTGAAACAGTAGGAAAGCATCATATCGTAAGTAGATTCATGATGTGTGTGCACCGTCTGAGACCAATCATTAAACCTGTTACCAACATGGGTCCTGGTCCTGGAAGCACTCAGGGAAGCCCTTCTGAACCCTTGGAGCAGGCAGATTTGAAGATTGTCTCATACAAGACAGCTTTACTGCTCACCCATAACCTCTATGAAGTGGGTCGGAGAATTACATGCATCTATCAACCCTGCATGTATCAGGTTTACAAAAACAAATTCCAAATTTATCTTGCGCCCAAAGCCAGCATTTTTGCCCAAGGTAATCAAGCCTGGCTATTCACGTATGGAGATAGAAATTCAGGCTTTCCTCCCTCCTCTCTCAGAGTCCCCAAGGATAGGGGATCTAAGGATAGGGGATCTGCAGCACTTATGTCCGACTAGGGCATTAAGGATTTACTTGGAGAAGACACAGGTTTTTAGATGATCTGAAAACCACTTTGTGTGTTTTGCGAATCCCAAGAAGTGCCAGGCACTGTCAATATAGCGACTATCTCACTGGATAGTGGAAGCTATAAAACTGTCATTTTCAGTGAAAGGTCAGCTATTACCAGGAAACCGAAGAGCCCATTCTACAAGAGGAATGGCCGTGTCTTGTGCGATATTTAAGGGTATCTCCATGGAAGATGTGTGTGAGGCAGACAACTGGGCTTCTCCTCATACTTTTGTAAGATTTTATAAATTGGACGTGACAAAATCTGCTTTGGTACAGGCAGTGCTGGAAGCACAGTAAAGAAAAAGAGAAAGGAGCATAGAAGACAGCTAAGTGCAATGAATAAGCTAGGGGATGCCCAAATATTGGGCGTTTTCTATATCCCATAGTGAGATGTGGAGCGAGTCGACTGAAAGAGAATGTTGGGTTATGGTTATAACCTTGGTTCACTGAGGGACATGAGCGAAACTTCTCACCAGAGGGCCCATTATTCTTATACTCGGAAGAGCTGTAAAGTATGCCATACTGAGCCAGCACTACTGTTTAAATAGGAAGGGGTGGGGCTTAACGAGAGTGCAGGGCTGATGGGCGTGATTGTATAGGGCTTCATGGATGGTCATGCAAAGAGGCGTTTCCCATAGTGAGATGTCTCACTCATCTCCCTCAGAGAACCAAGGTTATAACCATAACCCAACGTTTAATATCGATGGATATAGGGTTGTAACGATATACTGTTATGACGGTCTATCGCGGTTTGAACGTACACGGTTATCATACCGTAAATATTTGCATATCTACGGTTTAAAAAAAAAAATTATGAAAAAAAAATATATATATAATAATCTTACCCGCGCATATGCAATTTATTTCAGCTGCTTCACTCTGCTGAAATGACAGAGACAGAGATTGTATCTAATCTCCATCCCACGCCGAAAAAAGTTTAAATTTGCAGTATGGGAATACTTAAAAAAAAAAAAGAAAAAAAAAGAAAAAAACCACGAACGTGGGGTTGTCCTTGAGGACGAATCCAATTTGCAAAAAATGTGTACGCAAAGTGGCTGCAAAAGCAGGCAATACATCCAACATGTTCGCTCATATTCGCGGACATCATCCCTCCGTGCAGATAAAGGTATGTTGCATTTATAAGTTATAAGGCCATATAATTTCCGTGATGCAGAGGGAATCACGGTGCAGTCGTGAACATGGGATTTACAGTATAACGTTAACGAGGTTGTCACTTAAAACGCGCAATCTGATGGATGGATAAATCAAAAGTAGTTTTATCCACTACATACTGAAGTATGCATGCATGACACTAATGGTGTTTTCATTGTCTATATAAACATGAACATCAGCGGAGCTGCTCTGAGAGAAAACCAGTTTTATTTGAGAAAAACCATTGTCAAATACACTAAACTCAAAGGTCTGCTACAACCCGTCAAAATAAAAGTTCAATTTAACTTGAAGTCCTGACCGAAATAAATTAGCATTGTACAATGTGCTTAAAAGTTAAGACAACAATAATAATATTCTTTATAATAATTAATTTCAACATTATTTTTAAGGAATATCATGTTTGTCCATGTTTTAACTTAGAATTCCTCTGTTGTGCAGCACTTTGCCAAAAATAAAAATTGTTAAATTTTAATTTGATAACCTTTTAAAACATTAATTAAAATGTTAAAGTGTGATATAGATATACATAAGGCTTATGGCTTTATTTTGTAATTTTGTTTTTTTTTCCTCAGAAGGGAGGCTTACTTTCATTAAAATGATTTCAAGTTTGTTGCAATAAAGGATTTGTTCACTCAAATAACTTGTTCTTATTCTTTCTATGAGTCATTGTTACTGATAAGAATTATTGTTTAATATATACCGTGAAACCGTGATATTTTCTGAGACTATTATCATACCGTGAAAATCTCATACCGTTACAACCCTAGATGGATACGCTTTATTTGACTACTTTTGGACTGTTGAACAAAAACACCTTGGAAAGCTTGGAAAAGAAAAGCTTAGAAGAGCAAGGATTGGATTGGATTCGTCTGAAAGAAGAAAGTCATATACACCTAGGATGCTTTGAGGGTGAGTAAAACATGGACTAATTTTAATTTTTGGGTGAACTAACCCTTTAATGTAACTTCTGTAGTCTATTTTAAATGGGAATAGTATCAGAAACATAATGATCTGCAATATTTTCTTCACACAAAACTGACCTCAGAACACTATGAATATATTGCTACAACTGAAGACTTTTATACAACACACTATACAAACAAAGGTATCTAGGATATTCATCAAAGATCTCGTCTAATGACATGAGGATGAGTAAATAATGAATTTTTTAAAATTTGTGTGTAAATTATTTCTTTAAATTTCTCCACAAAGAGTCATATTCGATAATCAAAATGTGGTTTGTCCATGCTAATGGCAGCTTTTTGCATGACCAGAAAAACTTGTTTCAATAGAGAATGAAATCGCCCTTTCCTGCAATAATCAAAATGATAATGTCATCTGTCAGATTTTACATCAGAAATGTGTCCACGGCTCTCTCAGGAAGGGCCGGGTTTGAAGAGAGAGAGAGAGAGAGGGAGGAGGAGGAGGTGGGGGTTCGCTCTGATGAGTTTATGGAGTCGTTCTGATGACACAGGCCATCTCGCCATGCCGGGCCCGTACTCAGCAAGGAGAGAGGAGAGAAGGTTAAAATCTTTCCTTTCAAGGGCCTCAATCAGGCTCGGAGGAAAACAGTAATCAGTGTCTTTCAGTCCGGGGCCCGAACGCAGCGCGGCCCTTTCTCCGCCAGCCAGACCCGAGCAATCAACCTGCCAGGCATTAACAGCGGAAAGACAATCTGAAAATAAGGGGTGTAATGCACCTGCCAGCAAAAATGCCCATTTGGAGAAAAGCAAGTGATCCTGGTGACCCCACAGAGGGGAGGAGAGAGAGAAAGAGAGGGAGAAAAACATTTAACAGAATTCACCCTGATGGCAGATCCCCTTCCCATCGACACCTCATCTCAAAGCAGCAGCAATTATAGCTTTTGTATCCCTCAAGAAATAAAAGCTTTTTGCGAGGGGAGGGCGTAAGCAGAGAGAGAAAGAGAGCGACCGGTAATCGGCAGGCTTTGTCAAAGGACAATGTATTAATGCAAGCGCCCCATGGGGTCAGAGGTTGTTCGAGAACAAGACTAATGCTCTTTGATGTCCTCTCCAGGTGCACGGAGTCTGTCGGACGCCCACAGAAAAGGAGACGCAGAGACCTCTGAGCGCCGACTTCCACATTTGTACTTGTGAAAGAGGCCCAGGCGAACCTCGACTTTGTCAATACGAGTCCGGTACTCCTGAGAGACCCAATGAAGGGGTTGAAACAAAGAGATGTGCGCAGCTCTTCGGGTCGCATCCTCCTCCAGAGAGGAAGTTCAGTTGAACAGATCAATAAAGATCAATGTTAAACAGCGCTTCTGAGCTTCACAGGCCCATTCAGACGCTGAATTTGATTGTTTGAATTTACTGTACCTCTAAAGCAGGGCTGTCCAAACTCGGTCCTGGAGGGCCGGTGTCCTGCAGAGTTTATCTCCAACTTGCCTCAACACACCTGCATGGAAGCTTCTAGTATGCCTAGTAAGAGCTTGATTAGCTGCTTCAGGTGTGTTTAATTAGGGTTGGAGCTAAACTCTGCAGGACACCGGCCCTCCAGGACCGAGTTTGGACAGCACTGCTCTAAAGCATAAAATGCTTTAATATTTCCAAAATCCAGTTATTTCAATAAGAATACCCAAGATTTGGTGTTCCGTGCACGGAATTGAGATTTCACAACAGATTCAGTTGGTGACATGAAATCGACACGTTGAGAGTTGCAAGATAGTAGCTTGTTTTAAATGTGACTTTGGTGTTTCATACATTGCATAGATTACATATGTTTTGCCTGCAAAGTTTTGCCAAAATTTAGCTAATGTGACTGCACATTTAGCAAGCAATTGAACAGATTGAGACAATTTAAGTCCCATTGTTTTTTGTGAAGGCTTTATAAACAAATACACCTCTAATGCCCAGAAACGCTGTCTTAAGGTCCGGCCATTAACATCCAGTTATTTCAATTGGAATCCCCACGGTTTGGTATTCCTCATACGGGCAAAAGACTTCCCGCAGATTTCGCAAGAGGTTCAGTTGAAAACTGAAATCGGCCAGCTGACCAACAGATAGTTGCTTATTTTAAAGGTGACTTCAGTGTTTCATACATTACATACATGTTTTGCTAAAGAAAATTTTGCCAAGATTTTGCTAATGTGACTGAACATTTAGCAAGCAATTGATCCGATTATGTCCATTTATGTTCCATTATTTTTAGTGAAGGCAATTTACACAAATTCTCAAAATGCTGTCTTAGAGTGTGGTTAAATTTACCATTGTTTGGTTAATGTTCAGAGTCAAAATCCAGTCAATTAGAATCTATGAGTTTGGGAATTTTGAATACTGTATGGGCAAAAGATTTCACAACAGGCTCAATATGAATCAACGAGAATCTACAAGATCGGGAAGATTTTTGCAATTTCATTGTAGATTTTGCAACAGGTTCAAGTTGGTCACGCGAATATAACACGCTGACCAACAGAAAGTTCTTTGGTTTCTATGTGAGCATTGTTTCATACATCACTACACTATTGGCAAAAGACAATACACTTTTTGCGCCAGCAAATTTTTGCCTAAATGTTGCTAATATGACTGAACTATTTCACTCAAACTATAGATTTTGATTATTAACTTTTAGTAAAGACATTACCAAATTAGTTTGTCCCAAAACGTTTGAGCAAAACACAAACTTAAGATAAAATGAACACAGCCGAGGCTTTTTATTATCCCAGTAATCAATGTGGTAATCCCTGTGTCAATGACGGATAGCTGATGAATGATGCAACAAGTGTGTTTAGGAGATAATGGACAATAGTATTCATTTAGAGATGCTTGGATCTGAGAAGAGCTGGGCTGAGGGTTCCTCACTTTAAGAGAGATGCTCTTCATACGAGAGGCTTCTTGTGATTAGCACGGGATATTAACCCTCCCACGAGCACAAGGGCGATTAAAACAATCAATTTTAATTCAATTCCACACTCTCACAACCCCTGGTGCTCCAGCAAGCAGAGCTGTGGATCGGGCAGTAATAAAAGTGATTTCCATCCACACATCGCACGTCTTTTTGAATGTTTTTAATGCACACCATAAAAGACCATAAAAGTGATGGAAGAAGCACAAGACAACAGCATCTAAATCTAAAGCCCTCAGACACACGGTCATATCAGGTCAGAATGCCACATGAAAAAAAAATGCACTGTATAATGTGACAGCTAATTTTGTCCAGAGCGGTTTTGTTTACACACCACTGATGCAGGTATGCATCCTGAAAATTCAAGGGAGTCACTTTGTTTATAGAATGCATTGAATGCGTGTGAATTTAACCGTATCTGGCACTCTGATACAGCACTGACACCTGTAGGTCTTGCTGCGCACAGTAACGGCCACACACCTCCTGACCTACACAGAGCTGAGCCTTCAACAGCCCCACAAGCCTCTTCACCACAAACCACTCCATCAGTGAGAAAGAAAGCAAGGGAGATGGGAAAACCTCCCAATGTCACCCAGAGTGATTTGTTATGTGCTGGAGGAGAGACAGGAGAGTGTGTGAGAGTTGATGAAATGATTATAGTGGCAGGAATGGAAGGAGAGATTGTGTGTGTGTGTGTTGAGGAGAGCTTTCGGACAGTCTGCAGATATAACTCTTAATTTTAACATACTGCGGGCTGGGGCAAAGTGACACCGCAGAGAAAAACATCTCTAGATGTGTTTTCAGCCTTTTAACAATGTGTAAATCTGTCTTGTCATGATAGATAATGTTTCCACATTTGTTCTGAAATGGCTTAAAAAATTATTCTCACCTGGTTTAAAGACGCTTCCTACAATAGGGATAGGAGGAATGATATTTAATTATAATCATACCTAACAATAAAAAGTAATAAACAATGTACACAGCTGTTTTAAAGTCTGGGGTTGGTAAGATTTTTTTTTAAATGTTTATGAAAGTCTTAAACTCATAAATGGTACATTTATTTCATTTAAAAAAATCTGTAAAAACAGAAACACTGTGAAATATTAGTTCTTTTCTATTTGCAAATATTTTAAAATGCTATTTATTCCTGTGATGCAAAGCTGAATTTTCAGCATCAGTACTCCAGTGTCACATGATCCTTCAGAAATCATTCTCATATAGCCTACTGATTTTCTGTTCAAGAAACATATCTGATTATTAATCTAAAATATTACATTAATGCTTAACATCATTAGCATTAGCAATTATTTTAAATACTACAACATGAAATGTGATATGGGGCTATCAGTGAATATTTGATATTTGAAATTAATTCATTGAAACAGACAATCTAAACCAATTTGAGAAAATGAGTCAGTTACAGTTTGTGTGTTACTCCAATCAAACGTGATAATAAAATCTGACTTGATGCTGTTACACATAAAATGATGAACTTATAAATGACACAGTTTTAAATAAAATTATGATTATTTCTCAGTCCTAATGTGGGATGAGTCCACACACTTTTCTATTTCAAATAGTTTTTAATCATTTCTGCAGTTAAATTGCTCATCTTTGTTTTAGTAATCCTGTTTTTCAGTTGTCACAATACAGAAACATCACTGACATCACATTCTGTAATATCTATACTGTTTTCCCTCTTTAAAATGTGTTTGGTAAGAGGAAGAAAGTTTACTGTAAGAATTGTAAGAACAGGCCATGATAATATCTGCATCCAATAATCAGCCTAACCAATTGACCAATACTGATATAATCATGATATCCCTAAAAATAGATCCCTAAAAAGCTTTCATTAAAATGATCCCAAATTATCTCCTGCACAAACATCACAAACAGAGTAAACAAACACACACAGAGTAAAGCAGTTATCTTGTATATCTGACATGAGTGGTGCGGTCACAGACATGCACAAACTGCAACATAAAAGGCCTCAACTGCAATTACACAAATCCTGACCTGCCTTTGAACACACATTCTCATATCTCCACTAACCTACTGCTCATATCCTGTGCCCCCTCGCTCCATCTCTGTAAACGGATGTGAGTGTGTGTGTGTGTGTGTGTGTGTGAGTTTAATCTTGCCTTGCCGTCTTATGTTTCTCGAGTCTCTGCAATTTTCCCTCAGCTTTCATCTCCATGTTCACTACAGTCAGATCATTTCCAAAAAGGGTTACACACTTCTGATGTCTCACACACACACCACACGCACATCTGAATAGCTCTCAGATCATAGGCTTGTGCTCTAACTGCTGCTGCAGATGCAGTGCCACTCACCAGCCTCCTTTCTCCGATGATTGACATGTGTCAGTCACGCTCGTTTCTGCCCTGACCTGCATCCTCAGCATTGAAAAAATTGGTTTCAACTTGTTTAGGAGATTTTTTGCAATGAGCCAAACCACCTTTGTAAAATAATAACCTTTTGCAAAATAAATGTGATTCATTACAGTGAAAGTTTCAAACTCATTTGCTATCATTGAAAAAATAGTCACTGACTGCTCTACAATATAGCCAATGTTAGTTTTTATGCTGTGGTTAATAAAAGATCATATAACTGACATTGTAAACCAATACGGTTTTTTGCCGTTTAAAAACTGTAACATTTAACAGCATTTAACAGAGAATCAGAAAGAAATAATTATTAAATTAAGCATAAAAACATTAACATTTACAGTAAGAAGTATAATTTTCCTATCCTGGAATAGAAATTGTGTACATGCATACATACAGAAAGAAAGAAAGCAACAATATTGGCCATTATTGATACGGTCGTGGATATATCATGCATCTGTAATTCTGATGCTTGAATCCACCGACAGCATTTAAAATTCTGGAGGTTGCTGGTGTGTTTTTTTTTTAAATATAATAATATCACAAAATGCTTTATTTACTGTCCATGAAAATAATCTTGTAAATGGTATCTGTCAGTACTCGTGTATGGGTTTGACGATGACTTACCCTCTTTCTGCTCTGTCATGGTGGGTGTCTGTGTCTCCTTGGTGTAGGACACCACCTCTTTGGGAGGGAAATCCACGTGGGTCACCTTCGCCATGGCCAACTTCAGAGGACCACGTCTGAAAGAGCACACACACACACACACAAATCATAAGAAGGAACAAAGCCCACACTGTTCAACCGTCTAAACTTTTACACACAAGCGGCATCTTTCTTTAGATGACAAACGGAGGCCACATTTACTTCTGGTAACATCTCTATCAGCTGATCACAAGTGGACAGCACTAAACACAGTACAGTTGGAAACATGTTCCAATAAGTCTTAGAAACGCACTGTGATCCAATCACCTACACCACATTCATAGGTGGTCAGAATGGACACGTTTGCTGGGGGAAAAAAACAAACACATTTGACTAAATTTGTTTCTTAAGCACTTAAGCAATTTTTAGATAAATAAAAATTGCGATAAATTAAATTTAAACAAAAAACCCATTAAAAAAAATTTCATTTTTTAACTGATTTATTAATTTAATATAATGGGTGGTTGTGAAGGAAAAATAGCCAGCAATGCACATGGGATTGGATCTCGTTTAATTGTTCAAAAGCTTTAGAATACAGAAAATGTATTAGTTTAAAAATTTTTGTCATTATATAATTTCTAAACTTGCATTTGACCATGTTAAATGACTTTTATTCTAAATTCTATTATTCTAAAATCTGAACAATAACACTAATGAATAAATACTACATAAGTGTGTCCAAACCTTTAACCGGTATTGTAAACATTGTCTCACATGTTCAATATACCAGGTGTAAATGTCTCTAAATGTCCAATGGAAATCACTGTGCTCACTTTAGAAATCTTTCAACCCGATAATATGTGACCCGTTCTGGCGAAATGAGTTGGAAGTCGCACGGGCTAATTTTGAGCTACAGGCAAAAGAAGTGAAAAATGTCAGTTTTGGTCGAATTTGAGGTTTTCACAAAAATGAGTTCATTAAGCTCTCTTCTAGCGAACACAATGCTCCAAATAGTAATTAAACATCTAAAATTATCTTTATTTGTACGTTTTCTGAGAGGAGTACCTTTTTCTCTGCACACTTCTGGACGACGGCTACTGCTTCACACCACAAGTTGTAAGTCTATTGTTGCAAAGCGCAGCATTCCAGCTTTGTTAATATTCATATCGAATTCTCGATGACATGAGTCCAAACCCGTGAAATATGATTTTCAAACCCATGCTGATGGCGATCGTGCTGACTGACATTCGCAAAGCATAAGTGCATAAGACGTGCCTTTCCGCGAGCGCCCAATCTCCCTTATAAAAGTACATTATTGCGAAATATGTATTGGCGAGATTCACATCATAATCTGTTATTACTGACATGAATGTTTAGTTAATAATTGGGGGAAATCTGATGTGTAACATTACATTTGACCCATGCATTACAGTAGGCTAGGTCTTAATATAGATCTGTCTCAATGTTACATTAAAAGAAAAGACGGAATCACTCGCTGCTCTTGATTAAATACTGTTTATTTGCATCTTTGTTCTTGTTTTTAATAAAGATAAAATAAAAATAGCTATATTGTGATTAATAATACAACAGTGTGATGTTTAAAGCATCCAAATCCGTATGCCTTGCTATCTTGAAGTTTACTTTACAGTACAGCATGAATCATAGTATGAATCCCTTCTCATGATCAACAACAATCACTCATGACTTCTTTCTCTAGAGGTTTGAACGAGCAGAAGTGAAGGAGAATGAACAAAGTGTGCAGTACCCTAGCTCAGAGTGAAGCAGAAGAGTAGAGGGGTCACAGTCCCAATGCAGAGTCCTGTTAGTGTCACAGCCACGAGACAGGGTTACAGACACAGAGAGAGATGCAGCATGACAGAAAGGCTGTTATATAAAAGGTGGTTAAAAACAGTATTATAGAGCAGTTAGAGACAAGAAAAAAGCTTCTATACTGACACACACAAGACAAACACAACACAGTCAGAAACAGAACCAGATGTCCATGTGGTGCTCTGTTTCTAAAGGAAATCATCTGTTCTGATGTTCAGGAGACCACCACACTTCTCCAGTACAGAACCAGACATGAGCATCTGATCACAGCTGCTTGAGAAAACCACACATACTTTAAATGACTAGGTGCTGCTTTTTGGTCAAAATAGTGGTTTCCCCGGTAATGGCTGCACACAAAGCAGCACTGCGCTCACAAACGCTGCTTTATCTGGCATTACAGGCATGATGAATTGAAAATTGAGACCAATCAGACCAATAACCGCAGATTAGCATCACACAAAGGAGGGGTTTGGTAAAATGAATCGTTCAGCGAATCGTATGGGGAGTCGTTGAGCAAGTAAGGTAAAAATAAATGCATAAGAAAATTAAAGTGTTTTTTGACTTTGCATGTATGTCAACCTGTTGTTGGGGACTCCCAAAACCAAAATACGAACCTTTCATTACCCAAAATAAGGGCACTTTAAATGGTAGTAGTACAATATTTTTAACTACATTTATTTTAAACAGAATCCATCATCAAATGCTATTTTGGTGAACAGAAGACACATGCTTTCACATAGTACTCTAAAACTTTCTCAACAGCTCAAATACTCCAAATAATAATAACAAACAAGCGAAAACTGCTGAAACAAAGCAATCTAGTTTCTAAGCCAAATGCATCATTAAAATATTTTCAGTCTTCTCATTCTATGGAGTGGAATATTTATCTACAAAATAAAATGAAATTTATTTTCAATATGAATAAAAGACGACTGCTGGCGTATATTAAAACGACAATGAAATCCTAACAGATCATAACACTAAACCGCCCCACATCAGCGGAAGCACAACCAGAGGCTGTGTGTGGTCATGAGTGCATTAAGTGGGAGTATGACTGTGATGAGGGAAAATGTGTGTTTGCAGCTGGTAACATGACCTGCGTGTGTGTAGGAAGTGATGAAGCGGTGCGGGATATGAGTGGACACGGAGCCCCGGGGGCATCTGCGAGTTTCTGCTGTAATCAGGGGTTAAACACTCCCTACAGCAGCTCTACACTGCTCCCACAGGTCTTATTGTGAGCTAAATCACACTCACATTCTATAAGCTTTCTATATTCATATTGTTTTACTAGTTGGAGCCTAGTAGTTAGCTCATGTGCTCCAGAAAGGTTAAGCCTTGGGGCTCATGCAGGTTCAATTCTGGCCTGTGTCCCCACAAAACATTTTCCAGTTTCCTCTCTATTTTGACTGTCAATAATACAGTGACAATATTGTTTTACTCTCAAATTTCTTTAAATCCCTAAATTAGAATCTGGTATTACTAATGCACAGTTGTGTCACCTAACAAATATAACATAAGAATGAGCAACATTAAAGCAACAAAGAGTAAAAAAACATAATAAGCCTGAATTATTTTATTATTCTGTTGGGACAATAGAGTGCGGAAAACGAATTACCATTTTAGCACTTCCAGTTCCATCTTCTCAAAGTCAATGGGTTTTGGTTAAATGTCTGAAATAAGGTCTGTGATTCATAAGAGAATTAGATATTTTTATGTTTTACTCTTCAACATACAATACACCAGTTACATCTTCCTGTGAATTTTAATAGCTTTTACTTGTCTTGAAAAAGGCGGTTGCTAGCAAGGTGTTAAATAGGACTACAGAGGATGTTAGAGACAGTAAACATCATCACACTGAACAGGAAAACTCATCTCCGCACTAGTCTGGCTTTACTGCCTCCCTGTGTTCATAATTTGCACTTGCAATCTATTCTAACTCAAAATTTCAGGGAATTTTTCTTTTTAAATAAAGACTGAAAGAGTTGCCGAAAGCTTAACGGGGATGATGTTAAAAGTCAGTAGATGGTGTAGTTCATTTTTGTGAAGATTATTATGATGAACATCCAACTTTTGTTGGTCGCAAAGTTTATTTTCTGCAAAAATCCAAAAGTCCCGTGGTGTTTTTGTGGTTCGGTCTACTAGACTGGATTCTGGGATAAATGCAATTCTTCTCTGTAGATGCAATTCTGCTTTAGAGTACAGCTTAAAAGGCTGCATCATCATCATCACTGTAAAAACAGCCTTTGCATTAAGAGTGCATCTATGATGATGCTGGAAAACACAGACACAGTGGGCAGATCACTAGGTGTTGGAACAGAGCTAATGTTTTCATGTTTCCCCTTCTTTCTTCTCAGGGGGTTTCCAGCAATAAATTCTCTTTTAGTTACAGGTGAAAAGAAGCTAATAACAGATTTATTCAGAAGAATCTTTCCCTACCTGCTCAGACCTGCAAACATACACAAAAATACAACAACACTTTCACTGGAGCTTTGTCCTTCAAGCAATGCTAAAGCCACAAACCTTTCCAGTTCCAATCAGATCAGACCTGCCATATGCATAAAGAGAGCGAGAGAAAGTGAAAGAGAGAGAGAGAGAGAGAGAGAGAATACCTTGGCCCGGTGGCACCGTCTCCTGAGTCTTGGCTCCCTGCTTCACTTGGAGTGCCTGCAGATTTGGCCGTGGGAGACATGGGTGTAGGAACTAAAGAAAGAAAGACATAAACATACTTTCATCTACATACAGTGCCCTCCAAAACATTTGGACAATTCAATCACACTTAATGCATGTGCACTCAAATGTTACTAGAGCTTTTCTCTTCACTAACTTCACTTTTCTGAGACATTTTGTCTGATGAACTAGTGTTTTGATGATTTTTAGCAGATGTACGCACATTACTGGTCAAAAGTTTGGAATAATACGATTTTTAATATTTTTGAAAGACGTCTCTTACACTTACCAAGGCTATTTATTTGATTATAAAAACAATACTATTGAGAAATATTACTACAATTTCAGAACAGTTTTCTATTGTAATATATTTTAAAACTTGTGATGGAAAAGCTAAATTTACTGCTGTCTTCAGTGTCACAAGATCCTTCAGAAATCATTCTAATATGCTGATTCGCTGCTCATTAATTATTAAAGAGACTTCTTTAAAAAATACTTTAAGAATTTAAATTATCCCAAACTTGTAACCACTACTGCAGCACTAAACAAAACAATTAATTAACAATAATAAACAATAATAATTAAAAAACAATCACACTAATTACAAATAAATATATATATATATATATATATATATATATGTGTGTGTGTGTGTGTGTGTGTGTGTGTGTGTGTTAAATGATTGTTAGTTTGTTTTGGTCACATGCATTAAATTTGAGATTTTGAACATGTAAATATTGACGAAAATTGTCAACATTTTTAGCCCATTTTAACAATACTGTTATTTATATATACAGCATTCAAATATAAAATATGTCATAAACACTACATCTTAGCTAAGTGTTTGATGAAATTAGCCGCCCACCATCAAAACTACTGTGGTGCACTTCTGCCCCCTTGTGTTCAATCAGTATAGTACGCTACACTGGCTTTCTCCGTTTGTTGGTAGCACTTTCAAGGAACTAGTGCTGTTAAATATCAGTTTAAAATCTGGTTCACATAGCATATTATTGACTTAGACTGCAAGGGGTTGTCTTGCTGACGCATAAAGGGATCTCAGTTTGATATTCTAGGGATATTTTATATGAGATGTCTGACTGACACTACAGTGGACGTGGATCAAGTGTGTAAGTGACTTACCCACAGGTACGTCTGGTGTGATACCCATACTCTGTAGCAGAGCCTCAGCCTCTCTGCGCTTTTTCTCCAGGTCTGAATCATCCTGCAGTGGGACGGCCTCCTTCTTCAGCTCAGCCTGACACAAACAAAACAGAGTGAAACAAACACTTCATCAAAACACTAAATTTCCATTGTTCCCAAAGAACAAAAACCAGCAATCTGACTCTATTTACTTCCACCAAGAACCCTCCTACTGCATTTACTCAATGTTGACACAAATTGTAGTGTTGACTGCATTCGTTAAACTCACCCACTCAACCCTGTTACTAAAGTTATTGTAAGAAAAATGATTGAATGTATATTTCCGTTTTCTTTAATATTTAATAAGTAAGTTCATCAATAACTGGAAACTAACACTGTCTAACAATCAGGACCTTTGCAAACGTCAAATGAATAAAAAATACCTAACCTCATATGAAAAGAACAGAAAACAATCAAAACATAACTAATATTATATAAGCTTATATCATAAAAGATAACATGTTATTTAGCCTCCCAAGTTTGACAATTTCAGGCTCTTTTGTACTCCATTCATGAAATGTGCCTGAAAATCTGCAGATAGAGCTGAAGTTTCAGGTGGAGGATTGATTGCTTAAACATTATTAATACAAGTAAAAAAAAATAGAGTATGGCGTGTTTTCACCTCTTTTTTCTTGCGTTCCTCCTCCTTTCTCTTCTTCTCCTCTCTTATCTGAGCCAAACGCTGTTTCTTTCGCTCAAGCTCAGCTTTCAGCTCACTTTTATCCGACATTATGCTTTACAAAACACACAGACAAAACTCAAGTTAGTGTCAGGAAGCCAGAACGTTGTCATGAAGGGTTTTTCTGTATATCTTTTTTATTTTTAATGAAACTTTAGACTTTTTTTGCCCCCTGTTAAACTGTGAAGCTGCTTTGACAATCTGTATTTTAAGTCCTATAGAAATAAATGTGACTTGACTTGATGAAATGAGAATATAGGGCACATACTCAAGGAGAAAAAACACTTGAAGCTCAGAAGCCCAAACTGAGCAAAATAAAGCAATTTGGTGCAGATGTTATTTATAATAAAGTAAGATGAAATTTTGATAGCTTGGAATGTAGGCTAAATCAATGATCTTAATAACAATATAACAGAGTACTTATGTATATAAATAGCAGATGTCATTCTATAGCTCCTAATAATATATTTTGCATTAAGATAATCAAATGCTTACTTTTTATTATGGGGGCTAAACATATAATCCAATACAACACAATAACAAATGAGAGATGAAAAAATAAACGTTCCCCATAAACCTGATGTTTTATTTTTGATACTCACATTTGAACATGATTTTTTCCAAATGTATGAATAATTAAGTGATCCTAAGTTGCTTCAGTTCAGTAATTGTTCATATCAATATAAAAGTTATTCTCATGTTTACTTTATAAAAATCAGTAAAGATTTCACAGCAAAGACACGTGAACAACAACCTAACAGTTTTACAATTATATTAAAAGCTCTTTTACTTTCTAAAAAGTACCAATCCGACGGCAGGTTTATTAAGGTTGTGTACAACAGGTTTTTCAGCAAAGTTTTGATCATGTTGATAATTTAGAGGCCGTATAAATTGGCATATCAAATATGATACAGTAAGTGAGAAGCACCTGTCATCAATAATATACCAGCTCATACAATAAACATTATTCAACTGATCAGCATAATCTGCAGTCTTTCATTGCACGTCTATCATCTCATTATGACAAAACTTGTGTTAGTGTTGCTCATTTAGAAGTTGATTTGGATCAAAGCTACTGCTGAATGATAAAATGTAAATCTATAAAACAGATATTTGATTTACATAAACATATCTAACCAAATGCTGCTTAAAATGAAAATAAAATGTTATTAAGCTCTTCTTTTACTGTAGCACACAACCCTGAGTGTCTTATTTCTATTAACATCCTCAGCAGATAGTAAAACATATATAAACCACAGAGGGAATGAGAGACCCCCTTCACCTGGTCTCAGGACCCCCATTCACTGCCGCCTGTCTGTCGGCCTGTCCCAGCCTCTTCAGATTAAGAGGATCAATCCAAAAGTCACATTTGTCTCTCTGCTCACCGCTTTAATCTGTCTTTTGTGCACGGCAGCACCTGACTCTCTCCACAGAGCACACTCTCTACAGCGCTTAATGACCAAATTAAAACATGCACTTGAAAAACAAAGAGGAAACGGCCTCGTTTAGTCCAGTAACCTCTCACTGAGGATTACAGAACAGACTTATGATTCGCTCTAATATTTTTTGCCATCTGCATGAGTCCTGATACATCAGATCACACCAAAACTCATGATCTTAGGAGGAGTTTACAGCACAATATAACCACTGTTAAACTGAACACTTCAAAAATAGAGTAGCAAATGATTGCAACAAATACTGCAGGATCTTCTCTCATAACAACATTTTTCCTGCTCATAACAGATATTTTTGTGATTTTAAATGGATATATTAAGTCTTTTCTCCTTGAGGTGTCATTCATCTTATTAAATGTGAACTTTCTGGATTTTGAATATTAAAATCTGACATCTAATCTAACATTTAAAACTTCTCTTTGTGAAAAGTTTGCTTAGCATCTTAGTCTATTTTCATGGCAAAAACAATAAAAAACCCAAGTATAACAAATTCGATAAAAACCAGCAAACAAACAAACACAAGTTATATTACACACAATTTTTTTACATTAACATGATAAAAATGATAAAAATCTTTTTCTGAAAAGTTTGCTTAAAAAGTTTCGTTCTTTTTATTTTATTTTAAACGAATGACCCTACATGTTATACAGTGGTTTCAAACATTTTAAGGGTGATTTAACTGTCCAAATATTTTCTGTAGATTTGAGAGGGCATTTTCAGAAATGTAACCTTCAAGAATAGCAAAAAAGCACAGACACAGAGGCAGAGCCGTCTTTCAGCAACTCATGGGATTATCATCAGATGGTGTTTTTTTTTTTTTCCTGATTAAATACTAGGCCTATACATCACACACACAAACACTGGTAACACATAGCACAAATAGTCAAATTATCTATTTCAGGTCTATAACTTACTTCTCTCGTTTCTTACTCTAAGAACAGAAAACATTCACTGTAAATCTCCTTAAATCGGATTTAACGGATTTTATCGGAATAAGATTAACTTCTGCCCTCTCACAGCACAACAAACGGAGGAACTGCATATATATGTATATACACACACACACATATATATATATATACACATATACACACACACGTTGGTTTTTGTGGTTTATGGAGATTCTCCATAGGCGTAATGGTTTTTATACTGAACAAACTGTGTGTGCTATTGCCCTACACCAACCCTACACCTAAACTTAGCCCTCACAGGAGACTTTGTGCATTTTTAGATTTTCAAAAAAACACCATTTAGTATGTTTTTTAAGCCTTTTGAATTACGGGGACATAGGCAGTGTCCTCATAAACCACCTTCATATTTTAATACCTCTGTCATACCCATGTCATTATACAAATTTGTGTCCTCATAAACCACATAAACGCGCACACACACACACACACGCGCGCGCACACACACACACACGCGCGCGCACACACACACACACACACACACAGTAGAGTTTAGTGTGTTTTACTGCTATTTGATGAATTAACAGTAACATCAGCAGCCCAGTAGAAACCAACTACTGCACTCCACCCAACACATGAAAAGTGGCATGCTGAAAGATGAACAGCTCATTCGTGTCATAAACACACTACTGAAATGTTTTCTCTAATCTGAAAGCATGTTGTGAACAGACCTGAGGGTGTTTTTGCCTGCAGAAAGCGCTGCTTTTGTTGCACTGCTCAGTTTCCGGGTGCGCGGATGCAGAGGCGCGTCTGACGGGTGCCGGGGAGGACCAAATAACCCAATTTCAAAACCGCGATTTTTTTTCTCAAATATGTAAAAGAAGGAAGAGTGATGATAAAGTTCGCAAGGCATACAACAAAAATTACCCAGATATTGTTTTTGTAAACTTTTTGCTTTAGTTATATTAATCGTCGGATATTTGCTCTTTACAGTCAGACACAAGGGTCCATAAAATCTTCAAAATAAGGCGACATCTTTATTACATGATATGATTAATTTCCATATTATGCATTAGGCTATATGTAGAATTTAATCAGAGTCGTATTTTCAAACAATGGCTTTTGAATGAATTAACATTTTAATTAGGGTGTCATTAATGTGCACTAAAAGCACCTAAAACAGACCGCAAAACTTCCTATTGGCTAGGCTATATCTCAAATCAAGCACATGGACAGCAACATTTGTAGACCTATAAACTATGGCCGATAAGAAATAACAAAATAAAAGCCTTTCATGAACTCGCATAACCATATTTATCTGTAAATTCACATAGTTATAAAAAGAAACTCCCTGTTTGCACACAAAGTTTCACTTTTGATTAACAGTACACCACTCCAGAATGTAATTTGCCCAATGTTAGGACTGTCCGATTTCCTATTACAAACTAAAAGCCCTCCAAAATGTCATGACCAATTTTGTTTTTGATTTTGGATAGCTCTAAAAAAAAAGTAAACTCCCTGTTTCCACAGACCAGTTTCAATTCAGCTTAATAGTCCACTGTCCCAGTAGACACTTTCAAGACGATCTAATGTTTACATTACAAAATAAAAGCCTTCCAAAACGCATATATGACCAGTTTTGTCTTTGATCATGGATAGCTCTAAAAAGGAAACACTCCCTTTTCCACAGACCAGTTTCAATTCAGATTGACAGTCCACTGCCCCAGGGTGTCACTCAACCAGTTTCAAGACGATCTGATGTTGCATTACATAATTAAAAGCCCTCCTAAAACTTATATTCTACCTGTTCTGCCTGTGATTTTGAATAGCTCTAAAAAGGAAACTCCCTGTTTCCACAGACCAGTTTCAATACAGATTAATAGTCCACTATCTGATGTTACATTACAAAATAAAAGCCCTTTTTGTAAAAGCCTACATTTACAAAATAAAAAATAGTATTTTGTCTGTCAATTCTGATTGGTATAAAAACGAAACTCCCTGTTTCCACAGACCACTTTCACCTGCTCAGAGAGTCACTCACACAGTGTCAGGACTATTTTATGTATAATTCCAAAATAAAAGCTCCCTAAAAGCTCCTATTTAAGATGCTTTGTAAAAAATGCTGGGTTAAATACAACCCAGTGCTGGGTAATTATTGGACAGAACACATGCTGGGTTGTTTTCAACCAACAATTGGGTTAAATGTTTAACCCAACCGCTGGGTCTAAACAACCCAATCGCTGGGTTTGTCCATATTTTACCCAGCGCTGGGTTGTATTTAACCCAGCATTTCTTAGAGTGTATCTATTTGGATTGGTTTAAAAAGGAAACTCCCTGTTTCCACAGACCACTTTCACTTCAGATAACCAGTACACCTCCTCAGTGTCGCTCCCACAATGTCAGGATTATCTGGTGCAATATTACAAATTGAAGTCCTTCAAAAACTCATAAGATGTTTTGTACACTCTTAAAAGTGCTGGGTTATTTCTGTAAACACATGGGTTAATTGTGCTGGGTCATAATTCTGGGTTGTTTGAAGTACTGTAAACACACAGTTGGGTTGTTCACGCTGGGTCAAATAGACTGCAAGGGGTTCTTTCACCACTGAACACCTGGGTTGGGTTTGACCCAACCGGTTTGATTATTTTTTTCTTCATGGTATTTTCTGGATTCTTCACTCGCAGCAAGCTGAATTATAAGGTAAATTATTATTATTTACCTCTGTTTTTAATAAGCTGTGGTAATAGCACACTGATTTCATGTTTAATGTGATATTTGATCTGTTGCTGTGCGGGTTAACATTAGCATTATTCTATGAATGAAGTAGCCGCCTAAATTTTTTTGTTGTCAAAAATGGCCTCAACAATCTCTTTATCTCGTTATGAAAGTTATATATATATATATATATATATATATATATATATATATATATATATATATATATATGTGTGTGTGTGTGTGTGTGTGTGTGTTTGTGTGTGTGCAAAGTTTTATATAGACAAAACAGCATATATAAAAGTTTTGGCGGGCTCTTATTTTGGAATTCAACATCAGACAGTCCTGAAATCGTGTAAGTGACCATGTGAGAAAGTGTACTGTTAATCTGAGGGGAAACTAGTCTGTGGAAATCAGAAATATATTTTTTATACCAATCTGAAATCACAGACAAAACCAAAATTATTTGAGTTTTTGAAGGCTTTCATTTTGGAATTACACATCATATAGTCCATATAGTCATATAGTCATATGGTCTGACACTCTGGGGTGGTGTGCTATCAATCTGAAGTGAAAATAGTCTATGTAAACAGGGACTTTTCTTTTTAGAGCTATGAGAAATAGGTTATTTGCAAGTTTTTGAGATCGTTTATGTTTGTAATGCAACATAAGACAGTCCTGGCATTGGCCCAGTGGCACTCTAGGGTGGTGGACTGTCAATCTGAATTGAAACGGGTCTGTGGAAAGAGACTTTTCTTATTAGAACTGTCTGGAAATATGGGACATACAGGTTATATGCAAGTTTTTGGAGGGCTTTTATTTTGTAATGCAACATCAGACCACCCTGAAACTGGTTGAGTGACACCCCGGGGCAGTGGACTTTCAATCTGAATTGAAACCGGTCTGTGGAAACAGGGAGTGTCCTTTTTAGAGCTGTCCAAAATCACAGACAGAACAGGTAGATTATGAGATTTTGGAGGGCTTTTATTTTGTAATGCAACATCAGATCGTCCTGAAACTGGCTGAGGGATACCCTGGGGCAGTGGACTATTAATCTGAATTGAAACTGGTCTGTGGAAACAGGGAGTTTACTTTTTAGAGTTATCCAAAATCACAGGCAGAACAGGTAGTATATGAGTTTTTGGAGGGCTCTTATTATCTAATGAAACATCAGATCGTCTTGAAACTGGTTGAGTGATACACTGGGGTAGTGGACTGTCAATCTGAATTGAAACTGGTGTGTGGTATCAGGGTGTTTTCTTTTTATAACTATGTGAATTTACAGATAAATGTGGTTGTATGCAAGTTATATTTGGTTATTTCTCATCAGACAGTTATTTTCATATTAATTGGAAATTCTACATTTAATATTACTCAACATTTTAAGTCATTTTCATTTTATCAGACCGTTTTTTAAACATTTGTATTATATTAAATTCACTGATTTTATTTATTCATTCATTATTGACAGAGGAAATGGCTCAATAAATGAATGCCAGAGATCGCTTTTCCTTTGATTTACGTTTTTACACGCTATTACCGTGAACAGATTGTCTTTTCATATTTACCTAAAGCACGAAATGAACGTGAATAAACATCAGAAAGTATTTTATTTCAACCGCGTGTTACAGTTTCCCCAGGCAGACAGATAAGATGAGGCAGGCAGGCAGGAATATCTCAAAACAATAATCTTTTAATACTACTGAATTCGAAAAACGTAACATAACCAATAGCAGACAAACTCAACTGGGGAGAACTCAGGCTTATAAAGGCAGGTCATAATCATACGAAAACAGAAACAGGTGAGGGGCTAATTAACTAATCAGGGAAACTGGGTCAACAGAAGCCATGGAAAAACACAACTAAAACAGAGCAGAATGTTACAGTTCGCCCCCTCCCGGAACGGCGCGTCCTCGCGCGGAGAAATATAAACCAACAGAGGGGGGGAGGGTGGGGGTTCAGGAGGTGGGCATGGAGTAGGAGGAAGCCGGGCAATGGAAAGTGGGTGAAAACAAAAACAGTCCAAAAAATTAGTCCAAGGGGGAGTGGAGGGTGGGAGGAGCCAGGGAGGAGCCCGGAGCAGCCAGATGGCAGTCCAGAGGCCAGCCAGGATGGCGGCCCACGGCGGAGTCGATGGCGGGAGGAGCCATGGTGGTAATGGGACCACCGACACCGTGGGGCCGACTGCCGGAGATGACGCCGGTGGAGAAGGAGCCCAGGATGGAGCAGAGCAGCCGCAGAGCCAGGGTGACACTGATGGGCCGGAGGGCCACGGTGGAGCCGGCGGCTCAGGCGAGTGAGGCGGAGGCGGGGATCCCGAGTGACGCGGTGTAGCCGGAGCGACAGAGGACAACGGTGGAGCCGGAGGGAGGGAGGAACCCGACGGAGCCAGAGGAATGGAGGGACGAAGCGGAGCTGGAGGAGTGGAATTCTGTGGAGTAGGCAGGGGTACGACTGACCAAGGCGGAGCCGGAGGGACGAGGGAGCCCGGCGGAGCTGGTGGAGTGAGGGGCCACGGTGGAGATGAGGGAGCCACGAGCCAAGGTGGAGCCGATGGATCGGAGGGCCGAGGTGGAGTCCGGGTCTCACAGGCTGGAGGCGAAGACTGGGGATCCTCCAACCCCGAGGTGGCAGATTGCAGGGAGACCCGAAGCTCAACCGATCCACCGGGCATGGCATGCTGAGGGTGAGCTGAGGGGTCTTCCTGATGTGGCTGAGGAGGGACTGAAGGGCTGGCTGACTGGTATCGAGGAGGCGGGAGAGGGAGGCTGGGAGGGAACACGGGAGGATTCGAGCTGGACGGAACCAGCGGAGACACAGGAGATTCCAGGCTGGACGGAACCAGCGGAGGCACAGGAGATTCAGGGCTGGACGGAACCAGCGGAGACACATGAGATACCGGGCTGGGTGATGCCTCCCCAAACCAGTCAATCAGATCTTCTTCGAATAGGCCCAACAGTTCCTCCAAATAGCTTCCAGAAGCCAGCGGTTGCTCACCCTCAGTGGTGGATGTGTGGGCTGGGGATTTATCCATTCCCTCGATCTCCACTAAGACTCCCACGACGCACGATGTTGCCGGCTCACGCACCTGGTCAGTCGCGTCGAGTTCGGTTTCCAGGGCGATGAGTGGCTCTGTCACTCTCCGTGGTGACGGCTCTATCCACGCGACCGGCTCGGGCTCTGCGACTGCGGCGGGCTCTGGCGAACTCTCCGTGCAGCGAGAAGGTGAGGGTTGGCTGGGCTCTGGATCGGGAGTGGGGCTGGAGCTGTCCTCAGCAGGGTCACCGAAGATAAACAGTCCATTACACTCCAGCACCCACGCCACGCAAGCGCGAAATTCTCCCTGGGACCGTTCGCTGGTAGGCGCGCCTTACACTGCTCGCTCAGGTTGGAGATGTAGAACACACAGAGCGAGCGGTCTTTGAAGTGTGTAAGGCGCGCCAGGTTGACGAAGTCCATGGTGTGTTCCACCAGCGAACGGTCCTTCTGCTCCAGGCAAAGGAGTAAGAAGGCGGAATCCATACTAGGAGGGAGAGAGGAAAAAAATAAATAAAAAATGAGCGAAAAGAATAACGCCGCTGAAAAAAAAAAAAAAACTGTTTCGGTCTGCTATTCTGTTACAGTTTCCCCAGGCAGACAGATAAGATGAGGCAGGCAGGCAGGAATATCTCAAAACAATAATCTTTTAATACTACTGAATTCGAAAAACGCAACATAACCAATAGCAGACAAACTCAACTGGGGAGAACTCAGGCTTATAAAGGCAGGTCATAATCATACGAAAACAGAAACAGGTGAGGGGCTAATTAACTAATCAGGGAAACTGGGTCAACAGAAGCCATGGAAAAACACAACTAAAACAGAGCAGAATGTTACACCGCGGAAACACCATTTTTTAAGTTCAAGTCCACGGTGTCATTTTGCATATTACATTGCAAATTCTATAGAGGCAATATCTTTTTTTGAAAGTCATGAAAACACTATTGCGGAGTTTTTCTTTTGCTATTTGAGCAAATGGGAATGCAAAAAAGATATTTGTGGTACTCTCCCATTCTCAAAGTTAAAGGTCCCATGACATGCTGTTTTTTGGATGCTTTTATATAGGCCTAAGTGGTCCCTAGTACTGTATCTGAAGTCTTGTTGCAGAATTTCAGCCACTATGAGCCAGTCCCACAATGAGCTTTCCTTAGGACGTGCCATTTCTGTGTCTGTAGCTTTACATGCTAATGAAGTGGAGGGTGGGTGGCCTTAACCAGCTTGCGGCCACGGTACCATGCGCTAATGTTGACAGTGGATGTATCGCAATGGCTCGTAGACACGCAGTCCTTCAAGCTTTTCAGTTTGACCCAGAATCTGATCCGGATGGAGAAGCACCAGATGAAGAAGTTGCAACTCAGCGGCTACAGCAGGACGTCTCCGAATGGTTAGTGTAAAATATTGTGTCTGGATACGGTCAGTGTTTCCCAATTCCCACACATAAACTTTACCTGAGCGGACCGCAACAATATCCACCACCCGCTGCCATCAGCCTTGGCATCTCACACACACGAGCGCGACTTTAGCACAATATTTAGTAACTTTCAGACCCATTTTTTAGGCGGCTTTTTTTTCCCATAACGGGTACATACTAACAAACCTAGCGACTTTAAAAAAAAAAAAAAAAAAAAAAAAAAAAAAAGTTGGAAGATGTCTCCAGTACTGCCCCGCGAGTGCGAGGTCTCTCTCCCGGCGCAGTGTCGCCTCTCTCAGCGTCTGTGAGCAGCGAGCGGCAGAGAAGCAGTGCTTTCAGTTTGTAAATTAGATGTTGATTTTATCAGACGATGTTGCGATTATAAATCAGGATTTAAGGAGTAAAGGGAGAGTGATTCAGGGTTAACATGTATTATTAATTGGTCGTGTTTACTAATTATACTTGTTTTGTGTATGACAACAGAAAATATGTAAATGTGAACAGCTTTATTGGGCATTCAGTTGTATTACAGTATGTGACAGTTCATAGAGTAGAACAGATCTGAAGTGCCAAAAAACAATGCTTCGATCGTTTGCAAGCCATGATGTCTCTCGCTCTCCTCGCACGGTCGTAGCTCAGTTTCTCATGGGCGGGCAAAGCAGAGAAAGGGGAGGTAACCTTTCCCCGTATGACGACATAAAGGGAAGATTCCAGATTGGGCCATCTGAGCTTTCATTTTCTCAAAGGGGAAGCAGGATACCCAGGGCTCGGTTTACACCTATCGCCATTTCTAGCCACTGGGGGACCATAGGCAGGCTAATGGAACTCGTATTAATGTTAAAAAAAACTCATAAAGTGAAATTTTCATGCCATGGGACCTTTAACCCAACTATAACGAATCTGCTGCTGAGAAACCCGGAAAAAAAGGAAAAGGTCCTTCAGCACAATTAGTCATGTGACCCAAAGGAGGCACTTAATGCGGAAGTAAAACAGAGTGGATGCTCACCAAACACAGAGCCCTTGAGAGAGCTCTATGTCTCTGACCAAACATAAGAAGAGAAGAGCCCGGGCCACAGACAGGGCTTAGACTACACCAGGATTAGGCCATAGTTCAATTAGGACATTTAAGTAATTTTTATTAACATGCCTTAGAAAAAACATTACTAGTGTCCATCTTGAGACAAAACAAGGCACTGATATGTTTTAAGATCAGTCAGTGCAAGTTTATTTCAGCTCAGAATTACATTTTAGTCCAGGACTAGGTTTAAGCCTTGTCTGTGAAACCGGGGGAAGATCAGATAATTTTAACAAGATCATGGATGAGTCATACAAAACTTAATTATACACCTCATAGCATATAGGATCATGTGAATTATGTCAAGAAACAGTTGATTATAGGCTGCTATTTTGTCCCAGCTATGATGAACAGAAAAGGAATGAGCTCCAAAGAGACCCACAGACTGTAGTATGCAAACAATTTACTGTATGAAATATGTCAAATTCAAAACAAGATCCAAGAAAGTGATAAAGGCTGCATTAAAAATCGTTAAAAATAGGAAATGATCTCATCCGGTTATACCTAAACTGAAACCCCTTCACACTCCAGCACAGGAGGTGGCGCTGTGCATCTAAATGCTAGTTGACAACCCGCCAACAAACCCACAGAAGAAGAAGAAGAAAAACAAGAGTGGATGCGTTGATTTACATAAACATCTATGTTCGTGCAGCATTAACTTGTTTACAGCAGGCCCAGTGTTCATTGATGCTCCTGCGGATCATCTGCGAGTTCATACACACACGCTCATGCATTATTACTCCGGGATTAGTGCGATGTCATGTATAGAATGATTGCAGTGCCATTACTGAGTGATACAGAAGAGTGAAACTGCGCTGGATGTCACTGGTTTTGAATGAAACGCTGCATGTGCGAACATGACTGACATTCAACTTCATACTTCGAAAAACAAGTAGTTTTCTGCTGATTGTGTTTTGGACAAGGAAATATGTGCTTAGAAAGCCAACAGGACACATTTTTCTGAAGAGTTAAACTGCAAAAGCCGCCAATATGAGGATCTTCAAGACTTTGATGAACGCTGCATCCTTCGCCAAACAAATCGACTTTTACTCCAGATTCTCACCTTCTCCTCTCTCTATGAAACAGTTCATAGATTTTGGTAAGTCTGGGATCAAATGGATACAGTTCAGTATGAGAACACAACAAAACCGAAAAGAATAAACGAAACAGTCCCTTGCATAAAAGTGCCATGGAGGTGGTACTAATTGTACAGAAAACCATGCTACTTATATCCATGTAACACTGTATTTTTGTAGGGCTGGGTATCGTTCAAAAATTTTCGATATCGATACCGTGAGTTCGATACCGGTTCCTGAACGATACTTTTTTCGATACCAGTTTTATGAAATCAGTTTTAATAAGATTACATTAACTCAAAAAACTATTTTTTAATGTTGATATTTATACAGACTCAAAGCCTCATCTCCTGAGCCACTGCACAAAGGAACAAAATATATACACAATAAATAAATAATTTTAATAAAGTTCAAATTGTTTTCAGTTTACACATCTGTTAGGCTACGTTTACATTAGTGCGTGTTCATTTTAAAACACATCATCACTTCTAGGTTGTTAAAGACTTCAAGAAATTTAAAATCTTCATCCACTTTCATAAGTGGGTGTTTTATTTTCTTTCACCATATGTTTTATTGTTATTAAATTCTGGTGTAGTATGTCTAATTATTTGAATGCATAAAAACAACTTAGTTTATTTAAATGTATTCTTAAAATAGCCTAATGAAATGTTTTATTTTTCCTCAGAAATTCTGTGTTCTGTATCTGGTTTTCAAACGATGACATAAAACATTAATTTAATTTCTTTAAATTATTGAAAATCAAAGTTTATTTATTTTGGCAAACAAAGGGGGGTTACTATTAAAATTAAAATTAATAACTGTTGTGTGATCATTACTAAAAAAAATTATAAAGTTTTAATAATTTTAATAGTAGCCTAGTAGTAGCAGTATGTACTGTCCGCTGAACAATATTAATATATTTCTGCCGCAGTTTCTTCCAAATTAAACCGAACTTTTATTTTGACGGGTTTCCGGGAATACCTTTACAGTTTATATATGATATGACGTTAATTTTACTCGAATCAAACGGTAAAATGCTCATTAATTGACTCTCACAGCAATTCTGGAGATGTTGTTCATGTCCTCATTTAGTTAGGCGGCAGACGCTGAAATCACCGCGAGCGTCACGCGAGCTTCAGTCTGTGTGTAGTAAACAAACCGCGCGATATAGAGAGCAGACTGCTCCTTGCGCTTTCGAAATGCTCTCGCGGATGTCAAACACTGATCAATCAGCACCGCGTCACTTCTAGTCAAAACACACCTAGTGCTGCAGGATTATTGGCTCACTGACGGTGATGAGATTAACCCCTTTTAGGTATCGAAATTTGGTACCGAACTACAAGACGTTTTTCGATACTCGGTGGTATCGAGGCAATTCGGTCGGTGCCTAAAAAGTATTGAACTCGATACCCAGCCCTAGTCATTGGTATAGAATACAATCAAAGAGATCCAACCTTAAAGTAGAAAATAATCGAATTAAAAAAGCCCAGTCTAAAAGTTGGAATATCTAAAAAATGTACCAATATGATTTTAAATAGATTGGAATAGAGAAGGATGTTATGAAAGAGTATGTTGGATATTCCTTATTATTTAATAAAAAAAAAAAAAAATTCATTTAGGTTTAAATAACCTAATAAACTAAAATAAACAACTAAAAAAAACCCACAAAATTGCTAAAACCTACTAAATAAAATTAGTGAAAGCAGAACATATAAAAATAAAATCTAATTAAAGATGTAAACAAATAATTGTATCAGTGTAATGCTGGATAGAATCAATGCATGCATCAAAACTCGATTTGTGATGTCATTGTTTTCTCTCTCTCTGTACATTTGTCTCTGCAGGTTCAGAGAACGCATGTGCGAAAACGTCATTCACGTTTCTAAGACAGGAACTGCCTGTCAGGCTGGCAAATATTATGAAGGAGATAGATTTATTGCCTGATAATCTTCTGAGAACTCCTTCAGTGCATCTGGTGCAGAGCTGGTCTGTGTGAATGCAAACATGCAGTCTTATTATTCTGATATGTGCGCATATGTAAGCTACATTCTGTGGTTGTGTTGCATCTCTGCAGGTATATGCACAGCTTCCAGGATATACTGGAGTTCAAGGACAGGGATATTGATGATGAAATGCTCATACAAGAGTAAGAGATTCATCAAATACCTTATAGTAGAGGTCTTGTTGGGTCCTAAGGATGGACCCTTTCAAATGACTAGGGTTCTCAGAAACCGAAGTCTGCATAGTTGGGAAAACAACTGTAGTGGTGAACTCTACTGCAACAAATATAACTTTTGTGTCTGCATTTGCCCCTAGAGCATTTCTGTAATCAAATGCCATGGTATTATAACACAAGGTGTATATCAATTAATCGCAACATGAAAATATGATACTGTCACATTTTCATTTTGCGATTAATTGATAATGATTTTATCACGGTATATGGTATTCTCACGGTATTGAACTTTAGTTGCAAAAAGTGTTGTCATAATACAGTATTACAGGTTTAATAACTTTTTTCTTAAAAATAACTGAATATTTAAATATAATAAAGGAAAACACAAAAAATGTATAAAGATAAAAATTTGACACAGATTAAAGTGCAAAAGAATTATAAAGACCAATAGGTATCACTTTACAATAAGATCTCATACCTTAGTTAATGTATTAACATTCACAATGAGCAACAGCTACATTTGCTACAGAAGTTATTAATCTTTGTTTAAAAAATACAACTCTTAGCTCATGTTAGCTCGTTAAATAACACAGTTGCAACTTTTGATTTTAACAATGCGTTATTAAATATTTGAATTACCTTAGATTAATGAATGTTTAGAATAATTTTTCATTGGCAGTTTGTTAACTAATGAAGCCCTAATGTAAAGTTTGACCGAACAATAAAGAATCCAAACATTTTCAAACAGTATCTAGGGCATGTTGCAGTCCAGATTAAAATGTAAAAAAGTTTGAAAATAAATAGCCTATTAAGTCTGAATATTTAATTATTTGGCACTGTGATGAACACCATAGCGACTACAAAAATCTGAGTGGGTTTTTAAATAATTTAAACACCTTTCAGAAAGGTGTTTTTTGTTTCCGGGGTAACTTCTGCTGTCAGAGAGTCAAATTCAGTTCCTGGAGGGCCACAGCCCTGCACAGTTTTTAGATGCAACCGTAATTAAACACACCTGATCTAGCTAATCGAGTCATTAAGGCTTATTTGAAAACTACATGGTATGTGAGTTGGAGCAGGGCCAGAACTAAACTCTGCAGGGCTGCAGCCCTCCAGGAACTGAGTTTGACACCCCTGATCCAGAGCGTCTCTCACGACTTCCACCAGGAGCTTCTTATCCGTGCTTGTTTACAACAGATTTCACACGTGTCTTTGACGCAGCATGCAGCGGTTGTGCATTGTGACCAGTTGATGGGAAAAGTACTCTTAAAATGCATTCAAAATTCTGAATAATTTGTAATAAATAATTATTCTCTGTATTTTGAAGTGCCCACGATAACAATATTGTGAATATTCATTACCGTGATATACAGCATTACGAATACCAGCGAATGTCTTTATATATATATATATATATATATATATATATATATATATATATTATGAAAGGTTGGTTAAATGAAAGATGCCATCAAATTTGCCATCACTTTATTATAAACCCTCATGCAGCAGTGTTAACCAGCTTTCTATAATTTCATAATAATGTAATAAAAACCCCACCAAAGTATAAATTAAAATATAAAAAAAGGTTTGCTAGAATTACAACATTAACTATGAAAACATGTCATAACATGTTGTTGCTGCATGCATCTGTATTGTAGGGTTTTTGGTCATTTACATAGTAACATGGATTGACAGAGAAGAAGGGGGATCATTTATTTAAAATGATCCCAAGGCTACTATAATCGGACCCGACCCGTGTCAAAAGCGTTGAACCCAAATGCACTTGGGTCTCAATCCAAGTGGACCCATGAAGACCTCTACCTTCCAGTCCGACCTGTGCTAACAAACACACACATACTTCTGATGTGTTAGCTTCACAGATGCTGTGATTAAGATCAGAAACCGCCATAATGATGTGGTGCCCACCATGGCTCAAGGAGTGGTGGAATATAAGGAGACCTACGGGACTGACCCTGTCACCAGCCAGAACATCCAGTACTTCCTGGACCGGTTCTACATGAGCAGGATCTCGATCAGAATGCTCCTGAACCAGCACAGTGAGAGACACACACACACACACACACACACACACACATACACATCTAGTGCTCTGTGGCGCTTTATAATGGGCTCCATTATGGACAGCAGAAGTGTACAGCTCCGATGAATGGGGCTTCTGGAACGTGTAGATTGGATTAGCAGCACTGACTGACATGTTTACAAGTTTCACAGCCATCTGAATCTGTCATGTATTGATCGGTCACCCAGTAAACATCGAGCTGTTGTTTCACCACCAGAGGGTTACATGTCAATAACATGATGTCTGTGTGTTTCCAGCTCTTCTGTTTGGGGGAAAGATATGTGACAATCCTGCTCATCCCAAACAGATCGGCAGCATTGACCCCAGCTGTCGTGTCATTGATGTCGTGAAAGGTAACTGACTCTTCTTCTTTGAAAAAAATACTTTCAAATTAGCATAAATTCAGTGCTGTAAATGCTAACATGATGAATAAATTCTGAAACGTATGAACACAATTTAAGTAATATATAATTTATGCAGTAATGTATAACTTATGAGACTTCACTGAGAACAGCAAAAAACAACCCTCAAAAGTAAAACATCTTGACACATTAATTTTATAAAATGTTTATGTCAGCATAAATTAAATTCAGTATAGCAAATGTTACCGTGAATAAATGTATGAATACATTTAAAAATTTTCATTATTTTGGAAATGAGGAAAGGGGTGCTTCGTAGACTTCATTTAAGCCATATTGATTTATTTATAACTTTTGAGTTGAAATATGATCTGAATGCCCTAGCAACCACCCAAAACACGTTGAGAAAGAATGTAGCAATGCCCTGGCAAACAGCCGCAATACACTGGAATCACAACAGCAACCAATTGTACCATTTATATTTTCTTCAGAATCTATGAAACATCAATTTTCCTGTTCAATATTTAAACTTTTACATGTTACTGTATTTCAGATGCTTATGAAAATGCCCGTAACCTTTGCGACCGGTATTACATGAACTCACCTGAGTTAGTACTGGAAGAATTCAGCGGTAACTTCCTGCTGCATGCACATTTACTACAAGTCATGATTTGTAAACCGTCAGCTTTCCACGTGGACTGTCAGAAGTGTGACTGCTGTGTCTCATGTGTTTCCTCTGCAGTTAAAGGACCCGATAAACCCATTGCTGTGGTTTATGTGCCGTCTCATCTGTACCACATGGTGTTTGAGCTTTTTAAGGTGCTGTATTTCAGATCTCACTGCTGAAATATTGAAGTATGCACTCATCTGGAGAGAATATTTGCCCGAAGTAGAGTGTTAATATTGAGTTTTAGATCACGTATGATGTTGTGTCACATGATGTACAGTGAATGGCTTTGCTCTTTTAGGTGAGCAGCAGTGTGCTGAGCTATAAATATGTTGTGTGACTCCTGCAGAATGCCATGCGCGCTACCATGGAACTTTATGAAGATGCCATGGAATATCCTCCAGTGCATGTGCAGATCGTCCTCGGCCATGAGGACCTGACTGTGAAGGTACAGAGTCAGACAGACTGGCTGTGGTCAAATCTGTGGTAACTTCTAAACTTAGCCATACTGCATACCATAAATCACAGTATTCCTAAAATTACCATTCAAAAGTTTAGGGTTTTCCTTTTTTTCTTTTTTTTTTCTTTCATTCTTTCAGCATGGATGTATTAAATTGATCAAGCATGACATTAAAGACATTTCTAATGTTACAAAAAAATTCAAATAAATGCTGTTCGTCTGAACTTTCTATTTCAAGAATCCTGAAAAAAAAAATCATGTTTCCACAGAAATTGTTTTCAACATTGATAATAATAATGTTTCTTGAGCATCAAATCAGCATATTAGAATGATTTCTGGAGTATCATGTGACACTGAAGACTGTAGTTATGATGCTGAAAATTCAGCTTTAACATCACAGGAATAAATTCTATTTTAAAATATTAAACTTTTAAACAATTATTTTATTGCATTTTTGATCAAATAAATGCAACCAAACCCAAACATTTGAAAGCTGGTGTAAATCTGCACTTAATGTAATGGTAGAATCTTTGATAGATAATAGGCCATTAAACAATAAAACCCAGTTTAATGTGAATCATGTTGTTCTGTCATAGGTCAGTGATCGTGGAGGCGGAGTCCCGCTAAGGAAGATTGACAGGTTGTTTACATACACATACTCCACTGCACCTCGTCCTCAGATGGACACGTCTCGAGCCACTCCTCTGGTCAGTATGGGACATCTCTGAAATCTGAACATACTCTCAGTACAGTCCGCATCTCAGGGTCCCACTTGCTTTCGGTTTCATTTTTTAATGCTCAGAAACTGAAGGGTTGTAGTAGCCGTGCGTTAGTGATTGGCTTACACGCTCAGAAAAATTTAGCAAGTTGGAACCTGTATTTCTTAATCTCATTCTCCCTGTTTTGTCTACATTATTTGTTTCAACTTGTCTGTCAGTAAAAAATGGTGAATACATTGTTTTGAATTACCTGTCTTAAATGACCTGTTAAAGCACCCACACTATATCTTTGCTGTGTTGATGGCATGTGTTGTCTTGTGGTCTCAGGCTGGTTTTGGTTATGGGCTGCCCATCTCCAGACTTTACGCCAGATATTTCCAAGGTGACCTAAAGCTCTACTCCATGGAGGGATTTGGCACAGATGCTGTTATTTATATCAGGGTGAGTACCTCTGTAACCTTTAACCCTATATAATAACCTTCTGGTTTCCAAATCTATTTATTTTTATTAATTATTTGCATAAAAAGTTATCTATTTCTATTTTAGGATATATTTTAGGAAATATTTTGAATTGACATTTATTTTTTTTATGATATTGCTTTAACAGCAATGCAAAAACTGTCCGTGTCATTACAGTAATGTGGAAAAATATGACGAAAAACTACAAAGCCAACATTTGAATTGTCTCTGCAAAAAAAAAAAAAAAAAAACTGACTCCGAAACAGTTTAATGCTTTCCAGAAAAATATGAGGCAGCACAGCTGTTTTCAACATAATAGTAAGAAATGATTATAATAAGAATAAGAAATGTTTCTTGAGCAGTAAATCAGCATATTAGAATGATTTCCGAAGGATCATGTGACACTGAAGACTGGCGTAATGATATGGAAAATTCCGTTTTGATCAGAGGAATAAATGACATTTTAACGTTTTCAAAAAGAAAACATTATTATAAATTGTAATATTTTACAATATTACTGTTTTTAGTTTTTTTTTTAATCTTATGAAACTTTTGAACAATTGTGTGTATAATAATAGCCTAATTATAACAATAGTAATATTCATAATTATTGAAATAATTACTGTTTTAGTTATTATTTACTGAAATAATGCTTGATTTATATTCTCTCATTTCTGGACTCCATTTATAATGTGTTTTAATCCCTGAAGGCTTTGTCCACGGAGTCCATTGAGAGGCTTCCGGTTTACAACAAATCCGCTTGGAAGCATTATAAAACCATCCATGAAGCGGATGACTGGTGTGTCCCCAGCAAAGAACCCAAGGACATGTCCACCTTCCGCAGCTTCTAGTCTGATCTCAACGCTTGTGTTGTGTTGCGCTTGCCCAGACCCCCCTCTCGCACCTTTCACCAGACTCAATAAAGCATCTTATCTTCATCTATCCGCCCCATGTAGATCAGGATAGAGGACAGAAGAGTAACGAAAGAGACTGGGAATACATAAAAGAGCATGCTGAAACACTGTTTCAAGTATGTTCTAATGAAAAAGTTTTGCACTGTACCATGTGGTACCAGTATTGTAAGTTAGCACAGGTGTTGCTAGTGCCATCACATCCCAGATAGACAACTAGGCTTTTGTAATTCTGGTGTATTTTGTGTGTGTATTATTTTGAGTGTGATCCAGTACCAGTATGAGATTTCATGACTTATTAATCTTACATTTGAATGTGTAAGGAAGTATTTATTTTTTTGTCGTCATGAGACTGAAGCGTTGATCATTTTTGCTTTAAACTTTCAAGCTTGATTTCCAAATCACAATGTCACGTAGTTGTGGGCTATAATATATTCCAGCATAACTGGGACTTCACATTCCTTGTACAGTCCCATGTATTACATTGTTTGCAGAGCTTTTTTTTTTTTTTTTAAAGAAAGTGTGAGAATGTAGTGTGAAGGGTTTGAAAGTGTTACATGCTTCACGCCACAAGAAAATATTCAGCTCCAAATAACTAAGGCACTTAAAGGACAAAAAAAGAGTCACAAACGCATAAGAATTGTCTTTTGACCCGTTTTAAACAAGTGTTCAGTAGTTTGAATCGCATCCTGTTTCAATAAAGCACTATGAGTACAATAACAGTGAGACAGACTCTAACTGCCGCCTCATGACAAACGTATTATACACTTTCAAACACAGTTGTAGGATGTTTTTCAAGACTTGAGTGTACAGAAATGAATGATTCACTGTTTTGAGGGCCTCCGATCGACACACGCTGGTGACGCCTGCTGGTCAGAACTTGTAAATACATCAAAAACAGCCCAAACGTGGATAGAAACAGCTTTTGCAAACCCATTGAAAATCTAATCTACTAAATGCAATTTACAAAATCAAATACCATTAAATATTAAGTTCCTGTAGCCTATGTGTTCGTTTATTAATTTGCAGGGCTTGGCTATTAGAGACCATTATCTACTGAGCTTCCTTTTATACAAATGTGTCTGAAAATATCTGCAAATGTATAAAACTGATCCGCGATCACGTGTTCACAAAGAATCACTGAAATTTTTTTCATTCATTCAACACAGTCTTTTCTTTTAGAAGAGGCGAAAGCATTTATTTTGCAGCTTATGCACTTTGTACCAGATAGAAAGCTTGATTTTTGTCTGTTCAAAATCATCTATTTTACAAGGTAGAAAAAAATAACCACAGGACACAGAATCAAGATGACATGAGCACTCTTTTAAAACAATGCTTACAATCAGATGATTATCCAGTACTTAAATTCATTACAGCTTCTGTTAGTCAAATACAGTTTGGCACTAATAAAAGTTAACTATGCTACATTGTGTAACTTATGTATTTTAGACCCATATCCATAATATAAAAGCAGTAACCTTCCAAATAAAAACAATAAACGAGGTACAAACACCTTTCGCTTTGAGTTTCACTCTCTGCTTTTCAGAATTTGCAAAAGATTTAACCAACAAGCTATTCTACTTAGTAGAAAATGTGTACAAAAGTTAATGTCTCTTCCTTAAGCTATGCCAACAAAAGCTATGCTAATAGTTGTGTATAAAATATTTCATTTGTACATTTATAAACCACGTTCCCCTTTTGTTTCAGTAAAAATATAGTGCTCAATATTACTTGACTGTACAAGGATTCAGCAAAAATGACCCGTTTAACACCACAGGCCAAAAGTACTCCTAAAATACAAAAAAATAATATTCGTGCCACAATATTAGTGACAAAGTTGTGAAAATAGGCATCTGAATATTTCTATATCCCTTAGCAAGTTTTTTTTTTATATATAGCCCCTACAGTGGTATCATAAAATACAATTAAAACTAATAAAAGTTTTGGTCTGCTATAAATTGCCATATTAATTTTCTTACAAGCTAGTCTAATAACTCACTTAGAACACTGAATTTTTTTTCTTCTTAATCAGTATTTTGTCGTTTTCCAGTAAAATTATCTAAACGTTCTTAGGATACATTAATATAGATTTATTTGCTTTCAGAGGATAAATTAAATGCAATTTCTTCTGGAAATGTAAGCTTTTAGAAAATACAACAAAAATATACATTTAATCAAATTTTGTATATTCTCTAAAAATCTGTCTGAATATGTAACTTTTTCTTTTCTTATGCAACTACATTTATCTTGTTTTAGGGCTGCTGAGATATTTTACTTAAAAAAAATACTGATTCTTTTTACAGTGAAGGCAACATGCCCACAGATGGGTACAATCCGTAAACACTTTTCTTAGTAAATTCACTACCTGTAGATGAACAGTATATTTCTGCTCATTTTTGTGCTGCACAGACTGAAGTGAACAGAGTAAAATATGATCTCGTAAGCAGCTTCATTAGTGTTTCAGCTCAACCGTTTGACTGTTGTTAATGAGTTACTGACCGTATTCATTCATAGAAACTCCTCTAGAACAGTCTGCCGATGGATTGTGTCAAGAATTAAAAAGAAGAAAAGTTGATGCGCTGAACATCATCAGCACACAGAGTCAGTGCTGGCAGGCAGCCGTCCGCTGCGTCTGGCCTCTTTCCCGCGCTTCTCCCGCTGTTTCTCCATCTTCTCTTGTGCTTTCTTCATCTCCTTCAGTTTCTTCTTGATGGTGGCTCGGTCATTCTGACTGGAAACACCCAGAGCCTGTGGAGAGCATTGCAAACCATCCTTAAACACAAGTGTGTCAGCAGATGACAAAATACAATTAAGCAACATCTTGCAGTGATCTTCATGCACTTTTAAAATTTAGAGTACTGTATTGTAGAGTATTGTAACATGCATGTTCTGAAAGACTGTGCTTGCAGTTTAGTTTCACGACCCTTCTTTTGGTGTGAAATGAGAGTGATGGCCAAATCATTAATAAATTGTTCTCTTAACCAGGATTAATTTGACAAAATCATTTATAAAGTTATATATAATTGTTAACAAGGGCTGGAAAACTATGGTGTGACCACCGGACAGCAAAATGCTCATTGGGTCAGTAAAGTAAAAAAAATATATAATTTTTGAGAAGAAAAGATGCATGTCTCGCACACGAGAAGTGATATAACACAAGATCACGCTGATATTGTGGTCAATAAGTCCTCCCCGAACACTCAATATCCTAATTAACAAAGATGAGTTCCTTGTAAACAACACTCTACTTGGAAAATTTTATATACATTAATCCAAGTACTTGAAAGTGAAACCAATGTTTTGTGCATTTTATGAGTTTATTTCTTAGAGACTATAAAAGCCCTCAAAAGTGATGAAAGAAAAATGCAATAAATCTTTTGTCCTTTATAGAGGAATATTATTTACAGGACAAACCCTAGCCCCCTTTTATGTTTAATTTTATTATATATGTGAATATCAGGGCTAAAATCGTGCAGTGTGAACTTGGCATTAGGATAGGTAAAGAATCCTGAAACATCACCTGTTTTTTATCTGGCTCTGCTAAACCAATGAGCATTTCACTGTCCGATGGTCGCACCTTAATTTAGCAATTTCTAGTATTGCATCCTTCTTGTGGGCATTTAATAATTTTAGACTTTTCAGTGCGAGTTAAATATCTTTTTGGCCCATTTTACCTATAAAAATGACCCTGCAATTATGCACACCCTGAATATAAGGCATTTTTCGCTTCCAGCCCTTGTTAACAATCATATATAACTTACATTATATGTATACACACACACACACACACACACACACAGGGGAAAATAATTATTTGATCCCCTGCTGATTTTGTAAGTTTGCAAACTTTAAAAAAAAAAAAAGATAGAGATAGAGAAATAGATAGATAAATGGTAGATAGAGAAATAATATCAAACATATCAAACAAACAATCCAGAAAAAAACAGCATAAAAACATTAAAAAAAGATTTCCATTTAAGTCAAATAAGTATTTGATCCCCTACCAACCAGCAGGAATTTTGGCTCCCACAGATTGGTTATGTGCACATGTGGAACACATATTAGTCCTGTCATTATAAGAAGATACTCATAATTTCAGCTCGCTGTGTGAATAAAAGACACGTCCACAGAATCTGTATCTTCCATTCCAACCTCTCCACTACCATGGGCAAGACCAAAGAGCTGACAAAGGACACGATTGTATACCTGCACAAGGCTGGAATGGGCTACAAGACCATCAGCAAGAAGCTTGGTGAGGAGGCGGCAACTGTTGGTGCGATTATTCAGAAATGGAAGAAATACAAAATAACCATCAAATCGCCCTCGGTCTGGAGCTCCATGCAAGATCTCACCTCATGGGGTAAGGATGATCATGAGAAAGGTGAGGGATCAGCCCAGAACTACACGGAAGGAGCTTGTTAATGATCTCTAGGCAGTTGGGACCACAGTCACCAAGCAAACCATTGGTAACACACTACGCCGCAATGGACTGAAATCCTGCAGTGCCCGCAAGGTCCCCCTGCTCAAAAAAGCACATGTACAGGCCCTGCCAATGAAAATGATTCAGAGAAGGCTTGGGAGAATGTGCTGTGGTCAGATGAGACCAAAATCGAGCTCTTTGGCATCAACTCGACTAGTCGTGTTTGGAGGAAGAGAAATGCTGACTATCACCCCAAGAACACCATCCCTACAATCAAGCACGGAGATGGAAACATTATGCTTTGGGGCCGTTTCTCTGCTAAGGGTACAGGACGACTTGACCACATTGAGGGGCCAATGGATGGGGCCATGTACCGTAAAATATTAGATGAGCACCTCCTTCCCTCAGCCAGTACACTGAAGATGGGCCGTGGATGGGTTTTCCAGCATGACAATGACAACAAAGCAACAAAGGAGCAGCCGAGCCAGTCTCCAGACCTTAATCCTATAGAAAATCTGTGGAGGGAGCTGAAACTTCGAGTTTCCAAGAGACAGCCTAGAAACCTTAATGATTTGGAGTGGATCTGCAAAGAGGAGAGGGACAAAATCCCTCCAGAGATGTGTGCAAACCTGGTGGACAACTACAAGAAACGTCTTACCTCTGTGCTTGCCAACAAAGGTTTCTGCACCAAGTACTAAGTCATGTTTTGCTTGGGGATCAAATATTTATTTGACTTACTAAAATGTAAATCTTTTTTTTTTTTTGTATGCTGCTTTTTTCTGGATTTTTTTGTTTGATATTCTGTCTCTATATATTAAAATAAACCTACCATAAAAATGATAACCCCCCCCCCCCCCTCTTTTTTTTTTAAGTGGGCAAACTTACTTATTAATTATTTTCCCCACTGTGTATGTATGTATGTATATTATATAACTATATCTATATATTATGGCATGCCGTTCAGGAAATTATGGTATTTATAATATGAAGTTTGAATATACTGAAAGAAAGTCTGAATATATGGAATGAAGTTTGAATATATGGAATTAAAGTTTGAATATGGAATGAAGTTTGAATATATATGGAATAAAACTTGAATATATGGAATGAAAGTCTGACTATATAGAATTAAATTTGCTTTTTATTTAATGAATAATAATATACTGTAGCTAGTTATATCCTTGTTATCAGAGCAATAGTTTTCTGAATCGAATGGCTTTAATAATGTAATTTCCTCAAATTGTCCAATACCGTGTTGAACAAATTTTGGCAACAGCTGATCATATTCCAAACGATACAAACAGTTTTGAGTGGACAACCCGTCATCTTGATATCCCATCATCTCAGACATTACACACAGTGTTAATTCTGACAGCATTTAGATTTAGTTTTAGTCTTTTGACTAAAATACCATATAGTTTGGTTAAACTGTAATGCATTAAGCATTTAAGTATCACACAACTGTTACTTGAATACATGACTAAACTGACAGTTTGACATAATTGTGCGTTTTTTGACAATTCAAGTGCAAAAAGACACAAAATAGAGCTCAATTCTGTGCTCATCAGGGCCTAACGCATACTTTTTATGGTTCTAGTTAACTATAATAATCCTGATAGTAAAATGTATTTATTGAATAATATGTCAAATAATGTCCTTAGTCTTTCCTTCCTGTAACTGGAATCCCTGAAACAAGACCGAAATACACCGGAATTCTTATTTGCAGGCTGTTCATTCAAGTTCATGAGGGAGATAAAATACGCATTCTTACAACCGTCTAAAACACATTACCATATAAAGATTGTAAAGTAAACGTCACTATAATTAATCAGCATTAGTTCATAAGCAGTTGCCTGGCATAAATGTATGCTATTCATTTATTGCAAACCGCTCCGAATCAGTTTGAAGCGCTGTTGTTCGAGCCTGTAGAGCGTGCAACAGCAGAGTTTTCCTGCAGTTAGATCAGAACTTTACAATTCAGATGTACACATATATACACAGGACGTCAGTTCTGGCTGGGCATTTTCGTCTCATTTTTATTTGTCGACAAAAATGGCATCAATGTAGATTACTACAGAACTACACAAATGTGCTGTTCACACAAGCAAGTGTTCCTTTTTTTTTTTTTTTACCAGTAAGATATCATTCACTTCAAAATTCAGGTTAACTCTTTAATGTCAATCATCCACCCAATTCAAGTTTCGTCCCATATATCCAAACTTGTATTCTATATATTCAGACTTTCATTCCATATACTCTGAATGGCAGGCCACATTCTATATATATATATATATATATATATATATATATATATATATATATATATATATATATATATATATATATATATATATATATATATATATATATATATATATATATATATATATATATATATATATATATATATATATATATATATATAGAGAGAGAGAGAGAGAGAGAGAGAGAGAGAGAGAGAGAGAGAGAGAGAGAGAGAGAGAGAGAGAGAGAGAGAGAGAGAGAGAGAGATACATATTTAGACAATGGAAATAGAATTTTCATAATGTATTCATTCTTCTTAATTAATCTTTTTTATCTTTTAAATTCTCCTTTCCAAAAAAGGCCACAGCCTATAAATACATTAGACAATTTTTGTTTACATTTATATTAACTACATTTCTTGTAATTTGGGATATTTTGGGGGTAAAAACGTTTCATACAAATGATGTTCCATGCCAGTTTCAGAATATACACAAGATAAAACACTAAATGTACACAATACATTTTGAAAAATATTTTTTTTATAAATCCTTTAGATTTTCTTTTTAATCGTTAATTCGTTTTAATCAGAATCATATCCACCTCTTAAAAAAACAGTAATGTCTAAGCATTCAAAATGAGCCAAAATAAAAATATATTTCTAATTACAATACATACACATGTATTTAAGGCTACACTAATGCCAGTTTTTGTCAGATTAGAAACAGTTCTCTTCCAAATACATCCATGAGAGCACAGCCTACTCACCTTCAGTCTGTCACTGTCCAGGTTGAGGAGCTGCTGTCCATCGATGGCTTGTGTGCTGAACTCAGGTGTGTACTGATCCATGTTCATACCCATCAGCCAATGACACACCTGCTGGGACGTCCAATCAGAGACAGAACGGTTCTGCCAGTGATACTCCTTCCCTGCAGAACAAGGCTCCTCATCCAGCATCTAACACACACACATATCAGCCACGTGAATCTCATGGTAGAAACAGGCATCATTTTATTTAATGCACCTACTTTTTGGTTACTGTAGAATATATGAATGAATGTGGGATGATTTTGGTGCACAAAAGATGGAGTGAATGTAAATCTCACAACATCAAGCATGCATGTAATCCTCTCGGTCATGCAAAACAAACACTACTGTGATCAGCAACATGAAAACACCATCAGCACACACATGCATGCTTCACACTAAAAATAACTACAACACAGGAACGACACAAGTGAAGAGCGGCTGGCACGAGACAATACTTGACCTTCCAGACTGCCTGTTTATGGCAGGAAACGCATGCAAACGAACGGCAGTGAGAGCGTCATGTCTGATCTGCACTCACCTCGCTAGAGGAGAAGGTTAATGTATGAGAGCGGCCTGACAGGTTGGGCTCCACCACCAGCCCAGAAAAATCGGAAGCGGGACTGCTGGGATTCGAATCATCTAGCACTGACAAACTCTGGAACGGGCACAGAGAGCAGGATTTGTTATCCGAACACAAGGATTGGGGAAGCTTCAGCTCTTTAAACCAAAAGAATGAGCTTCAGAGAAAAGAACTTGTCAGCAAGTGTAACATCAACAGTCCTTCAAAATGACTACTGGAAGTATCAGACCGATACACTGACCAGACTGATTAAATCAACAAACATTTGGGTAAATGTTTATATTCGGTGTTCACACATTTTGAGTTATAAGAAATATTCATTATTTAAAAGTATTGACACTGGATATTGGATATATACTGGATATATACAGGACACAGATTTCATGAATCAGTTTGATTCTGATTCACAAGCTCTTGATTCCATCCAATTTTGATCTCGATTAATTTGGTTATAATCAGCATCAGCTACAGTACATGAAAATTTAAAAGAATAGTTCATCCAAAAATGAAAATGGTCATCATTTACTCACCCTCATGTCATTCCAAACATGTATGAGTTTCATTCTTATGTTGAACACAAAATAAGTTCTGTCATGACAAATCTCGGAGAGATTGGCATGGTGATGAACATGACAATGTTTATGTATTTGGTCTTGGCGGAATAGATCTGCTACGCTGCTGCTGCTGCAGAGCAAGTACCGAGACTTGCTACTGCCAATACATCCACAGCATGCTGCTGTAAGCATGTAAGAAATGCTGCTGCTGCAAATATAACACACATGAAAATAACCCCCTATAGCATACATGAATCACCTCGTAGCAGATCTATACAGGTGGAGCTGGGGAAGGTGGAGGGTTTCTGAAGCACGCTGTGAAACTGCTACAACAAGCACTAGTCATATATTTGAATGTTGAGCAGAGAGCTCATTGGCTACCGATACAGGAGAGAACCAATCAGCTGTGCCATGTGATGATGATGTCATTAAGTCAGATTGAGTTAGACCTATCGGAATGCGCCATCTAGAGTTTCATGCCAGAAACTTGTATATATTCTGAAGAACCAAACAGTTGTCAGACCCCACTAACTTCCATAGTAGGGGAAGTCAATAGGGACCATCAACTGTTTGATTACCAGCATTCTTCAAAATATCTTCTTTTATGTTCAACATAGGAAAGAAACTCATACAGGTTTGAAACAAAATGAGTAAATGACAAAAATTACATTTTTGGGTGAACTATTTTTTTTAAGGAATACAATCTCTCAACCAAAAAAGTTCTAAAAGCTCTAAAGCTTACAGGAAAACGTGTCAGTTGGTACATTATTATAATATTCAAGGTTAAAATGAACAAGTCCAAACTATAAAATTCAACTGCTATTTATTTTTAGACATAATCAACATTCAAATAAAATAGAGTTGCTGGTTCATCAAAATGAAGATCAATTAAAATAATGTAATCAAAATTGTCAAGCTAGCCCTATTAATATTGCATTATACTGGGTATTTATAACTCATATCGGTTGACCACCACATACCTACAGCTACTTTTTAGCGACAACTACAACATACTGTAACAGCACAAGACAGAGCAACATAAACCCAACACAATCTCACATGAAAACGCAACTATTTTATGAGGTGGAGATTTCATATGAATTTGTACGATGTATGATTTTTATTAGGGGTGTAATGGTACACGTATACCGGTTTTCCGGCTCGGTAGGAATGTGTACTGAACAAATCTTTTTTTTTTTTTTCAGGAAATTCAAACAATAAATTCCATTATGATGCTCTTTAATGTGGTGCGATAGATCGCCATATAAACGCCTTAGTTCAAATGGTAGCGCAGAGTGCAAGCCAGAATATAAACGCAATGTGCAAAGTTTCCCATAGAAAACCATTAGAAGGAAAACACTGAGCCATTAAGCGGATTGAGTCCATATTCCGGCCTCATCTGCTTGCCCATGTAAACTATGCATCATTAATATAGAGAATATTACTGTTTTAAATATATTAAGGCACTCTAAGTGTTTTTACAACGTTTTGTCGCACTGTTTAATGATTGAAATATTGCCACGGGTGCTTAATATTGATTGCAAATGGCCAAAACTTGCATTTTGTTTACATACCTTTGTTTTATTCTTGTGAGAATTGATCTAAATATTTGCGGCTGTGAAACAGAGGAAAATTGACATGCAGTTATATGGATGTTTTGCCCACCAGGTCTTCGAGCCGGTCACGTGACTGAAAGCTATGAATAGGCCTAGTTCAACAACAAATATCAATTTTATAATTTAGAAGTTAATTTAAAAACTGCATTATGTGCAATTAACATGTTTGAATTCAATTTTTAAGTTATAAAATACAAATATTTAAAACAATTTCTTAAGAGCGTTGATTATTATATTTAAAAATAAATAATAATTAAATTTAAGTTTGGGTTTCTGTTGTTAATTGCAACCTTATAGTAATGTAAAAGGACTCCGGAGGACAAAATTTATTTAAAGAAAGAGCAATTTGTTCAGTAAGCCAATGTTTAACGTATAAAAAAAACAACTATTTTGGTTTAGTTTTTCCACCAGCTGTACCGAAACCATACCGAACCGTGACGTCAAAACCGAGGTACGTACTGAACCATCATGTTTGTGTACCGTTACACCCCTAAATGTTACTAAAAAAGTAAGCACGAAGGTCCACCCATAAACACAACCATCACTGGGGCGCAAGTAGATCGTACAAAAACATACGAATGAGATAACAGTTATGTAAAATAGTTCTGAATTTCAATGAGACTGTGTTGACTAAACCAGATAAGCAGTGTAATGCATCTACATGTTGATTTGACAATAAAAGCCTGTATTTGAAGGCTGAAAAAATAATCACTAGAAGAAAAAGAGTGTGTACACAAATAAAATCTGATTTAATCAGAAGCAGCATCATGCATCTAGTGCATTGCATTCAATAAACACACACACACTAATGTGTTTCTATATTAAAGCTCGACACATGAGGTTTGATATTTAGCAAAATTTTCACTACATTTCTAAATCAAATTTGACATCTATGAGCGCTTATGAGATAGAATATACTGTACCAAATCTAAGGAGCGACTGAACAGAGACGACCAGGAGAGGTTTGTCTGTTCGGGAAAAGGGGTTAATAATATGACATCACATCACTGTCCCAAACCTTTTCCAAACATGCTTCAGCTGGAGCTGATGAAACGGAGAGGTATCAAAGAGCTGCTGAATTCATTTTCTGACACATGGACTTTTACATTACCCCAAAATTTATATTTCACATAAATGCAGCATATTAGAATGATTTTTGAAGGATCATGTGACACTGAAATTCAGCTGTCATCACAGGAATAAATTACAATTTAAAATAAATCTAAATATAATATAATAATAATAATAATAATAAAACAATATAATAAACAGTTTGACAATTTTTTATTCTAATATTAACTTCTAATATTTTAAAATATTACTGTTTCTAGTGTATTTTGATCAAATGAATGCCAGCCTTGGTAAACATAAGAGACTTCTTTCAAAAACTTAAAAAAAAATCTTGTCGACCCCAAACATGTACACTACTTTTATTTTTTAATGAATACAACATAATTGGGTGTCACTTGACTTTTTTTTTAGAGCCCATGCTTTGTGAGAAGCACTGAACTATTATCTAACATTCATTTAGAATGAATACTATCTAGTTTTAAACACATCTAATATCTTAATTTGATCCCTTATGTTTGATGTTTGTGCTCGTTTAACGTATTTTGCAAGAAATAACCAAAAGAAAGAGAAAATCAACTCATATAATCACTTTTTTGTACCGTATGTGTGGAAAGTGCCAAATATTTATATTATTTAGCCCTAAAACGGCAAGGGTCAAGATATTAAGAGTAATATAAATAACAAGATAATAATGTCAGAATTCACATTCCACATCTTAAGAGATAAGTGTTTTATAAATAAAGTTATCATCATACAAAAAAGTCAATTCGTGGTCAATATGTTTTGAAGATCTATAATAGATCTGGACTAGTTTTAATCTATGCAAGAGAATCAATCCTCGAACAGAAGTGCTCTGAGAGATTAGTAGTTGTCACCTTGTTTTTGGAGTTGTGGCTGTGTTCGCTGGCATCTGCACTGGTATGTGGGAGACTGCTGGATGAGGAAGATGGCTCTCTGTCTCTCTCTTTGTCTTTCTCTCCAAACCAGGAGAAGGGCATGCAGGTGGGGATGGAGGTCACGGACTCTGAAGGGGAGACTCGGACCCCCGACTCCTCCAGTAACTCCGCTGAACCCCTACAACATAACATAACACATTGAGACATGAGGAGAGATCATACAAGCTTTGTGTTGTAGAAGTATTTTACCAGGCTTAAGATACTTATTCCAATGGCAACTTTTTTTATTTGTTTACCTGGACCTTTTGATGCACGTGACTTTCACTAATCTATGACACAGCTTGCCTTCAACTTTTGCTTGCAAAAAACAATAAGTAAATAGGAAAAAGTACACAGGAGGACATATGTGGTTTCTAACAGAGGACCCGATTGTAAAAAAGAGCTTTCACATTGACAACTAACGTTAAATGTATTTGGATCCACATCAACAGTTGAAGTGTAAAATTGTCCTCAGTGTGTGTGTGTGTACCTGGTATTCCCTACTTTATAGGGATCAAATGTACAGGGGCGTGTAGCAAAAATGCCACCAAAATTAACAAAAATGCCCCACAAATTCAATATAAAGGGGCAAAAATTGCCCCTGCACAATTAAACAATAGATTGGGGCTGTTGCAATCTATTTAAAAAAAGAAATGTGAAAATGAATGAAAAGTGTCTATTCGCAGAATTATATTTTGATCCGCGCACATACGGCTTTTTACGCATTATTTTATTTGCAGCGTTGAGCCATATAACAAATCACACGCATTTCCGTTGAGTTTAGGAATGCAATGGCCAATCAGAGACACTTAGATTAGTCAGCGCTGAGTTATCGTTACAATGTACATAAAACATTCTTTTTGTAACTTCAGTGATTATAACGAATGTTTTTGCCAGAATATGAGCCGTTTCCCAAACATTTCTGCAGACACAAGACGCAAAAAAAGTTTTTACATGTATTCTATTAATCGACATTAATAATAAGTACAATATCAAGAGCAACAATTGACTATCGCGACTTTTGTCATAATACTGCAGCCCTGTTAGCTCCCGTTTTCAAACGTATAATTTAGACAATGTTTAACAGTCAATTGTTATTGGAAACATTTTTAATTATTTTGATTGATTGAAGTAATTGGTTAAAGTCAAGTATTTGATATTAAAGATAACACAGATACAGTTAATAATGTGGTGATAAAAATTGGCCTCCCAAATGTAAGAAAAAAAAAATGCCCCAGGAAATCAATTCCAGGGGGCAAAAAGTTAATTTCTGACCTTGCCAGAATTATAGTAATACCAGTCATTTTTGCCCTTGTGGGGATATTTTTTTTTTGGTCTCCTTGAGGAAACAAGCTGATAAATCATGCTGAATTAAGTTTTCAGAAAATCTAAAGAATGCAGAAAGTTTTCTGTAAGGGGTAGGTTTAGGTGTAGGGTTAGAGTAAGGGGATAGAAAATACAGTTTGGACAGTATAAAAACCATTATGTCTATAAAACATGGAAACCAAACGTGTGTGTTGTATACCTGCTGTCCAGTGACGCCCTCGTAGCTTCTTTGCTTAGTTTTTTCCCCTTTCCTCCTGATTTCCTTAAACCACTATCAGAAACAGTCAGAAAAATGCATTAAATACAACAACACAATCCTTAATGAACTTACAACAAGAACTAAACAAAAGTTCACTGTAAACCACTTAGTTATATTGTAAATTGCTATGGAGAAAGGTGTGGAATTCTGCTCTAACCCAAAGTCTGGGAATCTTCTTTTTGATTTTCCAGATGCATCATTAGACTCATCTGAAATAAATAAAAATAATTGTATTAAAATACAAACACAGACAAACATCTGATTTCCAGGCTAACATGGATTGATTAGCACTTAATTTTCTATTGATCATGGCAGCAGTGGGGGGGGGGGGGGGGGGGCTTAAAAATTAAGCAGCACAACTATATTCAAGATCGACAATGTTATTGTAAAAAGCTCCATTCTCCTGGGATCCTAAATCCAGCTTGTTACCTTTGACCTCTTTGCCTTTGCCTTTGGACTCTCTCTTCTTTACATTCCGCAGGAAGCTGGAGGGGGAGGAGTCTTTAGGAGAGGAGAGGGCGGGGCCTTGAAGATCCCTCTGCACTGATTGGCTGCTGCTGGTAATAGAACCTTCATCCTTCTGGAGGTTAGCAGGGGAAGATATGACGACCGGCAGGGACAAACTCCCCTGGATTGATCTCCTACGAGGCAGTGGAGACTCGGGACTCACAGACTGACTCTCATCATCACCCTGAGGTCAAAAACAATGTCATTGTTCAAAACTGACGCATTGAATTTTTCACAGCAGTCATGAATTTCTTGAGCTCTGCATGACCTGTGCGCTTCTCGCTGTCGAGCTGAGCGTCTCTTTGAGTTTACTGCGGGACGGTGGCTGTCGTTTGGATCTCTGGGCCAGCTGGGCCTTTGCACGATGGGCGCTGGTGTCCAAACGCTCCGTCTCAGGAACCACCTCACTCCAGTCTGCTCCTGGAGAGCAATGCATGCTTAACTGACAGAGATCCTTCTATATAGAAGCTTCTTCTGACTTCTATATGAACAGTGTTTCATTTATCTCTATGCAACTGACAATGGATAATGGACCATCTGGAGACTTAACTACCTGCTTTCTCTCAGGCCTACTCAAAAATCGGCTATGTTAGCTTATTTGAGACCATGTTTAATAGTTTAATTTTGTTCGCCATTGTTGGTTTACTTTGTATATTTTCTTGTGCTGCTGGGTTTAGTTTCTGCATCTGAAGAAACAGCATCAGTAAACACTGTTGCATAATAATACTGTTGTAGAATAAACAGTATTATTGATTAATGTGGTAAGATATGAACAGGCAGTTAATAAAATAGGATGCATGCTTGAGGCAGGGATGGATCGATCCGATACTCAGGATCGGTATCGGCTCCGATACTGGAATTTCTGCCAGATTGGGTATCGGTCAGACGAGACCGATCCAAATCCGATATTGTGCGTATATTATTCTGTGTTATTGTTAAGCCCCACGAAAGCACAAAAACATTAGAAAGCACCATAAAGTCAAAGTCCAAGTGTTCTGAAGCCGTTCCATAGTTTAATGTGAGGTACAGATGAACATTTAAGTTGTTAAATTCAAGTTCACGTAAATTCTTCTCTTCGCTGCTTGTGTCTGTCATCCTCCGTTCAGCATTCAAACTGTGCCACGTCCGGTTAGTCAAAATCAGTATGCACAGATTTAATAAGCTACGCACCAATATCTCTTTCCTTTGTGCTTTGAACTTCTCTATCCGGAGCTGGGCGCTGTGACTTCATGCTGCTTCAAGCGCATCATTCTGCGCACGGGAAGCCATAAGCGCTTTGTGCCACTCTCTATTGGAGCTTTTCGTATTATAATGCTATTACGCAATGAAAGATTATTTATAGCGTTTCTTGTTCTGTCCTATCAAGGCTATTAATAATCTAATATATAGCACAGTAATGGAGGCAGCAACATTTATGATATATATATGACAGATGGGACTCCTCTATCATATGTCGCTGCCTTCATTGTGCTATACATTTAAAAGAAATGTCTTTTAATTTTGTAGTTTATATTTATAAATAAATACATTTAATTGTTTTCATTAATGTATTTTACAACAATACAAAGAGCAATGTGTAACATTTTACCAGATGTAGTCCTTCGCATATTCACTTTTGTTCCCCACTAAATAATGTTATCACTAAATGTTTAGATTTTATAAAATTGTGCACTCATGATTTTTCTAGAATAAATTTAGCTGCTAAATTATCCACTAACCGACTTTATAATAATATTTTTGTCAGATTATGAATGGCCCTGTTAACACCTGGTCATTTCATGCATTTTTGCTGATCGGACATGTATCTGATTTGTTAAAACGTTTCAATTTGCACATGGCCACAAAGTCGCAAAACGGATATAAATCCGATCTTCAATTCCTGCGCTATATTTAAATGTAACGAAATTCACTTCAAAGAAATCAAAAGATAGGCGCTGCATTTGATTAATTATCAGCTCATTTCAAGATCAAAGACCGCAATAGGAGAGCACGTGGCATCAGCACTGGAAAGATAAGTTTGTCTTGTACTTTTAATGAAGAGTATTGTGTTGATCGTCAGCGTCTTACTTTAAGTTTCATTCGCGGCAGTTTGCGTGTCTTCTGAAGAGATACTCAGCTACTCGTCTGCGGCGATGCGTGTTGCATTAGCGCAGTCATCTTACTATACTAATGTCATATAGCCTATAACACGTTCTCACACGTTTATTTTTATTTTTAACATTTTGGGACAAGTAAAATTTACTTATGTGGTTTCAACAACCAGATGCGTTTACACATGTCCAGTTTTGTCTGGAATGCGGCCCAGACCACCTCCTGAAGTGGTTTGAGCGATCAGATTTATATTACAAAACGCAGGTGTAAATAGCCCCAATATATTTTTTCATGTTATTTTTCATTAAAATGAAGTTGTCTAATAGATTGTGTTTAACACAAAAAAGAGTGACACAGAAGTATAGAAATTCTACATTGATTTAAAAAAAAAATAAAAAAAATAACTGTGCTGGTATCGGATCGGAAATTGGCCGATACTCAGAATTTTCTGGATCGGATCTGAAAAAATTGTATCGTTGCATCCCTAATGCTTTCTCTCATGGATGCTTTTTCTCACAGACATTATGCAAAAAAAATAAAAAATCAGTAACCCTATAAATGTCTCAAAAACACCAGCCTAGTGTTTTAAAACATGACTACCCTTGGATAATAACCAATTAAGAAATGCAACCAGTTAATTCAGGATTAAAATGACCCTGGACTTAAATATTTTGTGTGTGAAAAGTCAACGGCATTTAACATATTATTTAGCATAATTATGCATATATTTCATGTTGCTGTTCCTCTCTGCAGCAGTTTTTATGTTTCTATGACTGAGCCCAACTGGTTTTCGCATCTTATAACTTCAGTCTGCATGTAATATCACGCAGGCTCAGGATGACATTACAATCAATTAATCCTGCTTTGATTTAGACAGCCATTAAGAAGCACTGAGATCTTTAACTCACCCAGCAGAATTGAATCTGCAGACTTACTGCCCGACAGTGGAGACTTGTGATGACCGCTGCCAGATTCAAGATTTGCCAGCTACACACACACAGACAGATTGATAGGTAGGAATCAGAGAACATGAAGGCTTTATGTGCGAGTTCATTTCTGTTGCCGCTGATAAGTGAAGTGTGTTCTCACCCTGCGCTGCAGATCCTCTATCTGAGTTTTATACTTGGCCTCTCTCTCCTCCAAAGTTCTCCGTAAGTCCTCCTCCCTCTGCTCATACTCCGCCTCTCTGGCACACACACAGCCAATCAGAACATTTGTTTCTAATTTCTGCACTGATTAAAAAAAAAATGGTATTGAGGGTGGAGAGAGTGTTGGTTATTCACTCCCCCATCTACAATCCCTGCCGGACCTGAGACTCGAACCCATAACCTTCAGGTTACAAGTCCAACTCTCTATCATTAGGCCACGACTGCCCATAATATGTTTAGATATGCAAATGACGCATTATCTCATTTAATATAAACACATTTTGCATACATTTCCAGAACAAAAATATGAACACTGCATAAAGTGAAGTTCAAAATTCTGGTTTCATTTTGTTGACACATTGGAGGTAAATGTTGTTTTTGTTTTTTTTTAACTGAGGGATTATTGGAGATCTCTTTTATCACTCCATATATCAGAAAATACTGTCAACAGCCAGAGTTTTAATCACCATGTTTTAGGAATAAAATGTTAGATAAATCAGGTAAATGATATATGAAGACTCCTATAAAAACACTCAGAATACAGATAATAAAACTGTAATGCTAACTGAAGTGGATCAGTGCATGAAGGAAAAAAACTCAAGAAAACAACCTTTAAAGATGTGTATTATAATTGAAATCTATAGAGACAAATGAAACAAAAACTTAAATGTGTATTTTGGATGTTTTCTCTCCACTAGTCTGAAAGAAGATATGCTATGGAAGCAAAATAGCCCAAAATCTTAAAACTGAACAGTTCATGACAAAACAGTGGATTTTGCATGTAGTGTCTTGCTGTAAGTGACATTTAAGCCCTGTTTCAAATGGTTAGTTGACCGTAAAGGCTTCTCACTGTCATGTCAATTAAAATCTGTAAAACTTTGTACTGTGAAACTGAGAAGAAAATTTGAAGAACACAATACTGTGAAAACATACTTTGACTAGGGGCTGCCACAAAGGACAAAAAAGTGCTATTAATGCTCCAAAAACCCCAAGTTCATGCAAGTCACAGACTATATACAGAAAGTTTTGAAGTTATTACAATTAAGACATTGCATGATGATCAAAAGCAGTTAAACTTTATACTAATGGAAAGGTTAGTGCTGATGTCACCACTCACTTCTGCTGATAGTCCTTGAGCAGTTTCTTGGCTTTGCTGTATTTTTTATCTAGCGCTTCATATTGGCTTTGCGTGTCATTGAGCTGTTCATTGATGCTTTTACAGAGAGCCTGAGCCTCCAGCCATTTCTTCTCCATCTGAGCGATTCTCTCAGAGTTCTCCTGAACGCTCCTCTCTAACTGAGCTTCCCTCGCCTCCCACGCCGCACGCTCCTCTGACGACTCTCTCAACTGCAACAGCAACAAAACCTTATCAATCAAAACACAGGAAAGCTGTATGTTTGATATAAATGGATAAGATGGTTCATAAGTCCGTACTCTCTCTTTCAGTTCGTCCACTTCAGCTTCTGCAATGGTGTGTTTTATCTGGAGCTGAAATTAATATAGAACATATACAAAATTAAGAAATCATTAATGGCAATCTATTAAAAATAAGTGAAATGAAAAGCACCAAAAGTCTGTTACCTCTTTAAATCTGAACGTTAGTTGAGCGGTGTCCATGTTTGACGGCAGGAACATTTCCTCGCTCTCGGGCAGATCGTACACTTCCACATTCCTCCTGCCAAAACTCGAACCAAGGATGTCATCCTCTCCCCCTTCCTCCTCATCCTCGTAGGGCTCGTCCTGTCATGACATCAGAGACACAGACATGATATAACGCACAAATCAAGAAACGGCCAGTCCAAAAATAGAGCAAAGTTAAGAAATAAGTTATAAGTAACTCAAGTATAATGAAAATCGTGAAAACCGCTGGTGAAACATTAACATTTCAGAATTCAAAAGCTTAACATACCTGCACGGGTACCAAAAACACAGTGGTTCAACACAGGTGTAAACCCCACTACGATTTTGAATAGACTCACGAATCTGTTTCCTCATTCGGCATGGTGGATTTTTACATATTTTTGCATACTTGTGAACATTCAACAAAGAAGTTCTGGCTAAAAACGTCTGAAGGTATTTCTTTAACTCAGCTGTGCAGTATTCCAGTCTAAACGTGCAGTCAAATTAGAAAAACTTTGGCAAAATGTTGCAGGAGAAAAAAGTACATTTTCAATAGCGCAGCAATGCATAAAGCACAACTCACACACACAAGTCATTTTCAAACAAATTTGCTTTCTGCTGGTCAACACAGCAATTTCCCATGGTCCTGCGTTTTCCTATTGAAATGACTGGATTTCACAGAACAATGGTAATTGTGACTGCACCTTAAAACCTGACAATCCAAGACCCAAATCAACCTAAAAAGGTATGTCTGGACTGAGTTGGCAAGGTTTGACTAGTTGACTAGTCATATTAGGTCCTGCTGGTAGATGTCAAATAAACCAAAGTATGTTTCTTTATAGAAATCATAAATATTATGGGGTAAAGCACTAACTGATGAAGCAAGCAAATTATAATAAATGCAAATGCAAATAAAAATAAATAGAATTATAATAAATGCACCGAGTCTTTGGGATCTATGAATTAAAATGCACAGGAACAAACAAAATCTTACTGATATTGATCTACAAAGTAAATTAAATAAATAAAAAATATCACTCCAACAGTGCTGGGTAGTAAGTGATTACATGTAATCTGGACTGTGTATTCAGATTCCAAAAATGTAGCGTTTATGATTAGAATAGATTACTTTTTAAAATACTTCAGATAATAATAAGATTAGTTAGATTACTTTTGTATGGATTACATGATAACAAATTGCATTACACAATGGCAGTAAATTGTTCATAATTTATTGATTTGTTTATGTTGGTTAATAATCATATTATTTGTCTTTTTTATTTATTAATCTATAAACAAGTTAGGTTAACTGTAATCTAAAAGTAATCCAAGAAAACATGTGAGTAATCTAGAGTACATTACTGACTACCTTTTGATGGTAACCTACCCAGCACTGCACTCCAAACGTGTACAATGTGTTAGCACTGATGTAAGAAAAAAGCCCATGAGTTGTGTTTGACTGACCTCTTCAGTGGACTGCTCGTATGTGTCGTCCACTTGCTGCTGCTGCCGCTCCTGCTCCAGGGTTTCACTGATCAGTCGTGCCACCTCACTGAGAGTACCTGGCTTCTCTCGGCCAATCAGAAACCTGAACGGGGTAATTGACAGGTGAGCAAGGCAGAAACAAAAGGAGGATTACGTCTATAACGTATACTGATCTGCGTACATCAGGTAGAGAGGAAACAACGGAGCCTGTGTGAGTGTGTGCATTGTTTATTTGCATGTGGTGAACTCATTTAGCCCAGAGCAGAGGTCTCCTAACCTGCTCCTGGAAAGCTACCTTCCAGCAGGCTTCAATTCCAACCCTGCTCCAATACACCGGTCTGTAATTATTAATTGACCCTGAAGACCTTGATTAGCTGGTTCAAGTGTGGAGAATCTTATAGATCCAGAACCTATAGTTCTTTACATGCAATCTAGAAATCACATAATTTACTATGCCATAAGATGACTGGCCTCTGCTGATTCTGCAGCCAGTGAAATTGCTTGCTCAACATTTAAAGTGCCCCTATTATGGATTTTTGAAAATTACCTTTCATGCCGTGTGTAACACAGCTCTAAGTAAATGAAAGCATCCTGCTAAATTTTTAATCTGAAAGTGCACCGTGTATAAAGTTATTGTCTCTCAAAAGAAAGAAAGAGTCGACTGAATCATTGAAACGAGTCGTTTTTAAAGTGCCCCCATTATGCCATTTTTAAGGTTGCTAATATTGTTTTAGGAGTCTCCTAAAACAGGTTTATATGCATGCAAGGTCAAAAAAACGTACTCAAAAAATAGATTTCTAAATGATTCGTAAAGGACTCGTGCGAAGCCGTTAGAAGAATAACTCTCTCTAAACCCCTCCTTTCCATGAGCCCTCACTGCTGTGATTGGTCAGATGGCGCAGTCCTCTGTGATTGGTCTACAGCGCACAGTGCGTGTCGGAAATGAAATGCCCATTGCCATAACGGAATGACAGCCCTGGAGACTTGTCAATACATAGAAAAGATGGTATCGATTGTACCTTACCAATTCGTGCCGGAGTCTGATGATGAAACGGTTGAAGTGGCTGATCGACAAGAGACTGATTCGCAAGCAAGACTGGAGCAGGACGTTTCTCAGTGGTATGTGTCAAGTGTTAAGTTTGTGGTAATTATAAAATGTGATAGCAAGTTGTTCGCGACGTAGAACGTGGGCGGAAATTATGCAAATGTATTACTTTGTGACGTACAGCCGTGACAAAGTAAGATTTGAATTCCTGACTACTCCTTTAGGCAATTGACCTATCGGTAAGCCCCTTCCCTCAAACAAAGACTAGCCAATGGCAGTCGAGTATCAGTTGCACGGGGAGCGGAACTCAGACATCTTTAGGTTTCAGTTCCATACATTGGAAGATTCGAAGCTTGCATCGGTTTTTATGGGGTTTATGCTTCAAAAATGGAAAAACGATGTGCCTGGGGTACTTGTAACACTGATTCCAGGTATCCTGAGAGGATGGGCAATATAATTTATTTTATAACAGTTCCTGAATCCAAACAAAACAGAGCAAAATGTCCCTAAGCATTCAACCCCAATACAAATGAAGACAAAGACGTTCATTTTCTGGTTGTCATGCACTCATTAAGCTACAATTTTCATCTGCTCAAGCAGGACGTTAATGCTATCTTGTGCTTTAGCATGGTATCTCTGACAGGCTTACTGACAGGTCAATTGCGAGCAGACTCTTTTTTTTCTTTTTGATAGACAATAACTTTATTTATCGTGCACTGTCGGCTTCACAACTTTGCAGATAGTTTGTTCACATACAGCTACATGACCCACTGCATGAAAGGTAATATTCGAAAAGGCATAATAGGAGCACTGTTTTTAAAATGTATCCCAAGCCGTTTCATGTTGACGTCAACATGAAACATTAGCATATTGCCCGCCCACTTGTTTGTCTTTTCACGTTGGTCTGAATGAAAATGCTAATTCATTCTTTGTCACTAGGTGCCGCTTTTGGAGCGGTAAAAATTGCGGTTTCCCTGGTAACGGCTGTACACAAAGCTTTATCAGGCATTACAGGCATGATGAAATGAAAATGAGACCAACTGGACCAATCACTGCAGATTAGCTTCACACAAAGGAGGGGCTTGGAAAAATGAATTGAGTGAATCGTTTGGGAGTCGTTGAGCAAGTAAGGTAAAAAATAAATGCATATTATAAGACAATGAAAGTGTTTTTGACCTTGCATGCATGTCAACCTGTTGTTGGGGACTCCCAAAACCAAAATATGAACTTTTTATTAACCATAATAGGGGCACTTTAAATTGTCTGGTTCAGTGTTCACTGTAAGCTGGTCCTGAAGCACAGAAACCCTCTACCTCCCTCAGCTCCACCTGTCTATCATTCACGTATGCCTGTTCATTCAGCATATCGTATATGGTCACAGCAGCATGTCTGTTAGCAGTAGCAAGTCCAAATTTGCTCTGCAGCAGTGCGTGTAGCAGATCTAGTCTGTTAAATACATAAAACACAAACAGTTGTATCCATTAACGTGCTAAAAAGATTCTGAGTTGTCATGATTGAACTGTAACTATAAATATTTAATAAACATTCTAGTGCAATGAGAATAGCGAAGCCCACACCACATCTATTACGACAGAGAAACAATATTTTGGACTCATTTTCAGAATTATTATTTTTTTGATAAACGCTAAAATGCTGGTTATATAATCTTTACTTTATTGTTCATTCTGTTTGGACTGTTGGGGCAGGGATATGTATATTTTCTCCACGGACTACAGATTCCATGACTATCTGTGGGGACTGATGTGTATACGGTGGATAGAAGATAATTTACTGACTTCCAAATACTATGAAAGTCCATGGCTACCAGCAACTGTTTGGTTACCCACATTATTCAAAATATCTTATTTTGTGTTCAACAGAAGAAACTCTTACAGATTTGAAAGTGGAGGGAGAAAGAACTTACATTTTTGGGTAAACTGTCCCTTTAAAGAGCATGAGCATTTACAATCCTAAAATCCCCAAAAAACTTTATAAAAACTAAATTTTTTTTGATAACATAACTAGCAACTGTGTAGTTGCATATTACACATCAACAATAAGATAGTAATTACACTGATTTAAAGTCAGCATGAAATTAAAATTTGCTCCATTTACTAAATGCATGTTATTGACGATTCATCCCCTTTTGAGCTTGTAATTTTCAAATTAAACTGCCTTTAGTCATTCTTCCAGTGAAAAGACAGACTTAAGTGCAGTGTAAAATGCACACATCGGATACGGGTCACTTTTAAAAGAAATGTAAGCAAGTCCTCCAAACAAATCGGATATAGTCACAACATCGGAATTGGTCATCAAGACTTGCATTGTAAATGCAGCCTTAGTAGTGACGTATGCCCAACTACTTTCAGTGTGTTTTAACCCTGTCCCTGCAAGCTGACTTTCTCTCCCTTTTTGAGTGCAACAACCACATCTCAAAATTCCTATTAACAAAAGGTAATGTCCTGCCTCACATACATCAACATACGAACAAAATCTGTTGCTAATTCTGTTTCCGACTTTAAGTCTCATGCCTTATCACAAGCCTTTTTCATCATATAAAAACAACAGCTACTGTAGGTCAATTTATATGTCAGTCAGATGGTCTAATCCTACATGTTTGTATGGGGTTTAAGGTGTGATGTGGACCACATTGCATAGACAAAAGTCTGACAACACAAGAAATTAAGCAGACATCTGTGATGACATTTGTGGTTATAGCATGCAGCACCTAATGACCACACTAAACTAGGCTAAATGTGAGATTTGTCAGTTCTTTCATAAAACTTCTAACCCATAATAGAAGATGTGATGTTTATGTAACTGATAGACAGAGCAGGACCAACCTTACAGTTCCCTTCGTGTTCTTCAGGACGGTCGCAGCAAAGAGTTGCGTCACACCAACCAGACTGATGCCATCCACCTCCACAATCTGATCATTCACTTGGACCCTGGAACAGAATATGACAATGTTTAAGACATTATGATGACATAAAAATATTGATTTCAAACAGTATGTCTCTTAAAGCAACCATCAATGTAAACATAATTACACGGAGAACAAACACTTCAAACCACTGTTGCGAAATGTTATATTTAAAAGTAAAATTAAATTGCTATATTAAGTTTGCATTATTGTTTATTACTAATAAAACAGAACATAATGGGATTGTTTTGTCTAATGAAAAGTAGTCTTTTAGATATGTTTGCCTAAAGTGTGGATAGATTTTTCTTTAAAAGAGGTATCTGCTCTCCAAAATAGTAGTGTTGCACGATGTACTAAAAAGGTATCGTGATGCCCTGCTTTTAAAATTCCACATTTTACTAGTACCGGTTTAGCGTGACATAAATATTAGTTAATGTAATGATAGTGCTACTACTAATAAAAATATTAAAACAATATTTAAGGAATATTTTCCAGAATTTATTTAATAGAAAATTGTATATACAGTGTTTCTGAATATTTAATATAAAATCTAATTAATATTTATAAAATAATTAAACATGCCTTTTTGATTGTTAAAATTTAATGAAACTTTTAAAGTTGAATTAATGGAAAACAGATTCTTAGAATTTGAGAAAAGTAAAACTGAATTTGAGAAAAATAAAACGTATTTCATAGGGCCTTAATTTATTTTGTGTTAAACTTTCAATAAATTGCTGTTAAACTGTGCAAGTTTCATGATTTCAATTAATTTGACATGCTTTTGGATTAATATTTTATGTAAACATTAAAATAGAGTCTAAAAAATTAAAAGAAAAAACGGAATCCGGGAAAAAAAAAACATTTTGTATTTGTCCTTTAGTTTGTTACTTGCATCCATGTTCTTATTAATAACAAAGATAAAACTTTTCCTGTTGCTCTGTTTTTGTCATAGTATCGGTTCAGTAGTAGGATTGAGATACTTTAGTCGGGTATCGTACCGAAGTCAAAATTCTGGTATCGTGACAAGACTACAAATTAATCTAAATTGCAAATGCGAGGTCCCATGGCATGCACTCACGTTTCAGTGCATTACGGTAGCACTACCAGTCAGAAGTAGTGGAATAATTATAATATTGGAAAATATAATATTTAGGGCTGCACAATTAATCGAATTTCTAATCGCGATTACGATTATGAATGCCACGATTACATAATCGTTCAAAGCCACGATTACAAAAATAAACAAACAATTAAAAATGCCCACTTGCATTATTCTGTGTGCTTAAGAGGTGTTTGCAGCGCAGAGTTTAACAAACTCAAACACACTAGATAAAAGACATTTTGTCTAACTGATAGTCATTGTCACTCTGTTGTGCATGATAGATATGTTAAACGTCAAACGTGTCAAAAGCGGAACAAAATATTGGTACTCGTTTGAACTGCTCGCCACACTGACCTTTTATCCGCTCGCCTCAAAAGAAAACAGCGCAGCGCGAGCTTACAGCGAATGCGTTTATTACAGTGACCAGTCACGATCATGTGTTAAACGCTGTGAAATCCAGTAAGAAGCACTCGAGTTCAGCGCAGAGTTCTCCAGAACAAATCACGCCTCTTTAATTTAAACTAGTTTAAAGCCAAATAAATCGGAGCTGTTATTCTCATCAACACTGATGTTTCAATCCACAAATCACCCACATTTACCATCGGTGGCAGAAAAGTAGGATATACATATTGAGTATTATTATATTATTAATATACTAAATATGTTAAAGGAGTAATGGAATATAATTACATTATTTTGTTAATTATTCTATCAGTTGATGTGGATTTGTAATAGGCTACTGTTTTTCAATGCAAACACCATAGAAACCATATAGTTAGGCTACTTTTTTACCCTGATAATGAGGTGCTGTACTTTTGGTTATGTATAAAAGATGAGGCTGCTACCGTTTTCACAATGGTACTGTCAAATGTACATCTGCATCCCAACTCAAGCTCCTGTTCTAATGTGCATTTCTAGAGACAAAACTTGTAATATTACATGTTCAGTGCTACCAAATCAGGTGCTGGTGCCACTGCTCTCGAATGTTAGTCTGAAGCCCTGATAATATAAATTGTATTGTAATATGTTACTGTAATTTGAAATTTAGTCTGTTTAATTGTAAATGAAATATATAGCTTTAGTAGACCATTTTTTTTATTTTAGTTTTAGTATAACATTATTATACCATGCATAAATTTTACCTATTTTTATTTAAAGAAGAAACCAACCAATGTATAGTTGACATTTGAGGCTCAATGCTATAGAAAAGCAATAAAAGTTCTGGAAGAGTGTTTTCAGCCTTTTTTTTTAAATACATATTTTATATAAAAATATGGCATGCAGCTTCAAACAATGGCATAAATCTATTCAAAATAATCGTTATTGACAAATCGCAATTACAATCTAAAGGGAGTAATCGACAATTATGATTCTTGTCATAATCGTGCAGCCCTAATAATATTACGGATTATATTACGGATTATAATTATGATTATGTTTTAAAATGTAATTTATTCCTGTGATGCAAAGCTGAATCAGCATCATTATTCCAGTCTTTAGTGTCACATGATCCTTCAGAAATCATTCTATATGCTAATTTTTTTATTTATTTATCTAACTTAACCTAAACGTTTGAGCTCCAAACAAGCTCCAAAACATACAGTAATGAAACCCTCCACATATGGTCACTCTTACAATGCAAAATATCTATATCTCTACAGGTACATCTCAAAAATTAGAATATCGTGAAAAAGTTCTTGTAACTTTCATATATTTTATATTCATTACATGTGAAGTAAAACACTTCAAAAGTTTTTTTTTGTTTTAATTTTGATGATTAGAGCTTACAGCTCATGAAAGTCAAAAATCAGTATCTCAAAATATTAGAATATTTACATTTGAGTTTCAGTTAATGACCATCCCTACAGTATAAATTCTGGGTATCTCTTGTTCTTTGAAACCACAATAATGGGGAACACTGCTGACTTGGCAATGATCCAGAAGACGAACATTGACGGGTAAGTCACAGAGGGTCATTACTGAAAGGTGTGGCTGTTTACAGAGTGCTGTATCAAAGCATATTAAATGCAAAGTTGACTGGAAGGAAGAATTTGGGTAGCAAAAGGTGCACAAGCAACAGTGATGACTGCAAGCTTGAGAATACTGTCAAGCAAAGCTGATTCGAACACTTGTGAGAGCGTCACAAGGAGTGAACTGAAGCTGGAGTCAGTGCATCAAGAGTCACCACGCTCAGACGTCTTCAGGAAAAGGGCTACCAAGCCACTTCTGAACCAGAGACAACGTCAGAAGCGTCTTACCTGGGCTGTGGAGAAAAAGAACTGGACTGGTGCTCAGTGGTCCAAAGTCCTCTTTTCAGATGAAAGTAAATTCTGCATTTAATTTGGAAATCAAGGTCCCAGAGTCTGGAGGAAGAGTGGAAAGGCACAGAATCCATGTTGCTTGAAGTCCAGTGTGAAGTTTCCACAGTTAGTGATGATTTGAGCTGCCAAAGGTACCAAAAGCTGGTTCAGTGTCCATGGTGTTACTGTGTTTGATTGGCCAGCAAACTCGCCTGACCTGAACCCAATAGAGAATCTATGGGGTATTTTCAAGAGGAAGATGAGACACTAGACCCAACAACGGAGATGGCCTGAAGGTCGCTATCAAAGCAACCTGGGCTTCCATTACACCTGAGCAGTGCCACAGGCTGATTGCCTCCATGCCACGCCGCATTGATGCAGTAATTCATGCAAAAGGAGGCCCAACCAAGTACTGAGTGCATAGAAATGAACATGCTTTTCAGAAATCTGACATGTTTAAAATATCATTTTTTTATGGATCTTATGTAATATTCTAATTTTCTGAGACACTGAATTCTGGATTTTCATTATCTGTAATCCATAATCATCAACATTTCAAGAAATAAAGGCTTGAAATATTTCACTCTGTGTAATGAATCCATATAATATATGGGTTTCACTTTCTGAAATGAATGACAAAACATATTGACCTTTTTCATGATATTCAAATTTTTTTAGATGTACCTGTATAATTCTTCAATCCATCTAATTTGCACCATTGTAAATGTGCTGCTAAATACTGCACTGTGACATGTGAAATGCATGTCACATCATACATCACACATTTCTGTGCAAGGCACAGATTGCTAACACTTCCCACACCTAATCTGACCCACAAACTATAAATCATAACATGTTTATGACAGACACCTCTGAGGCCTGATACCCAGCAGGGTCACTTTTTCCAAACAGCAGTAAGTATTTCAAACAAAGTCTGCTTTAAAAAGCCCTTTAGCAGTTGGCAGCGAGTGCTGAGATTCACAGGAAAGAGGAAGAGTGTGTTTTCTGTGTTGTGGCAGTCATAAATGCAGTGGTTTGGGCAATGTTTCACAGCCCATCAGACAGGTGTGTCCTGCTCCAGCTGACCCCAGGAAGCAGCAAAATCATCCCCACAGGGCTCACCAGCATATATACCGTTCAAAGGTTTGGTGTCGGTAAGATATTTTAATGTTTTTGACACTTAGTCACTTATGCTCACTAAGGCTGCATTTATTTGATAAAAACACAGTAAAAACGGTAAGATTGTGCGATATTATTTTTAATTGTTTGAAATGAATACAAGTTCAAATGTAATTTATTCCTGTGATCAAAGCTGAATTTTCAGCATCATTACTGCAGTCTTTAGTGTCACATGATTCCTCAGAAATTATTCTAATATGCTGATTTGCTGTTCAAGAAACATTTCTGATTATTGTCAATGTTGTGCTGCTTAATATTGTTGTGGATACCACAATACATTTTTAATAAATAACAAAAGAACAACCATTTTTGATACAGAGTTGTTTTGTAACAGTGTAAAAGTCTTAACTGTTATATGCTAATTTAATGTGTCCTTGCTGAATAAAATTATTCTTCGCTCAAGAAAAAGGACTGATTAGGACAATATTACAAGCACACAGTATCAGGGCCAGTTGAGGAGATGTGTGGTTTTACTTTTCCAAGCAATCAAGACCTGTTTTTTCATCTAAAGGATCCACAGTGAATCCATTCACTCAACAGTGAATCTCTGCTTGTTCTTAGAAATTCTATTCTGCCAGTCCAAATGGTAATCTAAAGATCTCACCTGCCATCTCTCTCTGCAGCTCCGTCCTGCGTGATGGTCTTGACGAAGATGCCCAGTTTCTCCAAACCCTGATCTGCCCCAACACCCATCCCTATAATACTGATCCCCAGCCCTTTATCACCTACACAAAGAGAAGAGAAGAGAAGAGAAGAGAAGAGAAGAGAAGAGAAGAGAAGAGAAGAGAAGAGAAGAGAAGAGAAGAGAAGAGAAGAGAAGAGAAGAGAAGAGAAGAGAAGAGAAGAGAAGAGAAGAGAAGAGAAGAGAAGAGAAGAGAAGAGAAGAGAAGAGAAGAGAGAGAGGGGTAAGTTTGTCTTCATTTTTTTTCCCATTGACTTTAGAATCGAGCAATGACTGATGCAGACATATTCTAACATTTACAGCTAAATGTTAGATAAATCCATTTATATTTTATTCCAGGTGCAGAATATGTTGTTTTAAAGAGTGAAGTATGACTGATTTTTAATCACTCAATCTCAGAGGGAGTTGAAGTATTTTGTGAAAGACAGCCTCACCTTTCTCGATCTCCACGGGAAACACATCCATCTTCTCCACCCGTTTCTCCAGCTCGTACTCTGCAGACGCCGCCACAGGATCCACATCATCGTTCCTCCGGTCGTACTCTTCATTAGAGAATGTGCTGTACACCTGAAGCCCCAGAAACAACTGTCAATTACAGCTAATAACACGCAATAACTTTTCATTCGCTTTCATAATCTTTCAGAGTGCTTATTAAGATGAGAGCCCTTCCTAATTCACTGGTCAGCATTTCAGTCATTGCAAAAACATTGGATATATCAATGAAACCAAAACATCTACAGTCCTGCCAAAGAAAGGCTTCCTTTCTGCTACAATATCAGCCCAGAGAATGCAGCTATTATCTGCTACAGAGAAAATCACTTAGTGCACACACAATCATTTTTTGGAGATGTATCCATTCTTTATAGCCAGTGAAGTTTTACAAAATCAGTGAATATACAGTGAATTTATATGATGAACTGATGCAGTGTGGCTGTGTCGATAGAAACAGTCTAATGAAGAACAAGCAACAATCATAAAACACATTTAAAAAATGCATAACCAACTTTAGTCAACATATCAAACTCATAAACATAATATAAACCTCAGTGAACTAAGCCACAGCTGAGAAAGTGAGAGGATATGGAAAGAAAACTTGTTTTTTCCAATTAAATTATACTTGCATAATTTAATACACAATTTACTTAAAAGCTTTCTTCATCCCACAGTTAAAACTGTTATCATTTACTCCCCTTATCACTCACTCAACTTATTTTCATTAATGGAACACGTGTCATAATGTGACTATGACAGAGGTACACTTTTTTATGCCTCACATATTGGACTAATGTTTTTGTTTTTTAATTACTTTATTATAATTAGTAATTTATTATTTGGAGTCTGACAGTCCATATGTACATTTATTTATGTATTATTTATGTATGTACGTAATTTTCTTTGCAAAACAATCCTACAATAGTTTTACAATAGTTGCCCTTTTTTGTTCCAGAGAAGAAAGTAAGTCATACAGGTTTGGAGCAATATACAAATTTGAGTAACAATTACAATTTCCTTTTTTGGCTGAAGTATGCCTTTAAATAGTCTAAATGTATGTATGTGTGTGTGTGTGTGTGTGTGTGTGTGCGTGTGTGCGCGCGTGTGTGTGTGTGTGTGAGAAATAGGATCGAGTGAATGAAAGCGGATTAAGCCTGAACACTGAGAGAGGAACAATAAAACATTGGGTTTGAGTAAAATGATCTCACTGGGCTCCACTAATTATATTTTATCAGTCTGAGAGTAGAAATTTGAGGGGAAACTCAATATAAAATGAATCCAACAGTAGACTGAGTTAAACTAGCCTAAATAGTATTATTTAGTGGAGACTGGAGAGACACACAGACTGGGCTCCAAAGTTTGAATGAACAAAGTCAAAGCTCAAATCTTTGCCAGCTCTTTCTCTAGCTCTCTCACACACACACACACACACACACGTTTGCCTCCGAGGCTCTGTAGATCTGAAGAGAAACTCAGGTATGTCTCTCTCATTACATTAGACTCATTCGGAGCAGGAGACGGAATGAGATCAGTCCACTGATAAGGACTCTTTCAGGAGTGTGATTTAACCAGGTAAACATTTCCTGTGTGTGGACCACCTGGAGCATGTCAGAGCTTGAGCGACTACACATTAACACACATCCACAGCAGGCCAGCAGCAGTCAGTCTGCTCATCTGAGCAGCGCCATACTTTGATCAGACATGAAACAGACATTATCATCATCATAATCCACCTGAGAACTACAAACGTTTCCTAGGAAGGAAAGAGACCGATAGCAACACCACTAACCTCTCTTTCTGTGGAGGTTTAGAGGGCTTCTCCAACTCCAGTTTCAGGGGGAAAGAACATTTTAGAGGCGTCCAAAGTATTTTGCAATCTTGGTTTATAGCATTGAGGGTTGTGGTTTGAATTAAAGATGCCGATTCAAAATTAGGAGCAGAAAAAGAGTCGGTTTATTACTGAGAACCATCTACATCACAGCACAGAAAACAGCGCTGCTAGTCACTGCAAATGTGCTGAGCTCTGATGTGATGAATTACATCAGAATATATCAGCATGATGCCAAATTAACTGAAAGTTCAATAACAGCACAGAGGCAGCTCACTGGTTTCAGTCACCATTCTGGAAAGCTACATGTGTGAGTACAATGCCATGTTTTTTTCTTTAAAATATTAATTAGACAGTACGACACTTTCCAGCAGACAACATTTTGGTCTTTTAAATAAGAGTTCAGTGTATCAGGTCTTCCACAGACCACCCAGAATATTTATTAAAGCCGAACTAAAAAGCAGCTCATCCAGGAATCGTTATGATAAAGATGCCACAACCTAGGGCTGTGCAATTAATCGAAATTCAATTTCAGCCTCCAACGATTATAAAAATACAATAATCGAGATAAAACGATTATTGCGCCCCATTCTGCCCCCTTTCCAGTCGTGCGCGTTCATTCCTCAAAAACCCTTTTTCACGCGTAAATCAGTAAAATCACATAACGTGACTTTTGAAAAATGGAACGTGCTTGAATTATTAAAGTTGATTAGATTTATTAATGTTTTTAAAAGCGTGAAAGAACTGCTGTTCCTCAGGAGGATATCTGTGTATGCGCTCAGAGACGGAGCAGAGCAAGGACACGTAAAGTCATTTTTTAGCCGATCCTGGACGTATGCCTTAACGGTCAAATACACGCAAAAATGTGTCAAAATGCAGCACCTAGTGATTATTCACGCAAACCCTCGTCGGTTATGTAATAAATGAATGTAAACAGATGAGAATGAAAATATGCGTGTAATAGTAAATTGGATCCTTGCGGCTCTTAAAGTGACAGCGGGCTAATATTCCTGCTGCCGACTGTGTGCTTGATATTAATCAAACAACTAAAAAGACAAAGACAAAAATAACTCGCTGCTCTTCACAGAAGGTCTTTTGTAGCTTTAATAAGAAACAAAGGAAGTTTAATTCTTACAGTGAAGACTATGCTGTTTTATTTTACATTTGATTATTCAATTTCTATAAAGTAGGCTGTTAACTTAATACTTTAAACTTGCATTCAATTTTTTTTGGTTATATGGCCCACTAATAATCGTGTTAAATAATTGTGATTACAATATTGACCAAAATAATCGTGATCATGATATTTGTAATAATGAAGCAGCCCTACCACAACCATGATCCATTATCTTAGGACCACCCACATTTACATATGATTCATGTATCTGTTAATTGGTGAGTCCTGATGAAAGACAATTTAGTCTTTTTTGGTTAGTAAGACTTAACCAGTCCTAGCAGAGCTGATTTGCATAGATGTCTTAAAGGTACAGCAGCAACAACTGTCTGCACTGAAAAAAATTATACTACATTTAAGGTAAGTGGTTACAAACCGTTTATTTTAGCTACTGTATATAAAAATAAAATAACTTAAAAATTAGTCAACTAAATGTGTTTATTTAAATGCAGTTAAAATAAATCGATTGCACCTACTAACCTCAAGAAAATTTAGCAAATTCAATTAATCATTTTTTTCAGTGCGTGTACTAAATTACAACATCTTCAGATGTGAAAAATCTTGACTAACACAGGATTCAACACTAAGAGCTGGCCCAGGGCCAGTGTGAAAGATGGTATGCATAGTTGATGGAATTGTAACAGGCCCGACTATGAAAGTTTATCATTCACACAAGTTTTTTTTTTAAAGTCTTGCAACTTAAAACATTCAAGTGATTTTGAACTAATCAAGCACAAGATGATGACAAACTGTACAATTCGCTCACGGTCTGAGATGGTTTTGTTTGTACACACTCGAATCCGTGTTTCAGACAGGGTGCAAATGCTGAATTTAGTTATCTTTCACGTCATCTTGAACTTGAAATACACAAAATGACTTTAAAACGGCCATCTTGCCGAGGTTCCTTCTAAACACAATTGGTTATGACTTGCTGTGTGAACACAAAAAGATGTGAAAAAAATTACCTTTGATATTCTTTAATAAAGAGGATTCTATATTTAATATATGCAACTGATGACTATGCATGTTATTTTAGATTTGATTTCTTTATTCAATTTCTGTAATGTGTCTCACATGAATGCTACTGTTAGAACAGAAATCACTGTTTATTTCATTTGTATATTTGATCTATTGCTCGTAACATGTTTGTTTGTTCTCATTTCATTACTGCCCGTTACTTGCCTTTAATGTTCAACTCTATATTAGTTGGGTTGGAGCTTTTGAGATGGTATTCAAAATTAATTTAAAGCAAAATTTTGGTGTTCTTATTTATCAGAACTACATGGTTGCATGAGTCAAAAAATAAAGGAAGCTGTATATTTTATTTAAGTTAGGTAGTTAGTTAGTGGTGGGGTCAGTGTAAATTTTTATAAAAATCTGAACCGCTGGCCAGCAATCCATGTGATGAGCCCTGCTAACGATATAAAAGCAGACTTCAGCAAAAGTAAAAGTGAATAAGTGTTAAATATGGCATCTTTAAAAATGTGCGTGTGTGTGCGCTTCGGGGTTAGTGTGAAGATGGTGGAGTATAAATTGATTCCAAATTAAATTCCAAAAACTGGAAAAAAAAAGAAAAAAAAAAGAAAAAAAAAAAAAAGAAAAATGGTTCAGCTTCCCAACCTTGAACATAATCCCCAATCCACACGACTAGACGTCTCTGTCTACACACGCAGTCGTCTCCCTCTCAACCACAGGGACTAACTTTCCTAACCGATAATAATTGGTCTTAACTACAAGCTAAACAAAACCATACTGCTTTTGTACCATGTTTTAATTCAGTCTCAGCATGTTTGAATTAAATTTAAGATATTTTAAGACTTACAAAGACTATTACACAGTTTTTTTTCTAAAAAAAAAAGACAATTTTAGACTAAAAAAAGGTTTAGAGGTGAGAAAGATGGTAGGCATAATACACCATAATACAAAACTGAGTTTGAAATGGACAGTACAAAAGAACCAGCTCATTAGAGTCACTGTTTTGCGAACTGAAAACAAAAGTGGTTGCTCTGTTTGACAATGCAAGAGAAAGACTTGTTGCCATTTAACTGTCGCTTTTAACTTACTCCATTCAATACAGACTGCCGTAGATTCAGCAGCTGAGCAGGAAACAGTGTCTCACACTCACATTCCTCCATACTCCTCACAGTATTTAATCTAAACAACAGTCTATGTCGGCTGGGCAGCACATTATATAGAAAAGCCCAGCATGAATCTTCACGGAATGCAGTTCACCCACTGACTCTGTGTCTGCTGGGCTAAAGAAGCATGTTACACTTTAGGAGGAAAAAATCCGAAATAAATATGTATATCTTGATTTACAGAAAATAAAAGATCTTAACATCCTTACAAGATGATCAAATTTACTTGAGAAGTTTCTAAGACGTGTTTTTTAGAAAATGCACCTTGAAGTTTATATTTTTTTCAAGCATAAATTGAAGCCTAAAAATATAATTTTCTGATGAAGAAAAAAACAAAACAAGATATTCTCTGCAACCGACTCTTATTATTTCATCCAGTTTTGCTTCTCAAGTTAATGTATTTTGGGTATCACTTTATTTTAAGGTGTCCTTGTTACAACACATGCACTTACAATTATAATAACAATTAATAATGAATAATTACATGCAAGTAACCCTAAAAGGCCCCGATATACTTCAAACGAAGTTCGTTTTCGTTCTTCGTTTGGGGGCAAAACTAAGTTTCGAAAAGGCTGAGCAACTGTATACTGCATTTGAACATTACAATACCCCCCGCACTGCTGGAGGCGGGCTGTAGATTATTATGTGTCGCGCTGCTCACGCGTATGCCCTAAATACAACAACGATGCAATGAAAAAATGTATCTAGGTGTGAGACGGTCAGAATATTATCAGTTCAGAGTCAAGTATCATGTTTGCAATACAAAAGAATCATACCATTTCCATAATCAGTCCTTTATGGGAAGTGTGAATGGCTCAGTTTGAAAACTTGAAAACTAATTTTTTTTTAGTCTGAAAACTTTAGCATGATGTGAAAAAAATATTGGAGCCATCTCAATAACACAAGTGTTACTTTATTTTATGATTGTTCATTTATTTGATTAAACTGGGTAAATGATTGCACCTTTTTATATTTTATGTGGTGTCATGATTTAATTTTGAGAAAAAACAAAAGGTTAATTATTGTATGTTCTTTTGGCATTTAATTTATTGCATACCTTTTAAATTTGCTTACAGAAAAAAATGACAGCAGCAGCAGTATGGTGTAACATTTATTTGTTACTCGCCACCTTATCTCCACTTTTTTCTTTCATTCTTTTCATGGCTTTGGAAAACTTGCATCGGATGTTTCTCCATGTCTCTCTGCATAACTCGTTGCAATTTCTTTTTAGGATTTTACTTCTCCGAATCTTTAAAGCAGGGGTGCCCAACCCTGTTCCTGACGATCGACTGTCCGGCAAAGTTCAGCTCCAACTCTAATCAAACACACCTGGAGCAACTAATTAAGGTCTTCAGGATCGCGTGAAAATTAAAGGCAGGTGTGTTTGATTAGAGTTGGAGCTAAACTTTGCAGCTATATATTTGTACCAGCTCAGCTATTCGACACTCCAGTGTATTCGTATTGCTAGTAACTTGCTGTTCTAGATGTTGCTCTCTCCACCGTGGAATGAGAAACGAACTGGGAAAAAAGAAAATCTCACGTCAAAGGCGGCAGAGTTCCCGAACCCACCCACCAATTGCGTAATGGCCACGGACCAATGGAAGCTCAAAGGTGTTTAGGAGCCAAACAAACTACCCCAGAAAACGGTTTCAAACTGCCAAAATTAACTTCGTTTCGGCCTGATTTTGTTCGAAATGACTTCATATCAGTTCATTCTTCGATTTCGTTTGAAGTATATCGGGGCCTTAAGCTAAATCCTAATCCTAACCCTATAGTAAGTACATGTAGTTAATTAATATTACTCGGTACTTAATACTCAGTATTTAATGTATAATTTCATTGTAACAAGGACACCTTAAAATAAAGTGTAACCATATTTTGTTTTAGGAATATTTATATTTTTGATTGGAAAAGCAAGACAAAGTACTGGTTATAAAACTACAATTTAAGCATGAGAACTTACACCCACCATGACTGAACCTGTCATGGTGGGTGTAAGATAGGGCTGAAAAATAACAGAGCGAGCCAGAGAAAATGAAATGTCTGCGTGTTAATTATCTGTTGAATATATTTGAGTATTTGTGAGCATGTGATGAATGGCAGGCCTGCACTGACCTCACACCGCTCTGTGGTTACACTTGGCCTCTTTTTCTCCTTTCTCTTTCTTTATGTCTCTCTTCCATCTCTCCTGTTGCCATGGACAATGCCAGCAATTCAAACAATGTTCCTTTTCTTTGCTGAAACCCGACCGCTCTGGTCTCTGAGAGTGAGAGAGAATCTGTCCTGCACTGTTCACACCTGCTTCAGTTACACGACGACATTCAAACAGCTTCCTGTCTGACTTCCTCTCCTATCCTCATCCTGAGAGCAAGCACATTATGGAAATAAAATTCTTACAGTTTACTCAACTTAATATTGTTCCAAAACTTGGAACATGGGCATTTAAAGCAACATGCACTAAAAAATGGCTTGATGGAAAACAGCTGATTTTTACAGGGTAAAGAATGTGTTTTTACACTACCATTGAGAAATTTTAACCAAAGCATGTTATAGACTTTTCATTAAGACCCTAAATAATCATATCAGCTTATATCAAATGGGCATCCGATGACCCCTTTAACCATTGTCATTGGATCTATACTCAAACTAATCAGGCCGTAAACCACCATAAACACCCAATATTTAATCGTAATGCTGCTTCACTGCTCTTCATTACACACTGCTCTTTGTGTTATGATGACAAAAAGTTTTAAAAGTCCATTTTTTAACATGTCTGCTACTGTGCTCAACGTCAAAATGATTGAGTTGGACAATCAAATAAAAGAAGGTAGGCCTGACTGTTGACTGAAGTCGAGCATGAACTTAATCACAACTTCAGCTTCAGTTTTAAGAGTGAAAGAGGGCAATGTAAGAAGTAGCTAAACATTTAATATCCGACAAGTGCATTACAAAAGAAATGTTAAAAACGATTGGCAGTAATATCCATTGATGCAAACTACTCTCAAATCTTACGGTTTTGAATAAAAAAACATGTGAGACCCGTGCTGGCAAAACAAGCGTGAATGCGCAAGTGCTAATTTAAGCTACAGACCAAAAAAAAAAAAAAAAAAAAACAGTGAAAAGTGACGATTTTGGTCGAATTTCAGATTTTCACAAAAATTAGATGATTAAGCCCTCGTCTAGCGATCCCAATGCTCCTAATAGTAATTAAACATCAGATATTATCTTGGAAATATGGAAGTTGATTTTCAGTGATTAACAAATTTGGACGAATAGGGCCCTATGAAATAATTTTGTTTTTTCTTTTTCAAATTCTGTTTTTTTTCCATTTAAATTTGTCTAGACTCTGGTTTAATGGTTAAATTAATCAATCATTATTAAGCATGTCGTACTACTTGAAATCCGTCTGCATTTTCCGCATCGTAGAAATCACAGGGCCCTAAACATGTTCCTCACACAAAGTGACTACAGACGAATATAAGGATCATCATAAAAATTGCATAAAAGTGCTTGATGCATTACTTGATACCTGGCTGGAGTTTACAACACTTGGTCCCTGTAATCTTTCATTGTATGGATGAGCATTCTTCTGATGAACAGAGCAGTCGTGCATTTGGAACAACATGAGGGTGAGCAAAGCAAGACTGAATGCTTAACGTTTGACCACTTTGCATGTTTTTTGTGGTGTCCTGACATTTGTAATGTGGGAAAATGAATACTCCGTGTACATCTGCTTCACATTTACATTTCAACTCCAGTCCAGAGAAACACTGGAACGCCACACCAGTCTTTCCCTGTTATGTCTCCATTTCTCTCCTCAGTCAATAATTACTGTTCAACTCCTTTAAGCTACAAAAAAGAGTGTCTTACACACACACACACACACACACACAAGCTGTCTGAAGTAAAGCTAACTCAACTGAATACAAACAGTAAGAGTCACAATAACAAACATGACCACAAACAAGAAAAAATAAATAGTAAAAATATTTTTTTTTGTAATTTATTATTGAAACAGTGAGCCAACCATAGAACAATCTAAACAAACAAACACTTAATTAGAATTTTCCACTAGTCATGTACTAAATAGTGTCTGAAATATTGTGTTTATCTATATATTTCTTGTTGTTAAATAAACTTGTGTAAAATAATGCGCTTAACCTTATTTTATAATGAGGTCAAAAGTTTTTCCAACCCTGTTTGTGTACACGTCGAAGTCCCTGATTCTTATGGTATGAATTTATATTAAATTTAAAAGATAGAAGTTATGACATTTTTGTATATATTTTTGTGTTACTTTTTTTGTACAGCCGTGGCCAAAAGTTGAGAATGACACAAATATTCATTTTTACAAATTCTGCTGCTTCAGTGTTTTTAGATCTTTTTGTCAGATGTTACTATGGTATACCAAAGTATAATTACAAGCATTTCATAAGTGTCAAAGGCTTTTATTGACAATTACATCAAGTTTATGTAATGACTCAATATTTGCAGTGTTGACCCTTCTTTTTCAAGACCTTTGCAATTCGTCCTGGCATGCTGTCACACAAAACGTATTAGCAGTACAGTGATTAAACCGTACATGACTAAACACCAGCTGTGCATTTCTACACCTTCACCTCAACACCACCACACACACTCCTGTGAATTTACAACACACAATTCTGATTCAATTCCACTAGTCATAACTGAGATGATTTAGCAATTAGTGACAACAGGCAATTCATATATGCTATATTCTTTCTGACCAATTTAAACACCCAGTTTGCTGCTGTTTAACGTTTGACTGATTGTCAGCACGCGTCATGAATGTGACAAAGAAAAGCAGCACTGAACCAGACCCATGCTGCACTTTATAACCATTCATTCATTCAGAAAGCACATTTAGGTTGACCAAAGCCACTTAATGATGATTAACTTTCACCTTATGTTTTTTTTTTTTTCTTTTCTTTTCTCTATATATTATTAATTTGCTGTGGGCTATACACTCCACCTGGTCAGTATTTGTTTTACTCGCTGTAGTCCCAGAAAGTATTTGAATGCATTAAAGTCATTGTTTTAAAAAGATATCAAACAAGGTTTATTTGGGGAAAATAAAAAAAGAAATGTTTCAAGATGCTAAATAATAACGGTCAAAATTAAGGCAAATTTGGTACACTTTGTGTTTGTAAAATGCTAGGTGCTCATGTTTATAGTTAATGTGATGATGAACTACACCTGTGGTTCCTGTGTTAGAACACCTGTGTGAACTTGGAGAACTGACTCATACATTTAATAAAAATCACCTAGACAACAGCTGATTCAATGACGGAGCAAAAACGCAGAAGAAACTGAAGATACTGAAGAAAAAAAAGATCCTGCAGCATTTGAGGGCAGATGACACTGATGTTATGTATCTAGAGCAATGACAGTCAGAGAGACTGAAGAGTCTAAATACTTCATGGCCACTATATTATTGTGAAGAGATACAGTTCCTCAAAGAAACAACATGAGAACAGCACATCAATTTCAGATCAATGTGTCTGGAGACCAAATCAACCCTGCAGTATAAAAATAGCTAATATTTTTTAGTTTTTATAATTTAAACGATAGCTTCTGACCATTAAATAAAAACATACTCATTATTATATGACATCAATTACTGCTTTATTTAATCAGAAACAGTCTAAATGTTATTTGTGTAGGCTATTTTACTTTTAATTTAATTAGAAGTAGGCCAACAGTGCCCCCCCCTAAAGATTAAATCTCCTTACCGACCAGGCGTTAGGACCTGGGGGAGGCTGTCGCTGCATGTGCTGTTACGGTTTACGCCATCACACACCGAACGCGTCATTCTGTGCATACTTTCGCAGATTAAGTGCAGCGATCTAAATCAGTCAATCGTCATTCAGACAAAACTTTGCTTCAAGAATGAGCCACACTGCTGATGTGATCTAATCACTAGCACACCCTGAGCACATGTGAGTTAATATATTCCTCTTATCGGCAAGACGTATCGGCATAATTTTTCATATCAGGCCGATGCCAATATTTACATTTAAAGCCATTATCGGCCGATTCTGATATCAGTTGTGCATCCCTAACACAAAGTTAAAATACCCGTTTTGGCATGTATTCTGGTAAACACAGTCGGTTATGTCTTAAGCGAACCGAAACAGCTGAGATTAGTCAGTTTTAGGTACGTGCATTTGGTCTTAAAGAGACAGTAGCCTATAAATTAAATACCTACTTCTGTCTGCTATATTTAATTTATGCAGTGGAGCACTAATGTGTTATTTTACAATTAATTATTACATTCTGCACCTGAATACTAATGTTACTGACTTTATTAGTCACTTTGTTGTACTAATCTACGCTTGTAATGTGTAATTGTTCTTGTTTTATTACTGACTTTATTAGTTCAGCTAGTAAGCCGAAAAGTAAACTTTCAGTAAAAATTGAAAAGCAAACTTTGTGTTTGTTTTTTGCTGATCTGAAAAATGATCCGATCCGTGACTCAAAATCCGTAATATGATCCGAACCGTGAGTTTTGTGATCCGTTGCACCACTAGAAACATTACAAATTTTGGGGTCTTTTTCAGGATTTAAATTGAATATTTGAAAATCACAAGTATTGACCTTTAATTATAACCCCCCCAAATGAAATTAAAAAGGATTATTCCTTAAAATGGGATCTTACATTTATCAAATATTTAGGAATAAATATCCCCAAGGACATGAACTATTTAGAAATCCTTAATTATGGCCTTATTAATAAAAAAAACTACAAATTTAACATCGCAAGATGGAATCTTTTACCATTTTTCAACATGAGATCTAGGATAGATTCAGTTAAGCAAAATATAGTTCCGAGATTGTTCCATCTATTCCAGTCTTTACCTGTTTCCTTGCCCAAAAAGCAATTCTCAGAATGGGATAAACCGATTTCCAGATTCATATGGCAAGGCAAGAAACCAAGAGTCAAATTTAAAACCCTACAGCTGAGTAAAGAAAAAGGAGGGGTGGCCCTTCCATGTTTACAAAAATATTTCTGGGCAGCACAACTGAGATGAATAATCAGAATATAAAGCAAGATGGAAGGACATAGAGATTGGTTGGTTTGGTGAGTTTCCTATTCAAGCGATCGTTGCAGATGAAAATTTAATAAAAAAGAAAATCAGTGGATTAAGGTAACTATAAAAAAAATTGGTTTGAGATTATTAAGGAGTATAATTTAAATCATTCTGTGAATGTATTGAAATGGGGTCCATAGGATTCTGATTTTAAACCAAATACCTTAGATATGTGTTTTAAAATATGGGCTAAGAAAGGGATCACTGCTTTCTCTAAAAGAAAGATTCAATCCAGATTCCAAGGATTTCTTCAGATATCTTCAGCTCCAAAAATATTTCTCTCAGAAAATTATAATAAGAGTGCTCTAGTTAAAATATTCTCCTCAATGTTAAAGACTATTACTAAACTAGACTATTACTAAAATATATGTAAACTACAATGGGCAACCTCCCGTTCTTCATATTGGGAGAGAATTTTGCTGGAGAAATACTGTTCGGTTTTTCCTTACTCCAAAACAGAAAACTACATTTCTAGGCAACGCAAAGTGTTGAGCCTAGGCAACTCATCCTGTGAGCCACATTGTGGCTCACAGGATGCTAACCACTGTCACATATTTTGGGGATGTTCTAATATCAGACGTTTTTGGAAAGATATACATAACGTATTCGAAAAGATTTTAAGCACTTCAGTTGATTTCAGTTTTGAGGTACTTTACATGGGCAAGGTGTCATTGGTTTTCTAGGAAAGGAAGAACAAATATATTAATAGAATAATTCTTGCTACAAGTAAAAAAGCTATTACTAGATGCTGGTATAAACCTAATCCGCCACAAATACAGGATTGGATTGCCGTTGTAAATAGTATATTTACTATGGAGAAAATTACATTCTTTGTGAATTACCAAAATATATTTGTTGACTTTTGGTCCAAATGGATTGAGTATATAACTCCTATTGAACCGAATGTTTTTTTTTTTTTTTTTTTGGGGGGGGGGGGGGGGGTTATTTTAATATTTATAAATATTGTGTCCACATCCCCTTTCATTTGTAAATAGTTTTTATATAAATTAAAGATAATTAAAAGAGATATATTGATCTGTTATTGTCTTGAACTTTTTGATCATTTTGTTTTATTTCCTAATCCGGGAATATATGTTGGAAATGCTGTAAAAGTGACAAATGTCATAAACAGATGTTGTGTATTGTATCTCTTTGCAATAAAAACTTTAAAAAAAAGAAAAAAAAATTTAAAATGTAATCTGAACAATTTATTTATTTCTTTTTGCGCAAGAAAGAGTGCCACACGACAGAGGTTTACTGTTTAAATTAAAACAAAGACAAAAAAGACTGAAATTACAGTATAATATTCACAGACATTAGTCCATATAGTGATTCTTTGATTTATTCATCCCAGTTTTACAAATTGTGTTACATTTTCTGTATAACGTGGATGTTTTCCTCATCGTAAACATCCTAGGGCCCTGTGTGAACTCTGGCTTGATTCCTGATGAACAGAATCCATCTGAAACTGCAGAAGTGAACTGCAACTGATGTATCATTTTATGTGCATGCATTTCACACTTATTATAGCATAATGTATTTCTGAAGCTGCTCAACTCACTGCCGTCAAAGAACAGTGTGTTTTATCTCCTGCAATATAGCAGCTGGAAACTGATTTCAACAAGAAATCGAAACAAGTGTATTATTTTGACTCTCTAACAATGAACATTCAGGCGACACATTTCTGCAGTGCCATCAGACAAACTCAACTTCTCTATCCTAGTCCTGGGGTTGTGACTTGGTTACAAAAAAAACTGATCCTTCCAGATTGCTTGATCTCTCTGTACACAGAAGGAAACGACTCGAAGAAGAGCCCTGCGTAATGTACAGTCAGCCAGTTTTCTTCAAAACAGTATTTCAGAGCACGAGCAAGTTAGATTCCTCAGGTGACAGCTGATGTGTGTCACAGAAACACGAGTATTACCATGTTAGCGCCACACCCGTGTGTTTGTTCAGACTTTTGTGTAGCTTTGAGGAGAGGCTGCTGAACTTCCTGGAGTGAGCGGAGAGAGGTGGGGCGCACGGCAGGTGCACTTCATAATCACACGTGACACACACACACACACACACACACACACACACACACACACACACACACAAATGCTACAACGCCCTGTCCAGGACACGACAGCACACAAATGCACATTCAAAAGGCAGTAAACAGGAAGAACACACCTTGTGTCGCTAAATATAACAACAAGAGACTTGTGTGAGGAGGAAGGGTATATCCTGACTCGATAAAGAGAAACACTCAAGAGACTTGTTCATTAGCACTTTAAGTCCTATTTTATCAACATTAGTTACTTGAATTACTGTTATTTAATTAACAAATTTGTTCAAATTGTTGAATGCAATTTTTATTATTATCATTATTATTTTATTTTATTTTTTTCCATCATCTCACAGTTTTTGCTGTACAACTCAACAGTTTTCAACTGCAGGACATTCAAATGTGCAAAAAAATACTTATTTCCATATAGGTTTTGGGATCCGAGCCATTTCTAGAGAGCAAAACACCATAGAAATTTAAGGCTTCTTCACAACAAGATGAATGTTTGGTGTGAAAATTCGGTGCAATAAACATTTTAATTTGAATAGATGTCTGTTATTGCATCTGTTTAGAACGACAAGCATTTGCATGCCATGGCAATGGTTTTTTTTGTTGTTGTTTTTTAAACTAATTTCTTTTCTATCGCACTGTAAAAAATAAATAAATGAGAATCGTGTTATATAAAACTACAATTTGGACAGTAAGTGACAGTAAATGGCATAGAACAAATTTGTTTCAAAGCCTTTTCTCTTGTCTCTGCACTATTTTATAAACACATTTTTTCACATTTATTTTGTATAGCTCATTTCAAAATACAGCAGCTTTACAGAAAATGCATTGCAAATGCCAGTCGGATATCGTCAAGAAGCTGAAAACAAATACAGACAATTTCAGCTATATCACACATGCTGAAGTGCGTGAAATGGAATTTAATTTAGAATTAAAGAGATAGTTCACCCCAAAATTAAATTTCTGTCAATAATTACTCACCCTCATGTTGTTCCAAACCCGTAAGACCTCCGTTCATCTTCGGAACCCAAATTAAGATATTTTTGATGAAATCTAAGAGTTCTCTGACCCTCCATAGACAGCAACGCAACTGTAATGTTCCCAGACCCAGAAACGTAGCAAGGACATCGACTCAACTTCAATTTTGCAAAGCTACGAGAATACTTTTTGTGCACAAAGAAAACAAAAATAATTTATTCAACAATTCTTATCCCCGATTTCCCATAGATTTGTTATGGTGGGGGATGGGGGGGGGGGGGGGTTCTTTGGTTTCAGGCTATCGAGGGGTGCACATGTATATGCAAAGCCTACAAAAGTCTTATATCAATTGACAAACTGTAAAATAAAACAAGTTGAGAGAGTCCTCTGCTATGAATACTAAAATGCTGATTGAAATCTTTCTACATGCTGGTAGTATACAAAGCTACATCTGACTACAAGATTTTTAAAATCAAATTTAAAGACTTTTTTTTTAAGACCTGCAAAAATTAATTTCAAAATAATAAATTATAAACAATACATTTTAATATTAATTTAAAAGTGTTACATGGGTGGATTTTCACATTGGTCTGAACAAAAAGAGAGGCTTATTAAAAATGCAAATTGATTCACTAATCAGTAGGAGGCACTTTTGGAACAGCAAAGAAGATTAGATAGATAGATATAGAGATAGATAGATAGATAGATAGATAGATAGATAGATAGATAGATAGATAGATAGATAGATAGATAGATAGATAGATAGATAGATAGATAGATAGATAGATAGATAGATAGATAGATAGATAGATAGAGCCTACAATTGTTGAAAATGCACAAGGAAAGTCCACTGATGAGTTACCAGAGTAAGCTAGGGGTCGACCGATTATCGACCTGGCCGATTATTGGCACCGATATTAAGCATTTTTATGATAATCGGCATCGGTCATTTTCAAAACCGATGTGCCGATAAAATTATTTTATTATGAAACGCAGAGCTATTTGGCTCTGATGCAGCCTGTCGGAACTCACCACTCTGTGGCCTAGAGCAGTCTCCGCCCACCGCGCATCTGATTTGTTGAGAGTCAGGAGTCCGACCAATCAACGTGGAAGACTAAAGGCACTCTCACACCGAAAGCGCTTGCTAACTGGTGCTGCTTCATCACGCATCAGTTATCTCTCAAAGGCAGCAGCAGACGTTGCTCAAGTTGCAATAAATTACAATCCACTACACTGAAGTTGTAAAAACCTCAATATTATCTATTTATAATTTCCGAGATGGGGGAAACGCAGGGGGAATCGCGGAATCCAGTCATATGGAATTTACTGTATAACGCGGAGTCACGGAATTAGTCAAAGTTTGGATGAATTAATCAAAAGTAGGTCAGTACACTTAAATCGACTCATGATATGGACTATCTGTAAACATTAAGCTGCTAAAAGACTATTTAAATATGAATTCTGCATGTTCGGCGTGTCTCTGTATATGTGAAAGGCACAGACGCGCGGTTTTGACACACACACACACACACACACACACACACACACACACACACACACTGAAGTGCGCGACGCTCGCGGTGTTTTCCGCATCTGCCAAGTCACTAAATGAGGACATAAATACATGAACATCATCCCCAGAACTGCTCTGAAAGTTACTTCATGAGCATTTGACATATCATATCATAAATAGGCTACAGAAACTTAAGAGGTCCTCATGGCAACCCGTCAAAATAAAAGTTCGGTTTATTTACTAATGCTACTACAATTATTACAACTTTTGTTTAAAAGAACAATCACACAATACGCTATTTCTTACATGTTTTAATTTTAATAGTAAACCCATTTGTTTGCCAACAAATGGAGTTCAACCCTCATTTGATTAAAAGATAAATTAAATTAATGTTTTATGCCTTCATTTGCACTGCTCTGTAAATGAAAACTAATGGAAATTACTGTCACATAGGCCAAGACTAAGATACTGTCACATAGGCCAAGATTAAATTACTGTCACATAGGCCAAGATTAGGATGACGGAAATTGGGACATTTCAATAGGCTATTGAACCAAGTGAGCCTATAACAGGCTATTAGTGTTATAGTTTCATTAAAATAGTTGCGGTCTTCTTCGCAACTTCTACAATGGAGCTATGAAGACAATTAAATTATTTACACGTAGGGCTGGGCGATAAAACGATAACGATATGTATGACACGTGAACGATATCAATAAAAAATGTGTTATTCTTCGGCGGAAGAAACCAAAGGTTGCGAAGCAAGTTTGGTTGCATTAACAAAGGCACTCGCTCTCTGGTAACCTAGCAATGTAGGGAGTGACACGCTAACAGCCAATCATGTAACAGTATCACGTTTGGTTGCGCCATATCGTTGTCTCGTGTCTAAGTGCGCACGCGCGGCTGAGAGTGCACGTCTGCAGCCAGACCTGGCTGGTCTGCTGGATTCCTCTTCATAAGCAGAAAATGAGTGCCGCAGCGAGCGAGGAAATTGTAAATAAAAGAGAAAGTCAGCTCGCCAGTATGGCAGTTTTTTGGATATTATAAGTCTGACTGTAGTCAGACCAAATGTCGTCTGCAAATTATGCAAGACCGTCGTCCCCGCCAAGACTGGTAATACCACGAACTTGATGTACCACCTTAAAAAAAATCAATAATTATCGATATCGACCGATATGAAACACTGATATCGTGATACAGTTTTCAGCCATATCGCCCAGCCCTATTTACACGTATTATATACATTGCGCTTTTTAAATTAATCAACTGATGTGCATTAGATGATGAATTGAATAGTCACCTCTAGTAGGTTATGATTTAGTCAACCAAAAATAATTAATGAAGAATTACGAGAGGTTATGCTATTACACATACATTTCTAACATGTAAATTATTGAAGCCAAATACTTACATTTCCCCAAGCTGTTTAGCTGTAGTATTTAGTATTCATAGGCTTAATCATGAAGCATACAGTGGCCCCACTTTTAACTCTCTCTTTATATATTACCCTTATTGTAGATGGATGCATGGGGGAAGACAAGAGTAAGAAGTGCAACCAACACTAGGGAAGGCCGTTTTTGTCAGAGCCCTTGTTATTCTTAATTTTGACATTCATTTTCATTTTTACACCAGACATATATATCGGTTCAATATATCGGTTATCGGTCTACCTGGTCTGTAATAATCGGTATCGGCCCTGAAAAACACATATCGGTCGACCCCTAGAGTAAGCCCATGTGCCGGGGCTCAGCCCTGGATGGCCCCGGCCCAATTAAACCCCTTCTTGTGTCCAAAGTAATTTTCATCAGCACTGATTTGAGTTCTGAAACACAAAGGTCCACTAGGTAGTCTGTACACGCCGTGCTCACAATAAATACAGCATTCTTTAAAAGCTGTGCATGCTCAACTGAGAACAAAACAGCAGAAAATTAAGCACAGTATAGCCTTTATGTTAAGGCTCTAGTTAACTACCCAGAACAGCCATCACCTCACAAAGGTGTTTCACCCTCCCAGCACAACCTAGTAACTGCATAGCAGCGGTTTCTTCAGTGAACTTTAATTTTACATTGCCTACTGTACAAATTATTACCCATATTTTACATCATTTTTGACATGACATTTTATTGCGATTTTATTTTATTCATTAATTTCTCCAATTGTACAATTGCTCTGTCATGTTGAAAATGTAAAAAATGCATAAAGCATATTAGTTCAGAGAATTAAAACAAAGGGAATCAAGGGCAGAGGGTTCAGAGATTAAACTCCCACTTCAGCTGCCGCTGTGATTTCAACTATTACAGACACACTTACAGTCTTTCAGAGAGAACATGAGAAACGGACAGACAACTGTTACTCTCCAAATATACTAATCTCACCACATTTAAAAATACACCATACCACCAACAAATGTTACAAGTATCATCACATACGGCACTATTTGTGGTGCGAGTATGTGAAATGCCTGCAGCTGAGTTACACACAGACTGCATACTATAAACACATAGTCTACGACTTAGTAAAGCTATGTGCTAACCTACCATGGCATCATTACCACAGTGCTGTGTCATCACCTGCTAACTACCCTATGTGGTGCTGTCTGCATTTTACTATGGCACTAGAATTAACATCTCAGATGATTGGATCACAAGTAGTTAGCAGAGATAGAAAACTGTCGACACCTGCTAGTAACAAGAGTCTCACTTGAAGGGATTTCGAGGAATTGTGAAGGGAGCCCATTTAGAAGGAGCATATGTAACCTTCAACCTGGTGTTTTAAGAACAACAATCTTTACGATTATGACTGCATATGCAAAGCATGGCAAGACTTCGTCTGTGAAGAAGAATAGTGGGCAAAACCTAAAAGTGAATGACCATCAAGCACTAAGAAGGACTGTGTCCAAATAACCACAGCAGCAAGTGACAACAAACCTCAATATTCACCTTGAAGACCTTGTTTCCACAAAAACCAACCACAGAGAACTTCAACATCAATGAAAAGAACATCCATGAAAGAGCTGCAATTGCTATAACTTTAATCATAGGCATCAGTACTAAAATGGCAAAAATGTATGATCATAAAATCTGGACAGTTGGAGCACCAAGATGAACATCTGCCCTGACGAGACAAATCACCTGACATGAATATGATCAAACCACTGTGGATAACATTGGAGAGAAGACTGAGAAGCTGATTCCTTCCTCCAACATCTGAAGCAAGTAGAAGATGTTTTGACAGACAACATTGAACTGAAGTCTATTCAGAAGGTGAATGAATTTATTCCAAGAAGGTTGGAAGTTGCATTAAAGGGAAATGATGTAATAAAAAAACAAATAAATAGTGCCTATTTCTAAGGTGTTCATATTAGTTTGGAATGCTGTTTGTTATTATTAAAGCTTTCACTGCTTGCTTGTCAGGCAATACAAAGAGATTCACTGAAGTCTTGTAAACGTCTTGGCTTCTTTTTTTTGTAAATGGTCAAAATGTTATGTTAAAGCCACATGCAGCCAAGACTGTTTGAGGTGGTTGTTTTCAGACAACGGACAGGTGAGCAATGCAGCAGGTGAGGACACATTAGTGTTTGCACTACAAATACACATTCTTTCTAGAACTCCTATACCTACAACTTTGGGTGTAATGGTACACATATTCGTACCAAAAATGTTCAATACGGGTCTTTCGGTTCGGTATATGTGTGTACTGAACAAATCATTCCATTTTCAGGAAATGCAAACAAAGAAATGCTATATACTTCACTATATTTTACTGTACCTGTTAGTAATGTGTTAATTACTTAATGTATGTTTAAATAAATATTTTAGAAGTTATGACAGCCACTGTGTAAATGATTATATTTCAACAACAAATAGAAATTGTACAATTTAGAAGTTAATTTAAAAACTGCATCATGTGCAATTTACATGTTTGCATACACTTTTTTTTTTTTTTGAGTATTAATTATTATAGTTAAAAATAAATAGTAATTGAATTTTGGGCTCTGTTGTTAATTGTAACCTTATAGTAATAATGTAAAAGGGCTCCCTATAATTTAGAGCAGAATCTGAGGAAGATTTTTATCCCTAAGAAAATTTTAATTGTAATTACACACCACAGTATACACATTCTTACAGAAAACTGATTGAAAACATTTCTTTGTCCAGTTTCAGGTTTCTAGATGAAGCGTTCTATGACAAACCGGTAGATGAGATTAAAATAACGGACATAAATACAAAGTTAATCATTAGTAATTCCTGAGATAATTCACTTAATCCTATCAGCTCTTTGTACATATTTGCCAGAGGCATAACAAGTGGCAGTAATACAGTTTGACCGGCATAGTAACAGTAACTAAGGGCAGGGCTAGGGGACTGGCCAATCCCAAACCACAGATAACTTCTTATGAGTTATTATGACCTTCTGTGGGCAGAACATAAACTGATAGTCAACATTAAGAAACCTAGTGTTAGCTATATTTGTGTTTATTTACTGAACATCCAATCACAATTTAGAATTCTTAAAGGTACAGTAGCAAAAACTACCCTGTCAAATCAAAGTCAGAAAGAAGATGTAAACTAAGTTTAAAAAGTAAAGTACGACTGCTTTTGCTGAAATCTTGAGTCACATTGTGGGTGGCCTTCTCAGAAAACAATACACTGCTAAAAAAGGTGCAGAATGTGGCCTTTTATAGATGACAATGACTTCAGAAGCTACAGAGACATCTGACAAGAGTTATTTCATTCTGTCTGCACGGTCTGCTGAACAAAGAGTCTCTCTTTCTCACTCTCGGTCTCTCCATCTCTCTTCCTCTACAGGACAGGCTCAGGTTACCTTGAGACCCTATCCTGCCTCTCTCTGGAACACGGGACTTCCTCGACTGAGGTTGGATTGAAACAAAACTCAAGTTGCCAGACTATTGCTAGAGCACCCAGACTCCTGGAAACTGCACGAGTTCAACCAATCAGACTGGAGATTGTGACTCTTGCCATTTTTATTTGCAAATATGTATCAAACTATCTGTAAAATATATAAGGCTGCCAATGTGTCTTAACCATATGTGACAATAATTTGAGCTCTCTTTTGCATATTAATGAGTTTCTGTCCTAACCAGCTGCTGCTGTAACAAGAGTTCGGTCTGTCGCGTGGTGATTTACATGTGCTGGCTGGCTCCGCCCCCAGTGCAGCAGCATTGGTGCAAAATTCATGTACAGTAAATGGCAAACTTTACTATGATTGTTGGGCCCTCAGAAATCTTTATTAGCTTTATTTTTATTACATTTTTTAATTCTGAAAAAAAAAAAAAAAAAATTCCCCTCTCTCTCTTTTTTAATGTTTCTCATGTTTTAATGGTTCAATTTAAATTTGAGTAAACACAAAAAGCAGGTATAAGTGATTTCAATTAGTTAGACAATTTAACAACAACTTATTAAAAATTTAACAAAAATAATATTTTTAGGGACCTATATGACATTCAACATTTTTTTATTTTACTTTTTTCTGGATTCCATTTTAATGGTTTAAATTTGAATAATAATAAAAATTGTGTCTGGTCATATAGCATTTGCACTAAGTGTTCACAGGAAATCACTTGTTAAAGGTCATTGCACACGGAGTCCGAAATTTTCATCCGTCATAAAATTTGGATCAGGTTCGATTTTCTGCGTTTTCACATCTGTAAGCAAGCATTTTGACAGTGAGGCTGAAAAGATGCATATTCATTAATACACACACTGCAGCACTATTAAAACTGAACTTGTAAAATCTTAAAAATATAAATCCTATATCAGCAGATAAATTACAGTTGTGTGAAGCTCCAAAAAAATACTTTCCTGAGGCTGACATGCAACAGACTTGTGGTGTAAATTTCAATATTTTTTAAATGAAGCCATAAAAGATCCATCGCAGCTGAGGACACATTTAATGACTAAATCTGAAGGCGGTTGCTGTGAAAGATCCTCTCCAAAAAATAAGTAAACTTTTACAGCGGCCCACAGACCACTGACCAGACCGTCTGCAGTGTGTGTTGATGTTGGCTAGAGTGGCTCACAGGACTGTGTGAACTGCCACAGCAATGTCTGATTGCTCTGTGTTTATCTGTTAAAGGGGTGGTTCATCCAAAAATGAAAATTCTGTCATCATTTACTCACCTCATGTTGTTCCAAACACACAAGGCTTTAGTTCATCTTTGGAACACAGATGAAGTGGTTTTTTCCCTCCATTGAAAGTCGTCACGTAACCAAAACTTTCACATTTCAAAAGGTTCAAAGAGATCCATATGAATATTTTATCTGAATAGACATAGTTACTTTATATGATGGGCAATTGAGCAGATTTCAGTTACGATTTTATACAATTCATATATAGTAAATCAAATATGGCAAACGGAAGCCCAACAAACCTTAATGCTTTGTGCTTGCCAAGCATGTCTGAATATGCGTTTACCATATTTGTTGTGCTCTATGTGTCTTGATCGATGTTTATATGTGAATAAAAGTCTCATTTAAATCTGTTCATCCTATCATGTCTCTTCAGAAGATGTGGATTCACATGAATTACATTTACGATGCCTTCGTTAACATTTTGAAGAGTGAATGGACTTTAAAATGGAGGGACAGAAATCTCTCAGGTTTCATTCAAAATATCTTTTGTGTTTTGAAGATGCATGAAAGTCTGGGTTTGAATTGGCATGAATGTAATTAAATGACAATTTTCATTTTTGGATGAACTAACGCTTTAGAGATACCACAAGCTGCTGAATACTCACATACGATCATGATCCTGCATATGACGACTTTGTACTAAATCCAAATTTTTGTAACTTTATGGCCCGGTTTCACAGACAGGGTTTAGACTAAGCCAGGATTAGGCCATTGTTCAATTAGGACAATTAAGTCATTTTTATAAACGTGCCTTAGAAAAACATTACTGGTGTGCATCTAAAGACAAAACAAAGGCACTGATATGTTTTAAGATCAGTCAGTGCAAGTTTCTTTCAGTTGAAACAGCTCAGACTTACATTTTAGTCCAGGACTAGTCTTAAGCCTTGTTTGTGAAACCGGGGGTATGTGTTAAAAATGTGCGATTTTTGGCAGTACCTTGCTTTCTGCAGCTATTTTGATAGGTTTAAAAACTCTTCAATATGCGGTGATGTCATTGTCCCATGAACATCGCTTGTCATCAAACTATTTCAAAACAGTAACAGAAGGCATGTGGACCTTTTTGGAGTCCCAGAAGTTATGAAAATTAAAAGTTTACAACCAGAAATGTGTTAGGGCTATTGTGTTAGATTGTTGTTTACATCCATTAAAACGGTCTATATGAGTTATTGATTGTGTATTGAAAGCAATCAGAGTACGCTGATGACCAACTATACAACTGCTGCACAATTTCCAGACATACCTCAAAGCAGCAAACCAGTTGACACACACAGATTTAATTTCTCCCAAAAAAATTATATAAATCACTCAGTTGATTTCTGCCCTGTTTAATGACAATCATTACATACTACACTCAACTACGCATGCCAGTTACAACAGATGCCTTGTAAACTACAACCAGAAGATAAAATCTCTTTCACTATGACGTAGGAACCAGACAGATCTCCTGTTTCCTGCCTTAAATGCACCAGAGATGCAGCTTGCCAGGTCTTCAAAAATTTTAATTTATACAACTTCACCAAACCTGTTCATAAAAGACTCTGACCAGTCATGTGGGAAGTGTTTGAATCCCTAGGTATGAACCCACAGCAACAATACAACTCTTTAGACATGTTAAGACCGAGATGAAACACAATGGTGGAAAAATACCTGCCTCAAGCCAGGACAAGACCTGTTTACACAGTTACACACCTTCCTTTCACAATCACAGAGAAATAAGAGAGGAAAACAGAGCAAAAGAGAATAAGTGTGAGGTGGCTGCCCACTGCTCCGGGTGTGCGTTCACGGTGTGTGTGTGTTCACTGCTGTGTGTGTGCACTTAAGACGGGTTAAATGCAGAGAATGCACGAATTCTGAGTATGGGTCACCATACTTGGCTGTATTTCACGTCACTTTCACTTTTTACATATCTATGCCAAGAACACCAAAAAATTTCAAGGCATTAAGGCAACCACCCAGAACACTCAGAACTCTTTAGCACTGTAGATGTTGTTTTTGCACAAGCAGCACCACATTTTGATCATCAAGATGAAGAGAGAGATCAAAATAAAGATTGCTCACAAGGAAAAGTGTTTATCGCTGCTGCTCTTCAGCACACCTCTTTTGAGTGCAGGAGTCTGCAGTGCCGATCAGAAAACAGAGGCAGAACGTCCCAGGTGCTAGACTGCCCCGGGAACAGGCCACTGCTGGTATTTTTGCAACTTGCTCTGCCACCTTTGCAGGGCTCTGTTTATTTCTTATTTCTTATTTCTAACAGGGCAATGGAAACTGAAAACCTTTTGTTGATCATTACCAGCTAAGGTGTGAAAGACATTCCAGAGCTGAGGAATGCACACGATGGAAATTATTAACTTAAAATAGATTAATAAACATCAAGCGTCTCAAGGCCTGATCAGACAAAAGAGCAGCGTGGCAAAGTAGATCAGGACCACATGCCCGTGGCCGGCTGCCAGAGGATGGTGTTTGATCACTGCGATTCAGGGACAAAATATGGAGCACTGAATAACAAGTGAAATATGATGAATGAAGAAAATTAAGCCATTTTTGCATCAAAAAAAAATTTAACGACATTTTCCTTTAAAAGCGTAAACATTTTTGAAGGAGATATTTAGAAGAATTTTGGCGACCAAAAACTTTCATTACATAATTACAATATTAAATACTCCCATCCCATATCATAATTTGATTCCCTTTTTTAGACTCGGATATGACTCAGACATGTTCTTCACAGGCTTTGTAAGATTCACTCAATTGGCCTTTATACTAGCACTATACTATCAGCATTGGATCTGTGCCAGCATACTTTTCTGTTCTATTTACCATCCGCATTTCAGGTCAGCCCTCTGTCCCTCAGTGAATCGCAATGTCAACAATATTGCTAAAAATATTCCCCCTTTTTAACACCCAAACAAATGTTCTGCAATGAGCCTCTCTGTTGCCCAACTGTTGTGAGAGCTTTGACCCTGGGCCTCACAGAGAGCTTGAAGTGTCCCCAAAACATCTCCTTTCCAAAGCCACAGTGGCGTGTCCTCTTAAACCGTAAATTAAGTGTTTTTCTAATAATCAAATTCAAAACAAAAGCAGATTTTTTTTTCATTCCAAACCACAGACATGTGAAATGAGACACAGAAGTGAAACGCAGAATTTTCAGCTAACTATCACGAAAATGTTATAAGGGAAAAAAAAGAAGATATATATCCTTTTTTTCACAATGATATTACTTACCCGTATTGGCTCAGTGGAGAATCTGATTTTCCTTCTTGGCAGCCCTTCCTCATCCTCAGACAAACCAGGAGCTTCATCATACTCCTCATAGACCTCATCTTCATCCTCCTCCTGGACCGGTTCCTTATCATCCGCAAACGCTGCATTCTCAAAACTATAAAACACCGGAGACGTTTTCCCGCATTCATCCGGATCTTCCTGCTCACTCTCCCCATCATCATCATCATTTTCATGACAGCTATTCCTCTTTTGGATGATCTCCTCCTCCTCTTCTTCTTGATTTGGTTCCTCTTTCTTCAGCTCTGTTGATACACACGCATCCTTCTCTAGCTGTTTGTCCTCTGTATGGCCTTGAGTTGATGACACCTGCAGGGAGTCAGCCTCATCTTCAGATTTAAGTTTCTTTTGCAGCTTCACCTCCTCCAAAACCTCTTCATCGTTCTCCTCGCTTTCTGAAGACTCGTTCTGGACCACTACCAGCTCAGCCCGTACCACTCCTGCACCAGTAGGGTCCAGACATTGTGTGGCCTGCTCTTGATAGATGTCCCTAGACGGACTGCGAATTATGTGGTTTTCGCTTTTTGGTTCCTCCGGACTCCAGGGCCGTTTATATATGCTGCTGGTAGAGGGTGAAGCTTCGAGATCTTTTGCAGGAGTACTACTAAGTTGAGGTGGTTCATTTGTCAGGGAGTCTTTCACGGAGTCGTTTCCTGATGACGGCGATCGTTTAATTGGGCCTTGAGCATTGGGCGATAGAGGCTCACCAGGGATTCTGCTGGTCGGAGAGGTCTGTTTGTATGAAATGGGACTTATGGATGTGAACGGAGGGCTGCTGGAGTCGGTTTTAGGCGAGAGTTTGTCAGAGTTTGGGGACATAGGTTTGTGTGCTGGATCAGTACCAGACGAGCTGGGTTTTTGGAAACTCCCTCGTAGAGGTGATGGCAGCGAGCGCTCAGTAGGGCTGCTCAGTTTCTCAGGACTTTGCTCTTCTTTGTCACCATCCACAATGTAGTTCTCCAACCGCTTGGAAATAGGCCCGGCTTTAAGTGACAGCCTATTGACCGGTTTCGAATCCTCAACCTCCCTCCTTTCCTCTGGGGCACTCCTCACGGGTGACGTCGGGCTTTTGATGACACTATTGCTGCTATTCTCAGAAGATCTCCGGTCCCTTTCCCCCTCCTCAGCAACATTCCCCTGGGACAGGCGAGTAGAAACCCTGCTGGGCCCCAGCCTCTCTGTGGTAGGCAGCTCTTTTATCCCTCTCTCAAATAGCTTTCTGGTAACTGAAAATTTTTCCGCCAGGGCAACTTTATCTATCTCGACTTCCTCTCCCTTCGGAGTTTTGTCCGTGTTTTGCAGTTCTTGGTTGTTGGCGCTACTGAGGCTGGTTTTGTGAGGGCTGACAGGGAATTTGGGCACAGGGGATACAGGAGAAGTTGCATCCTGACTCTCCGGCAGTTGCTGGCCGTCCATTTGCAGGAAAATGTTCTTTATTTTGTTTACCCGGTTGCCAAACGGCCTCCCTCTAGTGTCCTCCCGGGGGTCACTGGCTCCATTAGCATAAGATTTGCCCTCGCTGTCGGATTTGGTCCCATCAAAAGAGCACTTAATGGCGTGGAAGTCTGACTTGTATGCATTTCTATGCGGGGACGAGCTCCGCATGGTGCATTCACCCTTGGTCTCTGCTTTGATCATTTTCAATTACTTTCAAAGTGTTCTACGTTAAAACTGTATTTTAAGTCCGTGGTCCTGTATCCTCAATCGGACAATGGCATGCGCCCTTCGGAGTCACTCAGATACATCTGATCGAATCCCCGCGCTCATCTGAAAAGAAAAGAAACAATGTAACATTCTAAACTGAAACGATCGCGTTTACATTTGAACGCGATTTGAAAGCACAAGCATGTAAAACGTTGATTTCGGCGCTCTTTTGTCAGCAGATATAATCTACACACGGTCTCATCCCCTTAATCAAATAAACTTTTTCAACTCGGATCAAAACTTTCCTACAGTCATTTGCTGGCAGATCCATTGGTCTCCACTGATTCAGTGATCATTATCTGACAGAGTCTCAGCACGATACTGTTCAAAAACTCAAAAGCAGATTAATTAATGTTGCTCAAATAGCTAATCAAGAACTACCGCGATCGGTGTAAAACCTGCCCACAAACCCACTAAAGCTGCTCCAGTGGGACTCGCCGCGGAACAATAGCTCAGCATAAATTCAAACAAATTATCAAAATAAAGTTTCGGAAATCGAGTTACAAACAATTACAGCTTCTGCAACAATCACGTCATCTAGGCCTACTTATCTTACCTCCACGGATATCTCACTGTCTAGGGGCGCCGGTTCTTCAGCTCTGTGTAATTTAGATCCCCAAGCATGTCATTTGTTTCACCGCCATGGTCCTCCAACGTAGTGCTGTCCGATTCGCCAATGAATCGTTCATTTGAGTCAGTTCATTTAAACGATTCGGTTTAAATAATTCACGAAGCGTTCGTAAATCCCTCAGTGAGGGAGAACCTTCTTGTATGAGAGTGAAACTTTATTGAAACAAATAAATAAGCCACATTTAACACACTTTTCGAGCAGGTATAGAACAATGTAGCCTACCAGGACAATTAAATAGGCTAGCTAGAGAAAGGGCATCATACAGAATTACAAAATCAAACTGGAACACATAAATACGCAATAAATACAATAGACCTTATTCAAGGTAGACAGTAGGTCTATTTATTCATTTATTTGGTTAATTTGTTTGTATTTGTAGTTATTTACTTTGTTTTGAGAATAAACATGAGACCGTGCAAGACATGGGTTGTAATTGGATATCATGCAATTCAACTCAAAGACCGAAAGTTTATACCTTTCTGGATTTTATATTTTATATTTAACCAAATCATTATTTGAGATGTGCTTCTGGGATGTCACTTTAATGAATCGTTTTATTAGGTGTCTGAAATGAACAGTCCAAACGAATCGATTCGCCAAAAGAATCGAACTTCCCTAAGCAACTCCAGCGTCTCTCTTCCCTATTCAACCACACACTGAACACACACACACACACACACACACACACGCGCGCGCACACACACACACACACACACACACAGCAGACCTGTTGCACCGATGCGCGCTCCCGATGCTGCTCTATCTGGCATTCCAGGGCTGCTATTAAACCCAACCCCCTTCCCGACTGTGAATTTGCTGATTCTACTATGACGAAGGTTTGTCTAATGAATATTAATTAGGTCCAGATGACGTTACTAGGAAGTCTGCGTGGAGCGTCCATTCAGGAATCCTAATTACTATTCATTAGCCAAACCTTCCCAATAGTTGGTCTATTATTTATTCCGTTTCCCGGTCAGGTTGAGAATGCTTGTTGAAAAGTAAGAAAATGTAGCCTATTGATATCCAAAAAGTTAAAATGCGTAAGAATTAACAATTTTATTGGTATAAAATGTTATTTAATTGTTAATTTAATTCAATTTATTAATTTCATTTAACAATTGAATTTATTTAAATTCTATTTAAATTTTGGTTTACTTTTAGATTGATTTAATTGTTTTAATTCTTCTTTATTTCATTCTTTTTACATTTATGCATTATTCATAATTGTTATTTTAGTTATTTTACATAATTTTGATATTTTATAATTGTCATAATTGTTATGCATTATTCATAATTGCCTTACTAAAATCATTAATGGCCTTTAATTAAAATAAAAATGTAGGCTATAGTGTAGGGCTGAACCACGTTTAATGATTGAGTTGATTAGATGTTTAATAACATTGAATGGCCTTTAATTTGAATTTGTGTCACCCTTAATAGGCTGTGTATTGTGGTTATTATGGATGTAAATATTACAAACATTCATGGGTCAAAGCAGAGTTCAGATTGCAGTGAGAATGTTTTCTGTTCACAGTGATTCAATTATCTCAACTTGAGCTGAAATAAACATTTATCTTAGTGAAAGAAACGTTAGTTCAGTTCAGTCTCTGAACACAAAGCATGTGTGTTTTGGTGTCAGGGTGATGTGGCAGTTGAAAACCCTGTCTGGTGTCCCAGCTCTGTTCACAGATGTCTGTCTGATGTTTCCTCCAGTTCTCTCATCTGGTAGTGTGTGTGTCACTGGCTAAGTAAGACCTGAGTGTGTGGCAGGGGGCAATACATTTATTTTTTATTTTTTAGTTTTGGTGCAGTTTTTACATGAAAGGTGTAAATTTTCAGAAATTTTGCAAAAATCCAAACTGATCACACTTGTAACACTGCTGGTCAATCTTTTAAAACCTGATCTCATGCTTTCAGTGCTGTTATATATACAGTATTTTCAGTCCACATAACCATTGCTTCAAAACACAAGGTCTTTTTAATGTGTAATAAGAACATTTGGTTTAATCATAGAAACACAATAGTATGATCGTCTTTCAGTGTAGTGTTTTTAACAATCAGTTCATTCAATTGCATGTTTCAAATCAGCCATGTTGCTAAATTAAAATAGTTACAGTAATACAGGCCCATTATAAAATACACTTACACTACCTTACCTCACAATAATTCATAATACTTAGTTACCCACACTGTAAAAAAAAAAAAATTGAGCCAACTTAAAATTTTAAGGCAACCAGCTTCAGCGGATTTTTGAGATTTCACAACTTATTGTTTTAAGTTTATACAACAAAAAGTTGAGAATCTCCTACAAAAATAAGTTGAGAGGACTCAACAATCTGCTGAAGCTGGTTGCCTTAAAATTTTAAGTTGGCTCAATTTTTTTTTTTTTTTTACTGAAATGTATAGATTTACCAAACGATTCACTGAATAACCATTAATATCAGTTGGATTTAAGACAAACGTATTAAACTGAACGAGAAAAAAAGAGCCAAATTAAAAGTTTTATAGTAATAGCATCACAGTGCAGTTACTGAATGAAACATTTGCGTAGATGAGACACTTTTTGTGTTGTGAAAAGGATATTTTCTGATTTTGTGTTTTGGACCAATGCAACTGTAAACACACTGACATGGTTGATAAAAGTGCATTTCTGATGATCTGTTGTGAGATTAGTATTAGGAGTTTTGAAAATGAACAAATTGCTAGTGAGAATTGCACCAAAACAAATAAAAAAACTGTAAAAGGTTCTGGATAAAATTTAGAATATTTTTGGGTTTTCCATTTATAGTATTAACAGATGCTTTTGTTGTCTTTAGTGTGTGAGACTGATGTCAGTTCCCCGGTGACCAAACAGCTTAGATTTCCAAAAACTGCCACTGAAAAACCACAGGGAATAAATAATGAAAGAAAAGGGGGAAGTAAACCGAAAACTGAATAGTTATGATGAAAAATCTACACTAGACTGAAGAGACAAATGTTCTTATATACAAAATACAGTTATACACAAAACCCACATAATAACTGAGTTTTCCTGGCAGGTAATGTAGAGGTTTGGTGGTCTATTTGACCTCAAGTGAGTTCAGTGTATTAGTAAACTAGTATTATATAGCATATACCTGTGAAATATGAAAGACTATAGCATTCAGTTTCGTCAGAAAGGAGCTCAGCACGTTTTCTTGACCTATTAATAGTAGCAGAGTGTGTTTTGAAAGCTTTGAAGGGTCTCGTGTAGCTCTGCTTCTGGTTTTGAGCTTGTTTATTAGTGCAGAGATGACGACGTGTGTCAAGGGCTGTCGGATTTCTGGCATTTCCTGCTCCCTCATTCCAGTTATCTATCTATCTAAAAAAACAGGAAAGGTAGACACCTTCACAAGAACACAAGCATCTACACAACAGTTTACATGCAACAAACAAATGGGAAAAAAAACAAGAAAAAACTCCCATACATTAGCAAAATAAATACATGAATTAAATGAATAAATAAAACTTTAAATAAACATAATAAAAATATATTCATTAAAAAATAAGAAAGTTGTCAGAACCCTCTCGGGACACAAGGAGCGAGGAGACACAGAGATTCTCAATTCAATCCTTTATTGAATTTCACATCAAAATACGAGGAGCTTGGGGAGAGACGAACATAGACGACGGTCAGACCGGACACAGAGGCAGGGAAACACAGGGCTTATAAACATGGGGAAATCAACGAGGAACAGGTGAGGACTAATCAAACGGGGCTCGGGACTAATTAACTAATGATCACAGGAACGAGGAAGGTCAAATAGAGACACGAGAGGAGGGGAAAGCAAGACACAAGGTGGGCGCTCTGGAGGCCTCCAGGGATCAGGGGGCAGGGCTACCTGCCTCCAGAGCGGGGGCCTGTTCTGGGAGCCATGGCGGGACCGGAGACACAGGAGGCCATGGCGGATCCGGGGATTCGGGAGGCCATGGCGGGACAGGGGACTCAGGAGGCCATGGCGGATCTAGGGACTCGGGAGGCCATGGCGTGTCAGGAGACTCGGGTGGCCATGGCGGATCTAGGGACTCGGGAGGCCATGGCGGATTTCGGTGATTCAGGAAGCGTGAATTGCAGAGGGCTGGCTCGGGCCCGGACGCTTCCCAGACACCGGTAAATCCCCTCTCTCCAGCTCAGGCAGCTCTCTTCCCTCTGTCTGTCAGTAGAAAGTCATATCTGCTCTGATACGGTTTATCACAGGTAATCATACCTTAGATTTAACTATGCAAAAGAACAACTGATTTAAAAAAATAATAAAATAAACAAAATAATCAACTCTGCAAGTCAAGTCACATTTATTTATTTAGAGCTTTATACAATACAGATTGTTTCAAAGCAGCTTAGATAGAATGACTTAGTAAAGCGCTTTACAAAAGATAATAGTATCATTATTCAGCTCAGTTTAGTTCAATGTTGATTCAATAAACTGTCAAGAGGAAAATTATAAATGCAATATTATTAGTTTTATAAGAGGCAGTTACTGTGAATAAAATCGTTACATAGATTAAATACTTATTTTGTGATGTGAAAAGGATACTTTTGATTTTATTATTTTATTTTAAACTAATGCAAAAAAAGGTTACACTTCATTTTAAGGTGTCCTTGTTTCAGTGTAATTATACATTTAAGTACTGAGTAATATTAATTAACTACATGTACTTACTATATAGTTTGGTATACTGTACAGTAGGTTTGGTTTAGGGTTACTTGCATGCAATTATGCATAATTAATTGTTATTATATTAGTAAGTACATGTAACAAGGACACCTTAAAATAAAGTGTTACCAAAAAAACAAAAAAACAAAAGCTGACTTGATAAAGCTTAACTTAAGTGTCAGTTTTGCAAAGTAATTTGTATGTTTCAAATATATGGTGATAGAGAGGCCAAAGATCCATAGTTCACATTTAAAGGGATAGTTCAGATATAAAAGATTAAAAGCTATTATTTAGTTGCAGGTCCCTTGCGCACAATCACAGCAGTGAGTCTGTGACCCATAGACATCACCAGACTCTTGGTCTCATCCTTTGAAATGCTTTTCCCAGCCTTTAATGTAGCCAATTCCAATTGTTGCTTGTTTTGGGGAGTTTCTGCCTGTACTCTCCTCTCCAGCTGGTGAAATTCATGTTCAATCGGATTTAAATCTGGATTTAAATTTGCTCTTATAAATTCCTTGACTGAACTGGCAGGGTGTTTTGGGTCATTGTCCTGATGCAAGATGAAGCACTTCCCAATGAATCTGGTGGCATTTTCTTGAATATTGGTAGGCAAGATGGTTTTGTACCCTTCCAAATTCATTCTGCTACTGTCAGTTACTGAGGACAGTACTGTAGATTGTCAGAGTATCACCCCAGCTTTCTGGAAGTTGTTGGTGATTTTACAGACACGTCTTTTAGGGTTCATTTTCACAGCTTTTATGATTTGTCTGTCATCAACTACTGTTGTTTTCTCAGCCGATCAGGTCATTGTTGGTTGCTGGTGTCGCTGGTGATTTCCAAACTCTTGATTTCTCCATGCCCTTTGTTTTTGCTAGAGCTCTAACTGACTTCCTCTTTTCTTTTAGCATCCAAATTGCTTGCTTTCTCTCAAAGTCAGCTCCCTCGTCTTCATCCTGGTTTGTGTGTCATCATCGAATGCAAGATTCAGAATACAGAAGTAATGGATATAACTGATACGACACATTCCCTGCTTTTAATATCTGAAGAATTAATGCATCAGGACACAGCTGATCACTTAGAAAGACCTGTGAGGCAACTGTCCCAATACTTATGCTCACATCAGATAGAGGGATGAAACTCTAGAAGTGCTGTTCTTTTTATTTGGTAAAACATATGTGTTGAAACGGCTGAAAATAAAATGTGACATTCTGTAGTTTTCTCATATTCATCTTTTAATCATTTGTAAATGTCTTGACTCCACAGCCGACAGAGCAATTTTGTCTTTACTGTTCCAATAGTTTTGGAGGGCACTGTAGTTAAGTTTCAGCTCAGAAAAGCTGAAAAGTAAACACGTGGCCAGTTTGTTATGGGCTCTCTGAATCTGAAAGCGAATTTTCATCTTTTGCCTAAATTAGGAGAACAAATATTAACTTGCATGGATTAACTGCTCACCATAAAATAAGTATTGTGAAGTAGAAAATTTGATTGCCTGTGGACTTAATGAATGAGGAATAATTTCATACTTGACATACAATAGCAGACCACGCGTGAACACACACCACAAGTCAAGTAAGTTCTCGTGTACAGCATTTGATGTTTGGAATTAACGCAGTGACATTGACATTTTTTTGTGGCTGAAGTGTTCAAATACTTTTGGGGGCCTATTTATAATTGTGAATGTGAAAAGATATATATCCTTAAAATATTTCGGTGATACTATTATTTTTTATATTTTATATGGGTGATGTGGTCTCCTTGAAGTATAGTTTTTGTTGATACTGTATTGCATGGTTCTAGTGCTGTGATGATAAGGGCATAACTGTTTATTCCCATAATAAACACATCCGATCCCCACCTGTGAGTGTGCTCTGCTGCTGCGGTTTGTACACAGGAGCCAGGATTACAGGCACAGCAGTGATTACAGGCTTGATGCACCATCACCTGGCAACCACGCAAGGCCCTAAAATGCAGATAGGCATTTGTTTAGGACTCCTCTTTCTTCTTTTTTGAGTGTTCCATTGTCATGGCAACCTTTCAAAGAAACGCTTTATGTCCTCACTGTCTCCGTCTGTTTCTCTGTCAGGTTCTGCTGATATGATCAGTGAGATGAGAAGGCTGTGACACATGATCAGCACATTCTTGTCGTGTCAAAGTGCAGCTTTAAAATGTTTTGCCTTTGAAGCGTATTGGGGAACAAGATTTACAGAACGGCTTAAAATCAGTGATTTACAGTCATGTTTGTATTAAGTCTTGTCTTAACAGGTCAGTGGAATTCATTATTATCAGTCTGAAATCTATGTTGGAGCTGAGTGGAGTCTCATGGTAACTTGATCCTGTAGTAAATAATAAAAAAAAACTATTATTTTTTACCACTAAAATAGGTGGATGTCATCCCTAGCAACAAACTAATTTATTATAAACAGTTTTTAAATGGGTCTGTTGACTTTCTTATTTGTTAACTAAGTCTTCCCTAACATTTGAAATTGAATTTTTCCTCTACTCTCATGTTTACATACTTGTAAGACTGGCTGATAAGGAGTCTTCACATTTTTGGCCTGCAGTGAATTATTCTGTTTAGCAGAAAACATCCACAGATGACCAGTGTTGGGGAAAGTTACTTTTAAAAGTAATGCATTACAATATCGCGTTACTTCATAAAAAGTAACTAATTGTGTCCCTTAGTTACTTTTTATGGAAAGTAATGCATTATATTACTTTTGTGTTACTGTGATTAATCACTTACCCCCATGTAATTCCAAACACGTAAAATCTTCGTTCATCTTCGGAACACAATTTAAGGTATTTTGGATGAAAACCGGGAGGCTTGTGACTGTCCCATTGACTGCCAAGTCAATGCACCACACGGATAGGCTGTTTTCATTCAAATCAAAGCATAAATAAACGTAGAAAACATATCAGTGTGGTGCGGCTGACACAGAACAGCATACGTAGTTTGCGTTCAGTGAATACTCTCCAAAATGGCGCTACGATGACGAGTTGTTGAATAAATTCGATATCCGTGCGGTGGATCAGAGCTAAAAAAAAGATATAAATACTGTTCAGTTTCTTGCACAGACTGATCATTTTGTGTCTTTAGACCTCAGTGTATCGTCACGAGCCGCAGGGTTTAATTTGGTTTTGTCTGTGTATGGTTTTTTTTTCTCTCAAAGCTGTGAGTCCCATTGACTGCCATTATATGACTGACAGACTGCAACGGTTTGAGTTAAAAATCTTCGTTTGTGTTCTACTGAAGCAACAAAGTCACTTACATCTTGGATGCCCTTGGGGTAAGCAGATAAACATCAAATTTTCATTTTTGGGTGAACTATCCCTTTAATGTGACAAATACGTCACATCAAAATTCCACCTACTTTTATAAGGTTAATAGCCCGATGTGACATATTTGTCACCACAATATCTTTGTAACTTGCTTTATGTCAATTTTATATCAAAATCAGGTTAAGAGTAATCTAGGATATGTTATTAAAATATTAGAATTGTTGCATGGGTTGAAACATACCTTTAGTAACTAAAACAAGCGTTTTAAAACTTGCTGACACTGCAACATGTGCTAACCAGACAGAACACCATTTTGGAAATGTTGCCATGGCAACAAAAAAAGCACACATTGTCACATGACTGAACCTGGGTGTTCATTATATGTCACTTAGGGACTTGAGTTGAAAGTGTGGGATAATGCTTTAAAAAGACCTTTCCAGGTAATCACCATTGTTTGTGGGTTAAAGTCATGATGAAATGGAATAAGTGGCAGATCTTTTCTTCTGTATACTGTGACATGTGTGGGGAAGTCGTGGCCTAATGGTTAGAGAGTCGGACTCGTAATCCAAAGGTTGCGGGTTCGAGTCTCGTGCTGGCAGGGATTGTAGGTGGGGGGAGTGAATGTCCAGCGCTCTCTCCACCCTCAATACCATGACTGAGGTGCCCTTGAGCAAGGCACCGAACCCCCAACTGCTCCCCGGGCGCCGCAGCATAAATGGCTGCCCACTGCTCCGGGTGTGTGTTCACGGTGTGTGTGTGTGTGTGTGTTCACTGCTGTGTGTGTGCACATTGGATGGGTTAAATGCAGAGCACGAATTCCGAGTATGTGTCACCATACTTGGTAGTATGTATGTCACTTCATATCTGAGTGAATGGATTACCGAAAAAGAAAAAATGTAGGACAGGACGTTCTATTCATTGGTTGCTGATTGGATGTTTTTAGATCTATACATGCATTTTAAAAATAGACTGGGTGAATTTTCATTTCATGCTGACTTTAAGTGTAAAACCTTCTTAATGTGGAAAAAATAAACTGAGAACCTGAAGCAATGCATATGACTGAGCACAGTACATCTCCTATAATCACAGAATGACTGAACCTGTGGACTATAAAGACTGAAAAGTCTTTCAAATGTGAAATCTTTACAGGAACCCAATGACTTTCTGGCATCTGAATAAGTCACTGTTGTGCTGTCCCTCTCTCTTATTCAATGTAACAGCTTAGATTACTGGGTGTTTCAGAGCTGCTTACAGCATCTGTGCAAACCTGCAGTAAATCACACTGGTTCCTACTCTGATTCTGCTGAATCCGCAACTTCACATGTTTACATTTAGAACAGCCCCAAATTGGAGCCGTTTGGTTTGCAAATCACATAAAATGCTGAGCAAAGGGTTTTTGTTTTTAAGATCTGTGCTAAGGAGTATTAGGAAGCACTAATATGTTTACTAAAATGTTTAAATAAAACAAATAATTCTTGAAAACACAAAACATTTTGAGGTTCTAATTATAGGTTCAATTTGAAAGCATTGTAGGTTTTTCTCCAGGAAATAGCCTGCAGTAAACCGAGAAAGAAAAATAGAGCAACAGTAAACCACAGGTTTAGTTCTAGCAGTAAACACAGACTTGCAGGTAATAACTGAAATGCTCTGTTGAAGCCCATCATCTGAGCGTAGGTTAAATAAATGAATTCTAGTCTGGACATTTTCAGTCTAAAATGTTGTTTTCCAGCTCAGAACACAATGGAGGTGTTGCCACCTGGTGGATTCATGACATAATTCTCTGTTCAAACTGACCATGTGCAAATGAGAGCTTGATATTAAAATAACTGCATAGCAACCTAAACATTACCAACAGGTACATTAATAACATTAACAGAAAGTATAGTGCTGCTGGTTTCGCAGGCACGAAACTGTGAACTCACAAACCAGCAGTCACACACAATGTTTGATCCTCTACAGTCAATGTCTTCTTTTGTCCATCTGTTACCAAGGATACAGTCAGAGGAATGTGGAGCATTCATGTTCAAAGCTCTTTTTTTTTTCTTACACGGCTTCTGTATAAATCACTGATTCTGTCCATGGGGAAAATTAGGAACACTTACCAGAGGAAATGAGACAGAGCGACTGTAAATCGTATATCATTGATTAATACACAGATGTATTTTTGTTTAAATATGTTTTTGTCCTAAACTCAGTGTGTGACTGTAGCCACAGTTTCTCTCCGGCTCTCCCTGCAGGGCTGTTTCCTCTCAGCTGCTGACTGGACATCTTTATAATGAGACAGAGGTACAGCACGTTAATGTGCTTGTATCTGGAATTTCTGACTGCAGAAAACAGAGAAACACCCATTTTCCAACAGTTACACCCACTTACCACTGGCTTTATACTGCATAATGTCAGGATAGCATTAACTACGACACTCACACTCAGCACTGTTTCTTGCTCATGGAGAACCTGTTGTTTGACTGCATATTGAGTCCAGCCTTCAATATAACACTTTCTAAATGGCCAATATGATCAAAACTTTGCTGAAAACCTGTTGATAGTTTATGCTTTTTTTCAAGTAAAAGGCCTTTTAATGTAAAAAATATCCACTTTCTGGTAATGGTTCACATGTTTTTTGTTGTGAAATCTTTAATCTTTAACTTTTATAAAGTAAACACATTTTTCACAATTTTACTAATACTGGACACACACACACACACACACACATATATGTATATATATATATATATATATGTATGTGTGTATACATACAGTATATACAGTATATATTAGTGCTGTCAAACGAATAATCGCTATTAATCTCATCCAAAATAAACGTTTTTGTTTACATAATATATGTGTGCATACTGTGTACATTAATTATGTATATATAAATACAAACACATGCATGTATATATTTCAGAAAAAAATATTGTTTATATATTAAATATATTTATATATGATATAAAATATAAGAATATAAATCTATACATGCATATATATGTAAATATTTTCAAAATATATACTGTATGTGTGTATGTGTATTTATTTTGGATGCAATTAATCGCGATTAATCATTTGATAGCACTATATATATATATATATATATATATATATATATATATATATATATATAATGTATGTTGTTGCATTTTCTTTTATATTTTATATTCTTGTATATTTATTATAATATATATATTATAAATTTAAGAACAATGTTATATTTATATACATAATAAATATACACAATACACATTCAGGCTATATGTAAACACAAACTTTTATTTGAATGCGATAAATCGTGATTAATCGTTTGACAGCCCTACAAAAACATATTTTTAATTGAACAGTTTATTGAAATTTTAGCTACATAAAATATAAAAGAAAATGCAACAACATATATATATATATAGCCTATATATACAGGTCCTTTTCAAAAAATTAGCATATTGTGATAAAGTTCATTATTTTCTGTAATGTACTGATAAACATTAGACTTTCATATATTTTAGATTCATTACAACACAACTGAAGTAGTTCAAGCCTTTTATTGTTTTAATATTGATGATTTTGGCATACAGCTCATGAAAACCCAAAATTCCTATCTCAAAAAATTAGCATATCATGAAAAGGTTCTCTAAACGAGCTATTAACCTAATCATCTGAATCAACTAATTAACTCTAAACACCTGCAAAAGATTCCTGAGGCTTTTAAAAACTCCCAGCCTGGTTCATTACTCAAAACCGCAATCATGGGTAAGACTGCCAACCTGACTGCTGTCCAGAAGGCCATCATTGACACCCTCAAGCAAGAGGGTAAGACACAGAAAGACATTTCTGAACGAATAGGCTGTTCCCAGAGTGCTGTATCAAGGCACCTCAGTGGGAAGTCTGTGGGAAGGAAAAAGTGTGGCAGAAAACGCAGCACAACGAGAAGAGGTGACCGGACCCTGAGGAAGATTGTGGAGAAGGACCGATTCCAGACCTTGGGGGACCTGCGGAAGCAGTGGACTGAGTCTGGAGTAGAAACATCCAGAGCCACCGTGTACAGGCGTGTGCAGGAAATGGGCTACAGGTGCCGCATTCCCCAGGTCAAGCCACTTTTGAACAGAGAAGCAGCACTGGACTGTTGCTCAGTGGTCCAAAGTACTTTTTTCGGATGAAAGCAAATTTTGCATGTCATTCGGAAATCAAGGTGCCAGAGTCTGGAGGAAGACTGGGGAGAGGGAAATGCCAAAATGCCTGAAGTCCAGTGTCAAGTACCCACAGTCAGTGATGCTGGTGTTGGTCCACTGTGTTTTATCAAGGGCAGGGTCAATGCAGCTAGCTATCAGGAGATTTTGGAGCACTTCATGCTTCCATCTGCTGAAAAGCTTTATGGAGATTTTTTCAACACGACCTGGCACCTGCTCACAGTGCCAAAACCACTGGTAAATGGTTTACTGACCATGGTATTATTGTGCTCAATTGGCCTGCCAACTCTCCTGACCTGAACCCCATAGAGAATCTGTGGGATATTGTGAAGAGAAAGTTGAGAGACGCAAGACCCAACACTCTGGATGAGCTTAAGGCCGCTATCGAAGCATCCTGGGCCTCCATAACACCTCAGCAGTGCCACAGGCTGATTGCCTCCATGCCACGCCGCATTGAAGCAGTCATTTCTGCAAAAGGATTCCCGACCAAGTATTGAGTGCATAACTGAACATAATTATTTGAAGGTTGACTTTTTTTTTTTTTGTATTAAAAACACTTTTCTTTTATTGGTTTGATGAAATATGCTAATTTTTTGAGATCGGAATTTTGGGTTTTCATGAGCTGTATGCCAAAATCATCAATATTAAAACAATAAAAGGCTTGAACTACTTCAGTTGTGTTGTAATGAATCTAAAATATATGAAAGTCTAATGTTTATCAGTACATTACAGAAAATAATGAACTTTATCACAATATGCTAATTTTTTGAAAAGGACCTGTGTGTGTATTTATATATACACAATAATAAATACACACAATTTTATTTTGGATGCGATTAGTAGCGAAAAATCGTTTGACAGCCCATTATTTATTTATTTTTACTATTATTTCGTATGTCAGGCTTCACAGGGTAAAAGCCTGAATTAAATCTGTTAGTCATATAAAGCGATCTTTTCTGTTGGATTAAACTGCTCGATTTATAAATTATCTATGATATCTTAAAACATTTTTTTTTTTTGGTTGAAGACTGAGTGAAGTGGAGGACATCGAGTGTTTTGGCTACGTGTTGAAAACAGGCACTGTGTGCGCTTGTGACAACTAGCCCCGGTGTGTTTCCGAGCTGTCAGCTGTGTGGGCGGCAGCAGCAGAGTCAGACTCAAACTCGATCGCTCTCAGTAAAGTCACATCTGCTCATGATCAGGTGCGGACGATGCGAACTGTAGTATTACTCCATGATTTCACCGAAGATGGTCGCGGCACACACCTCCAGCCACCCGTCCGCTTCTGCTGAGTGGATCATCTGTCTGGATAAGAGGTACCATCATTTATCCTGCACAAACTTCATTCTTCTGACCTAATGCTGTTGTTCTGGTCCACCTTCAGCAATCATTTACACAGCAGTGCCTCATGGAAAAGATGTTTCAAGCACATTTGTTTTGTTAAACAATATTAGAATGTAAGTTGCATATCAAGTCAAATGCGATTGTCAGTGTGATTAGGCTACATGCCTTTCATTCTATAGATTTGAGATGATAGATGGATTCATTGCAAGCTTCACGTCTTTCGCTGCATGGATTGTGAATGCAGTAGATGGTGAATTGAAGTGCACTGAGTGTAGTGTGTAAAGGGCTGTTTGTCACCTGGAAGAGGTCACCAGTGCTGCAGTGCTTGTGTTACTGCAGACACATGAAGAGACACTTTCTGCTGTGAAGGGCATTAGTAAAGAGACAAAATTTAAAGGAATAGTCCACCCCAAAATGAAAATCCACTCACCCTCATGTCATACCAAATCCCTACACGTGTTTCTTCAGTGGAACTCAAAAGGAGAAGTTTATCAGAATGTCCATGGTGCTTTTTTTGCATAAAATTAATGGAATTCAGACAGTTAGACAGAATGAGGCATTCATTTGTACAAATTATCTCTAATTATTTTTATTACAAATGATCTCTAAATTATACTAACTCCTCACTCCCAAAATGCAAGTACATAAGGAAATGAAATATGATTTTTAAAGAAACTTTGATTTGAAGCAAAATTTTTATTTGAAAATGGGACAAAAAGAGGTTAATGAGGGAAATAACTATAATCCCATGAAGCTTTGTGAATGACATAATTAAATAAAAAACAACAGATAAATATAATTGTATTGATCTAAGCATGTTGATTGTGTATGATTTTTATTTTTTTGGCATAATGAACATTTGTGTATAATTGTGCATATTTTGCACTAGGTAAAATCAGGCCCCACCAATTCCCATGAAGGGCTGCAAATAATGTGATAGAGTGAGTCTTCCTACGCTCAACCTATTGAAGTATCTGTATAGATGAATAAGTAGTTTAGGTAAAAGCTAAATATTAACTCATATTACAAGTATGTGCGCAACACTTTAACAACTAGGGCTATCAAGCTCCAACATGGACTAAAAATCCCAAAATAAAAATGATGAAACCTTCATGTTGTTCCAAAACCAGAAGACATCCGTCATTTTCAGAACACAAATAAAGATATATATATGTTTGTTAATATATTCTGTCATCATTTGTGCTCATTCATTAAAAGCTAAATTTTCAAGCCTCAAAAAGTACATAATGACAGTGTAAAAGTAATTCATAAGAATAAAGCTAAGAAATCCAAGTCTTCTGAAAAACATGATTGCTTTATTTGATGAGCAGTTTAATTTAGACTTTTTTAAATATGGATTTAAATATGGATCTGCTCACAGACACAGAGCACATCAAAAAATGGTAAATGGAAACTCAAACATGCTTGCTTGGGGACCAATGAGGTCCTTTATTGCACTTCAAATGAGCAGTGTATACTTTTTGAAGCTTGAAATTTTGGTTGCATGGACTTTCAATGGATGGTTAAAAATAAAAAGACCAACCCCTTAGAGGACCTCAGATGATGCCAACCCTCAAACAACATACAAAACTACCAAATTTTGCTATAAGTTTGATCACAACATATAAGTCACGCCCCTGGACTGTTTTCGTTGTGTTTTTGCTCCCCATGTGCTCCGTGACCCAGTTTCTTTCTCCCGTTGATTGTGTTCATTTGATTCCAGGTGTGTCTCGTTCTTCTCTGATTGTCTTGTGTTCATAAGCCCCAGTCCATTCAGTTCATGTTTGTCGGGTCTACTTGTGATGTACGTGTGCTTGTTCCTGTTGTGGATTATCGCCTGAGTTTCCTTGATTAAAGACCGTTTAATGCTTCTCCGAGTCTCCTGTGTCCTTCCAGCAGTGTAACGTGACAATATAATCATTGCTGTTACAAGTTTTTTTTCAATTGCTAACATCCCTTTGTCCAATCTGTAGTCACATTTTCAAAACTCTAAACACAATGCAACATCCGTTTGTTGTGACCATACCATTAACACAATTCATGTTGTTTTCACACAATATTCAGTCAATTAACACGTTTCTAAAATGCTTAAATGTTCTTTTCACACAAGCTTACCCCACACCAAAAATCATGGATCTTTCTTTTCTTTTTTACAAGTGCTTAAACAGAAATGAAGACCTAATGTTCCAAACTTTAAATAGTCAAAATACTCATTTATTATGAAATATCATAGGAACATTTAGATCACCCACACACAAGATAACCATAGTATCACTGTTTAGTTGTTAGTACAATCATTAAATATAGTTGTTCAAAACACATGATGCAGCTTTCGTTATGGTTCTACACATTCGTATATCATTGTAATAGACTAGAGAGAAAAGGAGACACTGGAATCATTCAACAAAATTGGAAAATTATTGATGAAATATTCAACAAAACAGGTTTTTCAAGAAACTTTAAATAAGAAAAAAATTAGATCAGGAAAAAAAAAGATAAGAAAAAACTACTTTAGGATTTCCATAAAGGCCTTGAAACTAGGAGTTTGTTTAAATCATTAACCCTTTACTTTGAGCAATAATACTTGCTATGGAGAGAATTTGTATTCAAACTGTGTTGTTCTGATGAAAACCTTTGGGTTAAACATCTTGGTCACATTGACAGTGTTATTTAGGATTTGATGTAGAACTGTTTGCATAGTAAATGGATTTTTAGTCCCCGTTAAACACCCTCAGACACACAGGCACATGATCACATAATGTTTGCACAGGTGTGTCTGACCTCTAAGTGGACATGTGCAGTTTAAGGAAGAGACCTTTTTTAAAATAAAGTCAAAATTTTGAGCTTTAATCTTATAATTAATATGTTAGTTTTAAAATTTAATGTAGTTTCAGTTTCAGTCTGTTCACTAACTGTCAGATGCATATTGCACACTAAACAGGGAAAGAAAGGGCAATTTTAAAAATTTTTCATTGGAAATAAAATTGCATTTACAAGGTTGATACACTGAATGTCTTTGTCGAAAAACTAATTCCAAAGCTTTTGCCAGATTTTTATTTTATGTCAATATTAAAAATTCTGGCTATGCACGACTGATCATGTTGTTGTCATTTTCTGAGTGAAACCTTGAGATACTGTCACACAAACTTCAACCTCTTTAGTTTGCAAGACATGTTAACGCTGCAGTGTTTTGCTTGACTGACTCTGTGTTTGTGTGAGGTGTTAATTAGCCAATACTGTCAATATCCCAATACTCCACAGTGCTTAAACCTTAAACATTCACGTGTGATCGATCTCGGTGTCATTCTGCTTGGCCAGAGCTGTTACATTAAAAAATACTTACAGTATCTGCTTTGCATTGGCCATTGTTCAACCTGCGCTCTAGATATCAGCATTGGTCATCAAAATCCCATCGTTCAACTTCTAGATTTGTGTCACATACTGTACAGTACCTCATGATTTACTATGTTTTGTATGATGTTGTGTTTTGTGATGATGAGCATTCTTTCTCTGGGGTGGTGTTGAATAAATCTTGCTATATTGAACCGCTTCAAGTGACAGCAGCAGTCAAGGGTCCCCTAAACATTTTATAAACGCTCAAATGATCTTGCCCGGTTCATTTAGCTCACTGCATCAGCACTGTAGAGCACACAGATTAAAGCAGGGTAGAGCTAAATGTGCTCTGGGGTAAAACGCACTTAAAAAAAAAAAAAACAATAGTTGGCAAAAAAAACTCAATTTGGCTATATATAGTGAAAAAGACATTTTGCTTAAGGTATGTCTTTAGCTCGGTTGTACCCAATGTGCTCTGGTTTATAATCAGACTTCTAAACAGACCAGTTCCACCATAATGCAAAAATAAATAAAATGAAATAAAAAAGGCAGATATAATTTGATTTGTATGTGTGTTTCTGTGTATGCAGACCGGAGGAGCGTTCAGGGGAGGATGTGGACATTATCTTGGACCGTCTGAAAAGTGTGAAGGCCTTTGAGAAGTTCCACCCTGCTCTACTTCAGCAGATCTGTCTGTGTGGCTGCTACGAGTGTCTGGAGAAAGGCATCACATGTCAGTGAAACACACACACACAGACACACACATGCACTCACGCTGACACACATAGGCCTACATATGATATGAAAACATTGTTTGTTGATAGAATCACTTCACAAAAGGTTGCATTGTGACTGGGTCTAGTGTAATGATATATTTTTCTCAATAGGGCACTACCTTCTCTCTGTTTGTGTGTGTGTTAGTATATAGACAGGGTGACATTGGCACTAACTGGTACACCGTCTTGTCCGGTTCCCTAGATGTCAAAGTCTCAGAAACCGCAAACCATCAGGTACGTTGTCATGTCGGTTCTGTTTTTAAATGACAGCGAACAGAGCTTATGTCATAAGGGTAATTTTTTATCTGAAAGCTGAATAAATAAGCTTTCTATTGATGAATGGTTTGTTAGGATAGAAAAATAGATAATTTTGACCCATACAATGTATTGTTGGCTATTGCTGCAAATATACCCATGCTACTTATGACTGGTTTTGTGCTCCAGGGTCGCATATAGAAAATCTTAACTGCTTGATTGTTTATCGTTGCAATCGTATATCGTTGCAAAATGTAAACTATATTATCAAACAGCTCTTTATGTAAAGTTGGATATATAAGTAATTATCACATAGCTCTAATCTGCTAAATGTGACCATAATGCATGAAGATATTATAAATATTAGCAACATGATTTTTTGTAAAGCTGCTTTGAAACAATGTATTGCTATATAAATCTTGCTATATAAAGCACTATATAAATAAATTTGACTTGATAATAGAACATCCACACACTCACACATTCACTATAGTTCATCAAGGAAGAACAGTTATGTAAATCATCATTTACATAACTGTTATTACATCACATTAACAGGTCTCCTTAGACGTACAGTATCTCACCTAAAAGGAGTTATATTTAGGTACAAGACAATTATGAGAGGAGATGGAGCACTCAAGAACTTACAGTTTCAAATATTTGGTGCCACTGAAATAACCGGCTAAATTTTGTTCAGTTTGCTGACTTTCCCACATTTGTACCGTCTCTCTGTTCTTTAGCCGTTGCTTTTTGTTCTCTGTGCTTGTGTTATGAGCAAAAACTACCAAGATAAAATAAATAAATAAAATACTTTACTGTAATTATTTTTTAGTTGCTAAGTAGAATCTGAACTGGAACTAGATTCCAGTTGCTTACGTAAACTGCTTACGATTCCCATCTCAAGTGAAAACTATATTCAGCTGCTCACAGTGGACATTTTTTTTGAGTGCAGGTGTTTATTATAGACCGCAGCAGAAAACTAGAGCAACTCCTAACAGATCTGCGTCTTACATTACAAACCTTAGGGACAAATGAGCTGACCTCTCTCTTTCTCTATGTGTGTTGTCCTTGAGAAAGGCCTGAATCCAAGTGGAAGTGCATCAGTCTCTCAATCAGAAACATCTCAGATGGCTTTTATGCCTCCTCTCTTCTCATCTCTTCCTCTGTGAAAGAGTTGGCTCTGACCTGTGTTCCTCTTCATGTTAAGGATGCTGTCACCATCTGTACGCTGGGCATTGGCAGAGCTTTTGGGGAGTCTATTCTGGACAACACGCCGCGGCACGCCACCATTGTCACCCGAGAGTTCAGTGAACTGCTGCGGATTGAGCAGAAGGACTTTAGGAGCCTGTGGGAGGTATGACAGTTTACTGAGAGTATAGCAATGACACCTATATGATTAACCATGATTGAAGTTGTATGTAACTGTTTTGCTTAATTTTTAGTGTAAATATTCAAGTGGAAACTTGAATATTGGCAAAATAAATTAGGATTATTAACACTGTCAGATTACCACTCTTATGAAAAGATGTACATTTTAGCATACTTTTAAAAAGAGGGCTTATTATAGAAATAATACACTTTAATAAAATAATAAACTTACAGTAAGGGCTTATATTATTATATTAAAAGTAAGATGGTATTGTGATGTCAGATGTTTCACTTCAAACAAAACTGTACACTGTGCCACACTGGTCCACCCTTAATTGCCAGACTGCCACAACTTCATGTAAAAATGTTTAAAATGTATTTTAGTTGCTTTATCATCTGTAGCCAGCAGGAGGCGGTGGAGGAATAAGAAATATCCTGTTCTGAGATCTTGAACTTTTGTGGTCATCCTATAATTCAGTAGTTCTCAACTATATAGGGAGCCACTAGGAGACCTATGCACACTTCCATGGGGTCTAAAGACGGATTAAAACACCCTTAAAATAAGATAAAATAGCTAAACATGATGTCTTATCCTGTCCCTACGAGCCATTGAAAAAGACAAACAAATGTATAGGCCACGAAGAACTCTGAACATTTAAGAACATTTATTTCTTAAAACTTCAGTAATTACAGGATATAATTATTTGTATGTACTTAAAATTAATTTACTTAGGTTTTATTATACTGCCACTCCTCGTTTCTGTAAATAGGCAGATTTATCATTACAGCAGCAGTATGAAAAATATTTGAGTCTACATGGCTTTGAATGATGAATGTCTTTAAAGCTCTTGAATAATGGATGGCCATGCAGTCAAAAAGGTTGCAAAACACTGCTTTAGTGTGACACTATAAATATATATATATATTTTAAATATTTTTATTGAAGGAAGAACAGGGTGACATTATATACAAAGAGTTGACAAACATTCTCTTTTTTTTCTTTCTTCTACTCCCTCTTACCACAACCCAAATTCATTTTGGACATGACTGTGCCTTGTTCAGGTACTCCAAAAACAGCCATTTCAAAACTAGGCCTAATATCTTTACTATATGCCTCAGACAAAATTGTAAATATAGTTGTCCAGTAAGCAAACAGTCTGGGGCAAGCCCAAAACATATGAGCCAAATCTGCTTCAGCAGAGCGACATCGCTCACATGTGTCAGTTACATTTGTGTATATCTTGGAAAGACGAACCTTACTGTAGTAAAGTCTATGGAGGACCTTGAACTGAATTAAACCTAAACGAGTACAGGAGGTTGTTCCATTCACTCTGTAAATATGTAATGCATTGTTCCAGGTTTCCTCTGATATATAAATATTTATTTTCTGTATCGTTTATGTAGAGAAGGATTTTAGGCATGTTGCGCTCACTTCCCAGCACTCATACTGAAGGAATTTTCTATCACTTATTCTTCAAAAACACAACAGATATAGAAGATTTTTTTTTTGTCCTTTTCTGTCTTTGGCAGAAAAGGCAGCAGTGCTTCTGCTCTTCAGAGCCCTGAGTTTATTTCTATCTTAGTCTTTCATTCTCTCGTTTAGTTCTTTCTGGCCCGTGGGCAATCAGAAATTCTGGGCCTGATGGGAAGCTTTTACTGGAGCAGGTCAGAGAAGGACAAATCAGCCTGGAGCTACACCAGAATGAGAGGAAGACAGGGGAAACAGGAGAAAGAAACAAAAATAGAGGAAAGGAAGGAGAAGGCTGAGGAAAGATATGTGTGTGTGTGTGTGTGTGTGTGTGTGTGTGTGTGTGTGTGTGTGTGTGTGTGTGTGCGTGTGTGCGTGAAGCACACTGGGAAACTGAGAGGACCAGCAGAAGTTCTGTGCTGTATCTGATATAACTCTAAGGCTGCAGTTATAATCTATTTATAGTATTTTTGTTTCTCTGGTTGTTATAAAGAAAGTATTTATGGCTGTTTTGATGTGGTGATTTGTGCTTATAAGAGAATTAATACAGAACAAGTCAGTGTAGTGTTAAGATTGTGTGCATTTGTTCATATGAAAGACAGAATAGACAGGTTTTATAAACATGCCACTGGTAAGTCTGTGTTTCATTATATTGGTTTTAATTGTATAGGAAACTTATCTGCTCTGTATTGAGGTTTTTACAGCAGTGTACCTTTAAAAACAAATTTCTGAATTGAACAATCAAATGTGGTAGTGTTGTTCGAATAGTTTTTTGAGTACAGTACATACACGCTCAAAATTGCACACACTCGTCTAACTGAGTTAAAAGTGCAGGTTATTGTTAGCTGGATCTTCAATGGCTGTCAGTCATGTTGTGCTGTGCTGATGTGTTAATGATCATTTGATTGAATACATGTCTGTGTACAAAGCTCCTGAACAGATCAGTGATGTTCAGTGCTGTCTGACTGCCTCTGTCTGTTGGAATGAAGCATCATGGTGTTATGTGATACAGAGAGGTAATGTATTCATCTGGTTTTAGCCATGTTTCTGTCAAACAGAGCAAATCTAGATTATTATCATTAATCAAATCATCTACAAAAGGTGCTTTTGTAGAAAGGGACCTGATATTCAGTAAGCCAAGCTTTATCAATTGTTTCTCTGTATTGTAAACATTTTTTATTTGTTGAACATCAATTAAATTGTTACTCTTAATTTGGTTTGGACGTTTTCTGTATTTTCTAGTTCGGGGAACAGACACAGTCTATGATATCTAGGTGAAGGAGTCTCTATGTGATGAGACGTGAGGCATCTAGCAGACGGTCGGTTTAGCCAGTCTGTCTGCTTCCAGACCTGGGCCTCAGTTAAGCCCGGCTCACACTGTGCGATTTTGGCCACGATTTGTTCGTCTGAGACAAATTTTGAAAATCCTAAAATCCTAAAAGATTCCTATAATCCTAGGCTAAAATCGGTTGTCTAGATCGCTGGTTTGACATGTTCACCGACAGCCGATTAATGGCCGTTGCGATCATTTTTTTCCTCCGATTAAATTCTGGCAGTGTCAGAAGATTTCAGACACTTTCCTCAAGTTTCCTGCAGTGTGACATCTCCTACGACGACCGTCAAACCAAGAACCAATAGGAGCACTGAACTTGATGACGCAATTAGCGCGACAACTTCAAACCATTCATTATTTGTAAAAACAATACATGTACAAGGTAAAGTTTACTTAAAGTTTATTTATTAAGGGGCAGGATGTTTAAACTCGAATAACAAAATTACCTCAAGTTCGCTCTGTAGAACTGGAAGTCCATAAAGTCCTCTTTTGCCCAGCCATGACTTGCTCCACACACGTCGTATTTTTTTATTTATTTTTTATTTTTTTTAACATCAAGGCATGTAATTAATAAAACTAACGCTACATGTTGCTGTTGTTTGCTTGCTACCATTATAGCGAGAGAACGCGGGTCACGTATTGATGACGTAAAACTCCGGACAAGTCTTCTTGAGTACGTCCGTTTTTATCGCGTCTTGACTGTCGTACAGTCTGACATTAAGACAACTGAGATCCTACAGTCTGACATGGGGATCATGTTCGTACAGTGTGACAAGCAACAATCGCAAAAGACTTTTAAAAATCGCACAGTGTGAGCCCGGCTTTAGTCAAGTACAGACTCTAAGACTATGTGCTATATTTCTAGAGAGAAGAGCGGCACCACCCCAGGAGGGATGAACACCATCTCTTTTCAACAGGTCAGGTCTGCCCCAAAAACTCGTCCAATTGTCTATAAAGTCTATGTTATTCTGCGGGCACCACTTAGACTTAGACATCCAGCCATTGAGTGATGACAGTCTGCTATGAATCTCATCGCCACGGTAAGCATGGAGCGGATCAGAGCATATTACAGTGTCTGACATCGTACTTGCAAGTTCACACAACTCTTTAACATTATTTTTAGTGATCTCCGACTGGCGAAGTCGAACATCATTAGCGCCGACGTGGATAACAATCTTACTGAATTTACGTTTAGCATTAGCCAGCACTTTTAAATTTGCCAAGATGTCAGGTGCTCTGGCTCCCGGTAAACATTGGACTACGGTGGCTGGTGTCTCTATTTTCACGTACCGCACAATAGAATCGCCAATAACCAGAGCACTTTCATCAGGTTTCTCAGTGGGTGCCTCACTGAGTGGGGAGAACCTGTTTGATATTCTGATCGGAACGGAAGAACGGTGTTTTGACCCACGACTAGGCCGCCTCACAGTCACCCAGCTGCCCTGCACGGGCTCAACCGGAACTGAACAATGTACAGGTCTCCCTGAGCTAGTCGCATCCAAAGCAGTATCTACAGCCCTCACATTCTTACTATTCTCAACTAAAGTTTGGATGTGTGTCTCTAATTCTGAAACCTTCTCTGTCAGACTAACTATTTCCCTGTATTTATCACATGTGAATCCCTCATCGCCGATAGAGAGAGATAAACTATACATGTGACATGAAGTGCAAACAACAATAGCAGGAGAAGAAGCCATTACTTACCGTGACTGATGAATGATACCAACTTAATTTACCACTTACCACTGTTGTTTGATGAACTACAGTATGACCCTTAAAGTAACGTGTGACCCAGGTTTCAATAGAAATTACATTAAAATATATTTTAGTTTACCATTAATGCTAGTCAGTGCATTCAGCAGTACACCTAAACCGTATTTCAATAGAATTATGATATTATTACATATAGAGATTAGTAGCCTACTTAAGTCCTACGTAAGTGGGTCAAAAAACACTTTTGAAGTTTAATGGCATATAATATAAATTTAAACTATAATAATTTTCATGTAAATGCAATTAAGATGCAATTAAGTATCTGAAAACATTCAGTTCGCACTTATTTTTAAGTATATTTTTTTCCATAATAAGCATGCAATTTTTTATTAAATATGCTAAAGTGTACTTCTTTTTCACAAGGGTATCAAGCTTACCAGCATAGTTTACACTGATGTTCATCATTAAAGTTGCTGAATACTGAATAGGTGTTGATAGGTAAATGTTGGTGGTGGTCACAAAAGAAGCCTATGCATGGTGATTAGATGAGTTGCTTTTGCAGTTTGGTTTTCTTAATGATCTGGGTGGACTGTGCTGGAAAAGGTGTTATAATTGTGAATGATGGAGTATGTCTATATTATACATAAAACTCATATTACAAAATAAGAGGAGAAATCCCTTTGTCCATGATTTGATCACTTTAAGATTCAGTTTAGAGTCTGTTTAAAGTCCATGTGAAACGGAAGTTGTTGCTGACTTCAGTATTGTGATGCATTTCCAACTGAAATGGAGCATTGAATAGAGGATGGGGGTTTATTTTAGCACAACTCCTCTCCATCTCTCTCTAACGGTTGGCGTGCCGAGGTTAAGGATAGTCCAATATATCAAACTGACGTCATCTGGGAAGGAATGGCATTCCAGAGCAGAAGCATATTTACAGATTATTTAAAGTCCTTTTTTTCTGTGGATTAATTTGCAAGGATTAATTGTTCACCTCAATACTAGCAATGTCGTTAACAAAATAGATAGTGCCAGTTTTGTTTTTTGATTTGCAGACTTTTTTTTACAGTTGTGTACAGTCAGCTTACTTTAACAAAAATAGCAAATGACTGCTCGAATGCTTTCTGACTCCTTTCCGTTTTACAGTTATAGATCTTATTCACATGGCTGCTGGGAAAGAGAGGTGTGTCTGTGTACGGGTTTGTGTGTATTTGTAGTGTAATGCTGGGTCACTGGGTGGGTTGCACAGAGAGCTGACTAACAGGAAACCAGAGAGACATTGAGTGTTTGTCTGTGTCTGTGTGTTTAGGGGGATTTTGGGATGGGCAGGATGACCCTGTTCCCATCCCTCCCGCACCAGCTTACACCCATCTATTATAACCGCATACTATATATGCAAACTTTCGAAAAAAGAAAAAAAGGTTCTAGAATGTGATTTTGAGCTTTTGAAATATTTTAAATCGTCATTTGTACACCAGCATGTTACATTTTCATTACATTATCATTAAAATTAATCTGACTGTGAAATAAATACTTATTAGTAATAAACTGGTATGGCAAAAGGAACACAGATTTGGTTCCCAAATAACTCCAATCATGTCATTTAATTTCACCACTAGCACTTCATTCTTAAAAATGTCACTAACCGAAAAGTTTCAGTTCCATTCACATCTGTTGTCCACAGAGTGCAATCAATGGGAACCGAAACTGTCTTTATAACATTCTTCAAAATAAATTATTTTGTCATACAGGATTGGAATGACATGAGCTCAGTAAATGATGACAGAATTATTATTATTATTATTGTTTTTGCAGTTTTGGATGAATTGTCCCTTTAACAAGTTTTGAGGAGCAATATGTATATAGTTACTGCACATAAGCATAAAATTACCATAATTTTCAGTATACTGGGTTCTCTGAAAAACAATCCTACAACCAGTATAGTTTATAAATCACGGTATTATGATAAATAAAAAAAAAAAATACTGTAAAAGACTATAAAAATGCTACTGTAAAAACAGAATTTGCTTTATTTAATTTTACATAATAAAATACTTGAAATACTATTAAGTGTGTTTTGGAAGTTAAAAAGTCATCTTATCATCTGTGTGTCACTTTATGTTTGGGTTCAGAAATGTAATTTCTTCATATAGCTTTTTCTTATCAGTTATGTGCATGAGGGTTTTTACAGTGTTACATCTTATGTTGTTAAATGAATGTTTATTGCATTAAGTATAATTTGTGTTACCATGATGATGTTTGTATTTGTGTGGATGACACTTCTGTATATTAATATTTAAGTCATCTTGTTGTAAAGCTAAGTTGTGATTCATCATATGAGATTTTCTTACCTGTGTTTTTAAGTTGGATGTCAGTATATTATAAATGCAAAAAGATTTGAGTAAATAGTCCATTACTGTAAATTTAAATTAAATCTATATAACTTAAAATGTTGCTACTATATTTTTTATGGTAAATTTATATGCTCTGATATTTTGCCTGACACTAATTATAGAATAAATAATTTATAGCGATAACCAATATGATTGCCAATATAACATGATCTTGGTCAATACCAAGTGCATCTCCAATTTATGTTTATTTCTATTTATAATTATCATTAATTACCAATATAACAATGTTATAAATAGTACCTGGTGTTCCTGTTTTGGCTGCTCATTGGCAATTAGAGGAAACCGTATTCATATAGATAAAAGACAGCTTTGGCAGAAACCAGCAGCACCTGTAAGTAACTAATTTCTATTTCAAAGCTGAAGCTCTGCGTTGTGTAATTGTGATGTTTGCTTGAATGACAGTGTTCTCTTTTGAAGCAGCATGTCTCTGTGCCTTTATAGAGCGACAGCTGGCCTTTAATCTGAGACAAACACAGATCCTATCACAGCGCAGACCTCTGCCTGTCTCTGAATTAAACTCCACTGCAGATGCAGCGTGTCCGTAGGAACTGCCCAAATTCAATGTAGCATTGCTGCTCCTCTATTTCTGTCCAAGGTCTTTGACTGGTTGAGGTGGGTTATTTCACTCCAAAATATCCTCCCATATCAAGAAGTTTGTGTGTGCATTTTGTTTTTAGTTGACATTGTTGAATGTTTCTGGAAGGGCTGTTAATATTCCTGGACTGGTGAAGAAGAACATACATTTTGATATACATTTTCAACATTTCAAGTTGTGTACATTAACATTTGATAGTGTATTATGAACAAACATGAATGTTCATGAACAAAAGTGTATTTACAAGGTAACATTGAACTAGATTAATAAACGGTGTGAAAAAGTTGAGTCAATACTTTAAAAGAATTAATGAATATTTTATTAAGCAAGAATGCATTAAATTGATCAAGTGACAGAAAAGACTTTTACATTGTTACAAAAAAAATATTTGAAATAAATGCTGTTCTTTTGACACTTTCTATTCATCAAAGAATTAAAAAAAAATGCAAGTGATCGCGCTGGTGCCTCCATGTCCTACAAAGCATTTAAAATTTTTAATTAATATTGTGAAATGCATGAAGTGTTTTATGTCAATACATTTTATTTTAGGCAAGTTGTGTTGATTTGAGAAGACTAAATTGATCAAACATATGCTCAATTCAGTCGTTGGCCGCCTGGTCGTTACTTTAAAAAAACAAAAACTTGAATTTAACAAACAAAAAATATTCCAAACATATTTCTAAATTAACCTAAAGCTGCAGTCTGTAAGTTTTGCCTCTTTGTAGCCATCTCTGTTTGAAACATACAATTGCAGTTATATGCGGAATTATTTTCTTAAACGTGGGTTGTGTGTTGGCACAGCTCCAGTGCGGCTGAATCTAATGTTTTGAGGTGTATGTGTGGCTGTCAGTCACCGCACCAGTGTGGATACTGTACTTAGGAATCACAGATTCTAGCCTACATCTTGGAATATATGACCTAAATAAGAATTTGGTAACGCTTTAGAATAGGGAACACTTATTCACTATTATCTACGACTTTTCCCTCAATAAATTCCTAATTTGCTGCTTATTAATAGTTAGTAAGGTAGTTGTTAAGTTTAGGTATTGGGTAGCATTAGGGATGTAGAATAAGGTCATGAAGAATAAGGCATTAATGTTCTTAATTACTACTAATAAATGGCTAATATTCTAAAGATCCTTAAATAAAGTGTTACCAAGAATTTTCACCCGATATTGTCATCTGAATAAGTAAGTAACAAGTCTACCACTTTTGTTCTGACCAACTGAGGAAAGAAGCATTACAATAAATTGCGCTACAAATAGCGATTAAAATCTAATGATCGGCTAGCTCATATCACATCAAACCGTGCAAATTATTTTTACTGTTATATTTTGTTCTCAAATTGTTCATGTTAACAACGTGTATGCAGTGTGTATGAGCGTTACATGCAGATTTCAATTTCTGTACAGTCTAATCTCTAATTGTCATATCATTCGAATTTTATATAAAGAAATTATTTCAAACCAAAAAGCAAATTATTCTTCCTTCAAACTGGTTCTCTTTAAAGTACAAAACTTGTGTAATCCCATGCTTTCTGTAGTCAGATGCACATTTAAAACTGGAATATATTCTAATTTCAGTCACTTATGTTTCATAAACACATAATCCTTTATGGATTACAATTCACCATCAAAATGCTGCTGTGTGAAAAGGCTATAAATGATCCGCCACCTGCAGGATCCTCACATGTGATATAGCCTATTAGCCGGGACAACTTCTTTATGTTTACAGACGTGACATAATGGCGCAGCGGCATGCTTGAATTTCCTGTGAATTCCTACCAGTACCACTCAAATTAGAAAACATTATCATAAAATAGCCAATGTGAATCGGGCTAAAGTAAGGTGATAGTTTTGAACACTGGCTGGTTATGTACTTGCTCAAATATTGATTTTGTATAATTTTTTACCAAAAAAAGTTACTGACTGCATAATAAAGAAACAAAAAGAAATATAACGACTTTGCCATTAAAAACTTTTTTTATTTTAATGGCTGAGAGAGAGAAAAAGGACACAGGCTCCAGTCGGACTCGGGCCGGTAATTTTGATAAGCTGTCGTACAAGGGCAAGGGCTAGGGCCTGAGTGTCTCGTTCCCCCTCGGCTAGCCGGGCCCCCAATCTGCCTGGGCCATATGCACCTGCATACCCAGACGCTACACCCCTGGCTCCTCCTCTCCATCTCTCCCTCACAGCAAACTACCGGTTGGAGGGGCCTGGTTAAGCATATTCTAGTCTCAGCATCAGACGTCACGCCCACGGAACGTTGGCTAAACGTCTGATGCATATGGCACACTTATCTGGAAACACTTCTGGAGTTTCGAAGTCGTCGTTGGATTGGTTGAATTATACAGGATTTCCGGGAGACGTGTGTGTCGCGTTCTTTAACGTTCCGCCTGGAAACAAACATCAAGTGACACCAAAACCCCTCACAAAAGAAGAAAGCTGTCGTGTTTACAACTGTGACGACGAGCGCTCATCAGGGTCAACTAAACGCTGGATTTTCAAAAGTATGTGAAATATTTAAAGTTCGCGGCATAGAATCTTTAAAATACGTCCGAGAGTTTTACACACCGGTCTGTTATTGGGTCCATGATGTTATTGCATCATGGGCGAGCCTTGGCCAATAAAAGTTGCCATCTATTCCAGACCTTCAGCCGTCAATCTGAAGGTCTGGCTACGTGAAACTAAGCATATTGTCACGAATCCTGTCCATACACTTCCGTTTGCTCACCGTCGTCTTCTCTTTACATTACCTCTCACACCACACAGACTTTTACATGTCACTCCAGACTACAGTTCCCATGATCCATTGCACTGATTGCACACATACAGCTGAATGCACTGATTACACATACACAGCTGAATCCATTCAGACACGCTTTCTAAGCCTTGGACTTCCTCTTTCAGATCGCTGAGTATTGTCTAGCGTATATCACTCTTCTAGCGATAACTACATTACGGAGCCATTTCATGTTTCCAGTCCTAGTTTCTAGTTCTAGTCTAATTCTAGTCATTTTGTGTTGCCTTGTTGTTTCCTGTTTCCTGATCTCCTGCCTGTGTATCTTGGATTAACCCTTTGCCTGCTCTTTCGGACTTTGTTTGCACCTCGCTTGGACTGTTGCTTGTGTACCTGGATTATCTTGTTGCCTTGCTCTGTTGGATATTGTTCGCTGATCGAAGACCCACGCCTGTCCTAGGATTACTTTTTGTCTTGCCTGTGTTGTACCTCTTTGCCATTATTGAATCCATGCCTATTTCATGATCACGTCTCTTAATAAAGCTTTGCACATGGATCTGTACGTACGTCTCACATCTTGTCGGCTCCATAACACATATTCTGTCCAATCCATCCAAGGCGGAAACAAATGTTCAGATTTTGATTAAAGATTACCAAAACAAAGTTTTCTAGTGGATTAACTTGCATGGATTGATAATGTAAATTTTGATTTCATGTAGACTTCAAAAGATTTTTGATATCGCAAACCATCTTCATATAACTCATTGTCAAATTTGATGATTTCTGTGACACTTTGGCATATTGACACCAAACTTTATGTCATTGTCAATTATTTCAATTTCAATTATTTATTTGGATCTCGCCACTGCCATTCCAGACCCAGTACCCAGCCCACCATCTCCCCGCTGCGCGGATCACATGTCCGAGTCCACCACTCACGGAGAGCCAGAGCCCACTGGGACCGACGAGCCATCGCCACATGAAGCGACAGAGCCACGGATCACAGCAGATTCGGTGACGTCAGTCCAGGTGCGTGAGCCTGCAACAACGCCCGCCTCGAGTGAGAATGCTGCAGACAGTGAGAGCGCGTAGAGGAGCTCCGCCCCCTACACCGTGTCTGAGGGTAATCTGAGTATGGCGTGGTGACTGTGCCACACCAAAGAAGAGAGGGCTCCCGTTTCAGAGTTAAGCCCAGAGAGGGCTCTCGTTCCAGAGTCGAGCTCAGAGGGGGTTCCCGTTCCTGAGTTAAGCCCAGGGAGGGCTCCTGTTCCCCCGTCTGGCCCAGAAAGGGCTCCGTTCCTGAGTTAAGCCCAGAGAGGGCTCCCGTTCCAGTGTTAAGCCCAGAGAGTGCTCCCATTCCAGAGCTACGCCCAGAGAAGGCTCCCGTTCCTGAGTTCAGGCCTGAAAGCCCGGAGGCTCATAAAAACCCGCCCTCCCACGCGCTCCTGCCTCCTCCACCGCGGCCATCTGGATCCCCGTCTCCACCTCGGTCGCCGGTGCCATCTTCTCCGCCTTGGTCCTCCGGATCCTCCCCGTTGGTCAGCCCCCTGGAGTCGGCGGCCATTCCTCCTCAATGGCTCCTCCGTCCGTCGGCTCCACCTACTTGGCTCCTCCTGTTCCGGCTCCCTCCTGTTGTCTCCCTGGCTCCTCCCTCCGTCGTCCCCTCCCTAGTCTCTGCCCGTCGTGGACCTGTTTAGTCATGTGTTTCAGTTCCTGTTTTGCCTTATTTGGTCTTGTTCCTGTCCTTGTTTAGTTTGATTATTAGTTGATTCCCCGTACCTGTCTGTCCCTCGTTATCTTGTGTTTATAAGCCCCAGTCTGTTCAGTTAGTGTTTGTCGGGTCTACTTGTTTCTACGTGTGTTTGCTCAGCTCCTATTGTGGATTATCTCCCGTGTTTTTCTTCATTAAAGACTGTGACTGTGTCTCGAACATTCTTCCCACAGCAGCGTAACATTACAGCGTGAAGTTAATCTGAAAATTCCACCTATACTCTGCCAAAAAAAGTGTGGCATCCAATCTGTCATTCTTCACATTTAACATGAAAAACAGGTATAAAACATAGGCTTACTGACATAGGCTTATTGTTTTTTGAAAGTCTTGATTGTTCGATTTCATGAGACATTCGTTTTGTATTAAATTGGTCCTCTGCTTCAGGGTACTGAGCTAGCCGCACTAAGTACACCAGAGGCCAGTCTCGAGAGACTGGTTCCCTTAGTAGGTCACCTGGCGGTATGGTAGCCCTGCCAAACGTATCTCATTGGGTCTTGCCCCGAGCAGACTTTGGTTGTGTCAGTGTAAGCCTTCCAAGGAGATGACGGGTCTGTGGACCATAATTTTCAATAGGAGACTTCGGCCAAAAAAAAAAAAGTCCCGATGCCCATGGCTCAGGACTTCTGAGTGCAGGCCCCTCAGGGGAAGAGCGGTGTACACCTCATCATACGGTGCCTGTCTCTCCTCAGTGCCCTCAGGAGATCGGTCTGTTAACCCTGCCACCCCCAGTGCTTCAGGGCACAGTGGTCTCCAGCAAGCGCTTCTCTCAACTTCCGCCCAGAAACGTAGCGGTTCTGGGAAGCTCACTATCTCCAAGGAGGTCTCCAGAGCAGTTAAATCGGCCATTCCCTGCCGGTCCTCCGCTTCAGGGCTCAATAGACTGATTCCCTTAGTAGACTATTTGGCAGCGTAGAAGCTTCTTCCAAATGTGTCTCAATGGGTCCTGCACACTGTAGAAAGAGGCTACCGAATCCAGTTCGCTTCTCCTCGTCCTCGTTTCAAAGGGTTCATTCCCACTATGGTGGGCCCCGAGCAGGCTCTGGTCATGGAACAAGAAGTAAACACTCTTTTGAGGAAGGAGGCCATCGAGATGGCCCCTCCTCTCGACCTAGAGTCAGAGTTCTACAGCTGGTATGTCATCGTTCTAGAGAAGGATGGGGGATTGGGGCCCATTTTAGATCTGCGTCAGTTGAACCGCTCAGTCATGCGACTGAAGGATGCTCACACTCAAACAAGTCGTGTCTCAGATCAGGTCAGGGGACAGGTTTGTCACGATAGATCTAAAAGACGCATACTTCCATGTCTCTATCCTTCCCCAACACAGGAATTTCCTGAGATTTGCTTTCGGGGGCGAAGCCTACCAATATCGGGTTCTTCCGTTCGGCCTTGCACCCTCAAGCCGCACTTGCACAAAGTTTATGGATGCTGCTCTGGCTCCACTGCAACTCCAGGGCATCCACATACTGAATTATATCCATGATTGGTTGATATTAGCTCAATCGGAGCAGACGGTGCTTCTGCATCGAAATGTCATTCTCGCCCATATGAAAGAGTTGGGGTTAAGACTAAAAGCCAAGGAAAGTGTCTTTTCTCTATTACAGAGAACACTTATCTGGGCGTGGTGTGGGATTCGACCACGATGCAGGCACATCTGTCTCCTGCTCAGATCGAGTTCTCACTGCAGTAGCGAGAGTGAGAGAAGGCCGGTCAGTCACTGTGAAGCAGTTTCAGAAATTGCTGGGTCTGATGGCAGCTGCGTCCAACATGATACCTTTTGGCCTGCTGTGACTCCTACAGTGGTGGCTCAAGACCAAGGGGTTTTCCCGAAGGGTAAATCCACTTTGCATGATCAAGGTCACGCGGCAATGCCTACGTGCCTTAGACATGTGGAAGAAACCTTGGCTCTTGTCTCAGGACGTGGTGCTGGGAGATCCTTGTTGTCGTGTAACGCTAACAATGGATGTGTCCCTCACCAGCTGGGGAGCAGTCATGAGTGGCCTGTGGAGCGTCTGTGGAGCGGCCGCCATTTCACGTGGCACATCAAGTGCCTGGAGATGCTGGACATGTTTCAGGCACTGAAACACTTTCTCCCGGACCTAAGAGGCCATCATGTGTTGGTGCGCACCAACAACACAGCGGTGGTCTCTTACATCAACCACCAGGGAGGTCTGCGTTCGCATCCTCTTTACAGGCTGGCGCACCAGAGTATTGTGTGGGCCCAAGGGAGACATCATATCGAGGCAGGGCCAATGCTCAGGGAATGGAGGCTCCACCCCGAGCTGGTGGAGCAGATTTGGAGGCAGATTGGCCAGGCTCAAGTGGTCTTGTTCGCGACTCAAGAGACCTTGCACTGTCCACTCTGGTTCTCCCTCACACATCCAGCTCCGCTTGGGCTGGATCCCATAGTGCAGACGTGGCCGAGGCTTAATCTGTATGCCTTTCCCTTGATTGCTCTGCTCCCGGGAGTTCTGGAGAGAGTGCGCCGGGACAGGTCCGTCTTCTCTTAGTAGCCCCGTTCTAATCGGGCCGAGTATGATTCTCAGACTTGATTTCCCTTCTTGACAGCTCTCCTTGGGAAATTCCCATCAGGAGGGATCTCCTCTCTCTGGTGGGGCCTTCCCCCCCGTCTGGAGTTTTGGAACTGTGGATGTGGACCCTGAGGGGGCACAGCTCATAGGTTCCGGTCTCTCAACTGAGGTTGCTGGGACCATACCCTAGTCCAGAGCTCCCTCCTCGAGGAAACTGTACTCCTTGAAGTAAACCTTCACTTCTTGATGCGGCAACCGCCAGCTCGATCCAGTTAACTGCCCAGTTGGTTTCAGTGCTCGAGTTCTTGCAGGTGCAGTTCTCCGCAGGGTTATCCCACTCCACCTTGAAGGTTTCCGTGGCGGCCCTAGCTGCTCACCACACCCCTCTTGGTGGTTGGTCTTTCGGTAGAGACATGTTTCCTCCACAATATGCTGAGGCTGAGGTCTCCGGCCAGGAGAAACTTATGCTAAGTGGTGGATCGGGATGCTATTCCATAGCCCTGAGTCCTCTGATCTCCCCTCTCCCTTGGGGGTCAAGGCTCACTCCTCCAGAAGTTGGTCTTCAGGACATTGCGGGATGTCCACTCCATTTACTTGTCAGGTTCTATACCTGCATTTTGCGCCACTCTTGGCTCCTTTTCTCTCACCTTAGCTGTGCTCTTCCACACTAGGCAGGGATTTGCAAGTCTGGCAGCGCGGGCATACTCGCTCCCAAAGCGTTTTGACACAGCTTGAGTTCCTGAAGGGGAACGTTTCTAGGTTATGCATGTAACCATGGTTCCCTGAGGGAACAAGACGCTGCATTTCATTGCTATACTTCCAGAATCCCTGCGAGTGCTTCCTTCATTCTACCAGAAGCTGCTGCTGTATCCACTGCACGTGCTTTTAAGGTCTCTACGTCACCCCGCCTGTGATGTCTCGCCCATCCATTGTAGTGATTACACACGTGATTCAGAATGTGGTCACGCTGAAGGCATTCCCAAAGCTTTTTGATGCAGCATCTTGTTCTCTTGGGGAACCATGTTTACATGTGTAACCTAGAGATGTTTTTGACCTAAATCAAAATGGCCAACTGTTGAAAAACATCCATTGAATTCTGTAGGATTATGTAAATTTCGATTATGTAAATATTGTTATATCTTATGACCACTAGGTGGCACCAAAAACTTCATAGGTTGTTTCAGGCCATGGTGCCAAAGACATAAATCAAGTTTGGTAGTGATAAGCCTATGCATTCGTAAGATACAGCACTTTACTACAAAATTCAAAATGGCTGACACCAAAAAAAAATAAAAAAAACATGGGAAAACTGGCTACATCCTAAAATGTTGCAGAGTTATAGCCTTACACTGTGTCTTGACCGGAAGCGACAGTTTAGCTTGAGGTGGTCTACACTGTATGCCCTTACAGTTCTAGCGCCCTATGAAATCCGTTTTATTTTTTCCCCAAATTCCATTTAATTTTTTTTTTTCCAAATTCATCTTTTTCCATTGTACTTTTTCTGTAAAATCTAATAAATTGAAATCATGAGACTTACGATATTAAACTGAAATTTGTTAAAAGTTGAACAAAAATCATATTTTTTAAGATATTTTTCATATGAAATATGTTTTATTTTTTTCCCTCAAGTTCAGTTTTACTTTTACCACATTCTGTTTTCCATAAATTTTCCAGATTCCATTTTAATGGTCTCATTAGATATTAATAATCAAAAGTATCGCTAATGTTTTTTTTAGTTTGTTGTTGTTTTTTTAATATTTTTATTTATTTCTTTGTTGTGTATTTACATTTTTCTACTAAATAAATTCTGGTAAATAATTTTTCCGTAAATATTCCTTTAAAAAATGCTTTAATAATAATTTTATTATTATTAGTAGTAGTAGTACTATCATTACAGCAAGTAATATTTCTGTCATGGTTACTTCAAGTTGAACCAAACTTTTATTTTGACGGATTGCTGTGAAAACCTTTAGGTTTCTGTTTGTATGTGATATGATGATAGTTTTTCTCAAAAGAAACTCATGAAGTGACTCTCAGAGCAGTTCCAGAGATTATGGTCATTTTTTCATTCATGTACTTATATATTCAGACGGCAGAGGCTGAAAACACTGCGTATGTGTGTAGCAAACCAAACTGCGCATCTGTGCCATTCATTCACACAGAGACACGCAGAACATGCAGGATTTGTATTTAAATAGTTTTTTTGCAGTTTGATATTCACAGACACTAGTCCATATCACGTTTTGATGCAAGTGTAATGACCTACTTTTGATTTATCCATCCAAAACTTTGCAAATTGCGTGACATTCTATGTCATACTGTAAATGCCATTCTGTATGCCCTCTAGTGGTTCTGCGGGCTGCCATAGACTTCCTTAGCTGAAGAAGAAGACACTTGTGAATGGGAGTAACCGGTAATGGATGTCCAGGACAGACTCACTGGGTCACAGTCCTTTGATGATCTGTGATGGAGAGCAGGTGTGTCCGATTCCACGTCTCATCAGCACACATGGCCAGGCTACTGCTGTCGTCCAGAGCAGCGCTAACAGGTGCTCAGATGACTTGCTATAAGAGCAAACATCTCCTCTTTCTGTAATGATGCTGCTGAAAATTCAGCCTCGGTGTGAAAGAGCATCTCTGTGTCTTGCATTCAGTCTGATAATCAGTTCTGCTGAAGGCACAAAGCAAACCACCAAACACACGATGACATGATACAGGCATATATAGGGGTCTGTTTTACAGAGTGATAAATGCCAGGTCAGCACTTGTGAGAAAGAAGTGCACCTAATTGTTCTGAATGTGCACTTAAAAGTTTTTTTTTCTTCAAATCTTAAATTTGTAGTAAAAAAATACTTGCAGATAATATTAATCAAATAAAAGGCCACTTAAGTGTATTTAAAGAGAAACACTTTCACTACTGTTTCTTAACACACTTAATTAGACTGTTGAAAAGTCCACAATTTGTAATGTCAAATTTAAAGTTTTACTTTAAAGTACATTTTAAATCATTGTTTTAACAACTGATTTAAAAGATTCAGCTGATTTGTGATTTAAAGAAGTATTTTGATGTGTTGCCTAACTTAGTACAACACATGTAAAGTACTTGATTATAATTTTAACTGTAGTAAGTTATTCAACATTACATTTGAAGTTAATGCATTTTTAATGTACTTAAATGCAACATCACCATTGCAAATGTGTAGATTCATATATATTTAAATGCATGACAACATTAAAAAATGACATTAAAGTATATTTTAGTTTACCATAAATGCTTAGTACATTCAGCAGTACTTTAACCATATTTCAGACAATAGAAGTGATTATGAAATTACATATAAAGATGTACTTAAGTCTTACTTGAGTGGGTCAAAAAGCACTCAAAAGTTCAATTAATTGTATTTAATAAACTTTTAAATTAAAACATTTTCATTTAATTGCAATTTTTTTTTCCAGGCCAATGGAAACATCCAGCTTTTTTGTAGTCATAGTATTTTGTGTCAATACAGAAACTGAATTTCAGAAATAAATTTTCCCTGAGAAATTTTCACTGGAGAAAAGTGAGACAACTAGCCCCAGTCTCCCCTATATAAATGTATGTTTATAGGTTTTGCGCCACTGGATTGATTTATAGTTGATTTTTTTTTTTAAAACTTTGATCAACTTTTTATTGTCTTTCAATTATAAACAAAATAACGTCATTGAAACAAACAGCCAAGAAAGAAGGAATAACAGACATATTGCCAATAACCGATAACCATTCCTTTATATAATCCAATATGGTGGATGAAAAATGTTGCCAGACATCAATAGACCCAGGTTTTGCCTTTTTAATTCATGCTGTTTTACACTAACAAGTCACTATTTTAAGGAGGTCATAAATACAATATGTTTTTGCACACACGTGTGGTGTAAACCAGTTCTACAGTCCTGTATTACTTCGTTGCAGCTGTACAACCAGCAAATAACATTCTCCTGTGTATTAAACTTGCACATAAATCAGAGTCATCGTTAAGAAGACATACACCTGGATTGGGGATGTAGTCAGTTTTCAGTAAGGAGGACAAAACAAAATAAAGTGAATGAGTCCATACTTTAGAAACAATTTGACATTAACATATGAAGAAAAGTACCTGGTAATGCAGTATTACAAATATGGCAATTATAAGTCAGTTGTAGTTTCATTCTGAATCTCTTATAAGGAGTTATGCATGCTCTGTGGATGACTTTGAAGTGAATAAGGGGATGAGCCAGATTTTTGAAAGTGATTTATAGTTGATTTTGAGGTGATTTTCAAAAGATTTTATTGATATTTTTCTGAATGAGTCGTTATCTCATTTATTATACATCAGTACCGATGGTAGGGTACTTTCATTTTATGTCTGTTTCCATCTTCTTGAGAATACTGAATTATTAAGTGAAGTCCTGTTACCTTTAACATGCCTGAACAAAACAAACACGTTAGTCTGCAAATAAGCTTGTTTTTAAGTGTTAAACTTACTTTGTGTGCGGGTTCATCTTAAACAATGAATTATTAAAATAAATTCTTGCCTCTGAAGTAATTATTATTAATAGACCTTCATCTCTATTGAACAAAAATATGTTTTTTACACCTGTATGTATGTGCAGTCAGTAGCCATCAAACCATGATGATTGGAGTACTCAAATCGCCTAGCAACCACTCCTCTCTCAGAGAGAGAGAGAGAGAGAGAGAGAGAGGAGGGGGGGGGGGGGGGGGGGGGGGGGTAGCTGCCCGTTCAGCCCTACACACACACGCTCACTACATCAGCACTCTCTTCTGCCTGCTGCTCGGACCACTTACACACACACTCACACACACACACACACACACACACTACAGCATGCTTGAGCTGTTGTATAGAGCTCTCTGCATTAGACACTAATAGTAGTAAGACTGATAGAGCCGCACTGACTGCTTCAGTCTGTCACTCATGGGTCGCTCACTACTGTAGGTAAGTGTCTGAGCACTCAATTGATCTGCTTTGCTTTACTTGAGGTTTGTATTCTGTGACTCTGTGGGCACCGTTTGAATGTGTGCTTGATTGTTTTTATCTCAGGATGTAATATGAACTTTCTGTACTGATGGATTTAGGACAGTGGACTGCATGTGTGTGAGACACTGAGGTTTATATTGAGGTTTGAAGTCTTGTGTTGTTTTTAATGAGGTGAGGTCTTGTGAGAGGAGAACAGGTTATGCTGAGAATGTCTGTATGTGCATTATGTAATGAATGTGTTCAGTGAAAAAAAGTGCAGTGAAGCGCAATTATGAGATGCGTTTGTATGTCAAGCATGAAAGAGAGAAAATTTAACGGTTTTTCATATTGCTGTCTATACTATAAGAAACAAAATCAGCTGAAAGACTGAAAAGCTACTGTTAATTTTCTGACAGGATATTATGTTAAGTTTCCTTTAAACCTAAAACAACACAATCGCAGCTAACAAAAATATGTTCTAAGAACGTTTTGCTTACGTTCTCATTGAGTTATGAAAACATTATTCTGAATGTTCTCTGAATGTTTAAAATGTCAAATTCTTTGAATTAGTTAAAATGCTTTTTCCTTGGTTATATGAATATTAAGGGAACATTTGGTAACACTTTATTTTACTGTGTCTTTGTTACACGTTACATGCACTTACTATTATACTAACAATTAATTATGCATAATTACATGCAAGTAACCCTAAACCAAACCCTAATCCTAACCCTAACCATATAGTAAGTACATGTAGTTACTTAATATTACTCAGTGCTTAAATGTATAGTTACATTGTTACAAGGACACCTTAAAATAAAGTGTTAACAAACATTCCATTTTATTATTCAGCAAATATTAAGGGAATGTCACTTTTGAATATTCAGAAATGAGTACACTCTAAAAAATTTGGGTTATTTGGCAACCCAGTGCTGGGTAAATATTGGACAGAACACATGCTGACCCAGTTGGTTTTTTGACCCAGTTGGTTGGGTTAAACATTTTTACCCACCATGCTGGGATGTTTTATTTAAGTCATTTATTGTCTAAACATTATTATATTGCTGCGTAAAATGGGCTGGAAATTAGAAACCACACACAGAATTACTATAGGCAACAGCAATAATCAAATGATTCAAGATTCAAGATTTTTATTCGTCACATACACAATTATACAGGGTATAACCAGCAGTGAAATGTAGGTCAGGTCCGCTCCAAGGACAGTGCAATTATAATGTATACAAATATTAAGAAAAAGACAAGTCGAAGAAATAAGAGAATAAAATAAAAGATAAAAAATATAAATATAAATGTACAGGTCAGTATGTTGTTGAATTAAATAGTAATAAGAGGAATGTGCAAAAAGAATGTGCAAAAAGTTGTCCAGGGTATTTAAATAGCAGCAATATGAGGTAGAGAAAAATTATGAAAAATTATGAATAGCTATTGATATGGTGATATATACATGGAGTCATGTGATGTTATGACACAGAGTTAGAGTTTAGGAGCCTGATGGCCTGGGGGAAGAAGCTCCTCCTAAGTCTCTCAGTTTTTGCCATCAGGCTATGGAAGTGCTTACCAGATGGAAGCAAAGTGAATAGACGGTTACCAGGGTGATTTGAGTCCTTGATTATTTTGACAGCTCTATTTTTGCAGCGTTTGAGGTAGATGTCCTGCAGAGAGGGGAGAGCAGACCCTGAGGTGCGCTCAGCTAAGCGCACAACTCTCTGTAGTGCTTTGCAGTCCTGTTTGGAGCTGTTTCCATACCACACTGAGATGCACTGAGTCAATACACTTTCTATGGTCCCTGAATAGAAAGTTTTCAGGATTGCTGGTGAGACCCTGAATTTCCTCAGCTGTCGCAGATGGTACAGTCTTTGCCTGGCTTTCTTAACCTGTGTTTGGATGTGTGTAGTCCAAGTCAGGTTCTCGGAGATGTTTACACCGAGGTACTTGAAGCTACTCACCCTCTCCACAGGGGTCCCACTGATCATAAGAGGAGTGTAGGGCCACTGCTGTCTCTTCCTAAAGTCCATGATCAGCTCTTTAATTTTGCTCACATTCAGAGAGAGACAGTTGTCCTGGCACCAAGATGTGAGTCTCTCTACCTCATCCAAGTATGCGGTCTCATCATTGTTGGAGATGAGGCCCAGAACCACAGTATCATCAGCGAATTTGATAATAGACGTGGAGCTGTGAGAGGACACGCAGTCATGCGTGTAGAGAGAGTAGAGCAGGGGACTCAGGACACAGCCCTGTGGGGCTCCTACGTTGAGGGTGATGGAGTTTGAGGTGAACTGGCCAACTTTCACCACTTGAGGTCTGCCGGTGAGGAAGTCTTGAATCCAGTCACAGAGTGAGGAGTTTAGGCCGAGGTCTGTGAGTTTAGATGCCAGCTTGATGGGGACTATAGTGTTGAAAGCTGAGCTATAATCAATGAATAGCAGCCTTACATAATTCCCATTGTTACTGTCCAAGTGTGTGAGGGAAGAGTGGAGGACGTGAGAGATGGCATCGTCAGTGGATCTGTTTGGGCGATAGGCAAACTGAAGAGGGTCCAAAGTATCATTACTGAGATTAGATGAACATTTATTATTAAGCAAGAACACCCATGGACAAAATACAAAAAAAAATGAATTGATTTGGGTGAATACAGCATAGTTTACAATATTACATTATTATAATATATACTATTATATTAATATTAATATTATTATTTATTATTAATATTATAATATTACATTTATATTTAAACTCACTTAACAAGCATTTTAGAAAAAAAAGGCACATTTAAAAGTAGCATTTTAATTTAAGTGTTCAACCGTTTTCTGTAATCACATTTTTACCGAAATAGTGCTAATTCGTGTGCCGGTGTGTCGCCGAAATCTGAGCTGGTGAAGGGATGCTGTTCGCGGGGGAACTGTGAACTTCAGACCGCGGCCTCGCGTTTCGTAGCTGAGAGATGGCGTGACTGACTGCAAAACCTGCCCATAAACAAACATTACTGAGATTAGAGAACATATTTTAACATCAAATTAAATTAAACTCAATATTATAACAAATAAATCCATGTATGCTATGCAAGGCAAAAGGCATTTCCAGCGCAAAACGACCGCTGCTGACGCAGCTGACTGATTCGTCTTTAAAATAATATAATTTACATCACATTAAAGACTTTATAAATTAAATAAAATGCATTCAAACCTTTATTTTCCGGAAAGAGTGCACCAAATTGGCGGCAGCGGTGCTGAGAGCCGCTCTCTCCTGTAGAGGACAAAAAAACCCAGCTCTGACTGTAAAGGTCATTGCACACTTAGTCCGAAATTTTTGTATGCGTTTTTTCGTATTCGTAATCCTAAAAATTCGTCACACACCATGTACACCAAGTCCAATGCGTATTAATTAATCCGTTGCAAAAAAATTTGCAAAACAGTAGCTTAGTACTGAATGGAATCTACAAGTATTGAGGATGATTTTGTTGTCCTCTCGCTTCTTAAAAAAAAAGGATTGGAAAAAATCCAATCCTGAGATAAAGAGAGGAGAGTTCCCCCTCCTCATTAACGAGCAGCGGGATTATCACGGGCGATTCAAAGTTTACTTCAGGTTGTTAGTGGGTCAGTTTGATGCTTTGCTAGTGATACTAGAGCCACATATTAAAAAGAAGACCACTAATTTTTGTGAACTCAGTGTGCAAGGATCTATATACAGTGCTTTGTGCTGCGAGATGAAGTGGATGAACTCAATAATCGGCGTTCGCTTGTACTGTGGCTCTGATCTGTCAAAACACCTCTCAAAATGCTTGCTATGGATGCGAAAAATGGGAAAAATTGAACCTGATCCGAAAATTTCGGAGGCAGTGTGTAAATGTGATTGACATAACGAGAGGTCGTATTTATTTTTTAACATGTGAAAATTTCAGATGAAAATTTCGGACTCACTGAGTCCGAAATTTTCGAGATGTCCTCACTGCAGAACACAAGATCCAGGAGGCATAAACCTACCCGTCTCCACCCCCTGATCTCTAAATCCACCCATCCCCACCCCTAAACCTAACATCTCCACCCCCTAGATGTGGATCCAACCCCGCCCCCTGGATCTTTGTTCTGCAGCGAGGGGCTACTGAAATTTTTGCATGCATTTTTCCATTTTTTTTTTCTTATTCCCCATCCTTTCCTATCAAAAATGCAGGCTCAACCAACCGATTGGGTAGAAAAAAATTATAAGTTACAGAAAAACTACCCAGCACCTGGGTAAAATATAAAAACAAATTACCCAATAAAATGACCCAACAGGCTGAACCCAGCGTTTGGGTTAAAAAATAACCCAGCATTTTTTAGTGTAGTAACATTTGAAAACGTTATATGTCCAACTAAAACGTTGCAGAATAAAATGTTCTGTGAATGATGAATAAATACAATTTTTGTGCTACTGTCTATTTCTGAAAGTCAATTTCAGTATTGACACAAATGTAAGCATTCAATGCTCACAATTTGTTATTTCATTAAGCCACATTTGGACAGCTTTCAGACTGTTGCGGTAGCTAAGTTTCACACACTGTGGATATGTGACTGTAGCCCTGTCACGGTGCACACACGAGGGAGGAACCAGGAACACGCAGACGAGGATATAAACTCAAATAACACACTTTACTGACATCAAGGCAGGGCAAGACAAGGCAAGGCAGGGTAAGACACAGACATCCAACACCGGGGATAACGAGTAGACCAGACCAAATGGCACTACACAGACAGGACTATAAATACACAGGTAAATTAACAGACACGGCTAGACACAAATAAACTAATGATTACATTTAACAAGGACAGGAAACAAACCAAATATGGGCACAAGAGGCAGGAACACATGACACACACACAACAGTTCCCTTACAAGCCCATTATCCCAGCACATTTGCTCCAGATCCTTCAGGTTTGGGTGACACCTGTGCACTGCAGTTTTGAAATAATGCCAAATATTCAGGTTAACCATTCACCTGTCTGTTTTTGAGCCAGTCCAGTGTTAATTAGACTTCCGTTTTGAATATTTTTCCTGCTGGATGGAATTGATCCCAGATTCCGTTCAAGTTTTTTTTGCATGTTTCCCTGCATCCGTGTAGCTTTGAAGCTTTCCTGTCAACACAGCTCTGTTTGCTCTTGTCTGATACGATATCTGTCCACATATCTCAGTTGCATCATTATTGTGCTTTTTTGCCCCAGACATGAATCTCTCTGAGCAATGGCATCTTCTGGTTGATTGCTGTATCTTTCTCAGCTTCTGAACATTGAGGTCCCTGGATGGTTGATGTGGCTTTCATCCCCTAACAATTGTACCTTCTTCCTAATTGAGGCATTAGTTTTACTTTATATTTGTGCTTTTATAATGATCCTAATGATCAGTAACTGTAGGGTTTATCCAGAAAATGCAATTGATATTTTAAATATTTGTTGGTTTGCAATGATAATACATTGCATTTAAAATGAAAATAATTAATTTGAGGTTTTGTTGGTTGGAAAACCAATTCAAATAAGAGGGCCACTGAATAATTTCCAGCAAGCAGTTAATCATGGATACTGTCTGGTAATGGTCAGATTCCCCGCTGATGCTGGAAACACTCCTTCATCTTTACAGTCAAAAAACTCCAAAGAAGCAGGCAACTGTTGTCATGGTGATGGGCACTCTTATTAGTTTTGTATATTATAGTCAGAGTGGCATAGATCTCACAAGTGGTCTTTATAAACTTTTTATTTTCTTATATTATTTTTTTTAAGATTCTTTTTTTCAAGAACAGCATTTATTTGAAAGGCCCAGTGTCATTTTGATCAATTTAATGCACCCTGCTGAATAAAAGTATTAATTTCTTAACAAAAAAAATAAATATACTGGCCCCAAACATTTAAATGGTATATTAATTGTTTAAATAAATGTACTTTTTTAAAATCAAATTTACATCATTAAAAACAAAACAAAAATTCCAAACAATTACATCTAAATAATATATAAAGATATATTTCTTGGTTATATAATGGGTATCATAGAAACATTGATATTTAAAATCTTTAGCTGATCTGGTGAGTTTTCTGTCTGTTCGGAGATGTGATTCTCAGAGGCTTGTGAAAGTGTAGAGGTGGTTTATGTAAGTATTTGCTTGAGATATTCACACACCCTGAGAAGGAACGCTTCATTACTCATTACTCTGCTCAGGTCGGATACCTGCAACATAAAGAAACAAATCTTGCCACATTCAATTTCACTCTGCAGCACATATGTGCACATCTCTATGTTAGCTGTGTGTATGTGTGCTTGTCTAATGTGCTTGTATTTATTGTGTCTCATCATTATGTGTTTGAGTGAGTGGCCATGTGCGGGTGATATTTAAATGCTGCGTTTCACATACAGTACTCCATTGTCTCCTTCCAGCTTTGTGTGTGTGTGTGTGTGTTATTTTGTAATTTGTATTGTGTGTATTGAGGGTCTGGGTCTTCCCGCTATTGGAAACTCAATTTGAATTGAACTCATTACTGTCTCGAGCATCAGGCGTTTTTTTTTATTTTTTTATTGACAGTTCTGCACAGTCACAGTGATTATAAGGACTTTTCTTTTGTATTTATTTCTGTAGAAACACTGTTTAAAAGTGATTTTATATGTTCTGTTTGTGTGTTTGTGCATCTGACTGTGTAATTGTATATCAGCCTGCTCTAAGTACCTCTGGGCTGTCTTGTCTCCTCCAATCACAGCGTCACACTAAAGCCCCAGGGGATGATGGATAATTTGTCATGTTCAAAAACTTTCAGTATTTGTGTATATATTAAAAAATGTCTGAAAGTAACCCATGTATTAATATGCATTGACATGCAGCCAAGTGACAAGTGTTACGGAACATGCACCAGGGAAGGCAGGCAATCGGGGAGTTTGTGAAAATAGGCTTTTAATGGTAAACAATGATTTACACAGCAACATAACGTTAAGACTCAATGAAGATACAAATCAAACAGACAGCTTATAAAAGGAACCGGAAACAAAGGAGTGAACGAGATGAGACACAGGTGAAGCTTTAGCCTTAATCAACTAATAAGGAACTAATGAGGAAAACCAGAACAAAACCAAATAAGGGAAAACAGGAACAGCTAGATGAACCAGAAAAACTGAAACTGAAGTCCAAACTCCTAACATTACTCCCCCCTCCCAGAAGGCGCGTCTCGCGCCGCAACAGTTCCACCGGGGAGGAGGGGTAGGCGCCACTGCAGGACCTGGACAAGGGAGGCCTCCAGGGCGGGTCAATGGAGTGGGAGTCCGGCGGCCATGGCGGGACAGGGGAGTTGGAGTCCGGCGGCCATGGCGGGACAGGGGAGCCGGATTCTGGCGGCTATGGCGGCTCAGAGAGCTTAGACGGCCATGGCGGGACAGGAGGCTCGGGGAGCCATGGCGGGTCTATTTTTTTCAGAGGGCTTGAGTGATCCCCCTGGCCACTATGGCTGTCCCAGACAGGTATATACAGCCCCCCAAAAAATTTTCTTGGGGAAGTTCCCCCCAGGGAACCATTGAGGAGGAGCAGGCACTTGAACTTGAGGGCGCTCTGGAGGAGCGGGCACTTGAGGGCGCTCGGGAGGCGCGGGCACTTGAGGGCGCTCGGGAGGCGCGAAGCTGGACGGGACCAGCGGAGACATAGGAGGGCACTCTGGAAGCGCGGATACTTGGGGGAACTCGGACACTTGGGGGTGCTTGGACAGCGCGGACTCTCGGGGGCGCTCTGGAAGCGCGGACTCTCGGAGGCGCTCGAACAGCACGGATTCAAAGGAGAGCTCGGTCAGCGCAGATGCTCGGGGGCGCTCAGGATGCGCGGATTCTCGGAGGCGCTCGAACACCGCGGATTCTCGGGGGCGCTCGAACACCGCGGATTCTCGGGGGCGCTCTGGTAGCGCGGATTCAAAGGAGCGCTCGGGCAGCGCGGATTCTCGGGGGAGCTCAGGAAGCGCAGATTCTCGGATGCGCTCTGGAAGCGCGGATTCAAAGGAGCGCTCGGGCTGCGCGGATCCTCGGGGGCGCTCAGGAAGGGTCAATTCTCGGGGGCACTCTGGAAGCGCGGATTCTCGGGGGCGCTCAGGCAAGATGACCGGAACAGCAAACCCGGGGGGAATCGCCCTGTCCAAGAGTGAATGCTCCGGAATCATCTCTGGTGGGCCTAACTTATCCGCGGATGACGGCACAGACTTTGCCGTGGGCGGTTCAGGACTGAGGACAACAATGGTGCTGCAGATGGTATGGGGAAGGTTGGGGCTGGGCAGGCGGCCCGGACCGTTGGTGCTGTATGTGGAGGTCCTTGGCGGGAGGTGAGCTGACGCGACGTGACGTGCTTCAGCGGAGACTGGGCAGCGAGACTGAAAATTTTCCTTCTCAACAACTTCGAAATTTGATCCATTTAGAAATAAAACAAGATTAATTCATTCGACCAGGGAGAAATCAAAAGCGGGTAGCTCACATCTGATCGTCTCGCTGTCCAGCCCCAGATGAAAAAAAGCACCCAAAGAGGCGTCAGGCCAGTTCAGCTGGTGAACAAGTTCAATGAAATCATCCACATACCGTTCCAGCTTCCGACCAGCCTGCCGCAAACCCCACAGCTTGTCCTCAGCCGTCAGCATTTCGGTTTCGGTCAAGTCTTCTGTTACGGAACGTGCACCAGGGAAGGCAGGCAATCGGGGAGTTCGTGAAAATAGGCTTTTAATGGTAAACAATGATTTACACAGCAACATAACGTTAAGACTCGACGAAGATACCAAGCTCAGTGACTAATACTTTAAAAAATACTTCCAAAATAGGTTTTTTTTTTATGTTTAAATTGTGATCTGTAAGCCACTAATCATAAATACAATAATCCAATGAAATATTATATGTATATATTATAATATAATATATATATATATATATATATATATATATATATATATATATTTATATATTATATATAATCTATATATTATTATCTATAAATAGCCTACAATACTATTTGTTCATTGTAACAAAGTTCGTAGGTCGGGAAGAAGGAGGCGGGAACCGGCAAACATTTAAAGATTTAATAATCAAAATAAACAAACGCAAAAGTACAGCGGCAGCCCCTCACGGACGACTGCCGCACACAAAACACCAAATAAAATCCAGGCCTGGTCCTCTCTCGTCTTCCACTGTCGTCACTCCTCCTTTTATCCTTCCGGAGCTCCTCCGTGGGACTCGAGACCGGTGAGTGTCGCAGGTGTCGCTCATTATCATTAACTCCACCGGCCTCGCTCCGTTCCCACGGCTCTCGGCCCCGCCCCACTCACCACATTCATATACAGTATACACATCTGCAAGGATTAATGCAAAGGTAAAGGTTTGTTCCACTATACAGAAATGAGTAATCAAATTTAGAAAAAAGATACATTCTTCTTCCTTTTTACTTCTCTTCCTTTAAATAGCGTACTTTTAGTTGAATCTGCATGACACGACTCTAATTATACTTTAACATCCACCTAATACAGAACATAACACATGTACTGACAAGAATGTGCACTCTTAAAAATAAAGGTGCTTGAAAGGTTCTTCACAGCGATGCCATAGAAGAACCATTCAGACAAAGGTTCTTTAAAGAACCATCTCTTTCTTACCTTTTTATAATCTGAAGAACCTTCTTTCACCACAAAGAACCTTTTGTGAAACAGAAAGGTTCTTCAGATGTTAAAGGTTCTTTATGGAATCATTTAGACAAAAAGGGTTCTTCTATGGCATCGTGAAGCGCCTTTATTTTTAAGAGTGTATGGTAAACATTTCTAATGAAAATTGTATGTCATGTATTTAAATATAAGTAAATATATTTGTAATGATGGACTTGCAAATTATCATACATAATATATTAACTTTAAATGTAATATCTAACACACTACATAAACTTATAATCATGTACTTTACATGTGCTTTAGTACGTTAGTGCATACATAAAGATAAGTGTACTTTAACTTTTAATTAGACAAAGGATTGCTTATTATGGTTTGACATATCACATGATATTTACGCTAATTGCCATAGAGCACATGACATTTCAGAAGACTGAATATGCAGTGGTCTCAAGCCACATTTATTCTCTGAAGGCAAAATTTGACATGTCTGAATGTTGTTGCATGAAAATCTGTAATCATTTATTCCTCATGTCAGTCTGTGAGACAAATACGGATTGCCTTCCTGTATCTCAAACAGCAGAGTATGGTGCTAGCAACACCATGGGTTCAATTCCCCCGGGAAAGCAAAAATAAAAAATGTGTATATGTAAGTCTCTGTCAAATGTGTAAATGTAAACCCAAACCCAGATGGTCAACACAAAGGGAGAATTTTGAAGACTGTGTTTTTGAAGATTGGTTGTTTTTTCTATGCAAGAATAATGAATGTGGACTCTAGCTTTCAAGCTTTAAAAAGCACAGAAAAGTATCTGTTCATATGGCTTGTGCTCTGTAATTCAAATCTTTTCTCTGATCACTGATAACCTTCCACTCTAGTGAGTTGTTAACCATTGTTAACGGATAACTCCGGTAGGGATTCGAACTCGAGGCTTGGATTAGACCAGTTGATGACTGAATCATTCAGACTGGCTTTGTGAATGATCTCATGCAGTTCATTAAAAAAAATCTGACTCATGGAAGAAAGTAATTCATGTGGGTCTGAACAACATGAGGGTAAGTAAACGATGACAGAAATGTAATTTTTGGGTGAACTAACCCCATATGCTCACTCACTCTCTGACTGCTGTGTTCAGTGTTGTGTCATTTATCGGTAGACATAATGACAGATTAGGTTGGGTTTGTGTGATTTATGGGATGCATCAGTCAGAGATAATGACTTGTCCTCTCTCATGATGACGTCCACTCCCCAGAGACCCAGACACTCACATTTGAGCCACAGAAAGGCATTAACGGTCCCAGGTGTCCTGGTTAATGGCTCAGGCCACCTCTGTGTCATTAGTCACTGAGCTTCATTTTATTGGCACCTCCTGTACTAAACTTTCAGCTTTGAGAAAAATTAAATAAGCTTATTCTGTCATGTTCTGTCTATATAATGATATGCTTCAGCTCATAGCTGCTGTGCTGTATTGCGTTTTCTCAGTTCTGAATCCTTTATAATGAGTGATGTAAAACGTCTTCAGTTCAGTATTAGGTTTGATGGATCAAAACAGATGTTGATTAAATTTATTGACATATTGAATATGGTCTTCGGGGATGTGCAAAACCTCTGCATGTGGTGAGGTCTTAAACCCATTATGAACAAGCAGGACAAGCTGGACTTTCTACCCTTTCGCCAAACACTAAATGGGCACTAATCTCTCTCGTGTCTATAATTAGCAGATGCTTTTGTCCAAAGCAACATTAAGTATACTAGTGCTCTCCTCCAGAGAAATCCACGGTTAAGTGCCTTGCCCAATGGCACTATCTCTCCATCTGTCCATCTGTCTTTCTAGAATTTGATGTCAGTTATAGATGTTAATGGAACTGTCAACTTTAAAGTACATTTTAATGCACTTTTTTTCTTTAATATTGCATTTAAAATGTGTATATATGTATATATATATATATATATATATATATATATATATATATATATATATGTATATATATATATATATATATATATATATATATATATGTATATATATATATATATATATATATATATATGTATATGTGTATTAAATATACTAAACTGCATCTTCATCATTTGAAATGTGTAATTACAAATATACTTAAATACATGGCATACAACATTCAATAGAAATTACATAAAAGTAGATTTTAATTTACTATTCATGCTATAGTCCGTATTCAGTACTACACTTATTACACGTTGTAAAGGCAATAGAAGTAATTATCAAATTACAAATATAAATGTACTTAAGTCCTACCTAAGTGGATTAAAATATACTGCACTTAATATATATTTAAACAAAACTGCATTTTCATTTAATTTTGATTAACATGTAATTAAGTGTCCAAAAATGTAACACTCAGTTCACACTTAAGAATATTCTTTTAAATTATATTTTTTCAATAGGCACTCTTTTGAAAAGTATGCTAAAGTCTACTATCTTTAACACTGTGAAGTTAACATTTTTATTTTAAAGCATGAATGCTAAAGGTATAAAAATGCATTGCATCTAGTGTGGAAGACTACTGCTATATAGAGCTGGTACCTGTGGTAGTATTTGATGTGTACTGTACATCAAGAGCTCTGTGTCAGTAATGTGCATATGTGTGTGTGCCGTCTAATCTTTGATTCAGAAATATTGATTTAATCCAGCATAATCCCTTCTGATCTGCAGTCGGACCTGATTAAAGAGATTACTCTCGACTCTCCAAACTCTTCCTCTCAAACTGATTTTCTTATTTGTGCTCAGATGAGTTCATCGTTCTGGGCTGCAACTCTAAAGCTAAACTAAATTTTAGGCGACCATGGCAATAAATTTCATGGGATGTATAGGCACTAAAGAGAAAACCTTGTGAGGAAGCAGACTCAGTTGGGGGATGAGGTTTATGGTGGTTTTCATATGTGTATTATGTGTACCATTACTCAAAGCTCATGCTGTTAGTGATGCCTTTTATAGCTTTTACATCACTGAGCAAATATGTGTGTGTCTGCGTCTATTATTTTATATTCATATATATTATATATTCATATATGACCAGCTCTTCTACCCATAAGAAATGATGTTCACAACCCATTTACGTCCATATTCTGATATATTTCCAAGTGAAATGGGATTTTCAACCAAAAATGTAGGGCAGGACTTGATTTTATCCACCAGGAGATTATTGGATCATGAGAAATGTCTCTATATAGCAAGTGATTATCAGAAAAGTGTTGGAAAAAAAGTGACATATGTGATGCCACATATAAAGGAAATTTTTGATGAAAAACTGAGAAAACAAACTTGTTTTTCTTTGCAATAACTGATGAAGTTTGTAAGAAAAGACCAGGAACACGTACTGAGTAATTATGGTAAAATTGAGCTTCATGTTGACATTATTTTATTATTTTAAGTAATTTATTCATTTCTTTTCGTTTTTCTTTTCAATCTCTCTTTGCCACCTCTCGTATGTGACTGGAGTGTTTGTGTCTTTCAGAATTATCGTCAGTGTATGGCTGGTCTGCTGGTCCCTCCCTATGGTGTTATGGAGAGCTGCCCAAATACTGACAGTAAGTACAAACACTTGCCCTTGTTCACCCAATGGTGATAATTCTGGGTTACACTTTATTTTAAGGTGTCCTTGTTACAGTGTAATTATACATTTAAGTACTGAGTAATATTAATTAACTACATTTACTTACTATATGGTTAGGATTAGGGTTTGGCTTAGGGTTACTTGCGTGTAATTATGAGTAATTAATTGTTGTTGTAATAGTAAATACATGTAGCATGTGTAACAAGGACACTTTAAAATAAAGTGTTACCTAATTCTGTTGTAATTTACTCACTCTGGTTTTGTTCCGCACATGTATGACTTTCATTCTTTAAAACAAAAGACAAGTTTTCCGAACTCCTTTCTTTTTTTTCCTCTATAAAATTAAAGCATATTGTGATGAGGGTCTGTAAAACAATCAAGTAAAAATCACATTGAAAGTATCATAAACAGTAAGTAGTACATCGTACTGTATATGCTTTGATAAATGTCCTCTGAAATCATACAATAGCTTTTTGTGAGAAAAATACCAAAACATACACCAAAAGTTTGGTGTTGGTAAGATTTTATCATGTTTTCATGTCTCTAAATCTCAACAAAGCTGCAATTATTATCAAAAATACAGGAAAAAAGATATTGTAAAATATTATTGCGATTTAAAATAACTGTTTTCTATTTGAATATATTTTAAAATGTAATTTATTCCTGTGATGCAAAGCTGAATTTTCAGCATCATTACACCAGTCTTCAGTGTCACATGATCCTTCAGAAATCATTCTTTGATGAATGGAAAGTTCAAAAGAACAGCATTTATTTGAAATAGGAATCTTTTGTGGCATTGTGTCTTTACTGTCACATTAATAAATTTAATGCATGTTTTGCATTAAAAAACAAACAAACAACAACAAAAAAAACTTACTGACCCCAAAGTTTTGAACGGTGGTGTACTGTATGTCTTTCATTCCCCTCTGCTGTACCTCTTATTCTTCATTTGTGCTTCTGCATAATCAAGCATGGCACATTGCTATCAACTCTTGATAAGAAGAGATTTTTTTTTTGCTGTTATAAAATAATTTAAAGAAACTAGCATGTTTTAAAGTTTGAAAACTCTCTTTAAAAAAAGTATTTTTGTCTGTGATTTCTATGTTGATGTGTGTAATTCAGTAAGTGTCATATATGAAGAGGTATGTGCTGTTGTCTAGGGCTGGAGTTATTGTTCCTGAAGGAGAAAGCTTTTGTGGTGTGTGTAATGATTGCCGCTGTTCCTCGCAGCCCCTCAGGACCCATTACTGAAGATTACACACATCCTGCAGCCCCATTATGACTTTACACACTACATTTAATCTTCTTACTTAACTATCTGCTCAATATTAGATCTTAAAGATTTGATCTTTTATATTCATCATATAATTATTTTATTTTGTTTATTTTGTTTACAAGGAATGCCTGACAAAGAGAATCTGAACAACAGTTCACCCGGATCATCATCCAAACACTTAAATAAGGTTTGTTTTAAGCTTCTGTCTTTGAAATCTTTCATCTCTTCAGTCAGGCCACATGTTCACTCTTCTGTCCAAAATCATGATCATCTGAGGTCAGTCTGTCATCATCATTTACTCACCCTCATTCTAAAAGTATATGATTTTCATTCTTCAGTGGGACACAAAAGCTTAGCAAAGTGTCTTGAGTGCTGTCAAGCTCCAGAAAGCACAATAAAAGGACAAAAACATCTTAAAAATAACACTTAAGATTAGAAAACACTTTTCACTATTAACTAGTTGCTTATTAGCATGAAAGACATCTATCCCTCACAGCCTTGTTTTCATTCCTGTCAAAAATGAGCTACACTGCTATATTACATTATCGCTGTGTAACTGTGCATGCTCAATTTTATCTGCATATAAACTCTTTTTGACAACATAAGATGTCCTGTTTGCCCATATTTTGAGGTGGTTTGTGAATAATCTAAAAATCTAAAAGGTTCTTGTTCGGCATCTCTGGTTCCATGAAGAACCTTTAGCATCCATAGAACCTTTCCATTCCACATAAGCTTCTTTATAGTGGAAAGCTATATAGTTCTTCACACAAAGTTCACTGAAAAGTTTATTTGTAACCAAAAGTGTTCTTCTTGGCATTGCTGCAAAAAAAAAAGAAAAAAAAAATTGAAAAGAAAACCCTTTGGAATCTTTGTTTTTAAACAGATCATATGATGCGATTTCAAGTTTTCCTTTCTCTTTGGAGTGTTACACGCTGTTTGTGCATAGACAAGTTCCCTGAAGTTGCAAAGACTAAAGTCTCAAAACCAAAGAGATATTCTTTATAAAAGTTAAGACTCTGCCACGCTCCCCTAAAATGGCTCATTCAAACACGCCTCCACATGTCTACGTCATGGTGTGGGAATATTTGCATAACACCGCCCCAAACGTATACGCAATGAAAGAAGGCAGAACTATTATTCTCGCTGTAGTATTGTTGCTGCCTCCGGCGCCATGTCCTGGAGATACTGTGTTTTGTTGTGAAAGTGAAAGTACTTTGTTTGGGTTTCCCAAAGAGGACACAACTAGAAATCAGTGGTTAAGTTGTATTTACAACACTGTTCCAGAACAGTTCAACCCAAATATTAGAGTGTGTGCACTGTGCAGCGAATTTTACGGAGGACTATTTCCTCAACCTGGGAGAGTAGCCTACAATGCTGGCTTGCACAATGCTGGCTTGCACACATTAAAGTGGGGCAATTCCAACTTTGCAAGGACAGTCTGACGCTTCTGTCTCACAGCCTGTAAGTACGTTTCTGCTACTGACGATTCAAACGTGAGTTTTGAGCAGTGTAGAGTAGTGCTTGTTGTTTGTCGTTTCTCTGATCACAAATGCAGATGTGGTAATGTTTATGCGTCACGTTGCATCGCGCCAGTATAAAGACAGTATAAGTCATTATAATCAGTAATTATGTCCTCACTGGATGCAACAAATGCCTCGTTTATAGTGGGTTTTATTGTTTTTGTGTCATCGATCTGGGACACGGCATCACAATACGGTAAGGGAGCATAAAATTTATACCTCATGCTTGAGGTATTCGGCTAATCACAACGCACTGGATAGCTGGCCAATCAGAGCACGCCTCGCTGCTCAGAACGATGAGCTTTGTAAAAATCGGCACGTTTCAGAAAGGCGGGGCTTAGAGGAGCAACAATAATGTACAGTATGTGGAAAATATTTTTTTTAACCTTAGACCTCATAAACACATTGCATTACACCAAATACACCAAATAATGTTCTTTTTAGCAACGTCATATGACCCCTTTAAGAGCGTACTGTGAAATATGATCCAAACTCTTTTCACGCCTGATGCCAGAAGGCAAAAATTAATAATAAACAACTGCAGCTTCTCTTTTGTAAATAAACAATGTCCAAAATTGTGCACAGAAAATGAATTTCTTATAGTCTGTCCATGAGAAGTTCCTTGAGGTCCATCTTGACTCACCTAATGAGCAGAGAGAGTTTGATTCTTGTTATTTCTCCTGTTTGCGTCAGTTCTGATATAATTACATCCTTCCTTCCCACCATCTCCTCGACAGAACAAGAATACATTTGTTTGAAATGTAAAATGAACTGGGCAGCTCTGGCATCCTCTCTTTCTCATTTCTGTGTACATGTCCGTGTGGACTTCCTGTTCCTCTGACCCCTCGGGTCATTTCCTGTCCACTGCTCCGACAGCCAGTGTGTCTGTCATTTTTACCGCCACAAGTGTTTTTCTTTTTTCTTTTTTCATTCTCTAAAGATGCATCCAAACCGGCAGACTATCAATACAGGCCACGGCAGAGTCTCTGTGATTTGCATAATGGTGTTGTTTTATTCACTTAAGTGTGTTTGTTGCTTTGGTTAACAGAAGGAGGAATCCGTCTTGCAGGATGTACAGAATCTTTATGTAATGAAGGAAGTGTGTAAATCATGCTGTAAGATGCTGAAGAGCTCAGCTGGCATGCTTAAATTGATTTGAACTTGGATGAGTTCACTGTTAATGCAGCTCACAGTCTGTTCTGTGTGAGCTAAGCTCTGCATTAGAGTAGCTTGGATGGATTGCAGACAGAGTCTGTTTGTTTGGAACAAAAACAATTTTGAGATATTTTTGCTTTTAAGTTTCAGTTAATGGTCTTTTTAAACTGGGAAGAAGTTTTGAGTTCTAAAAGCATGTTTTCATTATATATATATAGTGAATACACAAACGAGTTTGAGTCAACTTTCTGATACTGAATCACATTTGGAGAATGTGGTTCAGAATGATATGTTAATGGACATGGATCAGGTTGTTTTTAAAACACCTCTGAAGAGGAAAAAAAGTGACAAGAGTTTGGTTTTGAAACAGGCCAGAAAGAATCATGAGGAGGAAAAGTTAGACAATGAAAGTAGTGAAAGCGAGTGCTCTGATTCAAATGTTTCAGTTTGCTCCCAATCTAATTGGTCATGTCTTGACTATGGAGTGGATGAGATTAAAAAGTTCTTGAAGGTGACCAAAAACATGAGAGGAGTAAATTGTTGAATATTTTCCAGACCTTAGAAGGCTGCTGGAAAATATTAAGTGTTTAATGAGTGAAGGGAGATTTACAGATAAAGACGTTTATCGTTTAAAGAAAATTGTCACAAAAATTCAACTCCAGTTGAGCAATGGTGATGAAATGGTTTAATCTTTATGCCCTGATCGGATGTCTTGCTCTTTGTAGTGTAGCCTCTTTCTTATTTTTTTTATGAGTAAATGTGAATGGGGCTAGAGACTACAGAAAGAGAGCGCAGATCTATGAAGTAGTGAATCCGACTAAAATTGATGTCCTGTGTTTGTAGGAGACAGAGACGAAAAAATTAGGAATGGGGTGGTCTTCTTTGTCTGAGTCATAATACCTCACTCAGTGGTGGAGTTGCTGTTTTGTTTAATAAACACTTTACTCCCTCATCTTTTTTAGTAGAGGAATTTGTAAAAGGTAGAGGTTTAAAGATTAAGGCCCAATTTGAAGATCATGTTTTTGCTAATTTTAAATTAACAAGATGGCGCCGCTGTGTTCGGACGCCGTCCAGGTCGCTCCGTTAAGATTGTGTTTTTATTTACTTTTTTACTTACTTTTACTTTCTCTTTTTACACATTTCACGTGGGCACTGATCACCTATAACAAAGAAACACTTTTGGACTTTGGAAACCGCTACACTAAGCTGTTCCAGGACACTTTATCCACGAATCCATCATGGCCTCTGGAGATTCTTCGGAACGCGGAGATAAACAATAACCCTCCGAGGCGACGGATCAAGAAACACCGTGGGAAACGCGCTGGGATTCAAGACAGACTGAGGAAAAGGGCTCACAGTCCTCCTCTTCCGAGCATTCTGCTCGCAAATGTCCAATCCTTGGAGAATAAAATGGACGATCTTAGAGCCAGGATTAGTTTCCAACGGGACATAAGTGACTGTAACATCCTGTGTTTGTCAGAAACATGGCTTTCATCCTCGGTCCCGGACACCGCTGTAATGCTGAGTGATAACTTCTCTGTTTTTTGGACGGACAGAACAGCAGAGGCCGGTAAATCCAGGGGTGGAGGAGTGTGTTTCATGATTAACAAGAAATGGTGTGATCCCAGGAATATCTCCATTCTGTCGCGTTCCTGTTCGCCTCATCTGGAACATCTTTCCATTATTTGCCGCCCATTTTATCTGCCCCGGGAGTTTTCCTGTCCAACTAGAGGACCAAACACACTGGATCATTGCTACACTCAGTTCAAGAATGCCTACAAAGCCCGCTCACTACCGGCTTTTGGCAAATCGGACCATGCCGCCATTTTCCTCACACCGGAATATAAACAAAGGCTCGTTGAGGATCCCCCGGTGCAGAGAGTAGTGACGCGCTGGTCCTCCCACTCAGAGGCTATGCTACAGTCGGCTCTTGATGACGTCGACTGGGACATGTTCCGGGCGAGTTCTTCTGACGTCAGCGAGTTCACGGATGTAGCATTAAGCTTTGTAAACACGCTAACCGAGCAAGCTACAGAAACAATAACTATTAGGACATTCTCCAACCAGAAACCGTGGGTTGACAGTACAGTCCGTGCGGTTAACACACGCACTGCTGCTTACAATGAGGCTCTTCTGACCGGGAATATGAGCGAGTACAAAGCATTGTGCTATGCTCTCCGACTCTCAGTAAGAACCGCCAAACACAGATACAGAGAGAGAATTGAGTCTCATTTCCAGCTCAATGACTCTCAGCGGATGTGGCAGGGACTGAGGACCATCTGTGCCTTCGGAAACAAATCCTCCGCAGAGGTGAGAGCAGATCCGTTGCTGGCCGACGAGTTAAACATCTTCTACGGCCGCTTCGATTGCAACGGTGGCGGCATGACTCTGCCGTCCAGCATGTCAGGAAGCAGGCAGAGCAGCGATGATCCTGTTATCACCGTGTCGGAGGATGTGGTTCGGAGGGCACTAAAGAAAGTGAACGTCAGGAAAGCAGCCGGACCTGATGGGATAACTGGCCGTGTTCTGAGGTCCTGAGCTGATCAGCTCGCTGATTTGTTCACTTCCATCTTTAATGTGTCCCTTGCTACCTCCGTGGTTCCCACCTCATTAAAAAAAATCTGTCATAATCCCAGTGCCAAAGAACAATAAACCCTCTTGCCTGAATGACTATCGCCCAGTTGCCCTCACATCTATAATCATGAAGGTTTTTGAGAGACTTGTAAAGAGCCACATTTGCTCCTCCATACCTGATACTTTGGACCCTCTTCAGTTAGCCTATCGCCCAAACAGATCTACGGATGACGCCATCTCTCACGTCCTCCACTCTTCCCTCACACACATGGACAGCAACAATGGGAATCATGTAAGGCTGCTAATCATTGACTATAGCTCAGCTTTCAATACTATAGTCCCCATCAAGCTGGCATCTAAACTCACAGACCTCGGCCTAAACTCCTCACTCTGTGACTGGATTCAAGACTTCCTCACCAGCAGACCTCAAGTGGTGAAAGTTGGCCAGTTCACCTCAAACTCCATCACCCTCAACGTAGGAGCCCCACAGGGCTGTGTCCTGAGTCCCCTGCTCTACTCTCTCTACACGCATGACTGCGTGTCCTCTCACAGCTCCACATCTATTATCAAATTCGCTGACGATACTGTGGTTCTGAGCCTCATCTCCAACAACGATGAGACCGCATACTTGGATGAGGTAGAGAGACTCACATCATGGTGCCAGGACAACTGTCTCTCTCTGAATGTGAGCAAAACTAAAGAGCTGATCATGGACTTTAGGAAGAGAAAGCAGCGGCCCTACACTTGATCAGTGGGACCCCTGTGGAGAGGGTGAGTAGCTTCAAGTACCTCGGTGTAAACATCTCCGAGAACCTGACTTGGACTACATACATCCAAACACAGGTTAAGAAAGTCAGGCAAAGACTGTACCATCTGCGACAGCTGAGGAAATTCAGGGTCTCACCAGCAATCCTGAAAACTTTCTATTCAGGGACCATAGAAAGTGTATTGACTCAGTGCATCTCAGTGTGGTATGGAAACAGGTCCAATCAGGACTGCAAAGCACTACAGAGAGTTGTGCGCTTAGCTGAGCGCATCTCAGGGTCTGCTCTCCCCTCTATGCAGAACATCTACCTCAAACGCTGCAAAAATAGAGCTGTCAAAATCATCAAGGACTCAAATCACCCTGGTAACCGTCTATTCACTTTGCTGCCATCTGGTAAGCGCTTCCGTAGCCTGATGGCAAAAACTGAGAGATTTAGGAGGAGCTTCTTCCCCCAGGCCATCAGGCTCCTAAACTCTAACTCTGTGTCATAACATCACTTGACTCCATGTAAACATCACTATATCAATAAGCTATTCAGAATTTTTTCTACCTGATATTGCTGCTATACCCTGTACAACATTTTTGCACATTCTTTTACACATTCCTCTTATATTACTATTTATGTCAACAACATACTGACCTGCACATTTATATTTAGTTTTTTTTAATCTTTTATTTTATTTTATTCTTTTATTTTTTTCTACTTTTATTTTTCTTAATACTTGTATACTATATAATAGCACTGTCCTTGGAGCGGACCTGACTTACATTTCACTGCTGGTTATACTCTGTATAATTGTGTATGTGACGAATAAAAAATCTTGAATCTTGAATCTTGCTTTTGTCTGTAGATATGCACCGACCTCACAAATAGAAATAAGTGTTTTTTTAGATAAATTAAATACAGAAGTAAAAAAGTGTGATAATGGGGAGTTTTTAGTTATGGGAGGGGATTTTAATGGTGTTGAGAAAAACAATGATAGGAACCGTGTAGAGCCACAAATGGCTTCTCGTAGAAAATTAATATACTGTAAATGATAGAAACGAATGAGCTATGTGATATATGGAGACATTTTAATTATAGAGTTAAACAATATACATGGACACACGTTCGTGATAATTTGCTGTCAATGGCACGCTTGAATATCACTGTAGTTTTTTCATAAATAGCTCAATTGTTCCTGTAGGTTTCTCTGACCATAGTTTGGTTGTGTGTTCATTGAAGTTGGGTTCTGTTAAGTTAAGTAGCCTTTATTGGCAGTTTAATGTGACTTTGTTATCAGATTTAAAGTTTAAAGAGGCTTTTAAGTTTTATTGGGAGACATTTAGAGAACAAAAAGGTCAATTTTCCTCTTTACAAGAATGGTGGGACATTGGAAAAGTTAAAATCAAGCAATTATGTCAACAATATACTTTAAATGTCACTAAAATTTTAAGTCTTTTTAATGACATTTTGGAAATTCCAGCTTTAATTCAAGAAACTGGAAATCAAGACCATTTAGAATATATTTATTTGAAAAGGTCAGATTTATATAAAAGAAAGGCACAGGGGGCATTGGTTAAATCACGTTTCCAGAATGTGGAGCAGTTGGATGTTCCATCAAAGGTTTTTTTTGGATTGGAAAAAAAGAATGGTCAGAGACGTCACATACAGAATTTACATTCTGAAACTGGGGTTTTGTTGTCTGATCCAGTTGAAATGAGAAAAAGAGCTGCTAAATTCTATAAAAATCTTTATAGTTGTGATCACAGGATAGGTCAAGATGAAGGTAATATTTTCTTTGAAGATTTGCCTAAAATCTCTGAAAGTGCTAATGTAATACTCAGTAAAGCTATTACTTTAAACGAATTGTATGATGCTCCTCAAAGTATGTAAAATGGGAAAGTTCCAGGGATAGATGGAATTCCCTTTGAGTTTTATAAAGCATACTGGGGTATTGTAGGGGAGGACTTGCTTGCAGTCCTTAGTGATAGTTTAGTTAGAGGTTTGTTACCATTAAGTAGTCGGAGAGCAATTCTTACTCTCCTGCCAAAGTAAGGAGATTTAAGTGATATTAAAAACTGGAGACCAGTATCATTACTGTGCTCTGACTATAAAATTTTGTCTATTGGCAGATAGATTAAAGGAAGTCTTAGAGGATATAATTAATCTTAACCAATCCTACTGTGTGCCTGGTAGATTTATCTATGATAACATCTTTTAAATTCAGGATTTGATACATTTTTCAAAAATTTGTGGTGTAAATTTTGGCTTGATTTCCATTGATCAAGAAAAAAATAATATGGGAAGTTTCAGATGCATTTGGATTTAATACTGTTTTTAAAAGTTATATTAGAGTATTATATAGTGACATTGAGAGTATGTTGAAATTTAATGGTGGCTTGTGTGCACCTTTAAAAGTTCAACGTAGAGTAAGGCAAGGTTGTTCATTGTCAGGCATGCTCTACACTTTAGCAGTAGAACCACTTTTACATAGATTGAGAAAGGTTTTAAGAGGTTTATCATTGTCAAAATGTGAAAGTAGATTTGTTTTTTCAGCTTATGCTGATGACATTATTATAATTATTACAAAAGATACAGGCTTGTATCACAACCGAAGAGGCTGATTTATTCAGAAGATATTGTGATGAGAAAATTGTATCATATTTTGTTTGAAAATTGTCTAAATGCTTATTCTCTTCAACATAAAGTGAGCACAGGGCCATTAATTTCATTGTTAGGAAATCTCCTGCACTAACTGTCATTCAAAGCTAGATTTATGTGACTCAAAATATTGTAAATTCTTTTTGGAAAAGTCATGCCTCAGCAAATGAGATTTTATGATATTGCTCACTCTGCATTTCCACATATATTTACATTTACATTTACATTTAGTCATTTGGCAGACGCTTTTATCCAATATATATGGAGTCAGTGTGGCTGAATATTTCACAGAAAGCAGTCATTTATTATTAAAGAGTTTTATAGTTTACTCTGTCAGCCAGAAACAATATACACTTAAAATGTCTGCCAATATTTCACTGTGTTGTGTAAAGGTTAACAAAAGACTAAAGAACAAATGGTCCTGCATCCATCTCATCCCCATCCTTTTGTTTTCCAGAAATCATTCATTCAAAGTCCCACCAAACTTCACCCCAAATCCATTTCTCAGGTATTCCAACCATCCTGTTATCAGGCTGACAGCTGTCAATCACAGTGTTGAGCTGTTTGACATATACATTATATGGTATGTATAGAGTGGTCTGTCTTTCCCTATTTGTCTCTCAGGTGCCGTCAGAAAAGATCCTCCAGGCAGGTAAAGTGTTACGAAACACAATCCTGTCCCGAGCACCTCACATTATCAGAGACAGGAAGTACCACCTTAAAACATACAGGTAAGTGTAGTCTTAGGGTTTTATTATTATTATTATTATTATTAATATCATTATTATTATTATTTACTGTGTTAAATATGATATATTTTATAATTTATTATATTCGTATATTCTATAAACAGTGTTGGGAAGGAAACGCTGGAAATGTAATAGGTTACAGATGACAAGTTACCCTATTCAAAATGTAATAAGTAGTGTAACTATTTCAATTACTTTATTAAAGTAATCTAACTGATTACATTTGATACTTTTTAAATTTCATTTTTTTTCCCTGAATTTTTCTAAACCATTTTCAAGCATTTAATGCAGATAGAGTTAACCTTACAATAGTGCTCAACACTGATTACTGTCACACTTTCAAAATCCTTCTTCACTTGAATTAAGATTATAATAATTTTATTTTGAAAGCACAGCCACCAAAATCTGACTTTAGCACATATTTTTACTTTGAGATCATTCTGAGGTTAAATCCAGATTTAAAATCATAACAAGATATAGTTTAATAGCTACAGTACTGTTTTAGAAATCAAGTCTTTGCATAGCTACGACAGGAAACACTGGCATCTAACAATGCCTTGGAAAAAAAAAAACAGTTAGTTAAATAAATAAATAAAGGACATACATAAACTCAAATAGGAATTAAAACAGTTATCGAATAAGCATATGTTCTATATTGTGTCCTAAACTACTGAAACTGTCATATTTTAGATCAGTCAATGCTATTTTGGAATGAAATCAATCAAATCTCTGTGTGTGTGTGTGTGTGTGTGTGTGTGTGTGTGTGTGTGTGTGTGTGAAAATATTCAGATGTGACCTCCTTTGTAAAAGTTAACATTTTCATAAGTAACTGTAATTTAATTACACATCATCTCAGTAAATGTAACTAGTTACTCTCCAACACCATCTATAAGTCATTAAAGACTGCTCTCTGTGTGGAGTGGTTCAGTAGATTATCAGTATTCTGTGTGTGTGCGTGTGTGTGTTGTAGGCAATGCTGTATGGGAACAGAGCTCGTTGATTGGCTGATGCAGCACACTTCCTGTGTTCACTCTCGTGTTCAGGCTGTAGGGATGTGGCAGGTGCTGCTGGAGGAGGGCGTCCTAAACCACGGTGAGTGTGTCATCTCAAACACTATCACTGTATGTGATAGTGAAAGAAATTAATACTTTTATTCGGCAAGAGCACTTTAAACTGATCAAAAGTTACAGATAAGACATTTACAGTTATGAAACAGTTATGACTGTTAGGAAAAAAATATATATTTTTCAAATAAATGTTCTTTTGAATGTTCTTTTTTCAAAGAATCACAGTTTCCACAAAAATATTAAGTAGCACAACTGTTTTCAGCAATAAGAAATGTTTCTTGAGCAGTAAATCAGCATATTAGAATGATTTCTGAAAGATCATGTAACACTGAACGCTCACTCAGGAACTTGTTTAGTAAGATTTTACCTGAAAAGATTTTAGAATTTTTAGCATTTGTTAATTTTAAAAAATCTTATAATTTTAAATGCCATATTTTTGTGTTTGCTTGGTTTTTATTTTGTGTTTATGTAACTCTTGTATTACAATAGTTTTTGCCATTAAGCTAGCCTTATGTATGCTGACATGTAAATAAAAATAAATAACTTCTAACTCATGTGACACAGAAGACTAGAGTAATGATGCTAAAAATTCAGCTTTAAAATCACAGGTATACATTGTAAAATATATTCATAGAAATCATAGAAAATAGAAATCATAATAATATTTCACAATACTACTATTTTCATATATTTTATTAAATAAATGCAGCTTTGGTTGAGCATAAGAGACTTCAAAAACATTAAAAATATTACTAACCATAAACTAGTGTACATGTATAATCACCCATTACATGCAGGTCAGTCATTGATTAAAGTAGTAAATCACAGCAATTTGCAAAATTGACAGCTATTGAACTAAATTAAAACAATACTGAACTGAACTGAACTATCTTTCCTTTCAAAAGATACAGCTTTGTTCCTTATTTGCCCCTAAAGGGTACATATAAGTAACTTTAAGATTCATATTAGTACCTTTTAAACAGGTATCGCCTTAGAGAAAACTTTTGTATCTTTTGTATATTTTTCAGCAAGTGTAAAATGAGCCACACTTGAGTTTTGTTTACACTACAGATGTGATGTGGTCACTTGTGTTTCTGTGTTGTATGGTTGGTCTCTATTGCCGGTTTGTTCTGTGTTTGGCTGCAGTGGACCAGGAGCTGAGTTTCCAAGATAAGTATCTGTTTTATCGCTTCCTGGAGGATGAGACAGAGGACACACCCCTCCCCACTGAGGAAGAGAAAAAAGAGAGCGATGAAGAACAACAGGACACCCTCCTGCTCCTCTCTCAGATCGGACCTGATGCCCATATGCGAATGATCCTGAGTAAACAGTACGTTCTTCCTCAGAAGCAGCAGCGCATATTAATGAGTCATTACGTCCCCCAGAGGACTCTTAAGGTTAGGGTTATTAAGAGAAGTGCCTTAGAATGATCTGATCTGTATCTGCTCCTATTTGGCTGCTTTCCTATGACCTTTCCCACAATTCTGATAGTCTGAAAGTCTCTAAAGGCAGATTAGACTTTTATATGCATGATGTAACTGAAGGAGAGACCTTTTAAAGGTCCTGAGAGATGTAATATCTGCACCAGGACAAAACGTTTTAAAATGTCAGAAAAAGTCATCACTGTCCTCCCTGCTCCTCTCTGCAGGCCAGGCCAGAGAACAGTAGATGACCTGGAGGTCATTTATGAAGAGCTGCTGCATATCAAAGCCTTATCACATCTCTCCACCACTGTAAGTACACATTATATGAAGTTAGAGGAAATTAGTTTGGTACACACACATTTCAGCAAACGAAAAATTGAGACCAAACAAAAAAAAATCTGATATAAAGGCTGTTCATGATTCTGTTTCTTATGAAATGAAAGTGAATTGGAGGTGATGCTGTTCATCTTCATAAAGACAAAAAAAAATCCATAAAACTAATCCTTGCCACCCATACTGTTACATGCATGATCTGTTTTAGTTTAGTTGTATCCTCGTCCTGCCTTGTTTGTTTCCATGGTTATTGATTAATTAGTTACACACCTGTTTTCTGTTCCTCCCTGATTACGTTCAGTATTTAAAGCCTGTGTTCTCCTATGTTCCTTTGTCTGCTATCGTTTTGGATTTGTGTTTGGTTGTGCCCTGCCTGTGGATTATTAAAAGAACTCTTTATTATACTCTTTCGTCGTGCGTTTTGCGTTACACACCAGATACGTAACACATACCCTTGTGAAAAAGAAGTGTGTTTAATTATATTGCATGTGCACTTGTAGTGTACGCTACTTCAATTTTTTTTTTTTTAAACTGTACTTCCGGATAATAGATTAACCAAATAAAAGGCCATTAATGTGTACTTAAAGAAAGTACACTTTTAGATTACAAATTATTTTAAGGTGTCCTCGTTACAGTGTAATTATACATTTAAGTACTGAGTAATATTAATTAACTATATGTACTTACTATATGGTTAGGGTTAAGATTAGGGTTACTTTCATGTAATTATGCATCATTTATTGTTATTATAATAGTAAGTACATGTTACGTGTAACAAACCTTAAAATTAAGTGTTACCTTTATTCTTAAAAGTTTACTTTTTAATGATGTCAAATTTTAACTTTAAAGTACATTATGTTTTAATAGTATATGATGTATTAATAATTTAAAGTACAATCTTATCATAATTTAAAGAATACACTTATTTTGATGTGACTAACATACTAAAGCACAGGTAAATAACTTGACTATAATTGTACATGATTATAATTGAACTGTAACGTGTTACTCAATACTACATTACAAGTTAATATATTTTTAAATGTACTAACTGCAACTTCATCTTCACAAATGTGTAATTACAAATTTAAATACATGACATAAATAGAAATCTCATTAACATATATTTTTGTTTACCATAAAGGCTTGTCAGTATATTCAGCAGTACTTTAACCATATTTCAAAGATAAGAGAAAAGACAGCTAATTGCATTTAATATTTTAAACTGTAATATATTTTCAGTTAATTACAATTAGCATGCAAACAAGCGTCCGAAAACATTACATTCACTTTGCATGTATATTCTTTTAAATCATGTTATTTCCATAATAAGAACACTTCTCAAAGGTATATATTATATAAACTGACTTTTTTTTACTCTTTGGGGTAAACTATTGCATTAATGCATGAATTGCAAGCTGAGCTTTAATGTGTGCATTGTTAAAAATATCATTTGCCTTCAAATGAAGGCGATTTTCTTATTTCATTATTACACGGTGACGTGTTTCATCAGTATAGAGCCTATTGTCTTGTGTTTTCTCCTTAGGTGAAGAGGGAACTAGCTGGTGTTCTGATATTTGAGTCTCATGCCAAAGCAGGCACAGTGTGTAAGTGTCAAAATCATTACAACACAAACCTGCTAACGTCACAAACAAAATAAAGACAAGCCATTCAGAACTAAATCGCTTTAAATGAGTGCTGAATTTCAGTGTGTGATTATTATTTGTCTAATATGTGTCTGTGGTCTGCACCAGATGAGTTTGATGTTCATTATCGATCTCTTTTGTTCCTAGTGTTTAATCAAGGGGAGGAGGGCACGTCATGGTACATCATTCTGAAAGGCTCCGTTAACGTGGTGATCTATGGAAAGGTCAGACTAGTAATTCCCCACTAATGCTTCACATTTAACAGACTAATTAAGCGTTTAATGTGTGATAATGCAGACCAGCTAATCACTCTCAAGCCAATTATAGTGCATGCAGACTGTGCCAGGAAAGTGTGTGTGCAAATTGAATTACAGCTGGAAGATGTTTTCATAAGTGTCTGTACTCTTTGCTGGTTTGTCGGGGTCTGACAGATGTCATGTCTCGTTGCAGGGTGTAGTTTGCACGTTACATGAGGGAGATGACTTCGGGAAGCTGGCTCTGGTGAATGACGCACCTCGGGCAGCGTCTATCGTACTGAGAGAGGACAACTGCCACTTCCTGAGAGTGGATAAAGAAGACTTCAACAGAATCCTCAGGGTCAGGGCTCATTATTCACAACAAAACAAATGCCTTACACTGAGAAAAGTGCTTTGTCATATACTCTACACTGAAAAAGTGCTAACCTGCAATTGTTACCCTGTAAATTTTGATTTGTTGGTGTGATATTTAAGTTGATTTAGTGATGTTAAATAGTACTTTGGACTAAATAAAAAATAAATTAAAATAAAATACAAAAAAAAAAAAAAAAAAAAACAGTTTTGAAATGTGCTTTTGTCATTTTTATTACTTTTTTTATTGGGGTTTTATAGTTTTATTTTATTTCAAGTTTTTAGTTTTTAGTTTTTTTAGTTGTAGTTTACGTAATTTCAGCACTTCAACTTCAACTTATTTTGTTTCAGGTAGTTGGCCAAATCAGCATTTCTAATTGTTGCATACATTTTTTAAGTTTTAAGAAGATTTTCATCTAATATTTATATTTTATATTTAATTTTATATTTATGCTTTACCAGTTTTAGATAACAATAACAACTACCATTGTTATTTTCATATAAGTTTTTGAATTCTATTATATTTTCTGTTTTGACATTTTATAGTTTTAGTAATTTTGTTGTGCTTTGTCATTTTAATTAGATTTTGTTTTTGTCTACATAGTTATTATTTTTATTTATTAGTTTATTTAGCTTTAAAGTGCTTTAAATTAAACTAAATGTAAATTAGAAATGTCTAGAAATCTCTTTATATTTTATTTTATTTATTTATTTCCTTTTTCCAAATTACATAAATGTTTTTGGTCGCAGTTGATTTTACAGTATGTGCACTTAGCTGTACTGTACTTACTTACCTAAGAAAGTACTGGGTAATATAAGGTAACTATATGGGTTCAGGTTTAGTACCTTATTACCCAGTTATTGTAATTACTACTAGTGCAAGTACATATTATGTACAGTACATGTAGAACTGTAAATGTAAACCATAATAAACCTGATACCTACATTTGAATTTCTTTACAAACTTTTAAATGTAAAAAAATAATATAAATTATAGAAATTGAAATGGGTGAGTTGATAGTCAATGAAAAGCAGAAAACAAGTGTGCAGCAGACATGTGAACTCCTCCAATGCTGTTTAAAAACATCCCAGAAGTGAATGTCCACAGAATATAGACAAAGAAGAAGCTAAAAACAAATAGTGCACTGTTGCAAGTGTACCATTTGCTTATGTGCTGTTAGCGTAATGACTATTTACTCATTGTCTAATTGTTTTCTCTGGCTGCATTGGTGTTGTGTTAGTATTGTATAATGGTCCGTCCATCAGCAGCACAGGAAAATCTCTCTCCCAGCGCTCTGACAATAGAGAGCTGAGCTCAGGAAAGCTGTGTAAGCGGAAGCTCAGTCTGATAGTGAGGGTGTGTGTGGTGCTTAGTGTGTGTTTGGCACACACACACAAACAGGATGCCAACTATCTAAACAAATATAGGCAGATTTATTGAGATTTCACATTCTAGGCACATTTATTGCATAGTTACAGCATTATGCAACTGGACAAAGCAATCTGTATTCACTATATCAGTTAGTATGTCTGAAGACTGCAACTGATAGAAATGGTGAAGGACACAATCTTTAATAAGGCATCGTTTCTGGGCTTAGTAGATTTTTATTTTTTATTTATTAATTTATTTTACAGTCAGTTTCTTTATAAACCTTAAAGTCTTGAACACAAACTACTGAACATTATTATTCAAGAAAAAAGATACAGTTGATAAAATACAGCTGCATACTGTATGTTGTTGCAATGATAACTTGTATTATGTCTTATATTAATCGAAAGGTTTGAACAAATCTCAAGTGTACTTTATAAAATAGGCTGGGAACCTGTCTCCCTCTACTGGTAATGATGCTGAATTACAACAAACATTACAGAAGTGACACTGTGGAAAACTTAAAATGACAAACACCTCCATTTGATAATTCATAAATCAACTATATGATCTGAGCTCATCAGTGCTGTAATAGTGAGTTTATTGCTTATTGCTGCTAAACTACTGACTTCAGAAACCTAGCGTCCTGAACACTATCACATATCATCTGTTGTGATTTGTTTCCTGTGTGAACCAACCAGTCATTTAGATCTTAGTACAGACGTTAGTACGTTAGCTGTTAGTACATCACATATGAACATAGTTATGATCAAATCTATTTCTTTTTCTAAATCTATTAATTCTCTTTCAGGATGTGGAAGCAAACACGGTCCGTCTGAAGGAACATGAGGAGGATGTGTTAGTTTTGGAGAAAACTAACAACAGGGGCTCCAGTTCGTCTCCTCTCAAGTACATTTCTGTTCTTCTGTCATTTTTTAACATTAGGAATTTAGGAATACTATGGAGTAACTGTGAACTGCTTTATATATCAACAACCTCAAACTACACCTGTTCTTCAGGTATACTGTGATGTCTGGAACTCCGGAGAAGATTCTGGAACATCTTCTGGAGACAATGAAACTCGACTCCCAGTTCACAGAGTCAGGTACTTTGCAGTGCATTGAGTATGAATGAATGATGCATTTATATAGCGCTTTATTGTGTATTGCTGTAATCCCAACGCGCTTTACAATCATGTGGGGGGGGGTCTCTCCTCAACCACCACCAGTGTGCAGCATCCACTTGGATGATGCGACGGCAGCCACAGTACAACGGCACCAGTGCGCTCACCACACACCAGCTACAGGATATAGAGCCAATCAAGTGCATGGGGATTATTAGGAGGCCATGATTGACAAGGGCCAGTAGAGGGAATTTGGCCAGGACACCGGGGTTACACTCCTAGTCTTCACGAGAAGTGCCATGGGATTTTTAATGACCACAGAGAGTCAGGACCTCGATTTAACGTTGCATCCAAAAGACGGTGCTCTTTTTGACAGTATAGTGTCCCCGTCAATATACCGGGGCATTAGGACCCACACTGACCACAGGGTGAGCACCCCCTGCTGGCCTCACTAACAAGAGAAATCTACGCAGATAAACAGTAAAATGGGAGGTGGCTAAATGCAACTTTATTTTCTTTCACGTTTAAATGGAGTTAATACAGCATTATCTGGAGTCCTGTTTGGCCTGAAATATGAGCAGAGCTGACCATCACAGTCATTAACAACAAATAATCAATGCAGTAATTCCCACGAATTTTCAAGGATTCATATAATGAACATTTATCGCATTATGCTGATCCCTAAAATGTCATCATTCTGTTTAAAATGTTCTTTCTTGCTTGCTTGCTTTCTTGAAAGAAGTTAACTTTAGTCAGCAAGGATGCATCAACTTATGAATGTGACAGTGAAAAAAAACAAAAAACGTCTGTAACGTTTCAAAAAGTCTATTTGCAAATAAATGCTGTTCATTTGAACTCTGTATTCATAAAAAAATAGTTTTCAACATTGATCATATTCAGAAAAGTTTCTTGAGCAGCAAATATTAGAATGATTTCTGAAGGATCATGCGACACTGAAGACTGGAGTAATGCTGCTGAAAATTCAGCTTTGCATCATAATAAATAAAATTTTTAATAAATAAATAAAAACATATATTACAATATTAAAGCATCATTTTGAATTGTAATAATATTTCACAATTATATCACAAAATTATTGAACATTAAACATTTTACCAATCCCATAATTTTACATGGTAGTATAGATATTGCCCTTGTGCATGTATTTTCAATGAATCAGTCAAACTGGTTGAAAAATGGTGTGAAAGTTTCAAAAAATTCAAAAGTGGCAACTGTATAAATATACATTACACAGAGCATAAATTAAACATACATTACATGCATTTACAGAAGAACTCGATCACAGTAACCAGAATTAGCTTAAAATCACTTTACCATGATTCATGTTGCAAAATGTAACCACATTTAAATAACTTTTCTTTTTCTCTGTCTCTATAGATCCTGCTCTGGATGACTTTTTGCTTATGCACTGTGTTTTTGTCCCAAACACTCAGCTGTGTCCTCTGCTTATGGCCCAATATCCTTTACAGCTGTGCTGACTGATTGGTGAAACTGAATATAACTGAATAAACTGATATAACTGAAGTCTCTGTAGTTCATCAGCTCGGGAAAAATGGTCAATGTGCCATGGCTGTCTTTTATGAATATTGTTTTATTGAACAAATGAGAAGGTCACTAAACTCTCAGATTGTGTGTGGCTCTGAGGTCCTTAGCGCTCGTTCACCTATCATGCTCAGCCGTCTCAGGGCAGTGAACAGGAGCGGATGGATTACTCTCTCAATAACAAGCGCAGGGTGATTCGTCTGGTCCTACAGTGGGCCGCCATCAACACAGACCACCTGCAGGAGGAGGACACCTCTTTCAACTTCCTCCAGGTCAGCAGCTCTGATCCGCTCAGCCGTGTTGCCTGATTAAAGTTAACCAGTTCATGAAGCTGTCCGTTCATTTTGTAAAGACTTTCTGGTGCTGCTGTGATTTAATGTGTGTGTTATTGTCAGTCTGAGCGTGTTGTTTGTTGCAGGAGTTTTATGAGACAGTGTGTGAAGATTCCAGACTCATTCCAGCTCTGAAAGACCAGCTTCCCGAACTAGAGAAAATCATCAAGCAAAAGTAAGTGCACAGTCTTACAAACCTGTTTAGCCTGACAAATGAAATAATAGTCAGAAACATCTCTTTTTTTTTTTTTTGAATAGAACAATTTATTGAACCTTAAAATCTGGGTATCATATTTGATAAATCAGACTTTTGTTGCTCATAAAGTATGGTATAGTAATATGAAGCTCACACTAGAGGTGGAAACACCTATGTTTGTTTTAAGAGGCCCTGAGAGCAAAATATATTTGGTGCAGATGCTGATATTCATATGGCCAAAAAGAAAGATGAAATTCTGACTGTTTGTTAGACTACTTACATAAAATGTATATAAATTAGTGCTGTCAAATGATTCATCGCAATCACATCCAAAATAAAAGTTGTTGTTTGCATAATATATGTGTGTGTACTGTGTATATTTATTATGTATGTATATAGATACACACACGTTTATATTTACATTTACTCATTTAGGAGATGCTTTTATTCAAAGCGACTTACAATATGGGGAATACATCAAGCGATTCATCTTAAAGAGGCAAATAGACACAGGAAGTGCTCGTAATACCAAATTTAAGACATTGTTCAAAAAAGTACAAGCTAGACTGGGGATTAAGTTAAGAGAAGCAAAAGGTTTTGTTTCTTTTTTTTAGGAAAAATGTTACGTTATGTATTTAAGAAAAATAAGTTATGTTTATATTAAATATATTTACACAGTTAGGTCCATATATATATTTGGACACTGACACAATTTTCATAATTTCGGCTCTGTATGCCACCAGAATAGCATGACAAATAAAACAATGATTAAATTAAAGTGCAGTCTTTAAGCTTTAATTCAAGGGGTTGAACAAAAATATAACTAAATGCTTAGGAATTACGACAATTTTTATACACAGTCTCCCCATTTTCAGGGGCTCAAATGTAAATAGACAAATAAATAGAACCACAAAATGTTCATTTTTAATATTTTGTTGAGAATCCTTTGCAGGCAATGACTGTCTTAAGTCTGGAACTCATGGACATCACCAGAGACTGGGTTTCCTCCATTGTGATGCTTTGCCAGGCCAAATACTGCAGCTGACTTCAGTTGTTGTTTATTTGTGGGTCTTTCTGCCTTTAGTTTTGCCTTCAGCGAATGAAATGCATGCTCAGTCGGGTTGACATATTACACTTTTTTACCTTCAAAAACTCCTGGGTAGCTTTTGCTGTATGTTTTTATACTAATATATAAAAGGTGCACAAGAGTCATTCATGCAAACACAAAACACCATCATGGTAACACACCTGATACTTCATGTAATAAACTTTCATTAAACAACAGAAGATGTAATAAAGCCCAATTGCACATTGGTACCAAACTGATACCAAAAACTATTAAAAAACATGATTTAAACAATACTTTCAAATGTGGAGTGTCATGCAGGGAATTCTGGGAATATCAGAACTAAAGACTAAATTATACATCGATTTGTTATTTTTTTACTTCTAAAATCTGTACAATTAACAGCATTTTACTGTAAAATTACATGAAATGTCTGGTTAGATCTTTTGCAGTTTTTCCCTGTATATAGTACGGGAACTTGCGTTAACCTCTTAATTTTTTTTCCCGTAGCGTTTTTACAAAATTTTACAGTTAAAATTACACTTATTTTTACAGTGTACATTATGCAATGAACAACTTATTTTTGGATGTGATTAATCGCGATTAATCATTTGACAGCACTATTATAAATATCAGTTGTCACTCAATATCTCCCAATAATGTTTTAATAAGATATGTAAATGCTTAGTTTTATCATCAAAGCTCTGTAGTTCTTATTGTGTAGAAATAAATCACGTATAGCAATACAATGATTATTGAGGGATGAATAATTAAATGATCCTCAAAAGCCTCGTGCATCTTATTTGATAAATCGCATTTTAACTTGATTTTTAGAAATAATCATGTATAGATAATCAAGTAAACATAAGTTGCTTCAGTCCAGCAAGTTTTCATCTTTCGTCCTTTACCTTCTAAAATCAGATGAGGGAAGGCATATAGCTGTAACGTTTCCATCCTTTAAAGGAATCCAGGAATAAACAAAAGTTCTTTTAATAAGAAACACAATCTCAGACAAAGGTTACACTTCAAGACAGGACAAAGACTAGAGGGAAACTGAGGACTTTAAAAGGAACTGGAACAAACGAGTAAACGAGATAATTAATTGGAACACAGGTGAAAAGACTAAACGATGATTAACTAATAACAGGAAACAAGAACAGGAAGAACCAAATAAGGGCAAAAGGGAACTAAACAGAAACAGACACGTAACAATAGCAGATTATGTATATATAAAAATTGTGATCATGTTGATAATGTAGAAGTCTCAGAAATTTGCATATACACTGTAATACAGCATTTTTTTTTTTTTATCAGACTGATAATGTTCAGAGAAACCTTTTACTTGCTCATAATCATAACACTCAACATTTATTCACAGCTGTGATGATGGCCGGCCCTCTCAGAAAAAGGTGAGGGGAAAATAAAAACAAGCAGAGTTTCTGAAGTATTCTCTTCAGTGCTGAGTCATGTGATAGTCCTTCTCTCTCATTTCAGCACAAAGTCCTGCTGCGTCAGTTCAGCACAGGGAACGACAGACTGCAGAAGAAACAGCCAATCAAAAGCACAGACGAGAGTGAGTCTGTATCTGCTCTCTATTGTGACTGACAGAACACTGTTCTCTCCTGTGGCTAATTTCACAGATGAGATAGATAGATAGATAGATAGATAGATAGATAGATAGATAGATAGATAGATAGATAGATAGATAGATAGATAGATAGATAGATAGATAGATAGATAGATAGATAGATAGATAGACAGTTTATATTACAATTATTATATTATTAGGCTATATTTAATGAGTGGTTATGGAACATTGCTTGATTTCATAGGGGATTTTATTTATTTACTTTTTTTTTGTAAATAAAACATCATAAGTGTTTACCTGTAACCTTTGTCCCAGGGCAATGTGGCAAGAAACTGTAATTTTTATTTATTTTGAGTGGGATCAACAATTAGAGAGAAATCTGTCATAGAACAGAAGAGTCAAAAGTGAAATAATCAACCAAAGATAGACCGGAAGAGTCACAAAAAGAATGTTCAAAAGAGGCTAAGACTTTAGGACAAAGAATAGATGTGAACCAATGACATGTGTTATCTTTATTTGAAGTTAATATTGTTTTGTTATTAAAAACAATTGATTATTTATCAAAGCTTAATGTTAATGTACTTTTCAAGTGTGTGTGTGTTTTGTTGAAGTCCTCTTTAAGGTGTACTGCAGTGATCATACCTACTCCACTATCCGAGTGCCTGTCGCTGTGTCCGTCAGAGAGGTCATCGGCGCTGTTACCGATAAGCTGGGGTCAGGAGATGATCTTCTGCTCATCCACCTCAACTCAGCCGGAGGTAAACACACACACACACACAAGCTATTTTTCCATTCTTATAGCCGTATTGACAGCCATTTCCTTTGTTTTTATTGGTGTTTGATTAATTGCAGGGTGATTAATTCCATGTTTGCAGAGTGTGCTGTTGCATTTACTCATATCTTTTTGACCTCTGGCTGACAATATGAGCTCTTCGCTGCACCCGTCTTGCTGTAGCATTTCACATTCTGAATCCCAGTGCTGCTTCTCTCTGAGACAGACACTCCATACTCACTGCCAGTTACGTCTGTTACACTGTGACCCAGTGCTGAGTGTCACTGCGTTAGATACAGTGAAGCATTCACAATAGCACAAATAAGATTTTCCAGCAAAACATTCGACAAAAATAAGTTCTGAAATGATACATCAATAGATGCCCTTGTGAAAAGGAAGAACACTTTAGCATATACTTTTAAAAAGAGTACTTATTAAGCAAAAATTACTTAAGTGCGAAGGAAATGTAAAGTTTTGGGACACTTAATAGCATACTAATTGTAATTGAATGAAACTGTATTGTAGGTTCAAATTATATTAAATGCATTTTGCTGAACTTTAATTTTTTTTGACCCATTTAAGTGGGACTTTATTACATTTTTATATGCATTTTTAAATGCAACTCTGTTGTCTGGTTTAAGTATACTAAAATTGTAAAAATGCTAAAACACTAAAACCAAAATGTACTTTAATGTAATTTCTGCTGAAACATACATTTCATGTATTTCAAACATCTTTGTAATTACATATTTTTAATGATGAAGTTGTGATTTGGTACAACAAAATTTTAATAAATACTAAACTACACTTAACTGCACGTAAATGTCCTTTTATTTCATTAAATTTATATTACAGATTCTATATAAGTACAGATTTTAAAAATATACTTTTAAGATCTGAAGTAAATACAGTTAAATACAATTAAGTGAAATTTTTTTTTTAAAAGGGTATGCTGTTTAAAAATAAGATTAAACTGTGACACTTTGTAGGATTTTCAGCAACAAAATTCAATAAACGCTGATGTAAGAGGCTGTTGATTGGATATCTAAGTTTTGGTTCTTTCGTAAACTGCACACATTAGGTCTCATAAACCAATAATGCATATTATAGTAGATTTGTGCATTTTCAGGAGAATATGTAAGTGGTGCTTGTGCAAAACTCGGTAACAATATATTATTACTAAATTAATAGTTCACCCAAATATAACTTTTTTTTTTCTTTTATTTAAAAAAAAAAATGTGTTCATCCTTACGGCATCCAAGATGTAGTTGAATGTGTTTCCTTAGATTTAAGAAATTCTCTAGAGAGTTGAAATTAGAAAATCACATCATTTCCTCACCAATGGATCCTCTGCAGTGAATGGGTGCCGTCAGAATGAGAGTCCAAACAGCTGATAAAAACATCACAATAATCCACAAGTAATCCACACCAATCTAGTTCATCGATTAATGTCTTGTAAAATGAAAAGCTGCTTGTTTGTAAGAAACAAATCCGTCACCAAGTTTAAAGATTTAACTTTAAACTGTCGCTTCTGTCCAAAATACCCATCCATAATCTATATAGGCCTATTAACATTTCCTCCAGTGAAAATGACCACCCCCTGTTTCCCCTCACATCAAAATCAATTTGACTGATTTGTTTTTGGACTGTTTGCTTTGTAAACTGTGCTTGATCTGTGCATATTTCTCTCCTGATTCAGATAAGACAACTTTTTCACTGGAGAAAGCAATATTATAGATACAGGATTCGTATTTTAAAGTATCAGCTTGAATTACAAATTTGTTTCTTACAAACAAGCACCTTGCCATTGTACAAGACGCTCATTGATGTACTGGAGTGGTGTGGATTACGATTATTGTGATGATTTTATCAGCTGTTTGAACTCTCATTCTGACGGCACCCATTCACTGAAGAGGATCCATTCCTGAGCAAGTGATGTAATACTACATTTCTTCAAATCTGATGAAGAAGCAAACTCATCTCCATCGTAGATGGCCTGAGTGTGAGTAAATTTTCAGCAAATTTTTGTTTTTGGGTGAACTATTCCTTTTAACTTGTTGTTTACATTTTGATGTAAATATTACAAAAATACTAAGTGCAGTTATTTTTAATAAGTAACTTCATGGTTTAGTCACTTGAGAAGCAGCTGATTACTGACATCTTTAATGACTGTGTGTTGGTGTTTCTCAGATAAAGAGCTTCTAAAGCCATCACATGTGTCCATCTTCTCATCACTGAGCATTAATGGCCGTCTGTTTGTCTGCCCGAGGGACCAGATCGATTCTTTGGTGTGTAAGAGCCCCTGGAGACTGCATTTATAACACACATCGGCTGTAAACATGCTGGATCAAACGTACATTAGCTTACTGACTGGCTGATTAACCGATCAATCGATCGACTCGTTCATGCAGACTCCGCTGCCGGAGCAGGAGGGGCCGTCTGCAGGCTCCATGTCTACGTTTGAGCTCATGAGCTCGAAAGATCTGGCTCATCAGATGACTCTCTACGACTGGGAGCTCTTCGACTGTGTACACGAGGTACAAACACACAGTTCTGTTTCGGTTTTAAAATTACTCTGACTTAAAGGGATAGTTCACCCCAAAATGAAAATCCTGTCTTTGTTTATGCACCCTCATGTCATTCCAAACTCACTTTAGTTCATCTTCAAAACACAAATGAAGATTTTGAATGAAACCTGAGAAGATTCTGTCACTCTATTAAAAGTCCATGCAACCAGAATTCATGAAAACATGTAAAAGTAATCCAAATGAATAAAGCAAGTTTAATCCAAGTCTGAAAAGACAATAATCTCTTTATATGATGAACAAAATTTAATTTAAACTTTTAATTTCATTTTCTTTCTTTTTTTTACATATAAACATTGATCAATGCACATGCCCTTATGAAAAAAAGTGTGCTTTACTGGTAATTTTATTGAATGTGCACTAAAATATCCAAATCAAAGCTTTAAAAACTGTACTTGCAGATCATACAATATTAATCAAATAAAAGTGTACTTTGAAAAGTGTACAGTTCCAAGATTGTACAATTTGTAATTAAATATGAAAAATGCACTTTGTAATATTCTCATTAAAAGTTTGACCTTGAAATACATTTTTAATCATTATGTTTTTAATTTTAACTGTAGTGTGTTATCAATATTACATTTAAAGTAATTAATGTACTAAATTGCAACTTCATCCATACAAAGTTTAGTTTACCATGTTTAGCAGTGCATTCAGCAGTACTTTAACCATATTTCAAAGACAATAGAAGTAATTATGAAATTACATATTTAAAAAGTTTTACTTAAGTGAGTCAAAATTTCAGCTAATTGCATTTAATAAACATTAAACTAAAATATGTTTTCGTTAAATTGCAATACATTATCTATACATATGCTACATTTTCATTTAACTCCAGTTTCACTCAATTTTAATTGTCAAAAAATGTTACATTCAGATCACACTTGAGTATATTCTTTTAAATTATATCATTTCTGTAATAAGTGCTCTTTTAAAAGTATGCTTAAATCGTCTTCTTTTTCTCAAGAGTTCTAAAATAATCTTTATTATTATGTGTGTACATTTTATATTGCATTTACATTGCATGAATCACCATTTCCAGTATAGTTCTAGTAATTGTCTGTGTATTTGTGTTTTAGCATGAGCTTATCTACCACACGTTTGGCCGTCAGCATTTCAAGAAGGCCACGGCTAATCTGGATCTGTTCCTGCAGCGCTTTAATGAGGTTCAGCTGTGGGTGGTCACAGAGGTTTGTTTGTGTCCCACGCTCAGCAAACGCGTCCAACTGCTCAAGAAGTTCATCAAGATCGCAGCGCAGTGAGTCTTCACTCATAAACATATATGACGTGTATGTGTGTGATGAGTCATTTTGTTCAGAGGAGTGTTAATGATATATGTACACAAAACATATATCATTAGTGAAAGAAATTACACTTTAGCATACTTGTGCTTATTATAGAAATAATACTCTAACTGTGAGTACATACTGAATGTAATGTTTTTGGATGCTTAATTGGATTTAACTACAATTAAATGAAAATGTAGGTTACACTTTATTTTAAGGTGTTCTTGTTACAGTGTAATTATACATTTAAGTAGTGAGTAATATTAATTAACTACATGTACTTACTATATGGATAGGGTTTGGCTTTGGGTTACTTGCATGCAAGTATGCATAGTTAGTTGTTATTATTATATTAAGTACATGTAACGTGTAACAAGGACACCTTATAATATAAAGTGTTACCAAAATGTATTATTTGTTTAAATTCAAATTAAATGCATTAGAGTGGTTTTTTTTTACCCACTTAAGTAGGACTTAAATACTTTTTTATATATATATTTTTTAATATAATTAACTCTATTGTCTTTGAAAAATGGTTAAAATGTACTACTGGATGTACACATAAGCATTTATGGTAAACTATATTGAAATGTATATGGAATTAATTGCACATTTGTAATTGTAATTATGAAGCTGCAATTTAGTACATTTAAAATATATTAGCTTTAAATGTAATATTGACTAACAAACTACAAATTATAATCAAGTACTCCACATGTGCTTTATGATGTTAGTCAGCACATCAAAATAAGTGTACTACTGTAATAAATGACAAAAGATTATTAAAACATAAAGGTTTAAAATGGACTTTAAAGTAAATCTTTTAATTTAACTACAAAGTGCATTTTTTTAAAAGTGAACTTAAGTGTGTTATAAACAACATACTCAGGGGCCTCACTTTCATTAATGGTGTAGTTTTGTGTCATAGTCTATGCTGTCCTGACTGCTCTTCTCTAAATTATGTGTGTGTGTGTTTGCTCTTTTTAAGCTGTAAAGAGTTTAAGAATTTGAACTCATTCTTTGCCATTATCATGGGCCTGGGAAACCCTGCTGTCTGTCGACTCAGTCAGACATGGGAGGTGAGTATTCACTACACACATGCGCACACACACACACACACATAACAGACAGACACTGTCGTTACTGACTGCTTAGTTCCATGTTTAACACTGATTCTCTGATATGCTTTCTCAAAGAAACTGCCCAGCAAGTTCAAGAAGTTTTATGGAGAGTTTGAAAACCTGATGGTGAGTTCAGCATGGTAGTTCAACTGCTAGTGATCTAAACATGTCACCTAATATTAAAGCTAAAGAGGATTTTGGAGATCTGTTGTCTTTCTCACTGCAGGATCCCTCCAGAAATCACAGAGCGTATAGACTTACAGTGGCCAAGTTAGAACCACCTATCATTCCCTTCATGCCTTTATTAATTAAAGGTGAGTGCTACTCTGAAATCACACACACCGGCCAAATGCTGCTTTAATAGTAGCGTTTTCCATATTTTTGAATATTTTTTAAATTAATTGATAAAAAAACATGTTAAATTCACTAATTGTTTAATGTTAATTGTATAAATTTTCCACATTTTAATTAATAAATTATTTTTTTTAATAAAAAACATGTTTTATTAATTAATGGTTACATTTCAGTTATGGTCAAAATGTAAATTTATTTTCAAATAATACTATAAAGATTGTATAATATTGTAATAATATAACATGTTTTTAATATTGTTAAAAAATAAATTTAAAATGTAACAATGTTTTTGTAAGGTTAATTTTAATAATTATTCAAATATTTATAAAAAATATTCTGATCTATAATAAAATATTATATGTAATAACTATTGCATCTATTTAAATGCATGTTAATTTAAGACAATAATAATGATTTGTCCTCAACATAATAATTATGCTATTAAAAAATGCTATATTAAGTATATAACAAAATTAGTCACAATAAATTAAATACAACTCATACTTTTACTATTCTGTACATTTGGATATTTATTCACACAATTCATGCAGTATGTGAACAATCAACAACTTTTTTATGACACAAAAATATTGCAATTTTAGCATCGCTTAAATAACTAACATCCATTTCTGCACTTTCAGACATGACTTTCACACATGAGGGTAACAAAACGTTTACTGACAGATTGGTGAACTTTGAGAAAATGGTGAGCTTGACCTATTTCATCATCTCTGAGACAGTTTTAAATGGGACTTGTTTAATATTTCTTGTGTGTTTTCCAGAGAATGATTGCAAACACAGTCAGAATCATGAGATACTGCCGGAGTCAGCCATTCAGTAAGACACCAACATAAACTTCACATCAAACTTATGTTTGAGTTCATCTGATTCAGCATTTCTCTCTCTCTTTCATCACTGCAGGTCAAGAAGCACCGCAGGTGACTGGTAAAAGCCATCAGGATGTGCGGAGCTACGTGCGTCACATTAGTGTGATTGACAACCAGCGAACCCTGTCACAGCTGTCCCACAGACTGGAGCCACGCCGGACCTGATCCGCTCCCGTCAGTGCTGCTTTACCTCTGCCAGTCAATAAGCTAGCTGTATATAAACAGAAGCCTTCCTCCGCTGCAGCGTATGCACACACAAGGGCTTTCCCTTTCTTTGGCTGGTTGTGTGAATGCGTGGCTTCATTTCAGTGTACGGCTGTGGATGTTCACAGCTCTGTTTGTGTCTTTCTTATATTCTGCCACAGATCAGATGTTCCCCTTGCTTTCAGATTGTGTTTGTAACAGTTGGACACCGTACATGGTGTTTAGGAGTTTGGAATCACGAGTTTCTTTCAAAGAGTTCGTCCTGTGGGAGGTTTTGGAGACTCTTTTATTTTATAATTTGAAGGACATTCTGAGCTTATTGAATTTGCTGACCTTAAAAATACAGTTAAAAAATTTGAGGTTGGTAAGATTTTTTTTTTTTTTTGAAAGAAAGAAATTAATACTCAGCGAAGATGTATTACATTGATGATTGAAGTGACAGTAAAGACATTTGTAATGTCACAAAAGATTTCAAATAAATGCTGTTCTTTTGAACTTTGTATTCATCAAATAATCCTAAAAATATATCAGTCTCCACAAAAAACAAACAAACTAAAACACACCCACACACACAAATATATATATATATATATATATATATATATATTTTATATAATAAGTGAAGTGACATACTGCCAAGTATGGTGACCCATACTCGGAATTCGTGCTCTGCATTTAACCCATCCATCATGCACACACACAGCAGTGAACACACACACACCGTGAACACACACCCGGAGCAGTGGGCAGCCATTTATGCTGCGGCGCCCGGGGAGCAGTTGGGGGTTCGGTGCCTTGCTCAAGGGCACCTCAGTCATGGTATTGAGGGTGGAGAGAGCGCTGGACATTCACTCCCCCCACCTACAATCCCTGCCGGCCCATGACTCGAACCCGCAACCTTTGGATTACGAGTCCGACTCTCTAACCATTAGGCCACGACTTCCCATATATAGTGCCCTCGAAAAGTATTGGAACAGTAAGGCCAATTCTCAAATAACTGCTATGACTTTTGTTCTACCCACTTAAATGATAGAAGTACTTGCGTTGTCCAATCTATACAGACTGTGTCTGTTCCCCGAATAGCAAGGTCAAAATATAAATTTAATGCAGAATCTAGAAAAAATCTGATCGTGATTAAACCAGAAAAATGCAAAATAAATTAACAAAAACAATTTTTAAAGCTTGGGCTCCTAAACATTAGATCACTCGCACCCAAAGCAGTTATTGTAAATGAAATGATCACAGATAATAATTTTGATGTACTCTGCCTGACTGAAACCTGGCTATTAAGCTATCAAGTGTGCTATTTTCATTTGGAATCTGTTGCTGTCAACTGTCAAGATGAGATCCAAAGAGCTGTCACTATCAGTGAAGCAAGCCATCATTAGGCTGAAAAAAACAAAACAAACCCATCAGAGAGATAGCAAAAACATTAGGCGTGGCCAAAACAACTGTTTGGAACATTCTTAAAAAGAAGGAACGCACCGGTGAGCTCAGCAACACCAAAAGAAGACCACGGAAAACAACTGTGGTGGATGACCGAAGAATTCTTTCCCTGGTGAAGAAAACACCCTTCACAACAGTTGGCCAGATCAAGAACACTCTCCAGGAGGTAGGTGTATGTGTGTCAAAGTCAACAATCAAGAGAAGACTTCACCAGAGTGAATACAGAGGGTTCACCACAAGATGTAAACCATTGGTGAGCCTCAAAAACAGGAAGACCAGATTAGAGTTTGCCAAACGACATCTAAAAAAGCCTTCACAGTTCTGGAACAACATCCTATGGACAGATGAGACCAAGATCAACTTGTACCAGAGTGATGGGAAGAGAAGAGTATGGAGAAGGAAAGGAACTGCTCATGATCCTAAGCATACCACCTCATCAGTGAAGCATGGTGGTGGTAGTGTCATGGCGTGGGCATGTATGGCTGCCAGTGGAACTGGTTCTCTTGTATTTATTGATGATGTGACTGCTGAGAAAAGCAGCAGGATGAATTCTGAAGTGTTTCGGGCAATATTATCTGCTCATATTCAGCCAAATGCTTCAGAACTCACTGGATGGCGCTTCACAGTGCAGATGGACAATGACCAAAGCATACTGCAAAAGCAACCAAAGAGTTTTTGAAGGGAAAGAAGTGGACTGTTATGCAATGGCCAAGTCAATCACCTGACCTGAATCCGATTGAGCATGCATTTCAAAACACACATGTGAGAATGCTGTTCATAGATTTCAGTTCTGCATTTAATACTGTAATCCCCTCCAAGCTGATCTCCAAGCTCAGCCAGCTTGGAATCAGCACACCCATCTGCAATTGGATTATAGATTTTCTGACTAACAGACCTCAGTCCGTTAAGTTAGATAACCTCTCCTCCTCCATCATCACCCTGTACACCGGCGTGCCACAGGGCTGCGTACTGAGCCCTCTCCTGTACTCCCTCTTCACCCATGACTGTGTTCCTGTTTATGGCTCCAACACCATAATCAAATTTGCAGATGACACCACGGTGGTAGGTCTGATCAAGGATGACGATGAATCAGCCTACAGGGATGAGGTGCAGCACCTGGCTGTGTGGTGTGCCACCAACAATCTAGAACTAAACACCCAGAAGACAAAGGAGATCATTGTGGACTTCAGGCGGACTAGGAGTCATGCACACACACCCATCTACATCAACGGAGCTGTAGTGGAGCGTGTGTCGAGTTTCAAGTTCCTTGGCATCCACATCTCTGATGACCTCACCTGGTCCCATAACACCTCCACTCTGGTCAAAAAGGCACAGCAGCGCCTTTACTTCTTAAGGAGCCTTAAGAAAGTTCACCTGAATCCCAGGATCCTTGTGGAATTCTACCGCTGTACCATTGAGAGCATACTCACGAACTGCAACTCCGTATGGTACAGCAATTGCTCCGCATCTGACCGCAAAGCACTCCAGCGGGTGGTGAAAACTGCTCAACGGATCACCGGCACCCAGTTAACTTCCATTGAGAACATTTATCATAAGCGTTGTCTGGGCAGGGCAAGAAACATCATCAAGGATGCCTCTCACCCTAACCATGGACTCTTCACCCTCCTTCCATCCGGCAGGCGTTACAGGTGCCTACGCTCTCGCACTAGTAGGCTCAGGAAGAGCTTCTTCCCCGAAGCTGTGACACTTCTGAACGCCACACCACCAATCTAACCTGCACCTGCTTATTACTGCACTGGTCACAGTACTTTACACACATGCATTTGCACTACTCATATTTTGCACAGACTGCACACTGTTAAAGTTATTACAATATAAACTGTTTAAAGTTGTTACTGTACAAAGCACAGTAAACTATTTCTATAAAATATTGCACTACTGTTATTTTGCATAGAATACATTGTTCTATCAATACTTGCACACACTCATCCAGCTGTATTTATTTATTACCACTGTTCTCACGTCTCTGCTGTTCATAATGTGTATATATAATCCCACATTGCTCTGTTCATAATGTACATACAATCCCTACATTGCATTCCTATTTATATTCTGTATATACTCTGCTCAATACTGTATATAGCAATTCCACTGTACATTCTGTAAATCATATCCTCATTTACTCTGCACTTATATGTATATAAAACACTATATTCTTGCACTTCTGGTTAGATGCTAACTGCATTTCATTAGCTCTGTATTTGTACTCTGCATAATGACAATAAAGTTGAATCTAATCTAATTTCACTTGCTGAAGACAAAACTGAAGGGAAAATGCCCCAAGAACAAGCAGGAACTGAAGACGGTTGCAGTAGAGGCCTGGCAGAGCATCACCAGGGATGAAACCCAGCGTCTGTTGATGTCTATGCGTTCCAGACTTCAGGCTGTAATTGACTGCAAAGGATTTGCAACCAAGTATTAAAAAGTGAAAGTTTGATTTATGATTATTATTCTGTCCCATTACTTTTGGTCACTTAACAAGTGGGAGGCACATATGCAAACTGTTGTAATTCCTACACCGTTCACCTGATTTGGATGTAAATACCCTCAAATTAAAGCTGACAGTCTGCAGTTAAAGCACATAGTGTTCATTTCATTTGAAATCCATTGTGGTGGTGTATAGAGCCAAAAATGTTAGAATTGTGTCGATGTCCCAATATTTATGGACCTGACTGTATAGTGATATTCTCAATGTTACTCAGAAAACAGGATACAGGAGGTTTAACTCATTCGAAATACTTCTGCTTAATGTTACACTGTTAGATATGCAAAATAAATCTCTTGCTCTGGCTACTGTGTATAGACCGCCAGGGCCATATACAGATTTCCTAAAAGAATTAGCAGATTTCCTCTCAGATCTATTGGTCAATGTTGATAAAGTGCTAATCGTCGGGAGATTTTAACATTCACGTTGATAATACAAATGATGCGTTAGGACTTGCATTTACTGACCTAATAAACTCTTTTGGAGTCAAGCAAAACGTCACCGGGCCCACTCATCGTTTTAATCATACGCTAGATTTAATTATAGCGCATGGAATTGATCTTACCGATATAGATATCGTACCTCAAAGTGATGATGTTACTGATCATTTCCTTGTATCGTGCATGCTGCGTATTACTGATATTAATTATATGGCTCCGCGTTATCGTCCTGGCAGAACTATTGTTCCAGCCACCAAAGACAGATTCACAAATAACCTGCCTGATTTATCTCAACTGCTCTGTGTACCCATAAATACACATGAACTAGACGAAATGACTAGCAACATGGACACTATCTCTCATTAGAAACTGTTGCCCCCCTCAAATTGAAAAAGGTTAGAGAAAAACGTACTGCGCCATGGTACAACAGTTATACCCATTCTCTCAAGAAAGAAACTCGTAATCTTGAGCGCAAATGGAGAAAAACGAACTTGGAAGTTTTTAGAATTGCGTGGAAAAACAGTATGTCCAGTTATAGACAGGCTCTAAAAGAACAAAACAAAACAAAACAATCCAAGGTTCTTATTTAGCATAGTGGCTAGATTAACAAATAAACACACGCCACCCGATTTAAATATTCCCTACTAGTTTAATAGTAATGACTTTATGAATTTCTTTACTGATAAAATAGATAACATCAGAAATACAATAACAAATGTATATTCTCCTGCGTCTAGTATTTCAGCTTCATTCATCGCACCCAAAGAAAAACTGCAGTGCTTTACAACTATAGGATAGGAAGAGCTAAATAAACTTATCAGTGCATCTAAACCAACAACATTTTTATTGATCTTAGTGCTGGAGAGCGTATAGGCTGTGGCTGTTTCAATACCTGTTTCTGATGCAGAAAAGCTAGTTCATGCATTCATGACCTCTAGACTGGACTATTGTAATGCACTGCTAGGTGGTTGTCCTGCATCTTCAGTAAACAAGCTACAGATAGTCCAAAATGCAGCGGCTAGAGTTCTTACCAGGTCAAGAAAATATGATCATATTACTCCAATTTTACAGTCTCTGCACTGGCTACCTATTCAGTTCCGTATCATTTACAAAATATTATTACTTGCCTATAAGGCCCTAAATGGTTTAGCTCCTGCGTACCTAACTTGTCTTCTACCACGCTACAATCCAACCCGCTCCCTAAGGTCGCAAAACTCTGGACTTTTGGTAGTACCTAGGATGGCAAAGTCCACTAAAGGAGGTAGAGCTTTTTCACATTTGGCTCCCAAACTCTGGATTAGCCTTCCTGATAACGTTTGGTGTTCAGATGCACTTTCTCTGTTTAAATCTAGATTAAAGACACATCTCTTTAGCCAAGCATTCACATAATGCATTTTATAATCTTGTACTGCAGTTATATCTGATCAAATGTACATTATTATTATTCTTTAGCTTGAGCTGAACAAATAATTTTTGCTTAGATGGAACAGCAGCTACGCTAATTATGTCTCTATTTGTTTCTCTGTTTCTGTCAGGGGATTAACATCCCATGGTAACTAGGAATTACAGAAGCTTCAGTCTGGATCCAACCCTTAAATGATCTGAGATGACCGAACACCTGAGAAAAGATGATGCCAACCCCTCAGAGGACTTCGGAGGATGCCAACGCTCATTTTTCAGAATTACCAAATTTTGCCATAAGTTAAATATATTAAGGTTCTGCAATATATAAATATATTGTGGAAACTCAATTTCCTGTAGAGCTGCTTTGCAACGATTTGTATCGTAAAAAGCGCTATACAAATAAACTTGAACTTATAAACTTGAACTTAAGGCCAATTCCTTTATTTTTGCTGTAGACTGAAAACATTTGGGTTTGACATCAAAAGATGAATATGAGATGATAGATTAACATTTCAGCTTTTATTTACAGGTATTTTCATCTGGATCTGATACACAACTTAGAAGATAGCACCTTTTGTTTGAACTCACCCATTTTTCATGTTACCAAAAGTATTGGAACAGATAGAATTAACATAGATTAAAGTGAAAAAGACTTAATATTTAGTTGCAAATCCTTTGCTTTCAATAACTGCATCAAGCCTGTGACCCACTGACATCACCAAACTTTTGCATTCTTCTTTTGTGATGCTTTTCTAGGCTTTCACCGCAGCCTCTTTCAGTTTTGGGGGGTTACTCCCTTCAGTCTCTTCTTTAGCAGGTAAAATGCATACTCTACAGGGTTTAAGTGTGGAGATTGACTTGGCCAGTCTAAAACCTTCCACTTCTTGCCCCTGATGAACTCCTTTGTTGTTTTGGCACTATGTTTTGGGTCATTATCTTGCTGCATGATGAAGGATCTCCCAATCAGTTTGGTTGCATCTTTCTGTAAATTGTCAGACAAAATATTTCTGTAGATTTCTGAGTTAATTTTGCTGCTGCCATCATGTGTTACATCATTAATGAAGATTAATGAGCCTGTCCCAGAAGAAGCGATGAAAGCACAAGCCATTACATTACTTGTGTAATATGTACTATAATATACACCTGTGTACACTGTGTTTCAGATGAGCTTGAATGCTTGGGATCATGAGCAGATCCTTTCTTTCTCCAAACTTTAGCCTTCCATCACTTTGGTCCATAAAATCAGTCCATAAAACCTTGTCCCAGAATTTGAGGCTCGCCTCCTATTCTTCTTGCTAATGAGTGGTTTGCATCTTCTGGTGTAGCCTCTGTACTTTTGTTCATGAAGTCTTCTGTGAACAGTAGATTGTGATACCTTCACTCCTGCCCACTGGAGGTTGTTGCTGATGTCACTAACAGTTGTTTTAGGGTCTTTCTTTACAGCTGTCACAATGTGTCTGTCATCAACTGCAGATGTTTTCCTTGATCTACTTGAGGTGTGTTACTTAGTACACCAGTGGTTTCTTTCTTACTCAGGAGATTCCAAATGGTTGTACTTGCTTCTCTTAGATTCACAATTGCTCGTTTTTCACCCATAGACACTTCTCTGGTTTTCATATTGGTTACACGTCTAACTAACTATAAATGCAGTTTGCACGGATCTGAAACTGAGCGCAGACATTCAGTGCTATTTATTGAATAATCAATTAATAGGACACACCAGGGCAACAAAACACACCTGTCAGTACTGTTCCGATACTTTTGGTAACATGAAAAATGGGTGGGTTCAAACAAAAGGTGTTATCTTCTAAGTTGTGTATCAGATCCAGATGAAAATACCTGTAAATAAAAGCTGAAATGTTAATTTCTCATCTCATATTCATCTTTTGATGTCAAACCCAAATGTTTACAGTCTACAGCAAAAATAAAGGAATTGGCCTTGCTGTTCCAATACTTTTGGAGGGCACTGTATATATATATATATATATATATATATATTAAATTTATTAGAATAATAGAAGGATCGTGTGAATGAATAAATAAATAAATGCAGCCTTGGTAAGCATAAGAAACTTCTTTCAAAAACATAAAAAAAATATTATCAACTCCAAACTTTTTAATGATAGTGTTTATCAATCATCTCAAAGCATTTTGAATTTCCTTTCTACATTTTTTTTCAGTTATGATTTATGGAAGTTTTGGACTGGATGTAAATTACATCAAGATATTTATATTATCTTAAGCATGAAGAAAAAAAAAACTAAATGGTGGAATGAGAAATTATGAGCACATTTCAAAAGCCTTTTGTTGGCTTGTCTACAACCTTTATACCTCTGTGTGTATTGTAAATAAATCTGTCATAAGATGACACGTTACAGACATGTCAGACATGTCTTTTTTTTTTTGCCATTCATAATTATGTATTGTCCTTTTCAATTTGTATCAGTTGATTTGGTATAGTTTGCAGCTTAAGAACAAATTTTCTTTAGTAAGCAGGTCCCAAAAACGTTATCACAAATGTTATCACATGCTCAGAATATATACTATATTATATTATTATATGTGACCCTGGACCACAAAACCAGTCATAAGTAGCACAGGTATATTTGCAGCGATAGCCAACATTGTATGGGTCAAAATTATCGATTTTTCAAAAATCATTAGGATAGTAGGTAAAGATCATGCTCCATGAAGCTATTTTGTAAATTTCCTACCGTAAATATATCAAAACGTAATTTTTGATTAGTAATATGCATTGCTAAGAACTTCATTTGGACAACTTTAAACCCTCCAGATTTTCAAATAGTTGTATCTCGGCCAAATATTGTCCTATCATAACAAACCACACATCAATTGAAAGCTTATTTATTCATGATGATACCCTTATGTCTGGTTTTGTGGTCCAGGGTCACATATTATAAAATTAAGACATTTTGATTATGTACATATTTTCAGATATAATCGATTCAAACTGATTTTAATGTATGATTATATGTTATAATAAATTTCTATATTGATTGTGAATACATATTCTTTTTAAAAATAGGGTTGATTTTAATTGTATTCAAATGAATACATTTATAATTCATATATGATTCATATTTTATTTAATTTTTTAAATACAATTTAAAAACAATAACCATAATAAATCAGTTTAAATGTTATTTATTAAATTAGTCTTTCTTAAATCACGTCCTTTTTTAATAAATGGTGTGCAGGACTCTTGGGGTTTAGTGTTGTTTGTGCTGCGTCCGCTGGGTGTCGCTGTTTCTGTCCCGCTCCGCTGCGTCGCAGCGCGCAGTTCTGATGTTGGCAGCTCTGATCAGGAACAAGTTGTTACACGTGAAAACACCGCAGCGGACACTGCAAATATCACAAGTTCAAGCAAGATCTTCCTGACTGCTATCCACCTCTCCAGGGAAGACTGTAAGCGGAGTACAGGAGTGCGGGTACGCGCGTGTGTGTGTGTGTGTGTGTGTGTGTGTGTGTTTGTCTCATGCCATTTGATGTTACACTGTAATAACGCTGCGTGTAATGTTGGAATGATGGATCAGGAGCTCATGGATCTGTTGGGAATCTGTCTGGACTTGTTTCTGGACCATCCCGAATCACTGGAAATGATCACTTATTAATAATTAACTATTCTATATGCTTTTCTAAAGTCAAATAACTCAAAGCAGGTGTGGTGTAAGAGCCATGTTTGCTATTCTATAGAGAATAGTTCATATAGTTGCCTACATTTCATATAACTGTTAGTGTTTGCAACAATTGTAGTATGTTGTGTCATGTTTTGGTTCACACAAGTTCTGCATGTTCTTACATGGTAATTCTAATGTAATAACACATTTATGATTCATAGGAAAGGGGAATAGCCTTGTTACATCACGTTGTATTGTTTCAGTTAAACTGAAGATGGGTTTTGGTTGAAGAATTGTATTGAAATTGTGTGAAAATCATTCTGCTGTCCGCTGCATGCTGCATTGTGTGGAGAGCTGGATGAACACACAGGCCTTCACTCCCGGATGAATGAGAAAAATCCCAATTATTCTGCCACTTTTACTTTCTGTTGTAGTGCAGAGACCATGTGCTGAGATATGAATGGAGGAAAGCTGCTGTCATCCTATTGGCTCATAATTCAATGCGTAAATGCTGCAATAGAGTGCAGAGAAAATTGTCTGGACACTTAAGGCATACTTAAAAATGCATGAGTGTCATTGCATTAGATACAAAACATCAAAGCAAATGTCTTTTATTTTAAAGACAGATAAACTGATGAACAGATGAACTGATACAGGAAACAAATATTGTTTAAAATGCAGCCAAATACTATTGTATTTACTGTTATTTGATCATCTGCATATTTAATGTGATTCTCTACACGGTTCCTGCTACCTGCTAGTGTAACTTGAGGAGAACTGACTTCATATGTCCACTAAAAAAAATGATGTTAGTGAAGACCCTTGTGGAAAAGAGCTGTGCTTAATTGTATTGAATGTTCACTTGTACTGTACTTCAAATCCTAAAAGTATTTTAAAAAAGTAGTTGCAGGGAATCTAATATTAATGAAACAAAAGACAACTGTACTTACAGAGAGACACTTTCATGACACACGTAAGGAGACTTTGTAATAATGTCAAATTAAATGTTATACTTTAAAGTTAAAATATTAAGTGCTTTAAAGAAAAAGTATACACATATGTTGATGTGTTGACTAACAAAGCATGTAAAGTAGACTACTTGATTATAATTTTAACTGTGGTGAGTTATTTGTGAAGTGAAAGTGAAAGTGGCATACGGCCAAGTGGTGACCCATACTCGGAATTCGTGCTCTGCATTTAACCCATCCAAAGTGCACACACAGCTGTGAACACACAGACACCGTGAACACACACCTGGAGAAGTGGGCAGCCATTTTTGCTGCGGCGTCTGGGGAGCAGTTGGGGGTTCGGTGCCTTCCTCAAGGGCACCTCAGTCGTGGTATTGAGGGAGGAGATAACGCTGGACATTCACTCCCCCCACCTACAATCCCTGCCGGCCCGAGACTCAAACTCGCAACCTTGGATTACGAGTCCGACTCTCTAACCATTAGGCCACAACTTCCCGTTTTCCCATTTGATATTACATTTAAAGTTAATATATTTTAAATATATGTACTAAATACTTGCCCTTTAGGTAAATAATCCTGAGTCTCTTTCTTGTACGTGTGTTGATGTAAGGCACCAGGGTGTCAATCCGTTTCCTGCATTGCTAAATAAATCGGCCCAAGAGCCATGGCTTCCCTCTGTGAGAATAGAGCTGGAGCCCGCTGCGCACCCCAGCAGTCCAGCACAGCCCTCAAAAACCATAATTACTCCAGTGAAAATGAGAGTTTCCTCTCCTCTGTGTTTGCTTTAACAAGATGCATTTATAATTTGTGAGCATTACAAGCCCAGGGAGATACTGTGGGATGTTTGTTTGTAACTGATATTCTTTACAGACAAATACATTTTTATTGATTTTTATTAATGTTATTCTATTGAGCTGCTAAAGTGTTTTGGGTGGCAAAGTTAACTGTCTTTAAGTACACTCAAATGGCCTTTTGTTTCATTAATATTATATTGTATGCACAGTTTTTAATATAATATACTTTTAAGATTTGAAGCACACTAGATGTGGTTTCACAAGGGGGTGCCTGCTGATATGATCTTCAGTAGTATTAGTCTGCTTTCAGCTGACCTCAGATCAGTTTGAGTGTGTGGATGAGCGTGTGTCATGTGCCCTGATTGCAGACATGAGGAATTCCCAGTAAAACATTAACAAGCGAGGGGAATGTCAGCCTCATGCATGTGCAGAGAGGCTGACAATAGGGATTGTCCGCTTGTTGATCATAAGTCAAATTTATTGCTTTCTGTCATGAACTGAACCTTATTCTTATGAATTCTGCGGATTTAAAGGTATAGTTCAGCCAAAAAATGAAGATTTGCAGAAAACTTTCTTCATCAGATTTGGAGAAATGTAGCATTATATCACTTCCTCACCAATGGATGCTCTACAGTGAATGGGTGCCGTCAGAATGAGAGTCCAAACAGCTGATAAAAACTCCACTCCAGTCCATCAGTTAACATCATGTGAAGTGAAAAGTTGCATGTTTAAGAGAAACTAATTCATCAAGACGTCTCCAAATCCGATGAAGAAGCAAACTCATCTACATCTTGGATGGCCTGAGGATGAGTAAATGTTCATTTTTGGGTGAACTATATCTTTAAATATGGCACTGTGTTAAATTTATCCAGCAGGACAGGCATGCAAACTGTCATAAAAACACATAAACACACGCAGTGCCAAACGTCACCTTCACACCAACCTGTGACACTTGAGCAAAACTTGTTAGAGTAAGTGAGTGGATTCTGTCTGACAGCTTGTGTGTATGTGTGTGTGTGTGTTCACTGGAGTAAAAGTGAGCAGTTCTCTCGGTGGCAGATCAAATCACAACATCTCTCCTCTGAGGAGCCTCGTCCCTCGCTCTCTTCTCATCCTGTCCTCTTTTCTTGGTTCTTCAGGAGAGAAGTGTGTTTCTAAGTGTCATTATGCCATGGCATCTCTGGGCGCCTCCTTTGTGCAAATCAAATTCGATGACATCCTCTTCTACGAGAACTGCGGCGGCGGGAGTTTTGGGAGCGTGTATCGGGCCCGCTGGCTCTCGCAGGACAAAGAGGTGGCGGTGAAAAAGCTTCTGAAGATTGAAAAAGAGGTGGGAGTGAGAGTCGCCCGAGCTTTTCATACACATGCTTTAATTGTCAGTGTTATAATCATTTTAATTGCCTCTCTGTGTGTCGACTCCAGTCCGAGGAGGGTGATTACGCCTCCCCCTGCTCTACGCAGAGAAACGCGCGCTCTCACAGCGGCTTTTGTGAACTGAAATTCATAGGCTATGTCTTTAAGAGAAAATTGTCACGTAATTAAGTCATATTAGTTTCAGCTGAGTGCAGTGTTTGTCTTTGAGGTGAAGTCTATTTACTTTTAAGTGCTAGATTCATTGTTGTCATTGTTCTTCACGTATGATTTTAGAGCGTAATGGCTTTGGTAGCGTTTGGGATTGTACCATTTGGTCGGGGAAAAAAGAATACATAAATTTGTTTGGAGGAACTAACTGCCCAAAAAGTTTGTAAAAATCACTACTTCTTTCGAACGATTAATCACTTCAAAAATAAAGTTTTGTTCACATAATATGTGTGTGTACTGTGTAGTATATTTATTATGTGTAAACACATGCATGTATAAAAAAAAAGTTTGTATTAAATATATAATATTAGTTATATGAATATAAATTGATACATATGCATGTAAATATTTTCAAAATATATACTGTGTATTTACACATATAATGAATAGTCACAGTACACACAAATATATTATGTAAACAAAAACTTTTATTTTGGATACGATTAATTGCAATTAATCATTTGACAGCACTAAAAAGCACACCGAAGTATCGCCAGTAATCAAATAAAGCTTAACATTCATATGATACACTTCATAGGTCACAACTCTCAGGAAGTACGGAACACGGAAGCCAGGAGGCGAGGAATTCACTAAGCGAGAGTCTTTAATATCCAGAAGATCACAGATAGGGAAGACAATTCAAGGACCGACAAACACTAAAAGGACTGGGGCTTTTAAAGACAGGATAACGAGGGAACTAAGGAGACACACCTGGGATCAAATTAACAATTAACATGAGGGAAAAACTGGGTCACAGAATACATGGGGAGCAAAACACAACAAAAACAGGTCCATGATCCTGACATGTCGCCCCCCCCCCCCCCCTTCCCGGAAGGTGCGTCCTAGCGCCGTTGAAACATCCAAAGGGGAGGGGCAGGTGGGAACTAGGGAGGCGGCTCAGGAGGACGGACATCCAGGAGGGGCCCGGCAGACAGAGACCAAGGCGGTGACGAAGGAGGGAGGAGCCAGGGAAGAGACAGGAGGCACCCGGAGCAGGAGGCGCACAGCTGGACCCAGGCCACAGCCATGAAGATGGCCCACGGTGGAGCCGACGGAGGGAGGAGCCATGGAGGAGCGATGGCCGCCGACTCCAGGGGGCCGACCAACGGCGACGGAGCAGGTGGTGGAGGAGCCCGAGGCGGAGACGGAGAGCCAACGAGCCAGGGGTATGCTGAGGATCCGGGGGGACAAGGTGGAGCCGAGGGCTCTGGCGACCGAGGCGGAGGCCTGGAGATCTGCAGCGGAGCGACTGAGGACCCAGGTGGAGCTGAAGGGAGGAAGGAGCCCAACGGAGCCGGTGGGATGGAGCGACAAGGCGCAGCCAGAAGAGAGGAGTCCTGAGGCGATGGCGGGTCGACCCCCGACCAAGGCGGAGTCGGAGGGACGAGGGAGCCCGGTGGAGCTGGTGGATTGAGGGGTGACTGTGGAGGCGAGGGAGCTAGGAGCCGAGGTGGAGCCACTGTGTCTACGGGCCGAGGCGGAGTCCAGGCCTCGGAGGCTGTAGGCGGAGGTGAGGGATACTCCAGCCCCGGCGACGCTGGAGGATGGCAGACCCACGGGGCTCACACCGTACCGATAGGGGGCTGAGGGCGAGCTGCCAGACGACAGCGGTGGAGGAGGCAGGAGCGGGTGGGCATTTTCGAGGAGCGGGCACTGGAGGATCGGATGCCCCCTCTCTGTCCAGCAGTCCCAGATCTATCCCCAGCTCACCCTCAGCCGCGGTGCAGGGGGCGGAGCTCCACTCCGCGCTCACACCGTCCACGGCTTGCTCCCCCGTGATGGGCACTGACGCCGACTCTCGCACCTGGTCTGACGGGTTGGGCTCAACTTCCGGGGCAATCATCTGCTCAGTCGCTCGGCTTAGCGCTGGCTTGCACATTGCGGCGGGAAATGGCTCTCTGTCATCGGTGGGCTCGGGCTGATGCTCCGCACTGCGGGGAGATGGTGGGCTGGGCTCTGGGTCTGGAATGGATCTGGCGAGTTCATCCTCAGGGGAGACTGTGAGGGGCGATCCGTTTCTCGCCAGAATCCACTCCACAAAGGCGGCGAAATCCTCTAGAGGACCATCGTCTGACGACAGCGCTCTGCACGCGGTATTCAGGCTTCCATGAAAGAATGAGCAGAGCGCATCGTCTGGGTAGCTGGTGGTGTTAGCTAACATCAAGAACAGTCTTGTATGGTCCTCGAGAGATCGGTCCCCCTGCTCCAGCAGGAGGAGGAGGAATTCGGGCCGGACAAAGGGATCCATGGGGCACAACGGAAATAAAAACCACTGAGAAAAAACAGAAAACAAATGGAGGGTACAAACGGAAGTATCTGTTTAGGTCGGTCCTTCTGTCACAACTCTCGGGAAGCACGGAAGCCAAGAGACGAGGAATTCACTAAGCGAGAGTCTTTAATATCCAGAAGATCACAGGCAGGGAAGACAATTCAAGGACTGACAAGGACTGGGGCTTTTAAACACAGGATAACGAGGGAACTAAGGAGACACACCTGGGATCAAATGAACAATTAACATGAGGGAAAAACTGGGTCACAGAACACATGGGGAGCAAAACACAACAAAAACAGGTCCATGATCCTGACATCATATTAGCAGAGCTCTTCCAAAAATGTTTGTTAAATTTGTTCAAATCTTATGTGGTCATATTTGGCACATCAGGTTTTATGGGTCATATATTATGATATAGGCGAATCTGTAGCTCATACTTGAGGAGCAGAAAAACACCTCAGTTTTATTCAGAGACCCAAACTGAGCAGTTGCTGACATTTATTGATCAAAAGATGAAATTCTGACAGCTTGTAATGTAACTCAATGATCTTTACAATTGTATACAAGTTTGCTTACATAAAATGCATATAAATATCAGTTACTCTACATTTTCCAGTAATATGTCTTAAGAAGATGATAAGAAGGAGATAAGAAGATATATAAGAAGATTCGTTTAAATGATCAAAGCTCTGTAGTTTTTAGCATATAATGCATTACAATGATGATGAACAAACAAACATTACTCAAAAGCCTGTTGTATTATATATTTACATTTAAAAATGATTTAATCTAAGAAATGATGCTTGGATCATGAAGTAAACACAAGTTGCTTCAGTTCAGTTCATTACTAACAGTATTAACATTACTTTTACATTTACTTTAGAAATATCAATAAAGATTTTACAGCAAACAGGCATGTTGTGAAACACAACCGTACAGTTTTACAATTTTACTAAAAATAAGTTCAAACGTATAAACTATCAATCAATCAGACGACAGATGGCATGTTGCAAATTGCGTACAACAGGTTTATCGTCTACGTTTTGATCCTGTTGATAATTTAGAGACCTTAGAAATGTGTGTATCAAAAATGACACAGTAGGCTTCATAGGGTTCAATTGCTATGCTAACAATGTCATTATTTGTAATGAAACATTGTTGTATTAAATTAGGAAGGAATACAGATATATTGAATATGTAACATGAATAATATCTCTTTTTGATGTTGTTTTATTCTTTGTATTGGCTGTATTTCCAGGCAGAGATTTTAAGTGTTCTCAGTCATCGAAACATTATCCAGTTTTATGGAGCCATTCTGGAAGCGCCCAACTATGGAATTGTTACAGGTCAGTCAAACATGACTCGTCACTCTGAAACGCAGCATTTATTAGTGTTTGGAAAGCAGGGCTGTAGTGATATTCAGCAAACATGCTTTTTTATTATTATCCTTTTTTCTTTTCTTTATTTGCATTTCTTTTGTGTTTATTTACATTTTATTTACTGCTCTCTTTAACTATCTATATTACATCATATTAATTTCTGTCTCTGTATAAAGATTTGTTTTTTGTTTGCTGACTTGGAAGCACTGGTACTTCCTTCAGGAAATGCAATTTTCTCAGTTTATCTCAGATTGGTACTGTTTGCATTTGGATTATAATAAGCAAAAAAACTGTAATAAACAAATATCCTCTGTTTATTTTTCTTCAGCATGTCTGGGATGAGTTACTGGCCTCCAGTTTGTTAAATCAAACAATAAAATGGTCACACTTTGTAATAAAGTTCCATTATTTGTAATAATAGTTACCATTAGGTTCAATTAAATTGTTAACATAAGTTACTTTTAAGACTTTTAACATAAGAAGCATTTATTTATCTTATTTAATGATAATTTAAATATGCTAATTATATTTTTAAAATCCAAATTGTATCTGTTAATATTATTTAATGGACCTGAGCTAACATGGACTAACAATGAACAGTATATACAGTGCCCTCCAAAAGTATTGGAACAGTAAAGAGGAGTCAAGACATTTACAAATATGATTAAAAGATGAATATGAGACAAAACTACAGAATGTCACATTTTATTATTAGTCGTTTCAACACATATATGTTTTACCAGCTAAGAAGTTCAGCACTTTTAGAGTTTCATCCCTCTATCTGATGTGAGCATAAGTATTGGAACAATAAATTGGAATATTTTATTATTGGAATAATAAAATGTGACATTCTGTAGTTTTGTCTCATATTCATCTTTTAATTATATTTGCAAATGTCTTAACTCCACAGCCAGCAGAGCAATTTTGTCTTTACTGTTCCAATACTTATGGAGGGCACTGTATGTATATATATATATATATATATATATATATATATACACACACACACACACACACACACACACACACACAAACTATTTTCTTATTTGTGTCAACATGTTTCAACCATATATACAAATAAGTAGTACTGTACATATTGAAATTGTTTCGTTTTAAATAAATTAGAATGATGAAATCCCACAACTTTTGTCCCATATATCAAGAATGAGTAACTGTCAGGTCACATGTCAGGTCTTAATGAGATAGACTTATGTAATGCTGTTTCTTCATGACTCTCATGTGCATGTCAAACTCAAATCTCTGTCAGTTTAAAACCGTGCCTGGTCTGGTGCTGCTGTGCTGAGTGAAATAAAACGCTGTGTAAAGAGTCTTTGGTCTGCAGTAGTGAGAGACCATTGAGTCTCTTTTTATTAAAAGCAAATGTAATTATAGCAGGTCAAGGTGCTGTTTATGACCAGCTCAGCCTTGTCAGTGAGGTTTTTAATTTCCCCTCTCTCTCTGTGTGTTTCTGTTTGAACCTGATAATCTGACCTTTACACACGTGGTCAGAATTGTTGGTACCCTTGGTAAATATGACCAAAGAAGGCTGTGGAAATAATTCTTCATTGACAATCCTTTTGATCTATTATTTAAAAAATTCACAAAAATCTAACCTTTCATTGGAGAATAAGAATTTAAAATGGGGGGGGGGGTTGAATATAAATTAATTTCATTAATTATGAAATAAATGTTTTTCTCTAATACACATTGGACACAATTAACAGTACCCTTTTATTCAATACTTTTGAAACCTCCATTTGCCAAAATAGTATAGGAGTTTTCTCCTATAATGCCTGATGAGGTTAGAGAACACATGACAAGAGAACAGAGACCATTCCTCTGCTTCTCCTCTTCATTCACCCCACTCATTTTCTAGAGGGTGCAGGTCAGGGAACTGAAATGGCCACAGCAGAAGCTTGGTTTTATGCCCAATGCTCCAGCAGAAATATAGGTCCACAACATCAAAAATACAGCAGTATATTTCATTGTACACATGAAATTTTTTCCCTGTGTTCACCAAACCCATCTTGAGTGTTTGCTGCTAAAAAGCAAATTTGTTAGTTACATCTGACAATAGAAGCCAGTCCCATTTGAAGTTCCAGTCATGACAACTGAATATGTTGGAGATTGTTTTTTGGTGAAAGCATTTTCTTTTCTTGATTTTTTTTCATGTGGTGATGTAGGTGCTGTTTGACAATTTTTTTAAGGTTTTCTGACCCCGAAAATCAACCTTTTTCTGCAATTCTCCAGCTGTGGTCGTTGGAGAGTCTTTAGCCACTCAAACTCTCTGTGGTGAGTGGGGCGGGGCCGAGAGCCGTGGTAACGGAGCGAGGCCGGTGGAGTTAATGATAATGAGCGACACCTGCGACACTCACCGGTCTCGAGTCCCACGGAGGAGCTCCGGAAGGATAAAAGGAGGAGTGACGACAGTGGAAGACGAGAGAGGACCAGGCCTGGATTTTAGTTTGTGTTTTGTGTGCGGCAGTCGTCCGTGAGGGGCTGCCGCTGTACTTTTACGTTTGTTTATTTTTGATTATTAAATTCTTAAATGTTTGCCGGTTCCCGCCTCCTTCTTCCACTGTCATCACTCCTCCTTTTATCCTTCCGGAGCTCCTCCGTGGGACTCGAGACCGGTGAGTGTCGCAGGTGTCGCTCATTATCATTAACTCCACCGGCCTCGCTCCATTCCCACGGCTCTCGGCCCCGCCCCACTCACCACACTCTCCTTCTCACCGTGCATCAGGATGATATAGACACACGTCCTCTTCCAGGCAGTTTTATAACATTTTCTGTTGATTGGAAATCCTTAATTATTGCCCTGATGGTGGAAATGGGAATTTTCACTGCTCTAGCTCTTTTCTTAAAGCCACTTCACTAATTTGTGAAGCTCAATTATCTTTTGCTGCACATCAGAAATATATTCTTTGGTTTTTATCATTGTGATGGGTGATTAATTTGGAATTTGGCCTTTGTTTTCCCTCCTATTTATATTTCTGTGAAACAGGAAGCCATGGCTGGATAATTTCATGTTCATAATCATGCTGGTGTGCTCAAAATTTTTCATATGAATGGGAATATATTTCAGATATAATTTACTCATAAGAATTTCTAGGGGTGCCAATAATTGTGTCCAACGTGTATTTTAGAAAAAAAACATTTAATTCATAATGATATTTCCCCCCATTTTAAATTATTATTCTCCAACGAAAGCTTAGATGTTTGTGATTTATTTTAAATAAAAAAAATAAAAAGGATTAACAATGCACATTTATTTTCACAGCCTTCTTTGATCATATTTGCCAAGGGTACCAATAATTCTGACCATGTGTGTATATAATGTGTACTACAGTGACCTAGAGCAAAGCTAAACATACAGTATTCATGAATATTAACAGATGCAGACTGTTATGTGTCTTTCTGAAGGATCATGTGACACTGAAAACTGGAGTAAACAAAAAATTCAGCTTTGTATCACAGGGTTAAATTAAATTTTAAAATATAAAATAAAACTTTTTTTATTTCAATTATAATTTTTTTTTTATTTTTTTACCAAACTTATTGAAAATATTTATTACTGAGAGAGCTGCACATCAGTTCATTGCAGGAGGAGATAATGATGTCTCTCCTCTGTTGTCAGTATTGTTGAATTTATGATGAAATAACTCTAAAATTAGGTGTCTTGAAATGGGGTAAAAGTTCATAGCTTAGAGAGCTCTGATATGTATGTTTTACAACAAACAGTGGTGTCAGAGTTTGAAATTATTTTAATATTTAATATTTTAACCTATGATCTGTTGCCTGATGCCCTTAAACACATACTATGCCATGCAAATGCTACATTAAAGTTGTGTTTCCTCCTGTCCTGTGTGCCATAGATGTGTGTTTGTTGGTGTTTGAATATATAACTGATTACATGTTATGTGGTGTTAAAATTTCCAGATTATTTTAGATAATGTCATTGAGCTCAGAACAGGATATTGTGATAAACATAAGGACTATGGCACAGTACTTGATAACAACTAATACTAGTAGTACACGATGCCCCACAGTAGTGATATGTAAAACTACTGCCCAATACAAGATTTACTAGTTTTCATAGAGGTTTTTTGCATTTTAATTTACATTCTGTATATGTGTTTGTGTTATGGTAGAGTACGCCAGTTGTGGATCTCTGTTTGACTATCTGTCCAGCGCCGAGAGTGAAGACATCAGTATGAAGCAGATTATGACCTGGGCAATGGACATCGCTAAAGGTGTTATATACACTCTCACACACGTAAATCAAAAAAGAGAGATTGAATGCTCTATAAGCACAACAAAACACACGTACAGTGGAAGCCTAGCAGAAATGGTTACACTGTTTTGAAAATATAATCATAAGGACTAGGGATGTTCGCCACAACAAATCACTAATGTTTAAGCGGAAATTTTGTAATAGACTAGTCGACTATAGCAAGCCTATAAGCTTAATTGCTATATGCTAGTTTTACATAGCCTACACAAAACGTTTCAGATTTTTAGTTTTTAGTACTGCAACTATACTAAAAGTGAACTTATAGGTATACTGATAGTTTACTAATTAAATACTTTTAGTTGCATTTTTAGTACACTTTGAAGTATAGTCTCAGTAAACTACTAGTTTATTAGTTTTATACTGCAAGTATACTCGTAAGTTTTCTTTAAGTGAAATTTACATCATACTTTAAGTATACTACTATGTCCCTATTTAAGTATTAATTTGCATATATTTTGTTAAATTAATATCTGAACATACAAAACATCAAAAGAAAGAACAGGGTATCTCCTTGTAAACAAAAACATTTTATTCTAGTTTCATGCATTCTTTTTTTAAACACTTGAATGTGGGTAAAATGTACTGATTAAATGTAAGAATTTGACTCAAAAGATAAAACTATAGGAGTCAGCTGTCCACAGTAGCCCTTAAGATACCAGCACAATAACACACTCAGCAAAATATCATGTAATTATCTTTATCGATAAAATCCCAGAAAATGTTGAGATAGTTTTTTTTGTTAGCATTGCACATACCTAGTACTGACACAAAATTATTTGCAACAGTCGCTTTGTCTTCCAGTGTAGACAGCCTCAGGCTGTTGGTTTATTTCTGTTGTTGTTTTTTTTTGGCTAGTAGAAGTTATGAATGGCCGGTAACTTAAAAATTTAGTAGCCAAATTGGCTGGTGAGTGAAAAAGTTAATTTCAATCCCTGTTCATAAATAAAAAAATAAACAAATAAACAACATTTTGAACAAAAAGCTGAAAAAAAGACTATGAATTGGATTCAGAATGGTAATCAAAACGTAGATGGAGTCGATCAACACCGCAAAGCTTGACAGTCATTATTACCTCTTCATTGGTTGACATTTTATTCCATAATGTTACACAGTTTTGATGCAATTTTAACACATGGAAGCATCTGTTGTTTCGGTTTCTTCTTCACTTGTGTTTTTTTGGAAATTCTGTACAGAAGATGTGTATTAGCGCCCCCTACCATACAACAATGAAAACACGGATTCTCGGAGTACAAGTATAGCTCAAATATATTTAGACTTTTTCTAAGTATTAGTCAAGCCTACAAAAATGTCATTTTAAGTATATTACTGAGAAGTACATAAAGCCATAAAGGCCAGGTCTCCCACCCTGGGGAGATTTTAGTGGGTTTTTGGTGCTGCTTAGACTGGCAGGCCATCTTGACAACCACTTTGACCAGCTTAAACCAGTGAAGGCCAGCAGGGCTGTTAACATGATTACAGTTTAGCTAACTTTAAGTTCCAGCTGTTTCTCTGACCGGACTTGAACTGTAAGAGGAAACAAACTGTTGTTTGTGCCTCTTGAAGAAACACTTAGAATTTGACGCATGAACTGCACTCTGACATTTGCCTTCACATACTCGCGTGAAATATGTTGCCGTGTTTGGGATAACATTACACATGGTAAGATGATGCTGGTGTGACACAATCAGTTACCAATCTTGTCTGTGCAAAGTTATATCTAATCTGTCAAATCTGCCAGAAATGGACCCGTTTGCTTTCAGTCTGTATTCATAAATCACTGTTTACATGGAGCAAATGACACAAGACAAGAATTGAAAGTATAATGTTTGGAAAACCACAAGTTTGGAAAAGGTCTTAAGCACACTAACAAAAATAAAAGCTTCACATTTCTGCGTTTAAATGTGGCCTCCATTGTAAGTGCACTACTGCAAGCACATTTACTGTGTGTTTATATACACTGAGAAACATGGGTAGCACCAGATGTTGTTGTTTTAATAATTACTATTACAAAATCAAACTCTGCTCTTTCTCAATATGTGTGTTTTCTCTCACAGGCATGCATTATCTGCACGCCGAGGCCCCGTTTACAGTCATTCACAGAGATCTCAAGTCCCGAAATGGTTTGTTACATTCAGTGTTGGGGAGTAACTAGTTACTTTCAATTACAAAATAAATGTAAAAGTTAACATTTACAAAGGGGGTTACATCTGAATATTTCACACTTATACAGATTTAATTGACTTCTTTCACAAATTACATTGGCTGCTCTAAAATATGAGACATCAATGTGTCAGGAGTTTAGGAAACATGCTTATTCGATAACTGATTTATTTCCTATTTGATTTGAAGTGTATGCTTTATTTTTTAAGATTAACAGTTTTTTTCTAAAACATTGTTAGATGCAAGTGTTTCCTGACATAGCTATGCTAAGATTTGATTTCAAAAACAGTATCATAAACTATTTCTTGTTATGATTTTAATCTGTATTTAACCTCAGAGATCTCAATGTAAAAAGAGGTGCTATAGTCTGTTTTCTGGTGGCTGTGCTTTAAAATTAAATTATTATAATCTTAATTCAAGTGATGAAGGATTTTGAAAGTCTGACATTAATCAGTGTTGAGCACTACTGTAAGGTTAACCCTGCCTGCTTTAAATGTTTCAAAATGATTAACAGCTGAAAATATTCATTATAAATTTAGAAAAGTAATCAAATCAAATGTAATAGTTACATTTCTTTAATAAATTGAAATAGTTACACTTATTACATTTTGAATAGGGTAACTTGTAATCTGTAACCTATTACATTTCCAAAGTAACACTCCCAACAACACTAAAGGCTGTATGTGTATTTTTGATGCTGATGTATTTTCTCTGACCTTTCTCTGATCAACTTGTCTTTTAATTCCAGTTGTGTTGACAGCAGATTCAGTACTCAAGGTACATGATGACTGTCTGTTCGTACATAAAGATTCAGGCTGTCTCTATTTTATTAGTTAAACATGAAAAATCAACCCTTATTGCAAAATCTGCTGATTAATTGGATTCTCCATATCCTCAGATCTGTGACTTCGGGGCTTCTAAGTTTCATTCTCACACCACCCACATGTCTCTGGTGGGCACGTTTCCCTGGATGGCCCCTGAAGTCATCCAGAGCCTTCCAGTGTCTGAGACCTGTGACACATACTCGTATGGAGTGGTGAGTGCGTGAATATCAACGACAATGCTTCTGGCTATTTGCACTGAAAAAAGTTAAACGACTGTCATTTATTGATTTAAGTCAAAACTCAGTCAAAACTTTTTTAAATAGTAGTAAATAGTTTAAATAGTATTTTCACTTGACACCAGACTGTTGATGTGCAGAACACATACTACATACAGTGCCCTCCATAAGTATTGGAACAGTAAAGACAAAATTGCTCTGTTGGCTGTGGAGTCAAGACATTTGCAAATATGATTAAAAGATGAATATGAGACAAAACTACAGAATGTCACATTTTATTATTAGTCGTTTCAACACATAGATGTTTTACCAGCTAAGAAGTTCAGCACTTTTAGAGTTTCATCCCTCAATCTGATGTGAGCATAAGTATTGGAACAGTTGCCTCACAGGTCTTTCTAAGTAATCAGCTGTGTCCTGTTGCATTAATTCTTCAGATATTAAAAGCAGAGAATGTGTCATATCAGTTATATCCATTACTTCTGCATTCTGAATCTTGCATTCGATGATGGCACACACAAACCAGGATGAAGACGAGGGAGCTGACTGTGTGAAAAAAGCAAGCAATTTGGATGCTAAAAGAAAAGAGGAAGTTAATTAGAGCTCTAGCAAGAACAAAGGGCATGGAGAAATCAAGAGTTTGGATACCATCAGCGACACCAGCAACCAACAACGACCTGATCGGCTGAGAAAACGACAGTAGTTGATGACAGACAAATCATAAAAGCTGTGAAAATGAATCCTAAAAGACATGTCTGTAAAATCACCAACAACTTCTAGAAAGCTGTGGTGATGCTCTGACAATATACTGTCCTCAGTACTGACAGTAGCAGAATTAATTTGGAAGGGTACAAAACCATCTTGCCTACCAATATTCAAGAAAATGCCACCAGGTTCATTGGGAAGTGCTTCATATTGCATCAGGACAATGACCCAAAACACCCTGCCAGTTCTGTCAAGGAATTTATTAGGGCAAAGAAATGGAAAGTCTTAGATTGCCCAAGTCAATCTCCAGATTTAAATCCGATTGAGCATGAATTTCACCAGCTGGAGAGGAGAGTAAAGGCAGAAACTCCCCAAAACAAGCAACAATTGGAATTGGCTGCATTAAAGGCTGGGAAAATTCTTTCAAAGGATGAGACCAAGAGTCTGGTGATGTCTATGGGTCACAGACTCACTGCTGTGATTGTGCGCAAGGGATCTACAACTAAATAATCTTTTAATCTTTTATATCTGCCTTCTGTTCAACTGTCCCAATACTTATGCTCACATCAATGAGTGGGATGCACTCTAAAAGTACTGTTCTTTTTATTTGGTAAAACATATGTGTGTTGAAACGGCTAATAATAAAATGTGACATTCTGTAGCCTTGTCTCATATTCATCTTTTAATCATATTTGCAAATATTTTGACTCCACAGCCAACAGAGCAATTTTGTCTTTACTGTTCCAATACTTATGGAGGGCACTGTATCTTTTTAAATTTAAATTATTATTATTATTATTATTATTATTATTATTTTGATAGTCCATGACATAAAATGTGATGCATATAAAAAAAGACATCTCAAACATTAAGGACATTATATTGTCTTTACTTAGTAATTGATCTAAATTAAACATTAATTAACATGTTTTTAGTTTGGCATATTATATCTAATTTAGCCTTTGTTTTGGTTGTAAAAGTTGTAAAATTCTAAAAATATTATATTGACCCATATTTTAGCTTATGGCTGTAGAAAATGCAGTATATTGATTAAGGATGTGTAAAGGGTAATATGTAATTTAAAGCAAACAGTTTAATTTAGCTCAAAGGGAATCATTTATGATTTTATAGGTAAATTGAACAGACTCACTGTTTTACGGCTGATCACTGAGGCGGCAGCGATTGACTGAAAGAGCCGTATAACAGCAACTCTGCACTGGATATTACAATCCAAAATATAGTGAAAACACTATCAAACAGCATAGTAACAAAGATCGGCATTTTAGGACATTAACTTGTAAGCATAAAACACAAGATACTTCTCTTTTCTATAAAAATAAGACATGTAAACTAATCTAACACATGAGCACAAGCATTCACACATTCAAACGGTGCAGAAAGAGAGAAAGTGGGGAAAGGATGAGTTTAATAGAATGAAAATGTGATATCCCAAGTTTACAGCAATATGTGCAATTGCATAAACCTGAACAACCATCAATCACTTAATTAACCCTCGCACTGAGTTTCTCAATGAGGCTAAAATTTATTTTAAATGCACCAGCTCAGCAAAAAATCTGGAAGTTACTTGCTTGCGTTGCCCTTTTGTCGTCGTCTTTGCAGGAAAGGGGGTTTCCCGAGGTTACTGATTGGCTGACAGTTCAGTGGCCGTTTGTAGTGAAGTCTTGGGAAGCCAATCGTTGGGCGTTGGCTGGAGATGGTTTCAATTGCTAGTTGAAGTTTGAAGCGGGTGCAGTCGAACTGGACTTTGCGGCAAACTTAACTTTTGAACACTAAACTCAACGGAAAGAAAATAAATTAAAATAAAAGGATAAAAGGATGTAACGAGACTAGGTGGTTTTCTCCTCATCGTGGTAGCAGCTGGCATGTAGGCCAGAGCATGCTCAGAGAGCGCTAAAAAGCCAAAACGCGGTAGCAAAAGTTTAAGCAAAAAAAAGGAGAGAGAGGGAAGAAGGTGTCCTGAGTTTTTAAACTCTGCTTTTTGACACCTCCCAATGGTTGTCTTGACCAATTAGAAATGATCTTAGCTAGGGGTGTTGCTCTGTTTCTTCCCCATCATAAATCCTGTATCAGTCACATGGTCCGAATTTACCCTCTCTTGTAAAGTATTATTTTGTACATGATTTCTATAATGAGACTATGATACATTTGACAAAGAATTGATTGGAAGAAACATTTAAAGTATGAATTTCCAAACTCATACATACCAAACGCAAATATAAATCCTTAAAGTCGTTCAATAGTTATTAAAAGACATACATAATATGTGATTAAAACATGATAGTTAATTGTGTGGGTTACATACATGATATGGAGTTATGCATAAAAATTATTAGTTGCTCATAAGTCCTTTTAAGATGATTTTTGTAGCATATGGAAAAGACAGTCTCTTTGAAGTTCTGTGTTGGACCTAAAGGACATGTTCTGTGGGCAAAGGAATTTCAGTCTGGTTCTTTGTCTTCTAGGTGTGGGGGAAAAGTCAATATAAAGAAGCTCGTGATTTCTATCGTGGAAGACATGTGACGGGCATCTCTTTGACCATCAGTCTTGGTTACTTGGCCCAAATTTGACAGACTCCTTCCTGAATTGGAATTATCAATAAATGTTCTTTTGTCAGCTCATTTCTGCCTTATCAGGAAAATCTGCCCCAAAATGCGTATTCGCGTTTGTCGGGCTCAGAGGGTTAATGTTGCAAGCTGTTTTGTGAAAGAGGCTTGGTTAGGCTTTCTTCAGACAGGTTGAAGCTAGCTAGGGATCCAATTTATGACTTCCTGTTGGGCCTTGGGGCGTCTCTGGAATTTCGGCTCCTCATGTTTCGATGTTCTGATCGAATCGTAATTGTGTCTGATTCAGTCTCTGATATCCTACAGATGATATATGGTCATTTCTATAAATTGTCTTCTTTGGGGCGTCTCTGGAATTTCGGCTCCTCATGTTTCGATGTTCTAATCGAATCGTAATTGTGTCTGATTCAGTCTCTGATATCCTACAGATGATATATTGTCATTTCTATAAATTGTCATTTCTATCACTGAGCGTGAAAAAGCAAAATGAATATTGGACGCGATGACGCGCTGGAAAAAAACAACAGATTCCTATGGATGCTTCCACATAGACCCCGAACATTCGCACACCGAAAATGTGAATGTTTTTTTTTTTTACTTTTCAGTTTCGCAAAGTGAAAACACGGGCCATCCAATAAGATTTGAGAATTACATCACGTGGCCAGAGCAACTGCTGTTACCCAAAAGGTCGACGCGATGACGCTAAAAGCTCAGAAGACTGTTTAGGGGGTGTGCCTGAAGCGTGAATCCGTATTCAGAAAGGCACAGAAAACAAATAGCAATTGCTAACGGTTGCCTGTTACATACATAAAATTTCACTTACCACATAGAGAGTAACAGAGTAATGAGAGATGACTGGCAAAGATGGCAAATGATTTACAGATCCTGAGCTCCACTGACAATCTAATCTTGTAAAATGTGTGGTAAGTACTGCCGCTCCATAGCATAAACAGAGTACGTGCGATCGTGAATCTCGAAAGTGAAAGTGAAACAAAAAAGCGATCGTGCATTCAAAAGCAGTTCAATGCCAGGCATAATAGCAGCTCCTTCATGCCTGCAATTTAATTACCCAGTATAAATACAGTATAATTACCCAATGATATAACTGCGAGAGAAAGTATTGAAATATGTACAGTATTTTCCTCCCTCCCATCATTGTCTTTCTGAACACGGTATTGGGATGCGGCCAGATATGGCGGATTGCGGGGGGTATGTGGCGGCGGGATCACGATGCCGGCTCAACATCGTGATGTCTATCAGCCATCAAGCACTCGAAGATGGTTCAAAGTGACGCTAATTATACATGTAATTACTTGATGCTAATTGTACATCTATTTATATTATAGGATATTCTTGTCAGCATTTAAGATATTTGTGTTTCTGGTGTAGAACCAAACTTTATTTATCTTAATTTCATGCTGTATATTGAGCAGCGGACGGTGTTAAATCCATATACAAGATATATATCTGTGGAAAAATACATTGTTGTTCGGTGCCATCTAGCGTGCAAGCGTGAAAGGCGAACAATCGTTTTGCGTCCGGTGTGAAAGCACTGTTCATCAGCGATTCGCCTCGCTTTTCGCATCGTGCTCAGTGTGGAAAGGCCTTTACTTTGCATAAATGTTTTTTGCTTTTAGGGAAATAAATATTTTTATTAGTGCTGTCAATCGATTAAAAAAATTTAATAATTAATCGCATGTTTTTTCTGAAATTAATCGCGATTAATCCCATAATTAAACTTTTTAAATATACTTTTATGTTGCAATAATTTCAAATTTAATCTTCAAAGTAATGTAGAAACAACATAAACACAGTATATTTTTTATATTTCTTTAATGGCATCTTTTTATGACCCAAAGGCCAGTATCACTGATACCAATACTACTTATGCCTCTATAAAATTGTTCTTTTTTTCCCTAATATTTAACCATTGACTATAGTCATTCAACATTACAGTATAATTGAGAGCTATCGATTTTAATATTTATTAGACATTAATAAAATAACTTCTAATTTAAGTGAACTTTAAACAATCTTCACATAAACATATTATAACAAATATCATATTTAGCTACCTGTGCCCTTCAGCAAGTAGGAAATATACAGAAATTGAATAAAGTTATCAAACTCTTAAAGTCTCTATTAATGAGCTGACGAGTTGAATCAAGTGTGCTAGATGAGGGAGACAGTGCTTGGATGCTCTAGGACAGTTTTGAAACTGTCCATTTCAGAGACATGTTCTTGAATATCACTTATATATAACATATAATACATGCATGCATATTTTAAGGCAGCTTTAATCGCCTTCATGACTTAACTGACCACATCATTGCATGCACGTCGTTTCTTTCGCGCTTTGATATGAAATGGTAAAGGCTACAGCGCGCGCCGGAAGACTGACGGCTGAAGGTCTGGAATAGATGACAGACATGTCAAACAACCAATCACAGTTCGTTTCGTTCAGCGTCACGTTTTGGGGCGTGGAAATGTCGCCACAATAACAGAAACTCTCTGACGTATTTTAAAGATATGCCGCAAACTTTAAATATTTCACACACTTTTGAAAATCCAGCGTTTAGTTGACCCTGATAAGCGCTCGTCGTCAGTTGTAAACACGACAGCTTTCTTTTTCGTGAGGGGGTTTGGCATCGCGGCATCTTTGTTTCCAGGTGGAACGTTAAAGAACGCGACACACATGTCTCCCGGAAATCCTGTATAATCTTACCAATCCGACGACAACTTCGAAACTCCTGAAGTGTTTCCAGATAAGTGTGCCATATGCATCAGACCTTTAGCCAACAGTCCGTGGGCGTGACGTCTGAGGCTGAGACTAGCCCCGCCCCTGCGTTAACGCCATTAAATATTTTTAACGCGTTAAACTGAAAAAATTAATTGCCTGCGTTATTAATTTTGACAGCACAAATTTTTATTAATATATTAACAAAATGTAAGGTTTGAACCAAACCATCAATATAGTTTGAGAAAACCTAATAAATTTGGCTGTAAAAATTTATAGTATTTTTTTTTTAGGTCCAAAGTATAATCTTTTGATTGTGTGGATGCACTGTGTAGTCAGTTGGTTGATGCATTGGGTCTGGCATGCTTTGGCACAGATAGCTCTCTTTATCATATAGCTGTGAATAATACGTGGGTTTCTTTCAGGTCCTGTGGGAGATGTTGACTCGTGAAATTCCCTTCAAAGGTCAGGAGGGGCTGCAAGTGGCCTGGTTGGTGGTGGAGAAGAACGAGGTAAAGGGAGTTTCTATCGGCTGTGTGACTGATTTAGTGTCTGCAGCAGTTTTGACTGTGGTTTATGACATGTTTCATGGGTTTTGCAGAGGCTGACGATTCCCAGTAGCTGCCCGGCCAGTTTCGCCTGTCTGATGAGAAGCTGCTGGGTGACAGAACCGAAAGTAAGACAACAAATACACGTTTACCTTGATGTGTAATTTAGGCCATGGCATAGATGACCACAGAAGCAGCTAAAGTCTTCTCTAAAAGTTGCTAAATGTCACTACGATGATTTCATTGGCTAATTATATACTGTCTGCCTAGTGTCAGTATTTTTCATTTGTTTGCTTCTCTCCTCCTATATGTGCTGATGTACTGTAATTTAATACAGCTAAATTCCCAATAAAACTGTTTTCATTTACTGGGGAGCACATAAACAGTGCATAGGTGCACATGCATGACCAAAATAAAAAATGTGCTGTGTAAATAAGTAATATATAATAATAAGTCAATAAATAATGCACAATCACACTGTTTTAAGGGAAGTCGTGGCCTAATGGTTAGAGAGTCGGACTCGTAATCCAAAGGTTGCGGGTTCGAGTCTCGGGCCGGCAGGGATTGTAGGTGGGGGGAGTGAATGTACAGCGCTCTCTCCACCCTCAATACCACGACTGAGGTGCCCTTGAGCAAGGCACCGAACCCCCAACTGCTCCCCAGGCGCCGCAGCATAAATGGCTTCCCACTGCTCCGGGTGTGTGTTCACGGTGTGTGTGTGTGTTCACTGCTGTGTGTGTGCACGTTGGATGGGTTAAATGCAGAGCACGAATTCCGAGCATGGGTCACCATACTTGGCCGTATGTCATTTTCACTTTCACTTCACTTTTAGATTTGCTAACTGTAATACTGTAAAACTTATATTCAAACTGAAAGCATAAATCTAGGCTATATGCTGCCATTTCAAACGCAAAACTGTTACATTTCATTCATTCACTGACTCTTGGCTGCGCTAAAACCGATAAAACATGCTTACTTGCCGGCAACCTGCCAAAATAAAAACTTGCTGATGTAAGTATTAGCATTGTATTTTTTTAAGTGTATTATAAAATAATTGTAATTTAATTTAAAGGGGTCATATGATGCTTTTTTAAAGATCATTATTTTGTGTATTTGGTGTAACAGAATACATATGTTGACATGTTTTAATGTTCTAAAAACATATTATTTTTCAAAAACTGTACATTATTGTAGGTCCTCTATGCCCCGCCTCTCTCAAACGCTTCGTTTTTTTACAAAGTCCCTCCTTCCGACAAGTGAAGTCTGCTCTTATTGGCCAGCTGGCACAGTGCAGTGTGATTGGCTGAACACCACAAGCCGCATTAGAAATGTAACGCCCCTTTCCATAATCGCGAGCTTCAGCTTTCGCAATTATAGTAAAGGAAGACAGTAAATAATGTCCTTACTTTCACCATCAGTTCAAGCCCGAAAGTGGAACAGAGTCGCGTGACAGACACAGTGATGATGCTCGTATGTGTTTGCACAAAAGCCACGATTGTGTGACCGTTTCTCCCTCTCTCACACACGCGAGCACACACACACACACACAAATAACGCTGCGCTGTGACTCTCTCTCTCTCTCTCTCTCTCTCTCTCTCTCACACACACTAGAGCCCTGCATTTCGGCCCGGGCCCGACGGGCCCTGACTTTTTTACGCCTCTAGGGCCGGGCTTCGGGCCAATTTCCACATCATAGTTCAGAGGCGGGCCGGGCATCGGGCCTGTTTTGGGTTTCCAGACCTTCCTTTAGAGAGAAATGCATCTTTATTGATTATGATTAAGATTATAATAATTTTCGATTTTTTTATTTCGTTAAGTAATAATTTAAATATTTCTGTAGATATATTTATCATGTCTGTGAGGCATGTATTCGCTCAGCTTCGGTTAATTTTTGTGAAGCGCTCCTGTTCAAGACGGCAGAAAGCACATCTTGTTTGTTTTCTTTGTTTTATAAAAGAACTACCTTTTGTTGGTATTGCAAGTGCACACAAATACAAGTAGACCCTTTACAGGTCCAAATGATGTATTACTCTTACCTTTATCAAAAAAATAAATGACGGCGTAGGCTATTTTAATTTGTTCCCACTGAAAAAAATGCAAAGCTGGTGCCTCCATGTCCTGCAGAGCGCGCTTTAGCTTCCACTCTCCACACAAACTGAGATATATATAGGCTAGCGCACATTATTATTATAGCGCAGGTTTAACGTTTAAACATTGTTATATACTTGAACTGTTTTAGTATAGCTACAGATTTTATTTTAGGCAAGTCGTGATGATATGAGAAGGCTAAATTTATCAAACATAGGCTATGATCAGCTCATGCAGCTGACCGCTTGGTCGTTACTTAAAAAAAAAAAAAAAACCTTATAGGCTATTTAACGAACAAAAATGCTCCAAACGTTTTTCTAAATTAACTTAATAAAAAAACAAAACGGAATATAATAATTTTGCCATTACACACAAAACTGAACTATTTTAATAGCCGAAACAGTATAAACTCTTTTAGGAGAAGTGGGGAAAAAAAAGTCGGAACGAGACGTTTTAGGGGGGCGTGACAGAGTCTTAACTTTGACAAAGAATATCTCTTTGGTTTTGAGACTTTAGTCTTTGCAACTTCAGGAATCGTATCTATGCACAATCAGCTTGTAACACTCCAAAGAGAAAGGAAAACTTTAAATCGGATCATATGACCCCTTTAATACACACTTTATGTTTTAATATATAATAGTATTATTTATATATACACTTTATGTATTATTTTTTAAATTATTATATAAAAAAATAAATAAAAGTGCAATAATACTATTATTACTATTATTAATTACTTTATGTTTTATAGGTATATTTAACCCTTTGGCACGTACGATCACACCGGTGTGATTAGAACATTCATGCGTCACTTGTTATATTATCAGAAATATTCAGTGTTTTCAACCATATAATGCTTATTTTAGGTTTCAGACATTTAAATACACTTAAGTACTAGCAAAACCATACATTTAAAGCACTGATGTCTATCATCAAGCAACAATAATGATCCTTACAAATATAATCTGACGACAAGTTTTATTGATATCATATACAGATTGTGTAGATAACTTTAAAGTTTACTCTTTCTTCAGAGGTGGAAAGTAACGAATTACATTTACTCGCGTTACTGTAATTGAGTAGCTTTTTTTTGTGTACTTCTACTTTTTAAAGTAATTTTTAAAATCTGTAATTTTACTTTTACTTAAGTATATTTTGAAGTATTGTACTTCGCTACATTTTAAAACACATTAAATACAGAGTAAAAAAAAAAAAAAAATCACTCCCTGGAAACTACTGCAGTATATACAGGTACATCTAAAAAAAATTGAATATCGTGAAAAAGGTCAATATTTTTTGTCACTCATTTCAGAAAGTGAAACCCATATATTATATAGATTCCTTACACATAGAGTGAAATATTTTAAGCCTTTATTTCTTGAAATTTGGATGATTGTGGCTTACAGATAATGAAAACCCAAAATTCAGTGTCTCAGAAAATTAGGATATTACATAAGATCAATAAAAAAAAAAGGATATTTTAAACAGAAATGTCAGGCTTCTGAAAAGTATGTTCATTTCTATGCACTCAATACTTGGTTGGGCCTCCTTTTACATGAATTACTGCATCAGAGCGGCATGGCATGGAGACAATCAGCCTGTGGCACTGCTCAGGTGTAATGGAAGCCCAGGTTTCTTTGATAGCGGCCTTCAGGTCATCTGCAATGTTGGGTCTGGTGTCTCTCATCTTTCTCTTGACAATACCCCATAGATTCTCTATGGGGTTCAGGTCAGGCGAGTTTGCTGGCCAATCAAGCACAGTAACACCATGGTCACTGAACCAGCTTTTGGTACCTTTGGCAGTGTGGGCAGGTGCCAAGTCCTGCTGGAAAATGAAATCAGCATCTCCATAAAGCTTGTCAGCAGAAGGAATCATGAAGTGCTCTAAAATTTCCTGGTAGATGGCTGCGTTGACTGTGGACTTCAGAAAACACAGTGGACCAACACCAGCAGATGACATGGCAGCCCAAATCATCATTGACTGTGGAAACTTCACACTGGACTTCAAGCAACATGGATTCTGTGCCTCTCCACTCTTCCTCCAGACTCTGGGACCTTGATTTCCAAATGAAATGCAAAATTGACTTTCATCTGATAAGAGGAATTTGGACCACTGAACAACAGTCCAGTTATTTTTCTCCACAGCCCAGGTAAGACGCTTCTGACGTTGTCTCTGGTTCAGAAGTGGCTTGGTAGCTCTTTTCCTGAAGACGTCTGAACTTGGTGACTCTTGATGCACCGACTCCAGCTTCAGTCCACTCCTTTTGAAGCTCTCCCAAGTGTTTGAATCAGCTTTGCTCGACAGTATTCTCAAGCTTGCGGCCATCCCTGTTGCTTGTGCACCTTTTCCTACCCAAATTCTTCCTTCCTGTCAACTTTGCATTTAATATGCTTTGATACAGCACTCTGTAAACAGCCACACCTTTCAGTAATGACCCTCTGTGACTTTCTGTCACGGTTCACTAATTAATTTGCTTCCTTCTCGTCCCGTGTCATTGTTGTGACGTGTGTGTGCGTGTGGGCGTGACCGAGTTATCATCGCTGATCAGCGCCTCAGCTGAGGCTCATTAGCAGTGCCAGCTGCAGCTCATTCAAGCACCTTTAAATACTCACCAGTTCTCCTCGCCTTTGTCAGATCGTTTGTTGATGTCTTCACAGATTCGCCTGTTCCTGTCGTCAGTTTTGATCTGTGCTGCTGTCTGGTGTCATTGTCGGAGTTCGTATAGTTTTGCTGTGTTTCTCGTTCCTCGTCTGGATACTTCACTCTTCACCTGTGGATCCGTCTCATCACCACCATTCATTCTGTTTTGTCCATCGAGGTCCCTGCACCGCTGATCTTCACTGTGCACTGTCTTTCATCGAACTTTATTTTACTAATAAAGTTCTTATTCACTCGCCAACTTGCTTCCTCCCACTTTGTCATGACACTTTCCCTCTTTGTGGAGGCTGTCAATGTTCGTCTTCTGGATCATTGCCAAGTCAGCAGTGTTCCCCATTATTGTGGTTTCAAAGAACAAGAGATACCCAGAATTTATACTGTAGGGATGGTCATTAATTGAAACTCAAATGTAAATGTTCTAATATTTTGAGATACTGATTTTTGATTTTCATGAGCTGTAAGCTCTAATCATCAAAATTAAAACAAAAAAACCTTTGAAATGTTTTACTTTACATGTAATGAATCTAAAATATATGAAAGTTTCACTTTTTGAAATAAATTATAAAATAAAAAATGAATATGATAATGAAAATTATATTCTAATTTTTTGAGATGCACCTGTAATGGGCAGGAGAACAAACTGGCACTAAAATCACAAGAAAGAGGCTGACGAACAAGACAGGTGTTAGCGGTGCAGACCCAGCTGAAAACCAAACCCCGTCGTATTCTGCTGAAGTTGAACTCAAAGGAAATGAAGTCAACCCCTGGCCATGTTTATGCACTATGATGCAATGTAAGCTGTGTTTGCCTAGGGAGATCAAACTAGCAGCTTATAAAATCTCAACATCACCCCTTTGCAAGCATGTAGAGGTAAGGTAAATACTTGCATCATTGCATTGGTGGTTAAAATGAAGCTTTGGCAGTTTAGCAAAAGTTTTTTGCACAAATTAGCCAAAAAGACAGTGGTGCAGGGTGTGCGATATCGTCTGCGATAATATCGTAATTGTTCTATATCACAAAATTGATATTGTTCAATATCACAAAATTGAAGATATAGGTGCAGAAAATGTATATTTATATAATTTCATTCAGTAAATCAATATCACACGAAGAGTGCCGTTTTTCTCCAAAAATCAGCATGATTGCATATAGTTTTTTTTTTACAACAGTTCAATAATCAAGAAATTAATTAAGAGACGCGTTTTAGACACCTTATTGCCTGTTTTTGCTCTATTTCGACAACAAAAATAATTCCAAACACAGCCACAGCACTGTTTTGCATCTCTGAGCAACATGACAGTGTTTCGTTCCTGAATGAATCAACTGTTTAAATGATTCGGTTCAGTCGCAATGACTCACTTATTAACAGTGACTTGGTGACACCTACTGGCGGTTTTAATTTCGTATTTAAAGTGTCTTTTGATGTTTTTTATATATAATTTCAAATTAGAAGTAAACATTTTATGTCTTATATATCAAAACATTATTTCTGTGTTTGTAACTGCAGGTTAAATGCATTCATGCCCTGCATTAAACAGTGTGTAAATACATCTAAATGCCACTTCAGATGAAGCTTCTGTGTTTCCTCTGCACTGCAAAGATGAATTTTGTTTATACTGATTTAATTTGTCTGGTAACAGCCCAAATGTCTTATTATTCTAAATAACTGATTCCTTTAATTAAAAACAACTAATTTGAGATTTATAGGCCTATGCCAGGGGTGTCAAACTCAGTTTCTGGAGAGCTGCAGCCCTGCAGAGTGGTTGAGTCATCCCACTCCAACTTTGACGTGAGTAAGCACATTGCTCTTGTTCCACAATTCAGAGAATCAGAAGTAGATTCATATTTTAATGCTTTTGAACGGATTGCTGCATCACTTCGTTGGCCTAGTGAAGTTTGGTCATTGTTACTTCAAAGTAAATTGGTAGGCAAGGCTTTGGATGTTAATTCTACATTGTCTGTTGAGGAGAGTCTGAAGTATGATTCTGTAAAGTCTGCCATATTTCGTGCATATGAGTTGGTCCCTGAAGCATATAGGCAGAAGTTCAGAGCTTATAAGAAAACTTCTAGCCAGACGTTTGTGGAATTTGCTCGAGATAAAAGTACCCTCTTTGATAAGTGGTGTGCAGCAAACAAAGCGACTGATTTTAATTCATTGCGTGAGCTAATTTTACTTGAAGAATTTAAAAATTGTTTGCCTGAGAAAGTGGTAGTCTATCTGAATGAACAAAAGGTAACTTCGATGTCATATGCAGCTGTGCTAGCTGATGAATTCATTTTAACTCATAAAAATGTTTTCTTATCCACGCGTTCGGAAAATTCGCCACCAATTGCTGATGTCCCTGGAGTGCATTTTGTGCGCTCAAAAGTTAATCCACCGCGAGTTAAAGAGGATTGCGAGTGTTTTTATTGTCACAAAAGAGGACACATTGTTGTGGATTGTTCATTGTTGAAACGAAAACAACAATTACCATCGAAGTCAGTAGGTTTAGGACAAACTTTTAAAACTTCTGCTGTTTATTCTGGTGATGAAGAGACGTATCGAGTGTTTATTCTTAAAGGTCTAATTTCTTTTTCTGGAGATGCTAATGAGCAAAAAGAAATTACGGTTCTTCGGGATACTGGTTCGATGCAATCTTTTGTGGTGGAGAATAAGTTGCAGTTTTCTGATGAAACCTCATGTAGTTCCAGTGTAATTGTACAAGGTATTGAGATGGGATGTGTAAAAGTGCCTTTGCATAATGTGCATTTGCAAAGTGACTTGTGTACTGGGTTTGTTCGAGTTGCTGTTTTTACTTCGTTGCCTGTGAAAGGGGTTGATTTCATATTGGGAAATGATTTGGCTGGAGGGAAAGTTATGCCCTTGTTGGAGGTCTTGGACAAACCAGAAGTTTGTGTGAAAAATGAGGTTGGTGAAATTTATCCTCATGTCTTTACCCGTGCGCAATTGCGGAACTCGAAAGAGGTAGAGTTGAGTGACTCATTCTTTCCTGCTGTAGTTAGTGGAGAGAAATAACTTGATTTTGAAGTGCTTAAACCAAAGAAAATGGATCAATCTCAAGAAATGTTGACTGATTCAGATTCACTGATTTTAAAAGTGTCACGAGAGAAACTCATTTCTGCACAAAAAGAGGATGAAACTCTCATCACCGCTTTTAACTCCGTTGTGTCTTCTGATCTGGCTAAGACTAAGCAGAATGCTTATTTTATTGACAAGGGCTTGTTGCTTCGAAAGTGGTGTGTATCACCAAAGCAGGGTTCTGATTGGGATGTTTCTTATCAGATTGTGGTTCCTGTTTTATAGAAAGACAAAATTTTAGGAAATGATGTCGGTGCAGAAACAAATGTACTAGACTACGTGACAAAATTCTGAGACCGATTGAATAAAGCTTGTTCGTTAGCTAAAGAATCTCTGGTTAATGCACAACAAGGAATGAAACGTAACTTTGACCGAAAGGCTGTTACACGTTCTTTAATGCCTGGAGACTCTGTTCTCGTATTTTTTACCAGTTCCAGGATCTTCACTTTCTGTTCGTTTCTTTGGTCCTTATGAGGTGAAAGAGAAAATTAACGAAACAAATTATGTGATCGGTACTCCTGACAGAAAACGTAAGACGCGTATCTGTCATGTGAACATGTTGAAACTTTATCATGCTAGAGTATCATCTGAGACAAACGCTGTTAAGGTTGTTGAATCTCCTGTTATTTAAGTGGCAGCAGTAACTGAGATGACACCTGTAACTGATTCAAATTCTGAAGATGATAGAATAATTTTTCGGAATGTTTCTCCAGCTACTGTGAGATTAATGAATTCTGAAATATTAAAAGATCTTTCCTCGTATTTTTTGAATTTGAAGGAATATCAAAAAAATTATCTTATTCAGCTTATTTCAGATTTGAATGCTTGTTTAAGGGTGTGCCAACATTGACAAATGTTCTGCACCATGACATTGATGTTAAAGAGGCTCGACCAATTAAACAACATGCGTACAGGGTTAATCATGTGAAGCGTTCAGTAATGCGTCAGGAGGTTGACTATTTGTTGGAAAATGGTCTCGCAAAATCAAGTTGTAGTCCTTGGAGCTCACCATGTATTTTAGTGCCAAAACCGGATGGGTCTTTTAGATTTTGCACGGATTTTAGGAAAGTGAATGCAGTTACTGTGCCTGACAGCTATCCACTTCCTTGAATGGAGGATGGTGTTGACAATGTTGTTCTTGCACAGTTTGTAAGCAAGTTAGACATGCTAAAAGGCTATTGGCAGGTCCCGCTTACTTCTAAAGCTTCTGAATATCGCAGCTTTCGTTACTCCTGACTCATTTCTGCAGTATACTGCGATGGCTTTCGGACTCCGAAACGCACCAGCCACGTTACAGAGGCTTGTTAATATGATTTTAACTGATGTGCAAATTGTAGTGCCTATTTGGATGATTTGGTGGTTTATTCCAAAGATTGGAGGGAACATATTAAGTCACTTCGTATGGTATTTGAGCGCTTGGCATAAGCTTTATTAACACTTAATTTAGCCAAGTGTGAATTTGGTCAAGCGACAGTAACTTATCTTGGCAAAGAGGTGGGGCACGGTCAAGTTCGTCCAGTTGAAGCTAAGGTGATGGCTATTTTAGATTTTCCTGTTCCTAATACTCAACGAGAACTTCGAAGATTTTTGGGAATGGTTGGGTATTATCAAGGTTTTTGTAGAAGTTTTTCATCTGTGGTCAGTCCTCGCACTTCTTTGTTAAGCCCTTCGAAATCTTTTGTGTGGAATGCTGAGTGTCAGTTTGCGTTCGAAAGTGTGAAAGCGCTTTTGTGCAATTCACCCGTTCTACAAGCTCCTAACTATGAACGTTCTTTTCAGCTTGAAGTGGATGCAAGTAATGTTGGAGCTGGAGCTGTCCTTTTGCAGGAAGACGAACAAGGAATAGCTCATCCAGTGAGTTATTTTTCGCGAAAGTTTAACAAAAATCAGTTAAACTATTCTACAATCGAGAAAGAAACTCTAGCTTTAATACTCTACAACATTTTGAAGTGTATGTCGGTTCTAGCATACTTCCAGTTGTTGTGTACTTGGATCACAGTCCGTTAGTGTTTCTGTCTAAAATGTACAATCAAAATCAAAGATTGACTCGGTGGTCTTTATTGCTCCAGAGTTATAATATTGAGGTTAGACATAAAAAGGGGGTTGATAATGTGTTCGCGGACGCGTTGTCTAGAGTATAAACTTTTTTTAATAAAGTTTAACTTAAGAGGGGGAGTGTTACGGTCTGCGACCTGTTGTGCTGTTATTTCCTTTTTGTCTTTTTGCTGTTCTTACACTCATGCTCTTAGGTACCGCCTTGCTTGGATTCTACTGGCCATCTTTGCTGTCATTCATCATTAATCAACTATGACGACATGTTTCTCTTGCCAATCACGTTCTTGTCCGAGAGGTTTAAAAGGAGAACGTCAGCGAGAAGAGCGGAAGTGGGTGACGCTTTGGGATTGTGATTGTTGCGCGCATCCGCAGAATGTGTGTTGCGCGCTTTGTTTGGCTCACTTTAGTTGGTATAGTTTCAGAGCTTTAATGGTTTTGGTAATGTCTTGTTAATGTCTTAGTCATAACCTCCGTTGTTAATGGCTAGTTTTGTCAGCTTGTCGCTGGTTTGGAAGACAAGGAAGGAGTGGAAGAGTTTAGTAAGTCACGTGATCTACATACCCGCACGTAGAGATCTTTGATGTATTAGACCCATTAGTTTATTAGTGTGCGCTTTTCCTGTATGTTTTGCTTTGTATATTTAGTGTAGTTTATAACGCTTTTGGCGTTGAAGACTTTTTCTTTTATATCTTTACTTTAATAGTTTATGGGGATTTGGGAATTAGTTAGTATGTGGGATTCTTTTGTTATTTTTATTTTATTATTTAAGCGCCACTTTAACTTCCCTTCTTGTTTGATTAACTACTGATTTCTTGGGAACAATAAAAATTTCTTGAGGTGTAATTTGTGTCACGTGTTCCATTGCCATCCATTTCCCTGGCTTATTTCTTTAATATGTCATCTTAATGTTACCTCTTTCAAATCCTAGACTAAATTTACATCAGAGACGTAACACTATACTGTTGTAGGGCTGTGGCCTGCAGGAACTGAGTTTGACACCCTTGGCCTATCCCATTGTTGCCTCCCTCCCACTGTTAAAATGTAACTAAGTCATTTTTACTCTGAGTAAATTTTAAATGAGCTACTTTTTACTTTTACTTGAGTAGAGTTTTTAGACTGGTACTTTTACTTGTACTTAAGTAAAATTTCATTTAGGTAAAATATTTTCGTACTCTTTCCACCTCTGCTCTTCTCCCAGTTTACCGGAGACTTACTTTAATGTGTTTCGGGAGGAGAGGATGAATTTACATGGTGTTAATCCCACAGCTCGGATTCAGCGTGAACTAATATGGCGGCACCCATCACCCGGTACAGATCAACTAACACGGTCATTATAAAAGTGTTTAAACTACCAAATACATTTACTTGCATATATTTCAGAATTGGAATATCAGATATTTCATAATATAGTGAGCATGTATGTGAATATTTTGAATAAAAAAGGAAAAACTAAATAAAAGCAATCCATGTATCATACAGGTTATTGTGACTGCAGTGTGTCACATGACGAGCATGACGCGTCGCCATGGAAACAATAAGGCTAAACATTGTAAAATAACGATTTTTAAACTCACGTGCGAAAGGGTTAATAGATCACACTATGTGCAGTGGGAGCATCAAACCAAATCTCCTGGAGCTCTCATGAGAACCAGACTGAAAAAAAATAGCAAAAGTCATCTGAAAAGTCATTTAATAAAAGTTGGCAACACTGGACTAAATAAAACCCAAACACTTCCCTTGAATTTTTATTAATTAATTAATTTTTTTAACATAATTTTTAATTTGATGCACCCTTTTGGTGTTCCAAACATGTATGAATTAATTTCTTCTGTGTAACATTAAGATTTTTTTAAAACATATTTTGTTCATGCAGTAGAAGTCGGTGTTTACCAAAACTGATTGGTTACCAACAAAATATTGATTCAAAATATTTTGAATGTTCAACAGAAGAAAAAAAGTCATTCAGGATTTGAACGACACCTGAAGAAATAAGTGAACCAACTCTTTTTATAGTCTGTTTACACTATGAGATCATATTTAGCAAATACAGTATAAATTTTATACAAACATACAATAAACCTACGATAATTACATACATCACAAAGCATTAGCAATATGTTGTAGTATTCTAATTCAGTAATTATGCAGTGCTTAAGTAGACTGGTATTTACTCCGCGTTAAAGTGAAATGCATTAATGCATGAATAATAAATAAGACATGCTGTTTGGTCAGGACATTAATAACCGCTGTCTTTATTAATATATGACTGTCTCTTATCTTGACATTTTTAATTCATCCAATCAAAGTTCATTCCAGGGCTTGTTTTTTCCTCTCAGTTTTAGTCTGTCAGGTCACACATCTCCTCTTAACACTCACACTCATTCTAGTGAGCTTCATAAATTCACATTTGCTGGCGCTGACGTCTGCCTGTCACTCACAGAGCGCGGCTGTGCCAGAGAACAGTATAATAACACCCAGCTACACAGTATCATATGGACGTTTCTACCATTTATTAAGTTTATGACAGCGTACGAATGCTTAATTGAAAAAGCTGTTAATGTGTCACGGCCTACTGACTGTATGAACTGCTTCAACCTTACAAGCCCTTGTGAAAAAGAATCACATTTAGTTGAACTGAAAGTGCACTTTGTAATGTACTTCGAACCTTAAAAGTATTTTTTCTTTTTTTTTCTTTCAGATATTATAATATTAATGAAAAAAGGCCACTTAAGTGTTAAAGATAGATACTTTTATGACTAACACACTTAAAGTGCACTTTTGTAAATTTTGCTAATTAACTTTGTAATAATGTCTAATTAAAAGTTTTGCTTTAAAATACATTTTAAACCATTGTTTTAATGATCTTTTGTCATGTTTTAAAGAAGTACACTTAATTTGATGTGTTGACGAACATAAAACACTTGTAAAACTGCTGAATGTAAAACTTGTCAGTACATTCAGCAGTACTTTAACCATATTTGAAAGACAATAGAAGTAATTATGAAATTACACATAAAGATGTACTTTAGTCCTACCCAGATGGGCCATTAAATCACTCTAAAGTTTAGCTAATTGAGTTTAATAGAAAATGAAATTATAATACATTTGAACTTAATTGCAATTAATATTATTTCCATAAGAAGAACTCTTTTAAAAGTATGCTAAAGTCTACTTCTTTTTCATTAGTTTTTTCACTAGGGAGTGTTTTGATGTAGTGTTGTTCATTGATCAAATTTGAGTATGGTTTTATTGACCAGGTAAGATTTCATTTTTGAGCCAGTTATCAATTTATAAATGTGTTTTTTAGAAGAGTTCAGCTTGTTAGAAATGCTCTGTTGGAAGTGCTGATGTTTTAATGAAGTTGTTGTGATTCTGTTGTAGGACAGGCCGCTATTCAAACACATCCTGGCCACGCTGGAGTCCATGTGGAACGACAGTCACTTACCTGAGGAGTGCAACACTTTCCTGCATAATAAAGCAGAGTGGAGGTACAGTAACTCACCAGTGACTACATGCTGCACAATATCAATATCATATGCCTGCCATGTTTTTTTTTTTTTGCATTACTTTGTTGCACAAAAATGCACATTTTTATTTTCAAATGAAGTTTAAATACTGAAAAGTTTAAAGAAAAAAATGTCAATAATATAATATAATATAATACTGTTCATTTCAATTTAATTTCCATTACCGTGCATGTCCCTTCACACATTTTGTGTACTGGTGATCTAGAAAGGTCTGGGTGTTTGATGCTATATTAAGACTGGACGGGGGCCCAGAATACATGAACAAGAGGTTCCTGTCCCTCCCTACAGCTAAACAGAGAAACAAACTGAGCGAAAGAAGAGGAGAGATGTGATGGGTCAAAAAGGGGAACCGAGGACATGTGAATGTGAAATTTCAACAGCATTTGTCAGAAAAGATACAGACAAGGAAATGAATCACACAGGGAAGTTTGGAGTTGGAGTGGAGCAAGCAGGGGGTGGGGCTAAATGAGAGGGGCGGTCCTAATGGGAGGGGTTTGGGGAATTGAGTTCCAGTTCCTGTCATTTTATGAATAACTGTAGTCTGGAGAGAATGTGCTGCTCCCTCTGCTGGTGAAATACAACATTACAAAAGAACAATGACTCAGGCTTGACTGTACACACCTATAATTAAAGAAATGCCGCTGGATGATTCTGCACTAAATGTTGCCAACCAGCTGAGAAAATGTCTTTCCTTTAAGAGTATTTATGCTGTCTAGAGAATAAAGTCAATATTCAGACATTATTCTTCCATAACACTTGAGAGCTTTGTAGTGAAATCAGCATACAAAAATAACAGTTTCTTCAAAACACCATATAGCCATTTGTTAGAGCACGTGGAAACATACTTTAATTAAAAATACATATTTGTGAGTAACAGTGTGTCTGAAATGGGACATTTGTATACAGGGTATGAGCATAATTAGACCCATTATTTTATGAGCATTATTTTATTTTAATTTCTTTTTGCCAGTTGTTTTACCATATACCAAAAGACCATATATCATACCTAATAGTTTTTGTCTTTGAATAAGTGTTTTTTTTTTTCTTTTTCAGTTGTTCTGGCCCAAAAGTCCAGTGAAATGTATAATTATATTGCTAAAATTCTCAGTCTAATCCAAAAGTGTGAGTGTTGTCAAAAAGCATTAAGTAATGTTAAAATGTTACAAAATCATTTATTTAAAGTAATGATAATCAACAGTAAGGGTTTTTTTCTGATATTTTTGCCCTAAACGCCAGTGGAATTTAATGTTGTAAAATTTTCTATGTACTACAAAAGTGTGAAAAAAATCTAAAGCAATAATAATAAAATAAAACAAAATCACCTAATCCTATATCTACTTATTTTAGTGCTGTCAAAGCGATTAATCGCATCCATAATAATAGTTTGTGTTTACATAAAAGTGTTCTGTGTATATGTATATGGATAAATATACATAAGCACATGTATTATATTTTAAAAAATATTTAATATATAAATCATGTATAAATATAAATATGTGTGTGTGTGTGTGTGAATATTTCTTAAATATATACATGTGTGTGTGCTTACATATACAAATAAATATATTCAGAACACATATATTATGTACAAACTATTATTTTGGATGCGATTAATTGATTTGACAACACTAAATAATTTACATCTCCATATCAATTTATGCCACTTATGCAAAAAAATATTTAGGTATGTTCTCATTGGCAAACAAGCTAATCACTTATTGATATGTTTATGTGGGGTGTGATGTTGATGCATATGATGGGTTTTGTGTGAGCAGGTGTGAGATTGAGGCGACTCTAGAGCGTCTGAAGCGGCTGGAGAGAGATCTGAGCTCCAAAGAACAAGAGCTGAAAGAAAGAGAGAGACGGTTAAAGATGTGGGAGAGAAAGCTCATCGATCAGTCCAACACACCGGTGAGTCTCTGTCTGTCTCTTACTGCAGGTCACGGAGGACTTGACTCATCGCTCTAACATAAAGTAATTGTTTACTCGAGAGTCAATCTGAATCACTTCTGTCATGCTTTACTCTCATGTTTTCCCAGACCTTTTATATATATAATAACATTAAATGATGCATAATTACATGCAACTAACCCTAAGCCAAACCCTCATCCTTACCCTAACCAAATAGTAAGCACATGTAGTTAATTAATATTACTCAGTACTTGAATGTATAATTACACTGAAACAAAAGCACCTTAAAATAAAGACTAACCAAAATTATTCTTAACAAATTGCTGAATTTCATAATTAGTTCTATTGTCTTTAAAATATGGTTAAATTACTGCTGAACGTACTGACAAGAATTTTTGGTAAGCTAAAATATACTTAAATGTCATTTTTATTGAAACTATTATGTCATGTGTTTAAATATATTTGTATTTAATTACACAGACATAAGTAATGATGAAGTTGCAATTCAGTACTTAAAATGCAATATAGTATTTAAAATATATTTACTTTAAATGTAATAATGAATAACACTACAGTTAAAATTATAATCACATACTTTGCTTTAGCATGATAGTCAACTCATAAAGATAAGTGTACCTCTTTACAGTAAAATATGGCAAAAGATTATTAAAACATGATTTAAAATGTACTTTAAAGTAAAACTTAATTTGACATTATTACAAAGTGAATTTAAAAGTGTACTTAAGTGTGTTAAGAAACATGAAAGCGAACTCACTTTAAGTGCACTTAAGTGTCCCTTTTATTTCTTTTTGATTATATGCGAGTAAAGTTTTTTCTAAATAGACTTTTAAGATTACACTACAAGTACACATTCAAAACAATTAAGCACACTTCTTTTTCACGAGAAAAAAGATGTACATACAAATCATGTTGTTATTATTGAGTAAATCATGACATTTTGAGAGAACTATTCCTTTAAGAGGTCTAACCCTAATAAATATGAACCCTCTGGGGTCTGAGGGTGTTTTGGGGGCCTGGAGAACTTTCGACATGCCCTGACATTTGTGCTTTTTTCAGTTGCTTATAAAAATATAAATGGCTAAAGTCTAATAACACTGTAAACAGGCCACTCACGTATGTAACCTGCAGCTTAGCTGAGCATCATGGGTTTCACTGCACAACTAAACCAGACTTCATCCGCAGCAGATCCTTTATATCTATGCATTTGGCAGATGCTTTTATACAAAGCGAATTATATTGCATTGAAGATAAACATTTTGTCAGATTATACACTCCACACGCTTGACATGCAGTTGCTGCGCTTTACTGTTTGAGCTACAGGAAGTCTGTACGTATAAACACACATGCCAGCAGAAACATTATTAGCTTGTTTTATGAGTATTTAGAGCACAATTTTTGATTGGCTGTGTGTCTTCAGCTGTACGCCATCACTGCCTTCTGAATCACTGTTCGAATCTTATGTTACTGATTTCCTTCGCTTTATTTTTTTCTTTTTCTCTGTTTGTCTTTTTTACTTTTTTTTACTTTTCATATTCTCTGTCTGTTTCCATCTGTCCTCGTCCTCTCAGTTCTTACTTCCTCTGGTGGCAGCGTTAAGCTCAGAGTTGTTTTTTGACTCGAGTGTGGAGGAGGACTTGAGTTCAGATGGAGAGCTGCAGGCCATCATGAGGGAGTTTGATCAGATGTTTCCTCTGGAGTTTCCATCAGCTCCTCTGGACCCACAGGCCAATCTCAACGCCTGCAAGACCTGCTCGCTTAGACAGGGATGCAAAATCGCCATGCCTTTGAGCTTAGCTGCGTTTGACTCGTCTGATGACAGTGATTAGATACTGTATTGGGGTGTCTGTTAATTTTGCCTACCCCATCCACCTTTTTCTTAGCAAGCCTACTGTGTTTTAAGTTAAGGGAGACACTTACAGTGTGGGGACATATTCCTTATCTGTCGGTTTGACTGGATGAGCTGTACATTTTCCATTTTCATGTTCTATTTTCAGACAGGAAAATAAAGTAACGCTTGGTATTTTAATGTGATATAATATAACACGAATATCTGTGACAAGAGTTCTTCTTACTCCGCTGCATCTTTTCCCTCTGATTATTTTCATTTTTTCCTCTGTATTCCTCTGTAGCGATATGAAAAAAGACTATATATACTGCACATTTGTGGTCTCCTCTCTTGATTTACAGTGGTGGCCAAAATTGTTAGAACACCTGACAGATCTGAAAATATTGATATTTTTTTGCCTCCAAAACATGATTTCATTTCATAATGTTCATGAAACATGCAGATGGTTGCTCTGAGCACAACAAATATCAGATGAAGTGAGTTGTACTGTTTTTATCCACTTTTAACTTTAATATTTGGTATGTCCGCCTTTTTTCAGCAATTACAGCAGCACATCTCTCTGGCATAGTGTCAATATATTTCTTAAGAACTTCAACACTATTGTTATCCCATGCCTTCTGCAAATCAAGCCAAAGGCTTTCCTTTGAATGTACAATAAATCTGTCCAGTTTATTTTCTAACTCTCCCCAATTTTCTCAATGGGGTTGAGGTCCAGGCTTTGAGGGGGCCAGTCCATCATTTTCAATGCTCCAGCAGATTCCTTCCGTCGCAGGTAGTTCCATTAATAGTTCATTTTATGGATATTGTAATATCAACCATTTCAACAAAAACAACTGAAACCTCTTAAATATGACAAGTCTTCTAACAATTTTGGCCACCACTGTAGTTAACAATATAAACCATGAATAATGAACTGGAATGCACTAAGCATCTGTTATTTTTCTCCCCAAATCCTCTCTTCTCTTTCCAGGATTGTTGCAACATGGTAGCCCTAGTAAAAAAATAATTATATTCAAAATACTCATATTTAATACTAAGTGTAGTTAAAATCTATTAAAGGGGTCATATGATGTTGCTAAAAAGAACATTATTTTGTGTATTTGGTATAGTGCAATGTGTTTATGTGGTTTAAGGTTCAAAAAACATTATTTTCCACATACTGTACATTATTTTTGCTCCTCTATGATCCGACTTTCTGAAACACGTCTATTTTTACAAAGCTCATCATTCTGAGAAGCGAGGTGTGCTCTGATTGACCAGCTATCAAGTGCATTGTGATTGGCCGAATGCGTGTGACGGAAATGTTATAAATGCCCTTACCGTATTGTGATGGCGTGTTCCGGCGCGACGAGACAAAAACAATAAAACCCATGATAAACGAGGCATTTGTTGCATCCAGTGGGGACATAATTACTGATTATAATGACTTATACTGTCTTTTTACGCGTCGCTTTAAATCGCGCCGCGTAAACATTACCATGTCTGCATTTGTGGTTGGAGAAACGACAAACAACAAGCGCTACTCTACACTGCTCAAAACTTGCGTTTGAATCGTCAGTGGCAAATTCTTCAAATATGAAAACATACTTACAGGCTGTGAGTCATAAGCGCCAGACTGCCCTTGCAAAGTTGCAATTGCCTCACATTATAGAAACAGCCTTTGTGCACAGCTGGCATTGTAGGCTATTCTCCCAGGTTCAGGGAATAGTCCTCCGTAAATTGCGCTGCACACACTCTAATATTTGGGTTGAACTGCTCTGGAACAGTGTTGTAAATACAACTTAACCACTGATTTCTAGTTGTGTCCTCTTTTGGAAGCCCAAACAAAGTACTTTCGCTTTCACAACGAAACACACAGTGTCTCCAGGACATGGAGCCGGTGGCAGCAATAATACTACAGCGAGAATAAAAATCACACCCTCTTTCATTGCGTATACATTTGGGCAGTGTTTTGCCAATCTTCCCACACAGTGACGTAGTTTAAATGAGCTGTTTTAGGAGGGTGTGGACAAGTCTTAACTTTTATAAAGAATATCTCTTTGGATTTGAGACTTTAGTCTTTGCAACTTTAGGAATCTCATCTATGCACAAACAGCTCGTAACACTCCAAAGAGAAAGGAAAACTTGAAATCGCATCATATGACCCCTTTAACATATTTACTGACATATTGCTCGAGACTTACTGATATAAAAATTACAATTAAACTTTATTTGCAGTACATGGGCACAATGCACATTTCTTAATATTAAGCCTAAAATGTGTTTTAATGTCACTGTTGATGAGGATTGTATGATCTTTGAATAATAACAGTCTTTAAATGCAAGCTATACCTGAAGTATACTTGCAATAGTTCCACATTGGCGCAGTGTCAATTAAATATACTATAAAAATATACATTTTAGTATATTTATTTTTCACAAGGGGATACTTTATAATATAATTGTCTTTTCATTTTTGTTCCCTATTAGCAGTGTTTCCTGGAATGCTTCTAAAATTGTTAAAAACAATAATCTGTCAAAATTAAGGAAATGAACCTATATCACTCAGTGTTCCAGTTATGTGATGGCAACTTATGTTACTTCATACAGACATATATTACTACAGTGTTACTTGACACATCTGTAATAGTGCTGCAGAATAATCAAATGTTATGGGTTATTAATGGCATATTAAAGGTCATTTGTTCATGCTTTTACAGTTTTACATTTCTTTAACTGTTGGTTGGTTTAAGGATGAGATTAATGTGACCTTATTGTGCCTAGTTTTTGAAAATGCTTATTACTCTGTTCATTGAGTAAAACTTTTGCAGATTGTTTACAGTTTAACGGAAGTTACTCCAATAATTTGCGCAAAGCGTCATGGGGCGTAGGAAAAGTGTGGATAGTGTGGTTCACTGAAATTATTTGAGAATGTGTAATTATGCTCTTAACAAAGATAGTTCTTTATTAAGCACTTATGTTTAAAATATTTTAATTTAAACATTCAACATTTTGGACACATCTACAATTTCTTTTAGTATAAGTGAATTCATCAAAACACAAACAAATACTTATAAACTGGATATTCAGGTCAATTGCTCACTCTCTTCTATTCGATATCCATTTCAACACATTTATTTCATCATATAAAATAACATTTTAGTTTTTGTAAAGAAAGGCATAGTTTATTTTGTCTACAAAACGAATTTGACCATTTAAGCAAAAGTATTAACCAAACACTGGTAGTGAAACTCGTGGTCTTATCAAATACTCAAGCTTGTTTTTAAGGTAACTGCACTAGATTGAGTGGTTTTGTGCTTTTTAAATCTTTTCTGTTCTATTGGGAACAGTATTTGTTTGCTGGATGAAATATGCAGTTTTTTAGAATAGTTTTAAATGGAAGTAAGTGGTCTGTCTTGTGCTGTGGAGGTTAGAGCAGTCACTTTTCTTGATTTCCTGTAAAGGCTGTATTAGGTGAGGCCGCTTGACGCCCACCGGGTCTTTATGGATGTTATTTATGGCAAATGAAGTGGATGTATAGCCACATGCTGAGGAGAGCGAGTGAGAACAGCATGTCAGCGTGGCAAGGACAGCGCACACTTACGAACAACTGACATTTCACTGACATTAAGATTGGCCAATTTGAGCAGTGTGAAGACTGTGAGGAACTCGCACACCATCAAGAAAGAGAGCGAGAGAGAGAATGAAAAACATGAGCAAGAAATATTTCAATATTTCTTCCAGGAGAACTGAAATGCATTACATCTGTTCGTCTAATCAGACTTTCCTCTTCACTGTTCACTCGATATATCACTGAATCCAGTTAAAGACTGGTACTCCCTTGTGAAAAGGAAGAGTTATTAAAATATTTTAAAAAACTGTACTTAGTACAATGCTATTAATGAAATAAAAGGCCACTTAAGCGTATTTAATGAGAGTGCACATTCATGACTGTTTCTAAGCTCACTTTTAATAAGTGCACTTATTTTGATGTTGACATGTAAAGCACTTAACTGTAGCATGTTGTTTGATATTACATTTAATGTATTTGAAATTACTAAAACACAGCTTAGTCATTACAATGTATAACTGCAAATATACATGACATACAAGTTTCAAGAGAAGTGACTGTATATAACTATATTAAGTTTATCATAAATGCTTGCCAGTACATTCAGCACTACTTTAACCATATTTCAATGACAACAGAATTATGAAATTACATGTAAAGATGTACTTAAGTCCTACTTAAGCTAACTATATTTAATATAAATTTAAATATTAATACATATTCAGTGTCCAAAAACATTACATTCAGTTTGCACATAAGTATATTCTTGTAAAGTATATTATTTAATAAGTACTGTTTGTAAAAGTATGTTAATGTGTGTTTTCACAAGGGATGGTAAAACAAGTTGTACAATGAAGGAAATGTTGAGCAGGTGAAAGCTTTGAACTAGTTTGACTCTTTGCCATCTAAATAATGATACATGAGGGTTCTTATAATTATTCATACTGACTGAATTTGTTTTTGTTCCTGTTTGTATTGGTTCTTATTAAAATGTATTTATAAGCCACATTTCAGTCGTTGTATCCGCCATCTTAATTTATTTTATTTTTTTTTCACTGAGCTCATGACAGTGCATTTTTGTATGACCTGGTCATATTGACATCTCTAATCCAAATTATCGGATTATTACCTTTCGATGTTTGGTAAAACTTTAGTATTAGTTCTGACACCATTAAAAATATTGATATTATTCCCCTCACTCCTCATTGTTCACTGGTGTGTCAGATATTTTTATATTTATCCCTGCAAAAATGCCTTTTCTCTATAAGAAATCGCTTTCAAATCAATGATGTAAATGAGACTGTAATATCTTTCTGTACTGATGTCTAAAGATGCAGAAGTCTTGTGCTGAAATCACTGAAAGAACTGTGACTGTTTTTAACGTGTGATACAATGATTAATATTGACTGAGATATATTGTGCAACAATCTGCCTGTCTTTCTGGCTGGATTGGATGGATTATGCTCTTATAATTTTGAAGAGAAATTGAAATTTATGGAATAATTAATTACTTTAAACACATGGATACAATTTCACATCCTTTTAATAATAGTTTATGTAATTCAAAAACAAAATGCTAGCTTTTATTTTTGCAAAAGCTTCAGGATTTGCTAAATAGCATCCTCACAGCATCTAACAACAGTTATTGTTAACATCATTTTGGTAACACTTTACATTTTACTTTACATTTTACACTGCTCCGGGTGTGTGTTCACTACTGTGTGTACACTTGGATGGGTTAAATGCAGAGCACAAATTCCGAGTATGGGTCACCATACTTGGCCACACACCACTTCCCTTCCCTTTCCCTTTCCCTTTCCCTTTCCTTTTACTTGAAGCCTTTATGTATAATGCAATATAAAGATATTGTACATTGCATTACAATGCATTTTATCTATATGTAAATAATTGTAACCAAATTTAAAAAATGCATATAATTATAATATTTTAAGGTTTGATTGTCATGTGTTTTAGGGCATTATGCTTTCTAATGGTAATATATTATATTGCACTGTAACTGTTTTACAGTTATACATGAGATCACATAATGCATTATAAGGTGCATAAAAGGTGTAATTAATGCATTAAAAGTACTTTTATAATGCATATTTTTTACACATATGTAAATAAGGGATTATACCAATATTTTTTTTTCATTACAAATGAGCATCACATACAGTATTATGATAGAATCAAAAATTGATGAATTGTTGAATTGTGGGTATCCAATCTGATATTAACACTGGCTGAATGTTTTGGGGATGAGAGTAAGCTGTGTGCACATGTGAGTCTTTCTGTTCTTCTGTCTGTGTTTGACAGCTTCTCCCTAACCTGGCCATCCACTCCTGGACAGAAGAACATGTGGTGGGTAGAATATTTCTCAACAAAGATGATCTGATCAGAGTTCACTTTTAGATTTTTGTAACATAGTTTGTCTTTACAGCATTTCTGGATGGAGCAGATTTTTCAAGGTGAGATTCTTCATCATATTTATATTTATACAAAATTGAAATTTGGGGCCAGTGAGATTCTTTTTTAAAGGAATTAATACTTTTATTCCACAAGGGCACATTAAATTGATCATAAATGACAGTAAAGACTTTCACAGTGTTAGAAAAGATTTCTGTTCGAAATAAATGCTGGTTTTTTAAACATTTTTTACTTATCAAAGAATATTGGAAATATTCATCAGCGAAACCAGTTTTCAATGTAATTAGAAGAAATATTTCTTGAGCAGCAAATGAACATATTTGAATGATTTCTGAAGGATCATGCAATGAACACTGGAGTAATGATTCTGAAAATTTAGCTTTGTATCACGGGAATAAATTATATTTTTAAATAGAAAACAATTATTTTAAATAGTAATAATATGTAATTACTGTTTTTACTGCATTTTGATGAATGCAGCCTTGGTGAGTATGAGACTCATTTCAAAACATTAAAAAAATATATTTCTGGCACTAAACATTCAAACATATATTCAAATACAAATCCAGAATGGTTTATTTGATGGTTAGCTTTTTCGGTAAAGGGTTAGAAGATATATCATTAGGTCAGTGTAAAAACAAAAAAAATTGATGCAGTTAACTGAAAGAGTCCCTGCTATGACGGAAACATAAGCGTGTGTGTTTGTGTGTGCTGTGTAGGTGATGGAGAGCTGCAGCAGTATGCCGAAATCTTCAAGCTGAATCACATCACAGGGCAGAGACTGCTGCTGCTGTCCGAGACAGACATGAGAGATCTGGGTGTGACATCTAAAGGACACATCATACATCTCAAGGTACCAGGCTGCTTCCTCCAGGGCACTCTTAACTCTTTCCCTGCCAGCATTGTTTTTTTTTTTAAAGTTGCAAGCCACCGCCAGCATTTTTGATGATTTTCACCTAAATTTGACGGCCATCAGAATATTTTCTGCTATGAATATATGAACATCTTATATATCAAAATAAAGAACAGAGCCTCTGCTTTTAATAAAATAAAACAATATTTATCACTACTTGAATGCACATAGGTTTCATCAGAAATACAACATTCTGTTGGATTAAAATCATGTAAATTCACCTATTTCTCTCGAAATACAGGAAAGTAAGTGGGCAGTTAGCTGGGAGAAAAACTTTATAGTAACGTTTAATACATTCAAATGTCATATTCTTTCACCTGTAAATAATTATATGAATAACTGAAATTGCATTCAATAAACAGAACAGAACAGACACACACACACACACACACGTTTATACACACAAACACACACATATAGGCTACATACATACTGTACATACACACACACGCACACACACACACACACATATATATAGATCACGCACACACACACACATATTCAGATTGACGGGTTATCGGTCCATTCACGACACAACTAGAGATGTTTCTGTGTCTGTAAAGGCATCTCTCTCACTGACTACTTCGTCCTGATCAGATTCAAAATGGTCAAAACATCATCTACATATATGATCTACATTTTCTCTGATCCTTCCATTTATGCCAATTATCTTGTATTCGGACCCGCAAGAGCCGGAAGTCCTGTAACTCATTCAGGACATGCGCTAGGGCTTTCCTTACCATAATATACCTAGAACACGGATTGCCATAAAAACTCATCCTTGGTAGGGAAGCGAGATATCTCGTCAATGGCGGGGAAAGAGTTAAGTGCTAGCACTGGTGCTAGTGCACTAAACAGCTCATTGGCACACATTTAAATGTACTGGCACACTGAAGAGTGATATTTTAAATTGTTGTGTTATTATTTTTAAACAATTATGTTACTTTTGTTATTTATTGTGCCATTGATGTTTATTTCGAACATTATACAGTGGTGGCCACCTGACAGGTTTTTTGCCTCCAAAACATAATTTAATTTCATAATGTTCATGAAACATGCAGATGTTTGCTCTGAGCACAACAAATATCATATGAAGAGAGTCAAACTGTTTTATACACTTTTAACTTTAATATTTGGTATGTCCACTTTTTACAGCAATTACAGCAGCACATCTCTCTGGCATTGTGCCAATATATTTCCTGAGAACTTCAACACTATTGTTATCCCATGCCTTCTGCAACTCAAGCCAAAGGCTTTCCTTTGAATGTACAATAAATCTGTCCAGTTTATTTTCTAACTCGCCCCAATTTTCTCAATGGGGTTGAGGTCCAGGCTTTGAGGGGGCCAGTCCATCATTTTCAATGTTCCATCAGATTCCTTTAGTCGCAGGTAGTTCCGGCAATAGTTCGTTTTATGGATATTGTAGTGGCCAATTCAACAAAGCCAACATAAATCTCTTAAATATGCCAAGTGTTCTAATAATTTTGGCCACCACTGTATTGCCACTGAAAACATGAAGTTCTTGAACACTCAAGTTTGAGTTAATAGGAAAGAATCATAGCAGGTTTCTACATATTTGTAGAATTTCCAAATGCCAAAAATGTGTATTTTGAATGCCACATACTTCTCAGATTTGCATGGCTAAATCCATCAAAATACATTCATAGCTCTCACGAGTAAGAGCACTGAGCCAGCTAATCCACAGGACAGCAAAACCATGAATGAGATCTCCTTATTAGCTCATTTACTTCTGCTATACAGCAATGAGATTGAATGGAGAGAACACAGAGACTTTTGAGGTCTCCAGCATCAGATTGTCCTCCTAAGAAACCCAGACCCAAACATCTGACATATATATCCTCTAGTTGCTCAACAAAGCTCAAACTGTGCTCAGAAAGGTCAAGATCTCAATATGAACTCATATGAAGATGCCACATTCAATTTGGAACTTGATAATGTATTTAAACAATTGACTGATCTGGGTCTTGGAATTTTTTTTATTTCCGCCAAGGAATTCTAGAAATATCCATGACAGCGTTTGTATTTAAATGAAACTCCATTATGTCATATTGCTAAGCTTTGAAAGAGCAACCTCTGAGAAATAATTTTCCTTCCTCTGGGATACGCTGGAAATTGACATCACATGTCTGATCGTGTATGGTATTTGTCTGCGTGCTCCTTAGAGAGCCTGATTTGTTGAATGAATTACTCTAGATGTATATGACATATGCCAGAGCACGAATTATATGTTCATAAGTGATACACAATGGTATTAACTGTTGTTTTGCTGCTTAAAGTCCATTAACAGGTAATAATTATGTTACATTCACACACAGCTGGTCATTGGCTGATTGTCAGTGCGCTGCATAAATCCCTCTCGTGATGTTTTAAACATTATGTCAAATCTTTCTTTTTCAGACCGAAATTGAGAAACTTACCCACGACTACCTGAACCTGTTCCACTTTCCACCATTGATCAAGGCATGTGGTCTTTGTGGTTTCATCGCTTTCTAGATCTTTTTTTACATCAGAGTTGACATGAATTTGCATTTGAATAATGTCTGCGCTGCTTTAGCTGAATTCTTCCTCATCTGTCAAGGTCACAGCTAATGTATTTACGTGTTCATCCTCTCTCAGAATGGTTTGGCCACGGAGGAAGCAGAGGAGGAGTGGAGGAAGACTGTAAATCTGGAGTTGGTGTTTGGATATCACTGGAAAGCAGGCACAGGCCAAACGGTAAATCACACCACTGCATATCATGTGTATCATAGTTACTGATTAATCTATGGAACAAAACTGAATCCATGCGATCTTTGGTTTTGGCGTCATTTTATTCTGTTGCTCACAAGTGTAACAGAACTGTTTGTTTAGTTTCCTTTTTTCCTTATTTGGTTCTTCCTGTTTTAGTTCATGACCTAGTTTTGTTAATTAGTTATATTCATCACCTGTGTTTGATTCAATTACCTTGTTTCCTCGTTTGTTCCAGCCCCTTTATAAGTCCTCAGTTTTGCCTTTATGTTTGTCGGATCTTAAGTTAATAATGTCTTATGTGAGTTGATGCCATTGATTAAAGAATATTCCTTTTTGTTTCATTCCTTCGTCGAGAGCTTTATTGCTACAACCACCGACGCATAACAGAAGATCCGACCGACACAGAAGATGGGCGAGCTCGCGCAATTTTTTGAGCTGGCTCACGCCATCCAGGACCCCATCAGCTATGTGATGGCATTTGCGCCTCTCGCCCTCGCCAGCTCACTCGAGGATGGGACCCTCAAGATGCTGCTCCGGCTCGGGCTCACGCACCACCAGCAGCGAGAGCTCCCAGACACCTCCGACCTCACTTGGAGAGAAGCCATCATCCGGTGTCTGGAGAGTCTCCGACCCCGAGCCGGAGCCTTATCCCCGGCGAAGTATGTTCCGCCCGCGGCGATGTGGAAACCGCCGCAACAGGCGATGAACGTTGCGCCGTTTACGGCGATGATGGTCCCGTCCAGCCCCGCACCTCCCGTGCGCCCTCTAATGTCCGCGCTGCTAGAGCGCCCTCTAATGTCCGCGCGGCAAGCGCGCCCTCTAATGTCCGCGCTGCAAGAGCGCCCTCTGACGTCCGCGCTGCAAGAGCGCCCTCTGACGTCCGCGCTGCAAGAGCGCCCTCTAATGTCCGCGCTGCAAGCGCGCCCTCTAATGTCCGCGCTACAAGAGCGCCCCTTTGAATCCGCGCTGCAAGAGCGCCCCCAAGTGTCCGTGCTGCCAGAGCACCCTCCTGCGTCTCCGCTGGTCTCATGCAGCCCTCCTTCGTCTCCGCTGGTTCTATCCAGCTTCGCGCCTCCCGTGCGCCCTCAAGTGTCCGCGCTGCAAGAGCGCCCTCCTGCATTCCCGCTGGTCCCGTCCAGCCCACCTGAGTTCCCGCTGGTCCCGTCCAGCCCACCTGAGTTCCCGCTGGTCCCGTCCAGCCGTCCTGAGTTCCCGCTGGTCCCGTCCAGCCGTCCTGAGTTCCCGCTGGTCCCGTCCAGCCGTCCTGAGTTCCCGCTGGTCCCGTCCAGCCCACCTGAGTTCCCGCTGGTCCCGTCCAGCCCACCTGAGTTCCCGCTGGTCCCGTCCAGCCCACCTGAGTTCCCGCTGGTCCCGTCCAGCCCACCTGAGTTCCCGCTGGTCCCGTCCAGCCCACCTGAGTTCCCGCTGGTCCCGTCCAGCCCCGCGCCTCCCGTGCGCCCTCTAATGTCCGCGCTACAAGAGCGCCCCTTTGAATCCGCGCTACAAGAGCGCCCTCAAGTGTCTGCGCTGCAAGAGCGCCCTCAAGTGTCTGCGCTGCAAGAGCGCCCTCAGGAGTCCGCGCTGCAAGAGCGCCCTCCTGCATCTACGCTGGTCCCGTCCAGCGCTCCTTCGTCTCCGCTGGTTCTATCCAGCTCCGCGCCTCCCGTGCGCCCCCCAGTGCCCGCTCCTCCAGAGCGCCCTCAAGAGTCCGCTCCTCCAGAGCGCCCTCAAGAACCCTCTCCTCCAATGTGGCCCCCAGAGGGGAACTTTCCCAAAGAAATTTTGGGGGGGGGCCATATAGTCTCAGTCTGTGTGGCCAGGCCAAGGGCCAAGGCCACGGAGGCTCCAGATCCGCCATGGCCTCCCGAATCTCCAGTCCTGCCATGGCCTCCCAAGGCTCCAGATCCGCCATGGCCTCCCGAATCTCCAGTCCTGCCATGGCCTCCCAAGGCTCCAGATCCACCATGGCCTCCCGAATCTCCAGTCCTGCCATGGCCTCCCAAGGCTCCAGATCCACCATGGCCTCCCGAATCTCCAGTCCTGCCATGGCCTCCCAAGGCTCCAGATCCGCCATGGCCTCCCGAATCTCCAGTCCTGCCATGGCCTCCCAAGGCTCCAGATCCACCATGGCCTCCCGAATCTCCAGTCCTGCCATGGTCTCCCAAGGCTCCTGATCCGTCCTGGAGGCTTCCCTGTCCCATCCTGGTCCTGCTCCAGCCTCCAGGACGCCCACCCCCCCTCCCCGATGTTACTGTTACGGTGCGGGACGCACCTTCCGGGAGGGGGGCGATATCTGTAACAGAACTGTTTGTTTAGTTTCCTTTTTTCCTTATTTGGTTCTTCCTGTTTTAGTTCATGACCTAGTTTTGTTAATTAGTTATATTCATCACCTGTGTTTGATTCAATTACCTTGTTTCCTCGTTTGTTCCAGCCCCTTTATAAGTCCTCAGTTTTGCCTTTATGTTTGTCGGATCTTAAGTTAATAATGTCTTATGTGAGTTGATGCCATTGATTAAAGAATATTCCTTTTTGTTTCATTCCTTCGTCGAGAGCTTTATTGCTACAACCACCGACGCATAACAACAAGATGCTGGGATGCTGTTATGCTGTTAGTGTTTTGAGTGGTTGCCAGGGTTTTGTGGGCGGTTACCAGTGACATGATGCTTAGTTTTGGTCATATCTATTAATTTATTCAAAAATACATCATGCTGTTTAATTTCCGCATTCCCTGATATCATAATGAAGAAAAGAGCTTATTAAGAAAACTAAAACTTAGAAAATAAGTAATGCTTTATATTTAAATTTAATTTATTTTATAACTTATACTTATCAAAACTTATTCACTGCTTATTAATATTTAAAATTCAAAAGTTAAATCATAGTCATGCGGTCGAACTAACATGCAGAGGTATGCAGGGAAAAAAATATAATATCATAGAGAGGACCCTCATGTAGACCCTCATGACTGTATGTCAAGGTCAGTAAGTCTCTTAAAACACTAAATAACATTTTATGACATGTCAACATCAGTTCAGGTTGTAAAATGTCATGTGGTGCGACTCCCCCAAAACTTTGACGTTTCTGAATTAAAAAATTATTTTATATTTGATATAAAATAAATGAATAACTTGAAATATACATTTAAAAACAAGTTTTGGAAATTAATGATTGAGATGTGGACAATCACATGCATTCAAGAAAATTGATGTTTACACCACATTTTAAATTGGAAATAGCACCAAGATGATTACATTTCCAAGAGATTCCAAAAGATTTTCCCATGTCATTGACTCTTGTCCGATCACTTAAAAAAGTAATTGCATTTTTTGTGGTTCTCTTTAATGTATGTAAACACTAAGTTGTCTTTGTTATTGGCATCATCATTTTTGCATCTAGGTCTGTGTATCCTCTTCCACGTTAACAGGGGGCTTTTGTAGGAGACGTGATAACTGAGGTGTTTTGTCACAATTGCAGTGCTCCTTGAATTGAAGTTGTCTTCCTCAAGTAAAAGATGCCTGTTATCGGCCCCCTCCAAAGACTGACCACCGTCTTGCTAAACGCATTTTCAGTTCCCAAGCCTCTTGTTTTTGTTCCTCTTTTTCATTCACTTAAAAAGGGCCCCGAAATATAAAAAAAATGTCATCCAAGACGATGTGTAGCATCCACCCCCTCTTGCCGGTGAGCCTTTGTTTGGGCCCCTGACACAGGAGAGCGACTGCGTTTTCACTTGCCGTTTGAATTTAATCAAAAATTTAGCCAGAAGTCATTTTCTTTTTAAAAGGCAAATGTTATTTAATCTTTCAGCTGTTCATTGTCCCATCATAAATAGTCCCCTTTCAACGCGTGCGGTGGGGCTGAAGCGGGGCCGCTAATTGCCTCCTATTTCTCCTGACATGTGGTGGTTTGGTTGGGAGGAAGCTCAGCGGGAAGAAGGAAACAGGAGTCTGAGAAAATGAGAGCTAATTATTTTCCCCTGCCTGATGTCAGCCTCCGTGTCAGCCTTGTTTTTACAAACTGCAAGGTTTTTTGCACTAAATAAAACAAACCCGCTCTGCTCTAGGGTTTTTTTTCTGCCGTTTTCACTCGCTCGCTCTGCATCTCCCTCTCTCTCTCTCTCTCTCTCTCTTTCCTGGCGGTGTCGTGGTACCAGCTGCACTTCTCAAAGCCTAAATGAGACCCTGCGATTGTGCTTTGCCCATCTGACAGCACAGAGTGTTTCTGTTAATGAGGATATCAGGGCTTAGTCGCCGGAAAGGTGCTGAATTATGTATGAGGTGTCATTAGACGCTTACCACGCTGGCCGTCATTACCGCACATTGTTTCTGCCGCTGCTATTAGGCAGGGCTAACGTTTGGCAAATGCTTGGTCAGCGCTCGGCCGATGTGTTACTGGATGCCTTTAAGCTCCATCCAAAACAAACAGACACACGTTCACGATTGCATTTTCTCGCTCCCTCGCCTCTCGTGCGAGGAAGAGGGCTTGTTCTCTGTCGAGATGTTGTGTAAGTGTGAACGGCCACGTGCTTTAAGCAGTAAACTTTGACCTCGGCACCGGGATGGCAGATTGGACGGATCATTACCACTCTGCCCAGCACGCGTGGCTCAGCCGTTTCTTGCATGGCCTCTCGGTAAGGGGCCTCATCTCCATTGCTAATGTGAATGAGAATGGATGTTAAGGTCTCTCGCTCTTGTTATGCCTGAGAAACGAACACGGTCGCTTCTCTGCACTCTGATCTCTTAGCTTCAGTCTTCACATCATTCTGTCTCAGAAACACGTGTGTGTGAATGAACACCGGTTGACATCCAAACATGTATTCTCACGCTTGGCTTCCTCCAGGATGTGTTTGCGTTTACACACCACACCTCAATGCCACATTGCTTTACAACAGAGCAAAGTTCAACATTATCTTTTTTTTTTTCGTTGTTTTTTTTTTTTTTGACAGGGACATTGAACATTAATAAAAACATTCCTGTAAATGTACCAGAATTAGTCAAAGGCTATTTTTCATCCGTAGTCCCTGGACAAGATGTTACAAGTCACCCTAAGGAAAATGTGATTAAAAATACATAATAGAAAATTTGGTCACACTTTATATTAGGTGGCCTTAACTACTATGTACTTACATCAAAAAATAAGTACAATGTACTTATTGTGCTCATACTGTATTGCAAAACACTATTGCTGCTATTGAGGTGGGATACGGGTAAGGTTAGGGACGGGTTTGGTGGTATGGGTAGGTTTAAGGGTGGGTTAAGGTGTAAGGGATGGGTCAACAGTGTAATTATAAATGTAATTACAGAAATTAATTACAGATGTAACTACATATAGGTATTTTTAAAAATATAAGTACAATGTAAAAACATGTATGTACACAATAAGTGCATTGTACCAAATTATTCATTTAAATGTAAGTACATAGTAGTTAAGGCCACCTAATATAAAGTGGGAAAATTTTATAAATACACAATACAATAAAAATCTGTTTAAACAATTTAGGATCAATTAAAAACAATGCAACAAAATACAAACAATAATAGGATGGCTAGCAGATATAAGATTCTAGTACTGATTAACCAATTCTTCAATTGAACCCTAAATAAAGCATATGTGTCTAGATCTCTTATAGTTGTTGGAATATTATTCCATTCTTGTGCAGCTTTGACAGAAAAAGCAGACTGACTAAATTTACTTCGTCTAAGCGGTATGATACAGTCTCCTCTTAATGCGCCTCTTGTAGAGCGATAATCAGTTGTTTTGATACGAACTAACTGACCAAGAGGGGAAGAAGATAAACCATAAATAATTTTATACATCAAGCATACATTTGCATACTTAATCATGTTTTCCCAAATTATATTTTTCCAGTATTGGACAATGGTGAGAATGTACCGATTTCTTATCGAAGACTTTAAGTGTACGTTTGTATAAGGACTCTAATGGTTTTAGAGTCACTGAACTCGCCTGAGACCAGGTGGTTAAACAGTGAGTCATGTGAGAAATAACCATAGAATACATATACATCTTAGCTGCTTCTAATGACGTTATCTCTAATAAATTTAAAATTATAGAGATTAAACCTAACCTGCTTACAAACCTTTTTTGCGTGAGCTTTAAATGTAAGTTTAGAATCAATCAGTATTCCCAGATATTTATATTGAGGCACTACCTGCAGCCTCGCCCCTGACACATAAACATCCGGCTCTTTAATAATACTGTTAGACTTGGAGAAAAACATACATACTGTTTTGGACACATTTAGTTGCAAGCAATTCTCTTTTAGCCATGCCGACACATTAACCATAGAATTCGTAAGTTAATTTGCAACTTGTGTCAGACTATTACCATGTATATAAATCACTGTATCGTCCGCATACATTTGTATATTAATGCCAGGACATGAAAGATGAAAATAATTTATATACATAGCAAAAAGATTTGGACCCAAGATAGATCCTTGCGGAACACCAGTTGATGTACCTAAATCATTGGATAGGTGATTGTGTACTCTAACACACTGAAATCTATCTGATAGATATGACTCTATCCAGTTAAGTGTATGTGATGAGAAATTAAAACAAGCTAACTTAGACATCAGGATTCTATGATTAACGGTGTCAAAGGCTTTCTTTAAATCGAGGAACACTGCTCCAACTACACCACCTTTATCTAAGAGAGTTTTAATATTTTCTATAAAAAAAACAATTTGCGGTTTCCGTTGAGTATTTTGCTCTAAAACCAAACTGCATTGGATGCATTGAAAATTAACTACTACTCAAGTAACTGCTAATCTGTTCTGCAACTAGTTTCTCCATAATTTTAGAAACGGTGGGTAAAATACTAATTGGCCTATAACTATGAATAGAGAGGGGGTCTCCACTTTTGAATATTGGAACAACAATTGCCGACTTCCAAACACTTGGGAATTTTCCCTGGGAAATTGAAAGATTAATAACTTTACTAATAGGTTTAATTAGGGTCAAACTAGACTCTTTGAGCATAACAACATCCATGCCATATTTATCTTTTGCTCTAGATGACTTAAGAGATCGAATTGTTCACATAACATCAGAATCACTAACAGGCCTTATTCTAAAAACAGGTTCCACTGTTGTAACTGGACAGACATTAGTAGACGCAGGCAGAAAACAATGAGCAATAGTTTCTACGGAATCAACAAAATGATGATTAAAAATCTCTACCATCTCAGCTGAATTGTTTATTGATTTCCCTTTTACTTTAAGTTCTAGAATTTTCTTATCTTCATTTTGTTGGCCTGTTAATTTTTTTAACTGATTCCAAATGATTCTAGGATTGCCTCTTGCTTTTTCTATCATAGTGAGGAAAAAATCTGCTTTAGCTTTTTGTAATTTCTTTACCACAGAGTTCCTTAACATAGTAAATCGATATCTATCACTACTCAATTTAGTTTTAAGTGAGGTTTTCAAAGCGTGATCCCTGTCTTTCATCAAATTCAGAATATCTACATTTATCCATGGGACCATATTCTTTTTCTTTCTATGATTAAATTTACAGGTATAATCAGTAATAATAATTTTCTAATCTTTTTGTAAAAATTTTCCTCATAATCAATACCGAATAATAGATTACCCCATTCTATCTGCTGAATAGCACCTTTAAAATTCTCTTGTTTATTCTTTGGTATCCCAAAGAATTCATATTTCTTAACAAATGAGCTAAACCTCTTCTTAGTTAGTTTCCTAGTTACCAGAATCATATTATGGTCAGACAGACCAGTTAACATATTACAAGATTTCAAAATTCGCTCAGGTCTATTAGTAAATATCAGATCAATTTGACTTTTAGTAGAATTGGTTATTCGAGTTGGTCCACTAATTAATTGTTTAAGATCAAAACTATCAGTTATCTGCTTAAGATTTTTCCTAGTAGATTTATCTTCCCAATTAATGTTGAAATCACCCATGATAATTGCCTCCTTGTTAAAATTACATTCTTTCAGTAAAGTATCAAGATTTTCATAGAAACTGCAATTAGAAAAAGGGGGACGATAGATTACAATGAGAGTAAACGACATTTGTGGAGATAAGACAATGTTTAAACCAATGCATTCCAATTCCTGGCAATTCACCCACTGGATTTTGTTACACTGAATACTATCCTTTATATATATCATTACTCCACCACCCTTGGAACCTTCTCTATCCTTTCTAAAAACATTAAAACCAGGCACCTGAATTACTGCAGTAGAAACATTTCCGTGAAGCCAAGTCTCTGATAAACAAAGGAAATCTTGATTTGAGTTTAGTAAGAGATGATGAACTTGATCACTTTTCGATTTAATACTTCTTATGTTTAGATGACCACCGAAGAGACCCTTAGCTTTAGGATCCCAAAATATTCTAGATTGATTAAGGGTTCTGAATATTTTCCATTTTCTATTTTTTAAGATCGCTGGATTAATCACTCTCTTATTTACACTTTTCATCTTTGTCCCGACTCCACGTATATTATCTAATGTTAAGTTCAAATCAATAAAATCTGAAGTACTCCGTGGATCGGCATCTCCTCCACTCCTCCACTCGGCCGACACGAGTGAGCCCACCGACAACCCCGCCGAGCCAAAGATCTCCACGCCAGCATCTGAGCTCAACTCCGTTCCGGACAGCCCCCGAAGGTCACGCTGTGGGCCACCAAACCGGTTATCAACGGGCCGCTCGACTTCCATATACCCCACACCAGCAGCGATGTCTCGGGCAAGCCCGACATCCACAGCAGCATCCTTTGAGACACGATCCTCCCGCTCCGCCCCAACACAGCAGGGACCAGGACACGGACAGGCATCCCCAGACGACAGTCCGGCCCCGACACCAGCGCCAACGCCCCGAGCAAACACGACAACGCCAGCCGCGCCAGAAAAAGGGAGGTTAGTTGGTTGGGTGTAATCACGCAATAACTCGCCACAACAAGTGCGTACCTGTGAGACAGTTGAAGTGTGTATCGTATCCGCCATGATATAATCGTCCTGTTCCATTTTGGTGTGAAAAGGACCGGGACACGGATGAATATCTCTGGATAATAGCAGGCAGAATATAATAATTAACACATCACTATGTCGAAGCCGAGCTGGCGGCTTGGAGTGTTTCTTCGCCCGATAGTATAAGGATGGAAAAATAAAAGTCACTGCTAAAATGTTCCTCCCATATCCAAGGTCGATGTTGTTCGGGAGTAATTTCCCATAAAGATGTTGAGGATTAAATTTAATACAGTTTAAAAATGTATTGGTACTAACTGGTCTTAGGAAAGTTAAAACTAATCTGTATGCTAAAAGAGCTATAGCTACACCTGCTCTACCTGATGCCATCTTGCCACTTTTTGCCACAACCCCTTGTTAAAGTGAATTCGGTGCAACCCAAAAACCAGCCCGCTTCTGAGAAACACTCAGCACCCTATATTTAGATGGCGTAACGCTCACAACCACACACACCACAGTCATATAGTAGCTCCTTTAGTTGATAATACCAATCTGTAACACTCTAAAATGTTGTGTTAAAATTTTTAAGCTTTCTTCTGTTGCCCTATTGTTCTTATTCAAGGCCCAGACGCACCAATCTAACATAAATGAAATAGAAGCAACGAAAAGTGGACTGCGGTGTATCATATCGCCTGAGTCTGCTACAAAAATTTGTGCTTGAACAGACCACAAATACTATAGCCAGTGGCCAACTAGCACAAACTCTCCACACCAGCAGGTGGCAGTAGTCTGCATCTGTCAATCAAAATGGGAAACCAGAACGAGCGGTGCATTCCAAACAGGATGGCCGTTTCTCAATATGCGTACTTGTCTGTACTTGTGTTCTTGTGGACTTGTGAAACGTCATCAGTCGCTGCCCAAGTACTGTTCCAATTCAAAGTTCACATCTAGCCAAGTCCAGTTCAAATCCCCGGATGTGTTCTTGATCCGCCCCTTTTACCGAGGATGCATCGAGAGGTGACTTGTGCGGACTTGATACGGGCCATAACCCAGAATTCAGTTCGTCCTCCCGTCCTCGAGAGTTCGTTCTTCTGAGTCGAACTTGGCAAGTCCAAACTCGAAAGGACGGAAGTCCAGACTCTGCGAACTTGGTATTGAGAAACGGCCGATATATCGCTCTCCGAAGGGCACACAAGGGAAAACAATCATGGCCGCCATATTGAAGGGTTGTTCCAAACCGAAGTGCTCAAAACTGGCCACTTCAAAGGGCCCTTCGGAAGGACTTCGGGCCCCCATGATCCTTTGCGCTCAGAGCCGGCCCAAGTCATAAGCGAACTAAGCGGCTGCTTAGGGCCCCCAAGAGTAGCCTACATGAAATGACAATTTATTTTATTTTATTTTAATTCGTGATATGTCAATGGACAGTGGTAATTATACGAAAGCGCAATATTAAATAATTAAATAATCTATACATATAATTTTATTATTTCCATAGCGACGTGTCATGCATGCACAATAATTACCATGTTGATACGCTGGACGCTGCCGTGTGGATCTGCTGGATTAACATCACGTACATTCACCTATTTCTCCCGAAATACATGAAAGTAGTGGCCAGTTAGCTGGGAGAAAACAGAGTAAACTTTATAGTAACCTACACAATGTGTATTTGATAGGAAAAAAACATGTCGTCCATTAATTGAAAGGATTATTATTGCCGCTTTCCATAGAAATCAGTGTGTAGCCTATTTAACAAACTAAATGTCTTTTTTACTTAATTGAAGTGTAGGTCTAATTTAAATGTCTGAAACCTAAAATCTACTTCATTTGGTTGAAAACATAGAACAGTTATGAAATATGGAAAGCACTGAGCACGTCTTTCTTTTTTCTTTTTCTTTTTTTTCTGAGCTCGTCTTTCTCTGGCTCAACTCCAGCCAAAGCGTGGCCCCTCAAAGGGTTAAAATCGATCACGTTTTGGGGGTAGAGGGGGGACCAATTCAACATGGGGGTTTTGTGGCACAAATCAGGGGTGCGTTTCTCAAAACCATTGTTAGCTAATTATGGTTAATGTTAATAACTTGGGAAACGCACCCCTGATCAGATAGCCCCCCCCCCCCCCCCCCAGTTAACTAGCATAGCTTAGGTAGGGTATCTTTTTGTTTTAAGGAAGTTCATGTTTGAGCATCAAAATATCAGCAAAAAGACATCTTAATATATTATAACATTTTACTTAGTTTTAGATGACTTTTTTTTGTCTTCTGCGTAAAAATAACTTACCTGATATATATTTGTAATAAAAATAAGCCTCTGTTTCATAAACTGATAACAGCTTAACATTATTTACCTCAGCCTACATTTTGGGTCTTTGCTATTATATTCCAATATCATTATGCCTCAATTAGCTAGATATAGATTAAGAGTTGTTGTTTTATATGTACAGATGCTCTCTGCTGTGTTTAATATTTATTATAAAAAATATGACTTGTAATAAAAGTACAACTTCAATTAATATTTATGTTGTTAAAATAGCATTCTGTTCTGTAAATGCATTGTCTGCTGGTTTATTTAGCTACTTTTCAGCACACCACATTAAGTATGCCACTTAATATTTTAAGACTTTGAATGTTAAAGTGCAAATTAACACCAGACCACTCTTGTAAGTTTGCAACTGTTACAATTAAAAATCACAGAAGGGTAAAAACATTCCAGGCAGGCAATGGTATGATGTAACAGCTACAGCTACAACAAACAAAACTGATAATAGGTGTGTTAGATTTATAGTGTGTGAATAATCAAGCTTTGACAATAACCAGTCATATTGGCAGCACCGAGGGGCCCCCAAATAAAATTCTGCTTAGGGCCACATAAAGGAGCCATTAAAGCTCAAGTGTGATTTGAATACACATTATCGTCCTCTAGGTTGTGCTATTGGGTTATATCGCCCTCAAACAGCTAAAATCATGCATCATGTTTATGGCCACATTTACCTACATAAGATGCTACAGTTTAACCTCATTTTACTGACTCTTTTACTAACCTCATTTTACTAACTTTGTCTCATCTATATCTCTGTATTTCTGACCTCTGCAGGACTGCAAATGGAAAATGTACATGGAGCTTGATGGGGATGAGGTGGCAATCGCATATATCAAAGACGTGACCTTTAATGCCAACAGACCAGATGTAGATGTATTAAAGATGACCAAGGTGAGAAATGTCATATAACACTGTAAATTATGTCACCATTTTGTTTGTACTGTGTTTTGAGGAACGCAGGAGACTGAGGTCGTATAGCAGAGATGATTGTGTCATAATGCTACCTCACAACCACCAACACAAGTTTTAAATGTGTTATGAGTAGAAAGAAGACCTGATGCTTGTTATGATGCTGTCATGCCTTTCAGCCTTAGGTTGATGTGCTTTACTGTTTGTGGTAAAATCTGAATTACTCTCCAGCCTCCGTTTGTGATGGATAAGTGGATCGTGGGAATTTCTGGCACACAAACCGTTGACTGCACAGTAAACTATGAGGTAAGTACTAAAAAAAGACTAGAACCACAGTACAGTCTACATGAAATAGTGTTCTGAATGTACTTACTACATACTTACTATAGTAATTACAAGGTAGTAATTGAAACCTAAACCGAACCTATGATAAGCCCATGTAGTTACTTTGCATTACTTAATACTTTCTTGGGTAAGTACACTGTAAGTGCAGTGCATATCCTGTAAAATAAAGTGCAACCAATTTTGCAGTGTGACATTTTTGCAGAGTGAAACTGCATATTCTGTAAGAAAATAAAATGTAAGACAAGACTTGATTTTGATTATTGGTTAAGAGCTTGAATAGGTTTGATGACAACAATTGAAAGGGAAAGTGGCAGAGCAAGTTTTGATGAAAGATTCTGAATAATGTGCACAAATGGGCACAACAACAATACCCGGGTGAAAAGATGTACTATTTAGCATAAAAAGAGCACTTATTACAAAAATAATATATTTTAATAATTATATGTAAGTGAAAACTGAAAGTTTTTAAAAAATATTAATGCATGTTATTTGCAATCACAATAACTTGTCTTTTAAATATGGAGTACTGTCGAATGTACTAACACACATTTATGGTAAACTGTTAATATTTTTTTATTAAAACTTGCATGTCATGTATTTACACTGCCATTCAAAAGTTTTTGAACAGTAAGATTTCTTGGTGATCTCACCAAGTCTGCATTTATTTGATCTAAAATACAGCAAAAGCAGTAATATTGTGGAATATTTTTACTATTTAAAATAACTGTTTTCTATTTTAATATATTTTAAGATGCAGCTTATTCCTGTGATCAAAGCTAATATATGGTAATGATGATGTTGCAATTTAGTACATTTAAACTATATTACATTTATACATGCAATACTAAATATCACACTGCAGTTAAAAATTATATTCAAGTTCTTTAAATGTATATATTTAGTATGTTAGTCAACACATGAAAATAAGTGTACTTTAAAACAGGACAAAAGATTATTAAATCATAATGATTTAAAATGAAGAAACAGTTATGAAATTGTCTCTTTAAGTAAGCTTGAGTGGCCTTTTTTTATTAAAATTAGTATGAACACTTTTGAAATATATCATTTTTCAAAGTAAATTACAAGTTACATGTGCATTACAATTAAGTACACTTCTTTTTCACATGGGTAGGAACTCATATTAAGAAAGTAAATAGTAAAAAAGTTATTTTAATTTCATGTTAAATATACAAAGTCAACATTTCACTATATTATTTATGATATTTTGTCATGAAGAGAGTAATTTCAGGTAGTTAACTGATGTGCTTATGTACTAAATGTTGCCATTTATTATATAAGCAGTATGCTTTTAATAAAACTCTTTATGTGCAACTTTCTAAACAGTGTAAAATTCAGTAGGTATATTTGCTATTTGTATGCAAAATTTTCAAATGTGCCAATAAGGTTATAAGGGGACATGTTTAACCTGGTGCCTTGTTTCCTGCCAGGGTAATGTGAGATCTCCTAAGTGCACGAGACACGAGCACAGAGTGCAGTGGAGTCCAGACAGCGGGAGGGATGTGATCAGACCTGTAGAGCTGGTCATTGAGACGGCCCCAAGCATCAGGGAAGGTCACAACAGAAGCAGGTCCAACTCAGGTAATAACAATACTGATTAATAGAGCTTGTTTGGTGTCATATTCAAATTAATTATATTGCGTAATCAGATTCCAAAAATCAAGTACTTTTAATTAGATTAAATTACATTTAAAATACTCAAATTATTATTTTTTATTGATAATATGATTACATATTACAATTACATATTACAATTTTTCACTACTTCACAGCTACGAAGTTCTGTATATATATAAATTGTAAAATTGTATTTTAAATATACATATATATTTGTGTGTGTGTACATAATATATAACATACATAACAATTATAAATATATATTTAACAATTTTTACACAAAATTGTACATTGTAAGCAGATGTCATTCAACCCTACTATCAAGTTTTTGAGTGAAAAATAATAAATTATCTTTAATTCATAGGTAACTAGTTCCTACTGAGTAATAGCTTAATGTGGGCAATATTTGCAATCCTATTACTTTATATTGTATGTTTTTATTTATTTATGCAATTTTATTTAATGTTATTTATTTTATTTTATTTTATTTTACAGTTTTTTTGGCTGTTGTATTTGGAAATAAAAATACTAATAGCAATTACAAACATTTGTATATCAGTGTTGCAAAAATTGCAAACCCCACATGAAATGAACAATAAATAAACCAGTTGAATTGATATTTAGTTTGACCTTCTGAGATTAAATGTCCTTTTAGCCCAATTTTGCATATCCATGGAAAATGTCTTGGTTTCCCATTCTATTATTCTGTTCCTTAATCAGGTGTTGATCCCAGATGGATTTACAGTCTGAGAATGAAGCAGTGGAGAGAGGAAGCTGCCCAGGAGTCCACAGGCAAGATGACCCTCCCTCAGTTCCTGTCCGTCATCGCTAACCAATCATCGTACGCCGCTGCGGTCAGGAGATCGCCCAATCGCAGCCCTCTCACTCCATGGACAGACTCGCGGAGTTCCTCTCCCACTCTTTCCATCAAACTCTCCTCCATGCATCTGGGGTCAAAGGGCAGCAGCCCATCCAGCACGACATCTGAGAGCACCCTGGAGCGAGAGCGGCCCCCTAGTGCTGGAGCTAAACACAACTACCACAGAAAAGCGTACTACGACCACACATTTAAAATCAACGGAGGAGGAAGAGGTGAAGCAGAAGCCAGAAGGTTTAATCAGATGTCACAGAGAGGATCCAGAGGTTTCCAACCTGCTGGACGGCCCCGAAACAACAACTCCTATATAACACCATATAACCACCAACACCCAATACCAGGGATGTCAGTTGTCAGTGAAGGGGTGAAGCAGAAATCAGCATCTGAAGAGGCCAGGTCTGGTGATGGGGACTGGATTAAAGTAGAAAGAAAGAAATCTAATAAACAGGAACATAAGCATCAGGAAGTGAGGCAGGGCAGAGGCCGGCCGCGCAGAGGAGGGAGAGGCGGTGGGCGTGGCCGAAATTGAGTGCTTTTAAAGCATTTCACTATGTCCTAACTACACACGACAAAACAAGATTCCAGCGGCAAGCAATTTGTCTGTTTGTCACCAGACGTGATGCGACATGACAGAATCAATCAGATATCACAGCCAATAAAAAGCGTGTGTGGGCGGGTTCTCTCTGGAAGCGCACTGCACTCGCAACGAAATATGTTTATAATCTTATTCCTAAATATGAAATCTTTTTAAGGTTTTTAAATGACTTTAAGTGACTGATACCATCTTTGTTATGGAATACGCTTGTTGGTTCGCATTGAGTTCACACTTTTATAATTTAAATTGTATAATTTGTATGTTGTTGTTCCAGCCGTGACATCACAATAAAAGGTATCTTTTCCATGTTAATCTGTGTTTATGTCCTAACTAGCCTAACTACTAAATATCTATTTTACAAGCAGTTTCTATTTCCGTGACTTCGCAGCCGGAACAACAACATACAAACTAAATGACAGTAGATAATCTTAGGTGATTATGCGCTTTATTAAAAGTTAAACGTGTCTAATTTGAATTTGAATATAATTTTGTGTGACCTTATAGCAATACTGAAAGCAACAACAGATAGTTTACCTCAGATTTTTAAATGAAACCAAACATGTACATTAAAACTGCGAACACAATGTGAACTAACAAGCATTTTCCATGACAAAGATGGTATCAGTTACTCAGTATGTACATTTAATTATGTTAAAAATGTTTGATATTTATGAATTAGATCAAGGGTCACCAAACTTGATCCTGGAGGGCCTGTATCCTGCAGAGTTTAGCTCCAACTTGCCTCAACACACCTCCCTGGAAATTTAAAGTATACCTAGTAAGACATTGATTAGCTGCTTCAGGCAGGGGGGTAGCGTCTGGGTATGCAGGGTATGCAGGTGCATACGGGCCTGGGCAGATTGGGGGCCCGCCGAGCCGAGGGAGAAATTTTAATGGAAACAAGGGAACGAATATAGAGCCCTGCACAGGCCCAGCCCTTGTCCGACAGCTTATCAGAATTTTCCGCCTGAGTCCGACCCGAACCCGTGTCTTTTTTCTCTCTCTCTCTCTTCCCTTTTACACAGCTGCTGTTGCAGCCATTTAAAAAGTTCAGTTTTGGTTTTTAATGGCAAAGTAGTTATATTTTGTTTCTTTATTAAGTTAATTTAGAAACATGATTGGAACATTTTATGTTTGTTAAATTCAAGTTTTTTTTTGTTTTTTTTTATAGCCTACCAAGCAGCCAGCACCAGACAGTGAGTTGAGAATATGTTTGATCAGTTTAGCCTTCTCAAATAAACACGATTTGAGACATAAAAAACTTCATGCATTTCACAATATAAATAAAAAAATTAAGATAAATGAGTAATACATACCAAATCGTTTGTGCTAAAAGTGGAAGCTGAAGGACATGGAGGCACTAGCGAGATCAAGTGCATTTTGTTTTTCTTAATAAGAGTGGAAAATTTAAATATGCCTTTTTTCCTCATAAAGGTAAGAGTATACATCATTTGAAGCTGCAAATAATTTTATTTGTGTGCACTCACTGTCAGTCCTGTATCTTGTTTCCCCCTCCTCTCGTGTCCATATTTGGCCTTCCTGTTCCTGTTCTTGTTCCCTGTCATCATTAGTTAATTAGTCCCTAGCCCTGTTTAATTACTCCGCACCTGTTTCTGTTCTTCCTCTTTGATTTCCTTGTGTTCTTAAGCCCTGTGTTTCCTGTGTTCTAAATAAAGTTGAAAGAGTTTCTCGCCTCCGCGGTTCCCTTCCAGGGAGAGATTGTGACAGAAGACCGGACCTAATACAGTGTAAGCGGCCTCCCGCCTCGCCGCCCCTTTTTATGAGTTCGCAGAGGAGTTCTGCAAGTTTGCCACAACGATGGCGTTAGATGATACAATGCTTAACAAGCTGTTCTGGCTCGGGGCCAACTACCACCGTCCCATGGACCTCCCAGACACTACCGGTCTGAGTTGGAAAGAGGGGATCTACCAGTGTCTGGGAAGTGTCCGGGCCCGAGCCAGCTCGCCGTCGTCCGCAGCTCATCCCAGCACCACCTCTGTCCTCAGCCCAGAGAGCCCCCGTGAATCCGCGCTGTCAGAGTGCCCCCGAGAATCCAGTTCTCAAGCCACGGCCAGGAGTGCCGATCCCGATCCCTGAGAATCCAGTTCTCAGACCACGGCCAGGAGTGCCGATCCCGATCCCCGAGAAGCCAGTTCTCAAACCACGGCCAGGAGTGCCGATCCCGATCCCCGAGAATTTAGTTCTCAGACCACGGCCAGGAGTGCCGATCCTGATCCCCGAAAATCTAGTTCTCAAGCCACGGCCAGGAGTGCCGATCCCGATCCCCGAGAATCCAGTTCTCAGACCACGGCCAGGAGTGCCGATCCCGATCCCCGAGAATCCAGTTCTCAAGTCACGGCCAGGAGTGCCGATCCCGAGCCCCGAGAATCCAGTTCTCAGATCACGGCCAGGAGGGCCGTTCCCGATCCCCGAGAGTCCGCGCTTCCCGAGCGCCCCCGAGAGTCCGCGCTTCCCGAGCGCCCCCAAGTGTCCACGCTTCAAGAGCGCCCCCAAGTGTCCGCGCTTCAAGAGCGCCCCCAAGTGTCCGCGCTTCAAGAGCGTCCCCAGGTGCCCGCTCCTCCAGAGCGCCCCACAGAGCCCGCTCCTCCAGAGCGCCCCACAGAGCCCGCTCCTCCTCAATGGCTCCCAGAGGGGAACTTCCCCAAGAAAATTTGGGGGGGGGGGGGGCTATAGGGTCACGGCCTGTGTGGCCCTCTACACGTCTTGGCTGCCTGAAGAAATAAGGCCGTGGTCTCCCGAGTCCCTGGATCCGCCATGGCCTCCCGAGTCCCTGGACCCGCCATGGCCTCCCGAGTTCCCAGTCCCGCCTTGGCCTCCCGAGTCCCCGGATCCGCCATGGCCTCCCGAGTCTCCTGATCCGCCATGGCCTCCTGTGTCTCCTCTCCCTCCGTGGCTCCAGGACGGGTCCCGCTCTGGAGGCCGGTAGCCCTGCCCCCTGATCCCTGGAGGCCTCCAGAGCGCCCACCCCCCCTCCCCATTGGATGGTGTATGGCGTGAGGACACGCCTTCCGGAGGGGGGCGTAATGTCAGTCCTGTGTCTTGTTTCCCCCTCCTCTCGTGTCCATATTTGGCCTTCCTGTTCCTGTCCTCGTTCCCTGTCATCATTAGTTAATTAGTCCCTAGCCCTGTTTAATTACACAGTCTCCGCACCTGTTTCTGTTCTTCCTCTTTGATTTCCTTGTGTTCTTAAGCCCTGTGTTTCCCTGCCCCTGCGTCCGGTCTTATCATCAATTCCTGATCGTCTCCATCCGTATCTCCTGAAATTCCTGTGTTCTAAATAAAGTTCCAAATTGAAAGAGTTTCTCGCCTCCGCGTTTCCCTTCCAGGGAGAGATCGTGACACATTATCAACAAAACGTTTTGCTATTATAAAATAAAGAAAACAAACAGGGTGGTCTTGATCTTGAACAGGAACACTTCACAAAAACTGAACCAAAACTCAGCAAATACTTGCCTCACTGACATGATAAATATATGTTTAGAAAGCTATAAATTACTACTTTATAACGAAATAATTCAAATCAAAAATTAAAAACTCTTTCATTAGCCTATCCAATGAGGAGATATGGGGAGTCAGGGTCATCAACTACATACTATTTTATTTTTATTTATTTATTTAGTTTTATATATATATATATATATATATATATATATATATATATATATATTTTTTTTTTTTTTTTTTTGGGCAGCTGTGCCAAGATTGTGTTTGCATGCAGTACAAACACCCTACAGCAGCATTTTAGTGTCACGCTGAAAATTATGAAATAAGATTAACGTCATACTATTTTAATAATAAAGTAAAAATTACGGTAATAAAATCATGTTATATTGCGTGAAGTAAATGTGAAAATTACACTCTGTAACAAAAAAAAGTCTGTGGCATCCAACCTGTCATTCTTAACACTAAAACTTGGCTTATAGATGTTTTTGAAACTCCAATTGATCGATTTCATGAGATATTAATTTGTATTAAATTGTTCTGATTTTTTTTTTTCCAATATGCATTCAAATATTTAATCGTTTATTTCGTGCTGCAAATATTAAAGAGGAAAATATCATCGATTCACATGCCACTTGAAATGAGGTGAATGTAGTTACCTCACTACAAATAAGAGCGCAAAACACATTTATTGTTTGTATCTGATCTTAACATTTACAGAAGGATGAGACTTTGTGTTATAATAAAAAAGCACAAAGCTTATTGCAATTATTGGGTGGCTTGCGTGCAATGAATGAACTTGAAAATATTATTTCCAAACCTTTAAACCAGCTTGAACGTTATTTACATCAGAAAAATCAACAAGTTAACCGAGTTGGAGCCCATTTAATTTGGGGGGTGCCGTACAAATTATTTGCATATGGGCCTGGGGCTGACTTGCTACGCCACTGGCTTCAGGTGTGTTTGATTAGGGTTGGAGTTAAACTCTGCAGGACATCGGCCCTCCAGGACTGTCTGGTGACCCCTGAATTAGATTATAAACTTTAGTTGCGAGGGCAGTGGGCTTCCAGAGAGAGTCTGCCCACACAAGCATTTGATTGGCTGTGATATTTGATTGATTCTATTGTGTGGCGTTGTCACATTGCATCTAGTGTGGACACCCAAAGTGCTTGACGCTGGGAATCTTGTTGCATCGCGTGACACGGTGTTAGAAGGGGTTGATAATTAATCACATATGATCCACTGTAAGGGCTGGAGAGTTGGTTTACCAAAGCACTTAACCCAGGTTGTTCCTAGGGGATTCAATAAAAGCATCTTAAATTGACACTGATAAAGGGTAAAAGTTCACCATGAAATGGATATACTTATCTTAAATGTCATAAATTATGTATTTTCTGAAAAAAGAGCTTTTCTCTGCTCTTTCATAGCTGGCATTGCCTTTCCAGGTTTTAACTTGAATTTGCCTCTCGTGGTCTGATTTTCTTTAGCTTCTTTTTGAAGAGTTTCTTATGTATTTGAACTATGCTAAACACTTCAGTCATGATCATAACAGAGGACTTTTTCTATTAAACTGTTTCTGCCTGCAAGGGAAACATGGTAATATTGTTATATTTTATTATGGAGGACTATTTCATTTATATGATATTAAAGATTTATTTATTATATTGGTGGAATTTTAAACCTTTGTCAATTTATAAGATATTAATAAAATATAAACTTGAAATGAACTCTGCTTGTTTGATCTCGTCAGTATTTCGCGCGATTTATGTGTCCTTATGCAAATGAGCTCTGTTTGGCGCCACAGCTGAAGATCCTGTAAGTGCATGTAAAGCCAAATAGACGTGATTTTATTCAAATAACCTAGGATTTCTAATTAAATTATGTCAACAGGTGTACACTCAACTCATAATGAAGTGGATAATGCCGTTCTTAAATCCTCAGCATATTCGATTGCGTTACTTTATCAATTTTACGGAGCTTCCAGGACTCTCGTGTGGCGCGGAAGAGAGTCACGCCTCTTCAAGAATTACCCGCCAACTTCCAGACTAAACTCAGCGCCACGGGACTGAGACGCACACATTCACAGCGGACTCGAGCACAGTATAAACTCACACCCCCTCAAATCACAGCGAACTCAACACAATGCGCTCCAAGGTATAGTTACACATTTCAGCTTTCTTTTTTATTTCTATCGATCTGCGAGAACAGTTGCTATTGTGTGTGTGGGTTTGTGTTTATGAATGAATGAATGCTCTCGTGGCGTGCGTAAAGTTGGTTTAAACTCTGTAAAAGAGGGAAATTAACCGTTCAAACGATTCTGAACGATTGGTCGTGTTATTTCTTTGTCATAAATTTATTAGACCGTATGTTTGTTTTTCAAGTATTTGCTGGTTTAGTGAACTTGTAAGTTAGGCGTGTGTTTAGTGGGGACAGGGGTCGCTCCTACCTTTTACAAAGCATCTACGTTAACGTTAATCGATACTTCTTGGTAAAGAAATATGTATCAATATTATGAAAACCGTTTACTGTTTGTTGACCGACTGAAGCTTAAATAATGTCTTAACTTTATACAAATGACTTGTTCTTGGGGAAAAAAATAAAAAAAATATTGAAATGATGCACTTTTTAAGTGGTTAAATGTTTATGCCTAGTATTCCAGTATCCATAGGCTTCACTTTTACTTCTCACCCATCTGCACTCCTTTATATTTGATCTAATTATGATTTCCAGTGTTTACCCACTTTAAATTGTCAAACCTTTTCTGTTTTAAGGAATATTGGAAACAAAAACAGGCCTTGTAGATTTTCTAAGCTGCGTGTCTGAAATTGCTCTCTACAGAAATCCAGACTGAGCTGAGCAGGTTTATATGGTGTTTGCTGGACTCTTTGTGAATGTTTTGTATGTTGTTGTTGTGTGCAGAGGCAGCAGGCGTCTCCCCCCTCCACCAGAATGAATCTGCGCAGTTACAGGAGCACTGCTGTGCTTCCTATGGAAACCTCCTCCTCCTCCTCTTTGTCCTCCGACGACAGCTGTGACAGTTTTGGATCTGATGGTTTTGGGACCTCGGTATGACATTAATTTTTCCATACATTAAACTGACCTTACAGATGCCCAAAAGATCAAAGACCATTCTCCATACCTCCCTCTTACAGTCATTTGATGTTAATGTTTTGGTTTGCTTTTATAGAAGAGACCGTTGAGGCAGACGAGAAGATCTGCTCCGAGTGAGAAAGTGTTTAACGTCTTACCTGTGACTGAGGAAGAGGATGCGTGCAGCGGTTTTGAGAACGACCTGAACGACGACATGACTGAAATGGTTTGTAACCACAGGAAACACTTCAGTCTCTGCTTGTTGCTTTATCACATACTGGCTTTTGAAAGGATGAATATGTTCAATTAATCAAGTGATTTTTCCTCACAGAAAATGGATTCCGATTCTGAGGCCTGTTCGCCTCCCAGAAAAACTCGCAAATCGTTTACGCTCAGAGTAGCCATGAAGTTCCCGAACAAACGGGCCAGTCCATCAAAGTCAGTGTTGCCTGAGTCCAAGTCCAAACCCGGTCCTAAACCTAAACCCAAAGACCCCGAGTCTGACTCTGAGGGAGAGAACTTCATGCTGAAGAGAGCGCTGAACATCAAAGAGAACAAAGCTATGGTAAGGAAGTCAACTTCTACACGTCTGCACTCATAAAAGTAAAGGTGCTTCAAAGGGTTCTTCACAGCGATGCCATAGAAGAACCATTTTTGGTTCCACAAAGAACCATTCAGTCAAAAGTTTTTTAAAGAACCATCTCTTTCTTACCTTTTTATAATCTCGAGAACCTTCTTGCACCACAAAGAACCTTTTGAGACACAGAAAGGTTCTTCAGATGTTAAAGGTTCTTCATGGACTCATTTAGACAAAGAGGTTCTTCTATGGCATCGTGAAACACGAGTGTGCATTTAATTTAATTGTTTTGTTGTTTTTTAAAAGATAACTGTATTTTATCCAACCCTGGACATTAGTATGCATTTATCTATTTGCAGTTTGAATGTAATTCTTACGATGATAATCTTCATTATTTTGAAGTGAGTTTTGATTAAAGTATGAATCCAGTTTTCACTGAATTGTGATCTCCTTGTAGCTTTCTAAGCTAATGGCAGAGCTGGATAAGCTTCCTGGACTCATTCCCAGGAAGGCTGCTTTGTCACAGGGCAATACGGTAAGACTTCAGAGTACTGTTATTAAAAAAAACATTTTATATAACTACTGATGATGAAATGATGCTAACAATTTATTTATAACAATTAATATAACTTACTAGTATTAATTTTATTAGCATTAACAATATTAATAAAAAAATGCTATTACTAATAATAAACTATTGAGCAATACAATGTTACTAATTTGGATTATTATTAGTTCGTTTTACCTTGATTTGATTGAATGTTCCCCTTCTCTCTGTACAGCCTCGTCGTGTTCCTCGGCGCTCTCTGGACCCCAGCGCCGCTCGCCGGAGAAACCCAGAGCGAACTTCCCGTCCTCACACACGCTCACGGTCACTGGTGGACGGACCACCCTCCCCTCTTCCAGAGGATGAGCCCGAGGACAAATACAGCCTGGTCCGCAGAAACAGAAATGACGACGATGACGATGAAGAAGAGGTGCGTTTCAGCTTTTAGTTAATATCAAGACCTTTTTTTTTTTTTTTTCCTTTGTGCTGAAATTATAAACTACTGTTCAGAAGTTTGGGTTGGTGAGAATAGTGAAATATTACAATTTATATTTTTATATATTTAAAATTTCTATGATGCAAAGCTGAATTATGAGCATGATTACTTCAGCAGTAACTCATTACAAGTAATGCGAGTTATGCAATCAGATTACTTTTTTTCTTCAAATAACTAGTAACGTATTACCTTTAAACTTGAAAATGAGTTACATATAAGTAAAGTTACTTTGTTTTTCCATTTATTCACTGACACCTCTTCTGTTGGAGTGTTGAGAGAAATTGGGATTGAGGTGCAGAGGCACTTCCTTCAGCCTGATGCTTATTCATTTCACTGTTTGTGTGACTTTAGTTGCCAAAAATATAAGTTTTTGTTGTTAAAAAGAAGCAATCCCAACTCTGGTGACAATGTAGCACAAAAGTAACACTGCATTACTTTCCATAAAAAGCAATTTAGAAAAGTAACGCAAATAGTTACTTTATGGAGTAAAGCAATATTGTAATGCATTGCTTTTAAAAGCAACTTTCCCTAACACGGGTCACTTTAGTGTCACATGATCCTTCAGAAATCATAATATGCTGATTTGCATTGTTTTATCAATGTAGAAAACAATGTCTTTTACTGTCGCTTTTCAGCAAGAATGCATTAAAGTTCATTTCTTTGAAAAGGAAAAATCTCACTGTACCCAATCTGAGCAGTGAACAGCTGTGTACATGCAATCTCAAGCTTCCATATTTTGTCTTGTAAAACTAAGGTGCCACTGTATTTTTACTCTTTATTTTCCTGCCCTTGTGTGTGTGAGCAGAAAGAGCCACGTCGGCGCAGCTATAACAGTACTCTGACAATTCCTCATGTTGTGAGGCCTGTGGAGGAAATCACTGAGGCTGAACTGGACCACATCTGTGTCAACGCCAGAGAGAAGATTTACAACCGGGCCACTGTAAGTCTCCTTCAGCATGATGCTTTTACCATCACAACACCTGTTCCATACCCAAGCCTTCATTTCTCAGCTCGTTTGAAGTGCTGTAGACTCTTCATGACCGTGTGGGCTGTGCTTTTGTCCGTCAGGGATCCACCTGCCATCAGTGTCGACAAAAAACAACTGACACCAAGACCAACTGCCGCAACCCAGAATGTGTGGGAGTTCGTGGGCAGTTCTGCGGGCCTTGTCTCAAGAACCGATACGGAGAAGAAGTCCGTGATGCCCTCCTGAACCCGGTTAGTGACGTTTCCAGTCAGTCTCATGCACATTGTGAAAGCATTAGCACTGGGGTGTGTTTCCCAAAAGCATCATTACCAACATGGTTCAACGATTCGGTGTTTACCGAAACCATACTTCAAACGATCATTGCGTGGTTAGAACTACAGCTCTCGATCTGTGGTCTAAGACATATGTTCTTGGGCACACTAAGCAAGCTAATAATGCAGTACAATCTATATATATATTCAGTTCTATCTAAATATAAATGCATTTTAATCTATGTATTTTAGAGCGTCCTCAATAAGCTCCGTTTTTGAAGAATGAACGTGCATAAATGCCTAAGGGAACCCCAGAGTATGACGTAAGAGGGAACCCATGATGAATCAAACATCAAATAAAGCAAAATGACAGGGAACAAAAAATTGTAAGTTTAGTCAACAGATGCGACCGTGTTCGGGAAACAGTTGTGACTAGCTAGTTTGTTTCCACAACAATGCATCGTACTATGGTGGTTAATCAGCGATTTATGTCGTTGTATGGGAAACACACCCCAGGTCAGCTAGCATTTCTCTAAATGGTTGGATGGTGTTGTTTTCTTCTAGGAGTGGCTTTGCCCCCCGTGCAGGGGCATCTGTAACTGCAGTTTCTGCCGTGCCAGAGAGGGCCGCTGCGCTACAGGTGTGCTCGTGTACCTGGCCAAGTACCACGGCTATGACAATGTCCACTCGTATCTGAAAAGGTAATGGAATTTTGTAGTAACTTAATTTTTGTTGCACTATAATATGAATGCTGTAACTTTAAATATGCAGCTGTATTCCAAAAATCTACACTAACAGTCAAAAGTTTTTGAACCGTAAGATGGATTATTTTTTTTAAAGAAGTCTCTTCTGGTCACCAAGCCTGCATTTATTTGATCCAAAGAACAGCAAAAACAGTAAAAAAAATTGAAATAGTTTTACTATATAAAATAACTGATTTCTATTTGAATATATTTTTAAATGCAATTTGTTCCTGTGATTTCAAAACTGAATTTTTAGCATCATTATTCCAGTCTTCAGTGTCGAATGATCCTTCAGAAATCATTCTATTTTTTTTTTATTTGCTGCTCAAAAAACATTTGAAAACAGCAGAGTATTTTTTTTTCAGGTTTCTTTGAATAGAAAGTTCAGAAGAAAAGCATTTATCTGAAAAATCCTTTGTAACATTATAAATATCTTTATCATCACTTTTGATCAATTTAAAGCATCTTTGCCAAATAAAAGTATTTAATTTCCATAATTTCTTTCTCAAAACGATTCTACGGTCTTCAAGCTTTTGAAAGTTAGTGTTGCAAAAGCTTTTTATTTCAGATAAATGGTCTTTCTATTCAAAGAATCCTGCACCAAAAAAAAAATACTGAATAATAATAAAATGTTTATTGAACAGTAAATCAGCATAATGAATGATTTCTGTAGAATAATGGGAAACTAAAGACTGAAGTAATGATGCTGAAAATTTAGCTTTGACAGGAATAACAATTTTAAAATGTATTCAAATAGAAAAGTACATTTTACAATGGTAAAATATTTCACAATATTACTGCTTTTGCTGTATTTTGGATCAAATAAATGCAGGCTTATTGAGCAGAAGAGAATTATTTAAAAAAAAATCTTACTGTTCAAAAACTTAGTGTATGTGCTGCCTATCTAGACTGCATTTTAAAGCATCAGAGCTGTTTTATGTACACTACTCTGTAAATAGAGACTTTTTTTTCCCCCCATGTTTTGTCAGTCACTTGGCTTTCGGGTGAATCTATGAAAGTGTAACCGTGACCTCTGGCCTTTCTCCACAGTTTAAAGAAGGAACTGGCGGAAAGTGAATAAAATGGTTGCCATGTTCGACTGAGTCCAACCAAAACTGACGTCGTCCTCAAGTGTCTTAATTGATGTGATTCTCAGAGCTTCCTTAACCCCTTAAACCTGCTGCAGGTTTAATTTGAGTAGACAGTTGTCTACATGAAATCCTTAAGTTTGCATTGTTTTAAATGTATTTTTCAAAGGGAGTGTTTTTATCTCTGTACTGTATTGGCTGCAATACTTGTTCTCTTTGCTGTTTTTACCCTGATTTTCTCCAATCTGTAGGTTCTTTAGATGCTGTTATAACTGCACAGTTGTACTGCTGCCATACTTGAATAAAATTTGTGCTTTAAGTTCTGTTGTCTGTATGGGTCAATGGAGGGGAACATATTTGTTCATGTTGGTTTTGTTCTTTGAAAACCTTTTATACCAATTTTTTAACAAGTTGTGGTGTAATGTTAATGCTTTCCCTTACATCTTCAGTAGGTGTATTTAATTATAAATAAAGAGTAGTGCTGTCAAACGTGATTAATGTTTACAGAATGTTTTTTTTTTTTTTGTATATATAAATACACATGATAATGTTATGTTCAGATATTAAATAGTTATATATATAATATAAATTGTATGGATATAAATATTTTCTAAATTATACCGTGTGTGTATTTACAGTGCACAGAATACACTCCCTCTGAATAAATATAAAGATGTATTTTCTTATCACTAATACAATTAATGGAAAGATGGCAAAAATTTAAAGTATTAAATGTATGCTTAATAAAAACAAAACATATGCCAATATTTTCTGTAAAATAAGTAAATTAGGCAATTTTGTTTAAATGAAGGATTGCAGAAATTAGTACACCCTAGATTTAATTCAGCAAATGTATAATATTCTAGTACTTAGTATGTCCTCCAGAACTGTCCTCAGAGTATACTGCTCTGACCCTCTTGGCACTGAGTGTACAAGTTCATGACAAATTTTCACATCTGTCCTGTTTAACTCCTGGAGGACGACCCTCTTAAATGCTCTGGTCTTTAATGGGCAGTTTTGCTCAGCTCGTCTCTACTGAATCCCCCACAGCTGCACAAGAGTGTTAAGATTGAGTGAAATGCATGTCCACTGAAGGATTTTCATCTTCATTGTCATGCTGAAAAAATGTCCAACAATGCAGGGAATGAGGGGAGGGTAGCATCTTCTGTTTCAAGTTTTTGTATTCCATCACACTGTGGTGTGGGAATTCATGACAGCATTGATAAAGCACACCTTCAGCACTCATTCATCCCTATATAAAAGCTTTACTACCTCTGAACGTCACTGTGGGTACCAAGCACTTCTCACTGTACTCCTCCTCTAGCAACACCAGAACATTTTGGATCCGAAATAATTGACTTGGTCTTTTGAGACCAAAGTATGGATTCCCAGAAGTCTCTATTTTGTAAATATGGGCCTTGGAAGAGGTTAAATTAGTTTATATTGCTTTGGCTACAGTAGGTAATTCTAGCGGTGACAACAACCATGCATGTCACTTCTGCAGGCTGCGTCATACTCTATGAGATAAAGTGTCACTCTTTTCATCGCTTTTGCCGGCTCTGAGACACTTGCATGTTATTTCTCCTGCTCTTTTTTTTTTTTTTTTAGCAAAAATTCACTCATCACTAAATGAAAACTTAAAGTGAAGACCTGATTATTTCAGGAGCCTTGTCACAAGTCCATTGTTTTTGAATGGCAGTGCTACTTCTGCTATATTTTCACACTTAAAACAATAATTTGGTATTCCTCTTGTACCATTGTCCTCTTTTATGCTAAGAAATAAGTCACCTGGCAGTTCTCTCCCTAGTGGTTCCACTGCTGCCAGCATTAAGTCTGAGTATGATTCAGTGGGCTATGTAACACTTTTAATTGTCAGGAAATTATTGTCTTTAAAAAAATTGGTTCAATATACTTACCTGTTGATCAAAAATAACCTTAAACCTATACAACTTTCAGTAGGGTGTGCTCATTTTTGCAACACAACATTTTATCACTTTGATAAGAAAATTTTATTTTGCTGAATAATTTTGACATTCTTCTTTGGTAATTGATCAAGCAGGCTTGATGGAACATTATATCTCCAATGAACCCTAACACGTCATAAGTAAAGAGTAATTGCTGAATTTGTTAAGTTTTAGAGGGGGTGTACTCATTTATGCAAGTGCACATATGCATAATTAATATATACAGTACACATATTATGTAAACAAAAACTTTTATTTTGGATGTGATTAATCATTTGACAGCACTACTAAAGAGATGTACAATCTAAACTGATATAGTTATGTAATGAAATAATATTTTTGTAATATTTTATATATATATATATATATAAAAGGCTCTCTCCACCCTCAATACCATGACTGAGGTGCCCTTGAGCAAGGCACCGAACCCCCAATTGCCCCCAAAAAATGCTATTTTTAATTTCATGAAAACATAATAAAAGAGGTGTGTTTATAGATTGTCACACGCACAAAAAAAAAATGAGCATCAGGAGTTTGAGTTCCCATATTTACCAAATTAATGGAAACCTCCTCTTATCAGAACAGCCCCTGCCAAGCATTTCATATTACAGCAGTGAGTCCGCCTCGACATCTATTTCAGCAGAAATTCAATCAGAAATGAATATTGTGGTGATTTGAACATGCCCTTCGCTCTTGCCCCTCTGTGCCCCTGTGGGTTAAGAGGGCATAAGGAGGGGGATGGGGAGGGGGGCTATTACCACGACCCCCTAACAGGAGCCCTGCAGAGGAGAGCAGAGCACTGTGATATATTGCAGTCTGCTCGTATCCCTCATTAGAGAGCTGCCACTAATGGTGTGGAAATAATTAGCAGACTCTAATGGGAAATCTTATACCTGTGAATCATTTTTCCCTGTTAAAGCTCTTTCACAACCCTCAGCTCACGTTCTTTGCTTTTTTCTCTCATTCAGATCTCATTCAGATCATGAAGACTTAACGATTTTCTGACTTAAAACCCTGCTTATGCAGCTTTTGGGCATTCATAGCATGCGGTTGCATGCAAGTACCATGGTATTACCATCATTGTACCACCAATTAAGTTTATGGAAGCGTGCTGTATGAAGCTTTGGACAGTGATAGATGCTTTCTTACCCAAAGTGTCCACAGTAGCCTACACATGAATTTTTAGTCTTGTTGAACATCATGAGATCTTGATCAGTGGATCAAGCGGCGCTTGCAGGAATTCATCTGAGGGTATGGAAAAACACTAAAAAGTTAGATATAAGCTCATTTTACAAATTTAACTGTTAATTTTCTCGATTATTAGTTTCAGCAATCATGTAACTGTTGCACTTCTGTAAGACTTCAGACCAAACGATCACGGAGGTATCAGTCCTTTGTTTCAGTGTCCACTTATCCAGTTACGTACCATAATTAAATTACAAAATAAATGTAACTATAATCTGTTACACTTACTAAGAAAAAAATGTGTTAAATTAGTTACTATTACAATTACAAAGGGGGTTACATCTGAATATTTTCACGCACATTGATTTATTTCCTAAATTACATGTTTATTCTATAATTTAGGTTTATGTATATTTGAAGATTAACAGTTTTTTTTCTCCAAAGCATTGTTATGCCAATATTTCCTGTCATAGCTATGCAAAGATTTGATTTCAAAAACAGTCTCGTAGCTATTAAACTATATTTTATTAGGATTTTAAATCAATAGGCTATTTAACATAAGAATGAACTCAAAATAAAACAAGGTGCTAAAGTCTGATTTTGTGGTGGCTGTTCTTTAAAATTAAATTATTATAATCTTAATTCAAGCGAAGAAAGATTTTGAAAGTCTGACAGTAATCAGTGTTGAGCACTACTGTAAGGTTAACCCTGCCTGCTTTAAATGTTTCAAAATTAATAATGAGAAATTAAGAAAAGTAATCAAAAAGTAGGCTAATCAAATGTAATCAGTTACATTACTTTAATAAAGGAGTTGAAATAGTTACATTATTACATTTCAAATAGGGTAACTTAACTTGTAACCTGTAACCTAAACATTTCCAAATTAAGTAACCTTCCCAACACTGCTCAAAACTGTCTGTTTGTTTTACTGACTGAGAAATGATCCGAATCAGTTCGAGTCGATTCGATTGACCGAATCACTGAATCAAAAGAGTGACTGATTCAATGACTGGCATCGGTTCAGTTAACAGAAATATAAGATACAGATGGTTTACAGTTTCTCAGGACAATGTCGGAGACAGTTTCAACTTTCAAGAAAGATTTTTTTTTCTCTTCTATTTGATTTTCAGACGAAGCTATCACAGTTTTATACAGTAGTAACGTTAGCCATTTTGTCAGGAATTACTGTGGTGATTCGTATAATGGGAGCAACATGACACGTCTGGTCTAATGTCATGTTTCATGCCCATTTTCCCCAGAATGCAGTTTTTAATTCTGAGAGTGAATCTTTTCGGATCTGCAGGAAACAAACGCTTCAAACGTATTTATTTGCATAATAAAGATGCACTCGAAAATACTGGTATTAAATACCAATGATCATCCACTTTAGGGTGATGAATATTTAGGGAAATAATTGTTTACGACGCTCGAGCGTCGAGCTGATCTGGTAATCAGGCTATGAAATACAATATTTATTCATTAGAGCGAACTTAATGAGGCCTCGCGGCGCTAATTATGAAAAGCAGCGTAGCGCTAAATGAGCGCGAGAGAGACGGCGCGTGCGAGGGAGCGCGAGCGCGCGCGCGCTTTTCTTACCTGTTTCCCGCGCTGCGGGGTCAGTGTTGGGCATCTGCGTGATTATATGCGAGGGCCCCATAAACAATGCAGCAATGCAGCACAGTCTGGCAGAGATATGTGGAATAATTAATAATTATGTGGAATATTGAGTATTTATTATGGGCCCTTTTCATTGCGCATTGTTCAGACGTGTGCTTCTGTTTGCCTCTTGAGAAGAAAGACCAGAAGAGCAAATTGCTCACACAATCTCCCGCAGTTAAACATTGATTGAAAGAGCAGGAGGAAGAGAAGGGGTGAAATTAGATTTCTAGCTAGTTTATAGGAGAACACAGAGTATAATAAGATATATATTTGACTTTAATAAAGGAATTACAGAATTTTAATGCACTAAAATATACTAGGATGCATCTTATGCTCCTTTAGGTCTCACATTGAGAGTGAAGAATACCTTCTATTCACGGAACACTGCCTTAAAAACTACAACTATTACTGTCAACAATAATAATAATAATAATAACCATCATCACTATCATCAAAAATAATAGTAAATATTTCAAATAATCAATAATAATTATGTTTTTTCACTGATAAATGTAAAAAATTCTTAAGAATAGCAAGCATAATATTATTACAGTTTATGCAGTATGTTTACTGTGCACAGTTTGCAAATGTTCTGTATAGATGCATAAAATGGCAAAAACAACCCTGTACCATGAGATGACTATGAACAAAGGTTACAGTCACAATTTTAACCTTTATTTTATTTTTTCACAACAACAAAAATAATAATTATTATTTTTATTATTATTTGGCGGTAGAGTTTATTATTATCATTATTTTAACTAGTAGGCAGCATGTATTGTATTAAGTAAAGAGAAAGCAAGTAGTGCATTCTGAAGTATTAGTCTATTCTGAGTCCAGAAAAAAAGAAGTAAAAAATCATGACTGATATTACTTCTGGTTCATCTGTCACACTGGAAATGGAAGGTCAGGTGCATTGTGGGATACACTGTTCCATGAAGTATGCTCTGTGGTAATACTGAGCATTTTAGCAAATGCATTAAATCATTTGACATGCATACATATTATTTGCATACTATGCACAGTGTGCGTAATGGGTGCTGCAGTAACAGTTAGAGTGTTGTGGAAGCAGAGCAGGTCACAGCTCTCTGGACTGGATCGTCTGAGGATGCTCGGATTGTATGACAAGTCCCCATCAGCACTAGTCCAGCTCTGCGTGCTGATGCTAACAGCAGCTCATGTCAGAGACGTTATCAGAGAGAGACGCCCGACTGCAGTGGTTCCATCTCACAGGAAATTGCCAACTCACCCTAACAAAAGAAAGCACAAGTGCACTCACAGTGCAGTCCTCAGAGCAAGCCAGATAAGATGACATTATAAATAGTGAATTTCTAGAGACGGGGGTGGTGGTGGGCTGAACTTCTCAATTCTCTCTCTCTCTCTCTCTCTCTCTCTCTCTCTCTCTCTCTACTGGCATTAAGGCTATTTGGGAGCAGTTTGAAAAAGTACCTCACATCTTGAATAATATCACAGATCATATATAGATTTAAAAATAAGATTTTTTTTTAAAAGTGAGTGCATTTAGGGCATATTCTCATTTACAGCCACAATCTAAAATACTGTTAAACACTGTTATATTATGCTGCATTACTCAGTCATATAGTACTAAAATATTATTGTTTACAACTTACAGCTCAATAGAAATAAATATAGAGAGAGAGCATTTAAGTTTGATCTGAGGTTTGATTGATTCGTGAGGTGTCTGTGTGAGGAGGTGCAGTGTTACTCCTGAAGGGGGAGCTCTGATACAGGACACTTTCTGAAGAGCAGTCCTCACACCTGTGTCACACAGAGCTGGACTGGCTGGACATTTAAACCCTTATATTATGTGCTGAAGTGTGTGAGTGCATATAAACCTCATGTTGGTAGTCTAAAATGACATCATCAACCAGGAGGGTTTCAGCCACCAAAAGGGAAATGATATTTTAGGTTAGACAGTTTGCTGGTCAATGAAACCTCACAATGGTGAACCTTTAGATGGATCCAAATAAATAAATAAAAGTAATATCAAACAAGAAATGTTTAAAAAGATTTCAGTTGTTCAGTTGCTAAAGCTTCTTGATTGAAGAACAAGTAAATCACTTTTTTTTGCAGGTACGGTAAAAGTTATGGTTATTTCCATATATTTCCATATTCTATTGGTTGGGAACCAAGGTGTTCAAGCCTTAGGCTATTTTTGTAGAATGAATTAAAAAGTATTGGAGATTGGTTAGACATTGTATTTTTATACTTTGAAGTATCACTAATACAGCTCATTGTGTGCTTCATCATATTTTGCGAACATATTGAGGTATGGTTCCATTTAATTTATCCCCTAAACATTCTTGGTCATACAAGAATTCAGTATTTTAATGCACTAAAATGCAGATCACTCAAAATTATTATTATGTTTTGTTTGCAAACAAGAATATAACATATATAAACAAGACAAAGCACAACTTATGGAGTTGTGAATGTCAGATGCTCAATTACATAAAATCAGTTTCACAGTAATTAAACCTAAGGATGATAATTATTATTAATCAATCTGATGCGCTACTGCAGATCTATGTTATACGCGTTTTAGATTCTGAATTAGGTTAAACATGAGTAAAATACCTCTCCCACTTTATATTAGGTGGTCTTAACTACTATATACATTTAAATGAGTCATTTGATACAATGCACTTATTGTGTACATGTTTTCACATTGCACTTACATTTTTGAAAATACCAGCATGTAATTACATCTGTAATTAATTTCTGTAATTACTTTTATAATTACACTGTTGAACCATTCTTTACACCTTGACCCACCCTTAAACTACCCTATACCACCAAGCCTGTCCCTAACCTTACCATATCCCATCTCAATAGCAGCAGAAGTGTTTTGTAATATAATATTAAGCACATTGTACTTATTTTGTTATGTTCATAGTAGTTAAGGCCACCCAATATAAAGTGGGACCTGAACAACAATTCTTGCAAATGATAAGTAATACTTCTTATGTTTTATTTGTGCATTAATGCGGTGGCTGTGCTGTGTGGAGTTATGCAGGAATGTAATGTCTGACCGTAAGAGAGAGCGAGAGCAATGGCCGGGTTTTATTGAGCTCATCCGTTACTCTCTCAGCTGTGATGTGAGGCACTCGTAAGCTTCATTAGTTTTTACCTCATTAATCTGCTCTCTCATAACCTGTAACACACAATTCACCTCAGTTCATTACACCACACGGCCCGCACCAGAGACCTTCTTTCATATAAAGATATACCATACAATAAGAATTGTTCGAAAACAAACAAGTAAATATTTCATTCACTTTATTTTAACTCAGTTACTCAATTGTTCCGAGTGTTTAATGAGATATTGTAAACATTTGACTAATTTTAAATAATCAAAATTTACCTAATAATGAAATGAAGTTGTGGCAACATTCCTATGCACTCTCAACTATCTCAACTAAAACACAAAAGACATGCACTTTTATAAAAAATAAAAATATATAATATACATTAAAATTATATAATATGCAAAGTTTTCTGTTAAAAGAAGTTAACAGAATATACACACACACATACACATACATACATATTTATTTATTAAATATTACATTTATTTGATTAATTATTACACTTATTTGCACAATTTATTTACCCAATCTAGTCACTTATGGGTAATGGTCTTTTTATCCTTCCTTTTGTATCACATACTCAGACAGAATAATACATCCAATACTATCTATCTATCTATCTATCTATCTATCTATCTATCTATCTATCTATCTATCTATCTATCTATCTATCTATCTATCTATCTATCTATCTATCTATCTACACTGTAAAACGTGGTAAATTGTAACCTTATAGAATTATTTATACCTGACTTAACACATTAAAATGAGTTTTGTTGGAATAAAATGATGTATAAGAGGTTGGTTCAGTGATGGTAAATAACATGCTCAAATATACTTCAAAGTTTTCTGTAAGTTTGATATAATAAAGATTCTAATTGAATGTAACCAATGCCTCTGCTTTGAGAACACAAGTTGGTTTCTGGAAAACAGGGCCGCAGCGTGTTGACTGAATTCTCCCAAAATCCCAGAAGTAATGCATTGTTTAAAAACCTCTAATATATCCCAGAGCTAAAATAATTTAAATAATACATTAAAAATTGTCACAGGAAAAAATTGCAAAATATCAAATTACACCCTGGAGCTTGATTCTTTAACCAAACATGCTCTGGCTGGTTAGGTTCTGTCACAGAGGACCAGGCTGCCACACACACATTAATTTCTCCTCTCTCAGAGGCAAGAAAACAATTAGGTGTCTGGAAACGCATTTCACCATCAGCCACTTGACACAGTTTTGGACTTATCACAGGGGCAACTGTCTGCGGAAGGGCGAGAGACAAAGTCATTACAGTCAGACTTCTAGGAAAAGCTCAGGATTTAAAAACATTTCAATTAGGAGTGACACTAAATAGCCTAATGCAGGGATTTTCAACCAGCGTGTCGTGACCCAGGTCTGCTCTGACAGCAGGGGAAAACAATGCAAATAACTAAATACAAACAAACCACGTAATCTTTCATTGGTACATAAAATGACTAAATAATTGAACTTAATTTTTGAACGAAGGAGAAAATGCTTCCAGTATATTTTACATTTGACATCAAAGGCCATGTGTCCAATCTGCAATATTTTGGTAAAAAATTAATCTGTCACATGTTAGACACTAGACAAATTAAACAGATACACTTATCTTTGAAAACCACTAATAAAGCTATACATAAAAATATAATCCAAATCCGAACTAATTCGCATCTAGATCGATATTTATTGTTGCAATCATGATGCATTTTGCAAATGTGAGGCATAAGGTTACAAATCCTTCCTTATTTTTTATTCATACTGAGGTGGAAATAGATTTCCATTCCTATGCAGTTCCTGGTAATATATAATATTAATTATAATAAATAATATATAATTTATGACAAGCAGTTTTGGTATTGTGTTGAGTCGTCACATGATGTCAATGTAAAATCTTGGTACTGAAGCAAAACCAGTTAAGAACCAGTGGTCTAAGACTTCTATTGTGGACTTTTTAGATGTCAAATGTGTGTGTGTGTGTGTTGCCCCTCCTCCACCTGTGTTCTCATTCAGCTCTTGGCACCTTTCAAAACAAGGTGAGGTTAGTACTGTTGCAGCGTTTGGATGATCAAACAGAGCATTATCACGTGTGTGTGGTGACAAGGGCAGTGCATAAAGATATTCTTTAATTGTGGCAGGCCTTACTGGCCCTGCCTGTCAATCACAGCGCTTTGAATTGCACAAATTTTGCTCCATTCCTTCAGTTAAATGATGTATCCAATTAAAAGCGTTAGAATTCATGATCTTCACTCAAGGTTAAATGAAGGCACTCGCTGCTGTCACTGAGGGTGATTAAACGCTGCCTACATTAGCCTTCAAATTTGGGTCTAAAGCTCGAATCTTTATTCATTATCAAACTCACTCGCAGTATAAATGCGTCACACTTTTCCTCCTAATCACCAAGTCAATTCTGAAACTGCCTACTGTTTCTCACTGAAAAGGATGTGATCTTTAAATTGCACTACTTTACACACACACACACACACACACAGGGATGTGTGGACACTAGCCTAGATGTTCAAAGGCCCGTCATGGGGAAGATAAGGCAGGTTTGTCACACCAGCTCAGATCAATAAAACCCCTGCACATCTGAAAGGAAACTTTGAATTAGGAAGAATGTTGAATTTTCATGAAGTGTTGTGGTAAAAATGTTCATGTGTGAGCTCTCATGATTATTTCACTAGGGTAATTAAAACAATAATTTACTTCTTGTGATTGTTGAGAAAACTCAAACAGTAAAGAATGGTACTAGCGACGGTAAGGTCATGAGTTCAATTCTCAGGGCATATACAAACTGATATAATGTGCACCTTGAATGAAATGCAAATCTCTTTGCATAAAAGCCTCTGCCAAATGCATATAAATGTAAGAAAATCAAAGTTGATTTAAGAAAAAAAAAAACAACAACAGCAGTTTCAGACTAACTGTTGTTTATGAAAACCTACCCTATATATAATTCACGCTTTTGGTTTTCATGTGCATGATACATTGATGCATGTTATTCTAAAACAAAAAAAAACAAAAAACACTGAACCACTGAAATGTCACTAATGTCTCAGAATTTTTGCATTTTGGCATTGTTTTTAGCCCGCTAAAGGCTAAATAATGCAGTCTTGCTATAACATTAACAGACTAACTCTGTGAAATAGAAGTAACACTTTTGAAAAGACTATAGAAATAGCATACAATATAAACAGAAAATTTAAAATTAGGGATTCACGATATTGGATTTTTGCCGATATCCGATATGCCCATATTTTTCATCTAATTTTGGCCGATACCAATATATTTCCTTTTGTTTGGAAACAACACCAAGTCTCTCATGTGCAGAAATGATAAGAAAATTATTTTTTAACCCTAAGATTTTATTTTAGGATTTAACATTTGTAGATGGTCTAAAACAAAAGAGTTGGAAAAATTCTGAAAATCTTTTAGAGCTCATGATTTGTTTAAAAAATAAAACATATTACACATTAATGAATAAACAAGTATATATACCATTATTTAATTTACAAGTGTCATGTTTGTTGTTTTATTTTTTTTCATTTAAACTATAGCTTCTGACCATTAAATCAAAACATACGCGTTATTTTATTACATCAATTACTGCTTTATTTAATCAGAAACACAGTCTAAATGTTATTTGTGTAGGCTATTTTACTTTTAATTTAATTAGAAGTAGGCCAACAGCGCCCCCTAAAGATTAAATCTCCTTACCGACCAGGCGTTAGGCAGGACCTGGGGGAGGCTGTCACTGCTGCTGCTGCAAGTGCTATTACTGTTTACTCTATCACACACCGAACGCATGCTTTTACAGATTAAGTGATCTAAATCAGTTAACCTAATTGTCATTCAGACAAACCTTTGCTTCAAGAATGAGCCACACTGCTGGCGTGATCTAATCACTAGCACACCCTGAGCACATGTGAGTTAATGTATTCCTCTTATCGGCAAGACATATCGGCATATTTATTCCTATCAGGCCGATGCTGCTATTTACATTTAAAGCCATTACCGGCCGTTTCCGATATCTGTCCGATAATATCGTGCATCCCTATTTAAAATCAAAAGAATATACTTGTGCAAACTGAATGTAATGTTTGGACACTACACTGTATGTTATTTACAATAATATGAAATGTAATATAAATAAAATTTATATTAAATACAGTTAGTTACCTAAAAGTGTTTTTTGACCTACTTCAGTAGGACTTAAGTACATCCTTATATTTAATTTCATAATTCTGTTTTATCTGTATAAAATGTACCACCTAATGGTAAACTAAAATATTTTCTAATATAATTCAACTTGTATGTCATGTTTTCAAATACAGTTATGGCCAAAAATGTCAGCACCCTTGGTAAATATGATCAAAGAAGGCTGTGAAAATGAATCTGCATTGTTAATCCTTTTGATCTTTTCATTGGATAATGAGAATTTAAAATGGGGGGGGGGGGGGATATCATTATGAAATAAATGTTTTGTTTCTCAAATACACGTTGGACACAATTATTAGCACCCCTAGAAATTCTTACGAGTAAAATAGATCTGAAGTATATTCCCATTCATATTCACAATTTTGAGTACTCCAGCGTGATTATGAATATGAAATTATCCAGCCATGGCTTCCTGTTTCACAGAAATATAAATAGGAGGGAGATCAAAGCCCAAATTTTCTTTATCACCCACCACAATGAGAAAAACCAAATAATATATTTCTGATGTGCAGCAAACGATAATTGAGCTTCACAAATTAGTGAAGTGGCATTAAGAAAAGAGCTAGAGCAGTGAAAATTCCCATTTCCACCATCAGCGCAATAATTAAGAATTTCCAATCAACATAAAATGTTACGAAACTGCCTGGAAGAGGACATTTGTCTATATCGTCCAAATGCACGGTGAGGAGGAGAATTTGAGTGGCTAAAGACTCTCCAAGGACCACAGCTGGAGAATTGCAGAAACAAATAGTTGAGTCTCATTGTCAGAAAATCTTTAAAAAAATTGTAAAACAGCACTTACATCACCACACATTGTTTGGGAGGGTTTCAAGAAAAATTCTCCTAGCTCATCCAAAAACAAACTCCAGCATATTCAGTTATCAGACACGACTGGAACTTCAAATGGGACTGGCTTCTATGGTCAGATGAAACTAAAAAATTAGCTTTTTAGCAGCAAACACTCAAGATGGGTTTGGTGCACATAGGGATTAAAAATATCCCATGTGTACAATGAAATATACTGCTGTATTTTTGATGTTGTGGGCCTATATTTCTGCTGGAGGTCATGGACATCTTGTTTAGACACATGGCGTCATGGATTCTATCAAATACCAACATATAAAAAAATCAATAAGTGTCTGACTCTGTTAGAAATCGTATAATGGGCCATATTTGGATCTTCCAACCGTACAATAATGCAAACACAAACCTCAAAAACAACACAAAAATGGGTTACTGAGCACAAAACCAAGCTTCTGCTATGGCCATTCCAGTCCTCTGACCTGAACCCTGTATAAAATGAGTGAGGTGAACTGAATAGAAGAAGAACTAACATGGAGCTGGGAATCTAAAGGGTCTGGAGTGATTCTGGATGAAGGAATGGTCTCTGATCTCTTGTCAGGTGTTCTCTAACCTCATCAGACATTATAGGAGAAAATTTAGAGCTGTTAAACTGGCAAATGGAGGTTTCAAAAAGTATTGAATAAAAGGGTGCCGTTAATTGTGGCCAATGTGTATTAGAGCCATGGCTGGATAATTTAATATTCATAATTACGCTGGAGTACTCAAAATTGTGAATATGAATGGGAATATACTTCAGAGATATTTTACTCGTAAGAATTTCTAGGGGTGCCAATAATTGTGTCCAACGTGTATTTGAGAAAAAAACATTTATTTCACAATGATATTTCCTCCCATTTTAAATTTTTGTTATCCAATGAAAGGTTAGATTTTTGTGATTTTTTTATATAAAAGGTCAAAAGGATTAACACGGTGGATTAACAGCAGATTAATTTTCACAGCCTTCTTTGATCATATTTACCAAGGGTGCCGATATTTTTGTCCATGACTGTATATCTGTAATTACACATTTGAAATGATGTAATTGAAGTTTAGTTAATTTAAAATGTATTGCATTTAAATGTAATACAGAATACCACTACAGTTAAAATTAGAATCAAATACTTTGTGACTTAGTATGTTAGTCTACATGTCAAAATAAGTGTATGTTAAAAGATTATTAAAACAATATTTTAAAGGGGTCATCGGATGCCCATTTTCCACAAGTTGATATGATTCTTTAGGGTCTTAATAAAAAGTCTATAGCATACTTTGGTTAAAATTTCTCAATGGTAGTGTAAAAACACCCTTTTTACCTTGTCAAAATCAGCTCTGTTCATAGCAAGCTGTTTCCTTGCATGTTGCTTTAAATGCTAATGAGCTCTGCTGACCCCACCCCTCTCTTCTGTGGGGTGATGAACAGACTGTAAACTTTAGCCGAATTTAGCCGCGACATTTGCTAACTAGCATATTATTAGGAAGGGCGATTTGCAAAGATTCATAAAAAACCCTTATACTCACTTCTGTAGATGAAGCTGGATCACAAATGATTTGCGCGAACTTAAACGCATTTAGGCAAATCGGGGATTGCCGCATTCCCTTCAAAACGAAAGTAACGTTAATCCTCTGTGGCTCAGATGTCGGGAGTAAATGATGACTGCTATGTTCATTATTACATCCAACAAAAAAACACCTCAATCGCTTAGGATACATTCTTGTCTTCCCCTGCACCAGAGTCGACACAATGGTGGACAGCTCTCAGCTCACTCAGGGCGGGTCTATGGTAAGACGACCTTGTCAATCAACTATTGTGGGAGCGGCCTGTGCAGAACTACATCATTCTGACAGGAATCTCAGAGCAGCCTGATCTGAGAAAGGGGATTTTAAAACAGGGATTTTAAAAAAGACACACTGGGTGGATTTTTATCATTATAGGGTGGATGTGTGCACACACGTCCAACACACATTTATGTTTAAACAACATGGAAAGTGAATTTTGCATCCGATGACCCCTATAAAGTGTACTTTAAAGTAAAACTTTTAATTTGACAGCATTACAAAATGTACTTTTTATTTTAAAGTGTACTTACACATCAAAGCAATAATGCCAGCTAGTGTTAATATAATAAAGGTTATGGCAATAATAACAAATATAAGATAAAATAAGAAAAATGCCATCACCACATTACCACAGGGATAAGATGAGACACCTGGGACACATTTTCCACTCCACAATCAACTGCAAAGCCACGGAGACGCACAGGTCTTATGGTATGGAACGCCCACTGTTCACTAGTCAATCAATTCCTGATGGATCAAATCAAGTCCTGCTTTACATTTAAATGATTCACTCTTGAATACGTCACATATTGTAAATGCAATATTATGTCTGTGATTAGAGATCTTGTTGATATTTAGGATGCACTGAAATCCGTGAAAAGGTAAAGAACGGATGAGAAGAGCCCTCACTCACCTTCTCTAGAAATAAAGGCATGATTAGCTTCATTTCAGCAGCCCACACAATCCCTTAGAATCCAGTGTGTGGATTACCTGTCAAAGAGTCTGGGAGTTTCACAAAAGTACAAAACATTCAGTGGACTAGAAAATGACAAAAATGAGGCATAGCGTGCTGTGACGTGCATTAATTTGCTGTGCTAAGATAGATTGTGGCGGGGGTGTTCATATGCATGTGTGTGGGGGATATTTTTTGTGTTGAGGGGTGATAAATGCGTCAGACTCCAGGAGGACAGCAGTGAATTATGACCTCATGATAAAACACAAATCAGCCAGTCCACACCACAACACTTTCCTGCTAACTTTATAATTTAGCACTTTTAATTAGCTCTTGAAGATTATAGTTTTGTCATCTACAATAACTGAATAAACAGACAAATCAGTAATCACTGACACTTTACTGACTAGAAAATAAAACCAAACAAGAACAGTGTTCCTTGTGAATAAAGAAGTGTGCTTAATTCTTTTGAATGTGCCCTTGTGTAGTCAAAATCTTAAAAGTATTTTATAATATAATATAATATAATCTTAATTAAATAAGCCATTTCGGTGTACTTGTAGTGAACACATTTTTGTGACTATTTCTTAATGCACTTAAGTACACTTTTAAAAAGTTTTAAAAATGTTTTACTTTAAAGTATATTTTAAATCATATTTAATAATGTTTTAAAGTACACTTATTTTGATATGTTGATATATCACATACTAAAGCACATGTAAAGTACTTCATTATAATTTTAACTGTAGTGTGATATTAATGATAATATATTTTAAATGTACTAAACTGCAATTTGATCATAAAAATGCGTAATAACTTTTTTTTAAATGACATTTCAAATGAAGAGACATTAAATTATATTTTAGTACATTAAGCAGTACACTTTATATTTCAAAAACTATAGAAGTAATTATGAAATTACATTTAATATATGTACTTAAGTTCTTAAACAAGAAAAAATGTCTCTAAAGTTCAACTAATTGCATTTAATGTAAAAAACGATTTTCAATTACTTATATAATCAATCCACATGCAATGTATTGTACAAAACATGACATTTTCTGTTTTTAAGTATTATTTACATATTTGTTTATTTCTATTTTTTATGTTGTATTTAGATAAGTATTTTATTTAGGTAGTAAGTACTGTTTTTAAAAATATGCTGAACTGTACTTCTTTTTCACAGGAGTGAAATTGTTGAAATGTTATTGAAATACAAAAGGAAGAATACATAATAAGAATACATAAGAATGTCCAAGCTACTCTTTTCCTTACAATGAAAGTAAACAGTGACTGGAGCTGCCAAGCTCAAAAATGACAAAACAATACCATGAAAGCATCATATCCCTCCTGAAGTCATACCATAAATTTGAGTGAAGAAAAGCCCAACATTTAAGTCATCATTTGCTGAAAATCATCCTCCCTGATGCAAACGTGAGACATCCAGATACTTTGTAAGGACTCATTTATATTTAACCAGAAAGGTAGGGGATAACATTAAATTATTTTATTTTTTAAAACTAGACAATATTTCAATGGTGAATATGAATAAAACTGACTTTTCACACTATTATGATAACTCACTCTCACTGCTATAATGCAGCGCACTTCTCCAATCGGTTAGGGCGGCTTTGATCGTTTTACTGGCTGACAGAATGTCTTTTCCACTCAAGGGTGCAACATTTATAAATAACATTTTGGATAACAGGAACACGACACTGATGGCAGCTAAACAGCGAGTGTTTACCCAGAGAGCATCACCCAGAGGAGCAGAGCTCAGAGCCCAAGCAGCAGTGGGTCTCATTTAAACAAGCCTGAAACAGCAAAGCAAATAAATAAGGCCTGCAGCTCTTCTGCTCTTTAATGTATTCAATTAAACCAGTCCCTCTGGAGACAAGAAACACACACACACACACACACATGGCTGTGGGGGAATATGATGAGGATCTGAATGCTCTCAATACACTCCATCATAAACCCTCATTGGAAATTTCTCTCAACAGGTTTCTCCTAATTAACCCTCCCAAAAGGTGATGCACTCTCACGCAGACGGGAAAAAATATAAAATTCAATGAAAGTTTGAGGAAATGGCAGGGAGCGGAATGATAGAAAGCTGTTTACAAAGACATTGTGGCGGTCTTGTGGAGGTTTCATTCATTCTGTTTGGAAGGCAGGCAGGTAAAGTGTATAAAAGAACAGGTATACAATAGTCCCTGTGCATGAGAAAAAACATAATTACACAGCTGGATGTGACATTGCTTCAAATGTCACCGAACTACAACTTCGCTGGAGGATGGGATAAAAGATAAAAGACAAGCGTATAAACTTCATGGCAATGTTTCTGGCCCCTCGATGTCAGTCTCTCGGAAAAGTGGATAAAATAATATAAATCTTACAGTCATAAGCGGCAGGTGAACTCAGACATGAGATGGCTGGTGCAATTATGAGAAATATGTCAATGACAGAACTAATCTAGTGTCCCTTTGTACTTCCAGCTAATTTTCCATGCAGCCCCATTGTGTTTCAAAACCCCACTGAATTTGTATCTATTAAATTGAATCTCTTATTATGGTGCCTACATGCCTCTCCTCTGCCCTCACATTTTTTTCCATAACAAATCAACTTAATCAAGCTCATTAACTGTCATTATTAGACATTTATTGTTATCTTTCCATGAGCTCTCTTGACAGGTGGTCCCCTCCCACACACGTCCCCGCAACACGGCGGGCACCTCTGGGCCCCGACACACACACACACACACACACACACACACAAGCATTCTTGTCTTCTTTGTCTTGCGCTAAAACGCACACACACAGCTATTTTACCTTTAGGTATAGCTGCATGAATTTAACTTCATGTCATGCACACAGACATGATGAAAATATCAATAATATGATAAAAGAAAACTGTATTGCCAAATGCATGACTAAGAACACAATTAAAAGGGTAGATAACCAAAAAAATGAAAGTTTATCAATTGCTCACCCTCATGTTGTTCTAACAAGTATGATTTTTCTTTCCTTTGCGAAACACAAAGGATGACGGTAGGCAATGACTTCCATAGTATTTTCTTCCATACTATTTAAGTCATTGACTACTGTCAACTGTTTGGTTCCCCACATTCTTCAAAAATATCGTCTTCTGTGTTCAACAGAAGAGAAACTCATACAAGTTTGGAACAACATGAGGATGAATAAATGATGACAGAATGTTCATTTTTATCCAAGGAAAGGCATTTACTGTGAATCAACATTGGCATTGCTAGCACCATGCTCTACTGTTTGAACTACAAGAATGCATTAGCCAAGAATCAATTTTGACTATAATGTTTTTCCTAGTCTTGAAAGTCTTGAAAGAATTTGTTGGGAAATGTTTGTGTTCATCCCTGACTTTTGATGTTATGTGTTTTGACTAAAATATTATTTCTGTATTCTATATTATTTCTTATATTCTATAGGTAATATTTTTTTCCAAGTATGCTAAAGTATCATTTGTTTTACAAGGACCAACAGACTTACACTGCATTAGTTTAGATTCATTTAATTCATTTCTTGGGAATCAGACCCATGTTTTATTGTTGCTGTTTTGAGGTTCAGGTTTCCTAAAGGAGTTCTCAGTTTGATGTTACTCCTAAAAAATCTTTAGAAGAAATAAAACAGACAGATAATATAGCTCAGAACATGTTGTCTTGGAAATGTTTGGGCTCACATTGAATAACTTCATTGCAGACGGTGGTATCTTGGTAATTCAGAGAATAGTTTGAAACAGTGTTGACATCTCTTTTGAAATTATCGAGCAGACACTTGAGATTACTTTATTCCAGAACAAACATTCTTCAGATAAAGTCTCAGTTTGTTTTCTATTTGATTTCATTGCTGTCTAGGATAAACATTTAATTGTGATTTTCTTTCTGGAAATTTCTTTTCTGGCTTCCAGCAAGTAACCAGAATTACAGAGATGTTGGTGAAGTTAGTTTACTGTATAAACATGCTATCAAGGATTGTGGATTCTTCTTCCTGACAGATGACAGCTTTCTTCCTCTCTCTCCCACACACACGCTCATCCAGAGCCCTGAACAGCCTGCTAATTAGTCATCTCTACTGTTGTGAGCTATTTAGTGTGACTGATTTTTGCTGACACTACTAACATCCACCAAACCAAGTTCCCAGAGTTACACAGAGTGTATGTGAGAGTGTGAAAAAAGCATTTTATTTTGATTTAAAATTAAGATGCTACATAAAGATCCAACTGAGATGTTCCTAAAATCAGTCTATTATAAGATCTTGAAATAAAACATCTACACTGCTGTTGAAAGGTTTGGGGTTGGTGTATGATTTAAAATGATTTTGAAAGAAGTCTCTTATGCTTCAGTTGTGCTGCTTAATATTTTTTTCATGATTCTTTGATGAATGGAAAGTTCAAAAGAACAGTTGAAAAAAAAAAGCAACAAAATTCATGTCTTTACTGTTACTTTTGATCACTGTAATATCATTGCTGGGTAACACTTTAGAATAGGGAACACTAATTCACTATTAACTATGACTTTTCCCTGAATAAATTCCTAATTTGCTGCTTATTAATAGTTGGTAAGGTCGTTGTTAAGTTCAAATATTGGGTAGGATTAGGGATGTAGAATAAAGCATTAATATGTGCTTACTTTCTACTAATAAATGGCTAATATTCTAGTAATATGCATGCTAATAAGCAACTAGTTAAGAGTCCCTAAAGTGTTACCCATTGCTGAATAAAAGTATTAATTTCTTAAAAAAAAAAAAATGGTAACACTTTATTTTAAGGACCAATTCTCAATATTAACTAATTGCTTAGTTACACATATGAGATCAATTTAGCATATTTAGATTCTAAACAACCTTGGCTCATTGGAAGATTTCTGAAAAGTTATATTACACTGATTTTACCAGGTGAGCTACTGGGCAAGTTTACTACATCACAAAAGCAATGCATAGCCGATTATGTGAAGAAAACATCAAAATGTATTAATTTACAAATCATCTTAAATGTGCTCTGAGGTCAGAACATAGTATTGTGCAAAGAAAAACTCCAAAATAAGTCTTTATTAATTAATAAATGGCCCTTAATGATTTGTAATAATCTGTGTGAAAAAGAATGAAAGTTGTTATTTTACTGCCACTAGTGTTCATTTCAGCTGAAAACTACAGTGAACTGTATGCATACAGGCACATTTCTGGAGTTTTGCAGAAATGTATGTAAAGGCACATTTTCCCCTGATTATGTTGCAACAAATCAAAAGTTAGAAGCAATTCCCTCTTTTACAGAAAATCAGAGCGTTGAATTTAACTTTCCATCAAATGATAACTATATATGATAGAGACTGTTAATTAGCAGTTCCCTTAAAACCTGAAATGAACAGGTTTTCATTTTTTTAAACAGTCTTAATTGCATCGCATTAAGAAGTTTCTTGAAAAGTGTGCATAATTGCATTACAGTCTGGAAGGTGGATATATGTAGTTTTTGCAGTTTCGAAAAAAAGAAAGAAACCCTATGGATAGATGTTGAGAAATATGCAAATGAGAAAGACATTTGTTGGTCATTAATGAGGCACACAAGCAAAACTAGAACGACAGAGTTTCAAACTCAAACACACAACAACAGACATGTTTAACCCCTGCTAATCTTGCACATCCTAGACACACATAAATCCACCATTAATCTGTCCGCGCGTCATTAAATTTACACGTTTAGTCACACAGGACTTTTGTGTTTCTTTGAACCGTTTGTTATTTTGTACTGATTTCAAATGCCAAAGCAAATGCTGAGGACAAATAACATGTGACTCCAACACTCAAATGCTAGAGACAAATACCAAGTCATTGCAGAAAACACTTAAATAAAAGGGTTCCCCTGAAAATGTGCTGATAAAGAAAACTTAATATTACAGATTTGGAAACAACGGTCTTGGAGTTTGATATATATGTGCCTAAATACAATCCAGAGTGTTTCCAAATCTCTCCAACACAGTTTAGAGAGACAAACTTTCCGGTAAACACAGTGTCTGATTATATCCCAGCGGTTCTCTCGCCTACAATCAGGAGAAAAATATACCGGCAGGAAAAGTGACACAGAAATTGTAGGATTTTTGTCAGAAAGTCTATTTACAAATCAGTTCAATAGAGAGTGTGTACGAGAACACCAGCCATTTCCTTCCCAGCAAGACTTGCTACATTACACAAGCTCATTTTCATCTCTCCATTTCAGACTTTAATCAGACTTTAACAGCCGCAATATGAAAGTGTCTTAAACAAAGGGCTCTGCTCTCTACAATAACACTTAAAAAGGCCCTTTGTGTGGCTTTTTCCCCCTGCGAACAATAGCAAATTATATCGGGGTAAGAAATCTTTTATAATGAATCACACATTTGCTGATTGCAAATAATTGCGTTAGGAGTGCGATATTGGTGGGGTCGTAGAGGTGACTGCGCCTCAAGTAATGTGAGGATTTGATCTCTGGCCCTCGCTGATGAGGTCTATTCACAGCAGCGCTGACCTGCCACTTCACTATGATGAGGAGAGTGTTGGTTAAAGTTTGGAGCGAGGTGCGATTAGAACAGAAGCCCCTCTCAACCCGTCGCCCCCGCACTCTCCTGTGCCGTACCTGCTCGCATTTCTCTCTGACCTCGGAGCGAAACCGAGTCCGCTGCTGAGACGCATGCAAGAGACAAAGTGGCGCTCTGTTGCCTGCTCAAACAAACGCTGCGCAGGTTAACCTGTGATACGGGGACAGACAATGCAAAAGCTGCCAAACGTGACTTCATTAATAAAACAGTGTTTTACAGAAAACCGATCTGCAATTAAAAAGGCCTGTGTGGCCTACTTGCTTATGAGTTCAAATCCAGCCTTTGACGTATGCTGATGATCCTGGTACAGGGAATGCAGGGTGGCCGTTTGAAAGCAAAGTTTAAAAAGCCGCCTTCAGCGTAGTGATTCAGAATATTCTGCAAATAAATACTTAGTAAAAATGAACCGGCATCACTGCCATTGTGAAAACAAGTATGCTTTAGCATGTTTTAAGAGTATCTACCATGGAAATAATACACTTTAAAAGAATATACTTCAGTGCAAACTGAATGTAATGTTTTCTGACTAAACTGCATGTTATTTCTGTTGAATGCAGTTGGTTGAACTTCAAAGTGCTTTTTTGGTAACACTTTATTTTATGGTGTTCTTGTTACACGTTGCATGTACTCTATTTTACACTTTATTTTACAGTCTTGTTCCTCATGTACATACTATGTATTTATTATCGTAATTACAATAACTAAGCAATAACTAGGTACTAACCCTGATCCTACCCCTAAACCTAACCCCGTCCCCATGTAGTTACCTTATATTACCAGTACTTTCTTAGGTAAGTACACTGTATGCACATTGTAAGCACATGTAAGTACACGTACTGTAAAATAAAGTGCAACCACAATAAGATATGCAAAATGACATACAAGTAACCCTAAACCAAACCCTAATCCTAACCCTAACCAAATAGTAAGTACATGTAATATTACTCAGTACTTAAATGTATAATTACTTTATCAATTAGATATTCACTAACAAGAACACCTTAAAATAAAGTGTAACTCCACATATTAATGCCTTATTCTGCATGACCATATTCTAGATCCCTTAATCCTACTCCATACCTAAATTTAACAACTACCTTACTAACTATTAAGTAGTAATTATAAAGTTTAACCCTTTTTTAAGCAGTAAATAAAGTGTAACCCTTTTTATACAAGTGGGAGTGCTTGATACAAAGTAGGACCTTAAGTAGGGCTTGTATAGGTCATGCTTTTAAATAAATGTGCAATTATACATGATGAGGTTGCAATTTAGTATGCTTAAAATATATTAACTTAATGTGTAATATGGAATAATAACTTCTTTACATGTGCTTTAGTATGTTAGTCAACACATAAAATAATTGGACTTTAAAACATGACAAAAGATTGAAACTGTCAGCAGATAGACACGGGACACAGAGGTAAGTGCAATACAAACAACAGGTTTATTGAAAAGCAGCAGAGGGGAATGAGATGAGCAGTAAGTCCGGGTAAGCAGGCGGGGAATGGGAAAGTCTCTTGGGGCTTATCTGAGTGTAAATGTCCTAGTTTCCTAATCCAGGGGATCCAGAGGGAACAGCAGAGCGTGGAGACGGTGGAGCACAGGAGCGATGGAGAACGAGGAAAGGAACACAGGGACAACTGGTAGGTAGACAAAAGGTAAATGGGTCAGGTTAGTCAACATAGAATGGTTGAGACCAGACAGTGAGTGAACGGGAAGAGTGCAGGGATATAGTGCTGCTGATTAGTGCTGACAGGTGGTGGTGATTAGAAATCAGGGAATTGGGATCTGGTGAGTGTCGTTGGTGGAGACTGCGGTGACTCTCTGACAGTACCCCCTCCTCCAGGGGCGGCTGATGCCCTATTACGGCGACGGGGTCGGCCACGGCCTCTGGGTGCAGGACGGTCAGGGTGGTTCTGGTGAAACTCAGCCAGGAGAGAAGAATCCACCACATCATCCCGGGCCACCCAGGATCTTTCCTCCGGCCTGTATCCCTCCCAGTTAATAAGATATTCCAGGCGACCACCCCTTTGCCGAGAGTCCAAGATGTCCTGCACCCTGTAGACTAGGGGCTCCTCGATCTCGGGAGGAGGAGGTACTGCAGGCTCGTTGGGTTCTGTGACAGAGGGAGAGACAGGCTTGAGGAGTGAGACATGGAATGCTGGATGGATACGATACCATGCAGGGAATTGGAGACGGAAGATGACCTCATTAATATGTCTCTCGATGGTAAAGGGACCAATATAGACGCAGATCCCGGGTGGAGAGCCAAATCTTATCTCCAGGATGATAGACGGGGGTGGCAGACTGACGGGCATCTGCATAGATCGTGTGTCTCCGCACTGCCTGCTGGAGTTGGACATGAGCTGAGTCCCAAACTCTCTCACTCGCGCGGAACCAGTGGTCAACAGCTAGAACGCCGGAGGGCTCTTCTGTCCAGGGAAACAGAGGGGGATGGTAGCTGAGTATGCACTGGAAAGGGTTGAGGCCGTTGGTGGTTTGCTTGAGGGAATTTTGTGCATACTTGGCCCATGGGAGGAAGCGGTTCCAGCTGTGCTGGTTGTCATGACAGTAGGCCCGGAGATATCTCCCAATACCCTGAATCTTCTGCTCAGTCTGGCCGTTAGTCTGGGGGTGAGACCTTGAGGAGAGACTGACTGTGACATCGAGGAGTTTAAAGAATGCCTTCCAGACACGGGGGACAAACTGTGGCCCACGGTCAGAGACGACATCTTCCGGGATGCCAAAGGTGCGGAAGAGATTATGGAAGAGGGCCTCTGCTGTTTCGAGGGCTGTGGGTAAACCCCAGAGGGGAATTAACTTGCAGGCTTTGGAGAATCTGTCAACTGCAACGAGTATGCAGGTATAACCTTCTGACTTGGGGAGATCTGTGACGAAGTCGACTCCGACGTGGGACCAGGGGCGATGTGGAATGGGTAATGGGACTAATTTTCCGGCAGGTAAGTGATGTGAAGTCTTGGAGATGGCGCAGACTGAGCATCCACGAATGCACTGGGAGACATCCCGGGCCATACTGGGCCACCAGTACCCAGCTTTGAGGAGCGAGAGAGTGCGCTGGCTGTCTGGGGGTCCAGAGCCCAGGGAAGCATGCAGGGAGCCCAGAAGGGAAGTCCTCAAGGAGGTGGGCATGTAGGTTTTGCCCTCTGAGCCTCCCAGCGGAGCGGGTTTGGTGATGGAGGCGATGCGGATCTGTTCATCCAGGGCCCATCGGATGGGGCTCACAAGGACGGCTGGAGGGAGTATGGGTGTGGAGGGTTCGTCGGTGGCATGGATACGTGAGAGGGAATCTGCCTTGACATTCTTATCTCCGGGTCGATACGTGATGGAAAACTGGAACCGGGTGAAGAAGAGGGCCCAGCGAGTCTGTCAGGGGTTTAACCTCTTAGCTCTTCACAAATATTCCAGGTTTTTGTGGTCAGTGATCACCGTAAAGGGGTGTTGAGCTCCCTCCAGCCAGTGTCTCCATTCCTCCAGCACCAGTTTAATGGTGAGCAGCTCCAGATTTCCAATATTGTAGTTCTGCTCTGCTGGGGAAAGCTTCCTGGAGAAGTAAGCGCAAGGGTGGAGTCAAGGAGGCAGCACTGCTCCCACGCCGGTGGTGGAGGCATCCACTTCCACTATGAATGGGAGTTGGGGTTCGGGATGTGAGAGGGTGGGAGCAGTGCAGAAGGCCTCCTGGAGCTTCTTGTAGGCGGCTCGAGCATTGGAGTTCCAGAACAGAGACTTGGGTTTCTGAGGGAGCATGGAAGCGTCACATGATGGCGATGTAAGGCCAGGTTCCGGGAGTAGATCAGGATATCGTCTATGTACATGATGACAAACCGGTGGAGGAACTCCCAGAACACATCGTTCATAAACCCCTGGAAGACAGATGGAGAGTTGGAAAGGCCACACGGCATGACCTGATATTCATAGTGGCCTGAGGGGGTAATGAACGCAGTCTTCCACTCGTCGCCTTCCCGCATACGAATGAGGTTATAGGCGCACCGCAGGTCCAGCTTCGAGAAGATGCGGGCCCCACAGAGTTTCTCGAGGACGGCTGGGACCAGGGGAAGTGGATAAGAATCATTGAGGGTCCAGTAGTCGATGCAGGGCCGCAAGACTCCATCCTTCTTACCCACAAAGAAGAAGCTTGAGGCCGCTGGAGAGGTGGAAGGGTGAATTAACTGTTGTTGGAGAGCCTCCTTGATGTAATCCTCCATCGCCTTGCGCTCCTGGAGTATAGATCCAGGCAGCAGAGCAATGGCACAATCCCATGGCCGGTGCGGTGGTAACTTCGTGGCTGCCTGTTTGCTGAACACATCCTGGAGCGCCAGGTAGTCAGATGGGATCGTCGGAACCTCACGAGGTTCAGGGCTCTCCACTAGGGTGGAATGAACTTGGAGCTTCAGGTTACTAACCAGGGGTACAGGGATGTTGGAGAGACAGTTTTGGATGCAGGTTTTACTCCATTGGAGGATCTTGGATGACATGGGGTGAGCAGTTGTACCGTTAGCAGTGGTAAGGTAGAGATAGCAGGCTCCAATTGGAGGGTACACACCGCTGGGCGTGAGGGGCGAGAGGGGCACACCCGAATTAAGTGCCCCGGAACTCCCCAGTAGAGGCACAGACCCGTGGCGATTAGTATCCATTTGCATAGGTTCTGGTACCGGAGGACAGGCAACAGGTGAGGGCGGAGAATGAGCGGTTATGTTCGGCTGACAAGCCATGAGACGTTGGGAGATCTTGACGGTGTAGGAAGAACTCTGCTTATACGCACACACAATTTCCAGACAACCTGGCGTCGGCTGGGATATCCTCCCTAACTGCCAGCTCACCATTAAGTCGCCGTAAATTCAAAGGCATATCGCAAAGGATGACGTTTTTACGGGCGACTCGAAATAGACAATTTCCAGACTTTCCAAACCAAAGACTTTTACGACCTCGCAACTATCACGCGCATTCCTGAAAATGCGCGCCGTTTCTCTGTTGCGCGCCCTAAAACAGACAAAGGAATTCAACTGGTCCATGGTGCTATCAAACAAAGAGAGCCACACCCTGAAGGATTTTGTTTTAAAGAACAAAGTTAAACAAAATATACCCGAGAAAAGAAACACTATAGACAGATTATCTATACATGTATTAAGAAGTGTGTGTTTGTGACATTTATAAGCTGTTGCATTATTTTAAATCTATGGTAAATCTGTTTCCAGAATTTATAATCTTCCTGAGTACTAGTTGTTCATTTTCACTTGATTAATATGTGTATTTAGAATTTAAGCTCGTTTAATCAATGCCTTAACTACGAAATCGAATATAAAGGATACTTGTATTTTGGTGCCTGTTAAACGGCTACTGTTTGGTCTCGGATGAAAGCTGATTTAATGAATAATAATATTGTGGTATGAATTAAATCTTATCTGTTTTTCATTAACGCCTATTTACAAGATGAATGGAAGTCTGCTGTTATAAGTTTTTATGTGATAAAATACTTGCGCAGATAATGTATGCAACACGAAACTCTGCAGGGGCGGGGCTCCGCCCACAGAGACTCTTTCGATTGGGCCACGCGCCAAAAAAGGGCGGACCTCAAATCGGCCCGTTAAAAAACGGATACCCAACCTGAAGGAGTTGGAGTTTGGAAAACAACAGGAGGACACGCACGCCAGCGAGTCTCTCGTTCTGCTCACGCTGCAAAGCGCTTCTCGCCTCTTAACATCACGGCTGAGTACTGCAAACGACCGAAGAACTTTGTAACAGTAAACTTCTAAGAAAGGTTCACCACGTCGGAAAGAGACAACCAACCACTGAAGAGTGCGCTAGTCACACGACAACCGCGTCACACGACCAATCCGCACGCGATCCGTCTCAACCTGAACAAAAGGGACGGACTTCATCGTTGAACCTGAGAAAGCCTGAACTCTTCCCGAACGCCAAAGACAAAAGTAAGGCAAAATCTCTTTACTGACTGAAACCGGGATTCCTCTCTGTTGCTGTTTAAATATAGCATGGTTCTGTCCATAAGTTCCCTCAGGTTGAAAAACGAGCATTAAGTTAGAACCTAAGACTCTCTTAAGATCCGAACAATTCATTGCAACGTATGTGTGTGTTCATGTCTGTTTATGTTGTCTAGTTAATGTGTTAGAGTAGTGAATAAAACCTTGACTTTATTAAGAACTCTTTGTCTGTGTTATGTGATTTAACATGTCGTAACTATTTGCCAATAGATCGCGTTTACCTATACGCTCTTGAGCTAACTAAGCTAACTCAATTTAACTATTTGATTTATTTTAATCGTTGGCCACGAATGAAATAAACAACGTGTTAAAAGATAACTTGCTGTTATTAATGCTTGCTGGACAAGTCGTTAACAAGGCATAAGTTGTACATTATGATTGATAACAATTAATCATATGAAGATCAACTCTTAAGAGTGATTCCCTAAAAGCTAAATAATAAAAATATATATATGTAGGATTCATTTTCTACATATTAATGGTGGAGGATTTTCAGCTGGCATTAGTTTGATTTGAAAAATTCATAACATTAAAAAAGGTGTGTTTTTCTATTTTTAACCGGAAAGAAATAGAGACACAGAGAGTCAAAGTTGGTTTCACTATTCTGTACTTACTTGTGGCAATGTGTTTGTGGAATGAAAGTGTATTTGTGTTGTTTAAGAATATAGCTTAAAACTGCAGTAAGATTAAAAGATGTCCGTGAGACATGTAAGTCGCTCATAGCGCAGAAAAGGAAAGGAGAGAATCTAAGCGTGTTCCTTTTATTCTTCCCCATAAGGCCTTGTTCATAGTGTTGATAGGAAGTGCGTGTCCCACTATTCGATTAACCTATGATTAATGAATCTCCCTTGGCATTAAACATTAACGTAGCTACTTAATATTTTCTGCCACTTGTAAATTCACTAAGGAAGTGAAGTCAGCGCGCGCCACTCAGAAGGAGTGGCCAGATCGCGTCTGTGAGGGAGTATTTTATTGGATCTGATTTTGATAGTGTGATAAAATAATCCACTGTGTTTTTCCTGTGAAGTCACGTGAAGTGACACAGAGAATCGGCCCGCCGTGGTCAAACTATTAGATTGATAATTAATCTGTGGGTTAATTTGATTCGGTCTAAATAAATTGAGATTGCAGTGCTAGAAAGAAACTAATCTAAAACAGTGCTGTCTGGCTGTTGAAACCTGAACCCTGAAACTAGGGGTGTCGTGGTAACGGCCTGAACCGGAGGTAGTCAGTAGACTTGCCCGGAAAGGTTCTAGTGCGCACGCGCAGCCGCGAGCGCCATTTTGAAGCTATTGTAAACAAATAGCATAGCATTTGAAGCTAGTAGGTAGCATTAAAGCTTAGCCGAGCTGGTAGCATTGAAGGCTAGCGATTAGCACCTAGCATTTTGTGGGTTTGAATGCAGTGTGCTATGCAGTGTGTGTGTGTGTAAACGGTTAACTCCTTCACTGCTGAACTCTAACTCACTTCTGAATGTTCACGTCATTCCTCTCTCTCTTGTGCATTATTAATGCTTTCTCTCCTCCCTTTTGAAAAGATTTTAACAAATACAGATGTCGATAAACTATTGTTAATTCTATAGGAATAGTTATATTCCAAAGCAGTTAATTTTATAGGAATAGAGGCATTTGGCTAGGATTGTTCTTCTCCTTTGGAGTTAGACACAGTTAATATCAGACCTTAACTTCATTCACCTTGATAAAAGGATAATTAATTCAATTGTAAGTGCGCTCATGATTTTAGGATATCAGTGGGTGAATCGCTATGAAATATTTGAAACTGATAATTTGATTTCATCCCAGATTTGAAATTAAACTCATTTGAAAATAATTTCAGCTCCGGATTCCATATAGACTGATTGAGATAATTATGTGTGCTCTGATAATTTAACAATAACATTAAGATCGTAGTTATTAACTATCAATGTGTTTGATTTTCAGGCCCTGAAAATTTTTAATTTCCTTTTATAAATTGAGATTGATTTGTTTTGAAGGTTCTGATGACACAAGGAATTAGTAACCTGTCAAATTTAGGGATGTGGAAGTTGTAAATTAATTTCATAATTAATTACGAATTGGAAAATTCTAATTAATTTAATTAATTACAGTTCCTGTTTCATATTGGTTTCAGTTGCAATTGTGCTTGTAATTTTAATGACAAACCTCATTAAGATCTTGATACTTAACTGCAACTAGGAAGACTATTATAATATTTTAATATTATAATCAAATATATATCCCTCTGAAAAATTAATCTGAATCGATCCTATCAATTTTAATGATGACATCATGAAAAATTTAATTAGGAATCCCTATTTATAATTTGAAATTCTAAATTCAAATGGCAATTAAGTTTGTTCTGTCTACCTTATTCTCAATCCTTTAGTTACTTAATTAACACGGGAGTTAATTTAAATATACTTTTGCTTAGATCAAATAAGAACTAAGACTTCTAATTAGCCAAACCCTTAGGTGTATCGACTCAACAGCACCACCGTGTGGCCATACTTGTTATTAATCTTGATATTGGGAGTAAATTCTAAAGCTCATTTTTCTCTTTTCTCTCTGTCACTATCTTCTGATTTGACTACTGCTACTAGTTGCTGGGATTTTGCCTGAGGGAAATCATAGACAGAACTATAAAGCTATCAAGCAGGTATTTGGAAACTTGAGAACGGCATTTCAAATTGTTTTCATTTTTACCTTCCTCTTTGTGAAATCCTACCCCACTAGGCTGAAGCAGGTCAACGAAAAGGTAGGCGTCAGCGAGATTTCCAACACACACGAGGAACACGCTAACAGGCGTTGCGGTGTCAATCTTGCCATTACGGGACCAGGGCTGTAATTATTATTATTTTTCCTTCACCCCGGAGAAAAATATTAGCAATCACAGACTTACAAAAAAAAAAACATTTTCCTTTCACGATCCTCTGACTAAGAAGAAGAAGCAACCTTCTGATATCAGACTTAACAAAAAAAAAAAAGAAAAGGGAAATCTAATATCAGAAAGATATATTTTGTTTGACTCCCTCTCCCTCATTTTGGCTTAACTTAACCTTCGCCCTTAAAAAAAAAAAAAAAAAAAGAGAAGGGCCTTCTTTTACAGAAAACGGTGAAGCATCCGATTATCACCCTGTTCCTTGCTCCTTTTGGGATTCTTCATTTTCTTTATCTGTTCTCTAGCTGTTCTCCCTGTGTGTGTGTGTGTGTGTGTGTGTTCAATTTCTCCCACAGAGGCAACGATTTAGAAGCACATACACCCCCCCAGAGGATCACAGTCACAGAGAACCACACTAGTACACACTCAACACTAGTATACACTCAACAGTGCATATCTACACTCCTTTGTTTGTGATTTGTTTTGTTTGGTTTCTTTTGTTTTGGTTTGTTTTGTTTTTCTCTTCAAGGTCTGTGTCAGTTGCGGTTGGAAAACTTCCCTCACCCGTCAGAACATGTCTCGCGCAACGGAACATGTCGGTCACTGGGAGGATCTGGAAACATGGCTAAGTGCTGCAACCGACAGCCTCCTGCCTAAAGCCGCTGAAACACTGAAACACCAGACACAAGACCAGCTAGATGAAAACATCACAAGTCTCATGGCACAAGACCCAAGTCAAAGCTACAGTCACAAAGAATTAGCCAAGATTACCGGCTCCTTAAGTCACACACTCATCGCGACCCTCAAGTTGAGCGACAAGAACGCTGCACAGCTCCAGCAGGAGTTGACACGCGCACAACGGCGCATCGAGCAGCTACAACTGGAAGCTCAGGAACGACGGGAAAAACCCGATGAGGTGAACCAAGGCGCTGAGGAGGAAGTCAAAAGGCTAAAAGAAACCCTAGCAGCTACTAACAAAGAAATGCAACAAGTCAAGGCAGACTACGCTGATCGGTCCGAAAAGCTACAGTACGCGGAACAGCTGCTGGCGAAAGCAAAGGCCGACTTCAGGGACAAGAACGGCAGAATCAAAGCCCTTGAAGCTCACCTGTATGAGTCAAGAAACGAGGTTAGCCGTCTAACCTATCAGCTAGACTATGTCAAAGAAGAAGCTGATAGTTTCCAAGAGGAACTCAAGCATGCTTATGAACTGCGCCGTGAGCCATCAAGGACACGAGACGCACCGACCTCACCCCTGCCAAGCAGGACTGGGTCACCTGTTCCTGGACTGACACGTGAGAAAAGGATGGAGGGCGTGGAACGGAAACCTTCACCACCTGCCTCTAGAGAACTTTACCTCATTCTACCTCAGCCAAAAGAATCTGCGGCAGCCAGCCACAGATCATCGCACGGCTCGGACCTAAAAGACCTCGACAAGCTCGCCAGGAACATTGGCAAATTCACTCCGAGTGTGCCAAACAGCCAAAATGTCCAAGCGTATCTCCAAGACATCGATTTCCATCTGGAAATGCGACCTAACGTTACGGACAAAGATAGACTCTATTTGCTCCGAACCACATCCAGCTCTGAAGTTCGCAGCTTCCTGGACAGGCAGCCTGCTTACACAAAGACTGATTACCAACTGCTCCGAGAAGCCCTCATTAAAGAGTTCTCCGACCCTGAGTCCGATCAAGGCCTAGTGGCTGCCCTGGAGACAAGACAAGGACGTCACGAACCTCCTCAAGCCTACTACAGCCGACTCAGACGAGCATACTTTGGAACTCGTAACGAACCTGACATGGAAGATGAACTAAACTTCAAAACTCTCTTCCTAAGGAACCTTCACCCCGGCGTAAGCCACCATCTTGGCGTTCTCGCATGTCCACGAACAATGACTGCTCAACAGTTGCGAGACTTGGCGCAGAAAGCCTACGGCAAACAGAAAATGGCCTCGGAAAAGAGCGGCAAAAGCCCCGCAGTTCTTGACTTCAACACTAACAGTCAAGGCCTGGCTCTAGAGGGCGCCCAACGCCAAGACAGTGCCAAGCCGCCACCCAGAGAGTGGAATGCACCCTCGTCCAACAAAGAACGAGACTCCCACGCCAGTACCAGATCTAAACAGAGATATGAACGCTGGGATGGACCGCGTGGACGTCAACGCTCACCTGGACGGCATTGGGAAAAGACATGGGACCAGCCAAGGCCTCATGAGAGTCAATGGGAAAGATCGTGGAACCAGCCAAGCTCGTTTGGAAACTCAAGAGAAAAAAACTCATGGGAATCCAACGGAAACGCCAAGGGAAAACGACAAAGTCACCCTGGAGCGACTAGCCCACGGAATCGACGAAAGAATTCACAACGATTCCAAGCTGACCGAGCTCAAACTGAATCCACGCAAGAACAAAAGTCACCACCGTGTTTCGACTCACAAAAACTGATGGAAATGATGATGAAAGAATTCTTCCAACGGAAAGAGGAAGATCGGAGATGGGAAAAGAAAGAGAAACCAGATTCAGCCTGACTAGCGGCCGGACGAGAAGGCAGCGACCAGCTGGCCCAACCAGCCATGGAGAACAGCACTCCTTCATCTCACTCTCAGAGAACTGCAATCACAATAACTTCAGATGGACACAAAACCCCATCTGAAAACCCAGCAACAGAGTTAGACATTAACTCAACACTCAAACCTCTAGATCACAGCAGCGTCCAGCAAACACCTGCTGATGAAACCACTCAAGTTCCTGAAAGTGCTGTCTTGGTCGTCTGCCACTCCTCCGAAGAACACCACATCAGCCCTGATATCCTAACCGTTTCCTCCCAAAATCCAGTCCCTCAACTCCTAGGCGATCTCATTGAGAAAGGTATAGCGAAAAAGTTTTACCTCTCCATCATCATTGAACGACACATCAGAGTCGAAGCCCTTCTTGACACGGGAGCCGACATCACTCTAATGTCCACCGAGCTCCTCGAAAAGGTCCAAAAAAGAACAAAGGGGACTAACAGAACTCTCAGACTCCACAGATGTGAGCTGGACCTCCAAGCATATTCCCACACGGGCCTCCAACTGAAACATGTGGCCCCAATCCACCTAACGGTTGGATCAATGGATCTCGTCCATCCAATATACGTCTCACCACTCAAGACGTATCCACTTCTCATTGGGAAAGATCTGCTTAATCGCTTCGAACCGCTGATAGACTTCAAGCACCTAAAGATGTGGACACAAGTCCGCGAGCCTCTGCCCTGCCAGTCATTAGACTCCAACGAGTCGCAGTGTCAAGTCACAGACACCACCCTCAATCCAGCGACTGATAATGCAGTAGCAAAGCCTGTACCTGGATCAAGCACAAGCAACAAAGACCAGGACCCACTCCTATGCTCACTGCAAGAGCCTGAATCAAACATAGGCCCCCATCGAGTCATGACTGCAATAGACGTTCAAGGCACATCAGTGTCCGACGCAGCACTAGCCCTGTGGGCAGAGAACTCAGCCATCAGCCTGAAGCTATTCAGCACAGTGAAGCAAAGACATCAGAGCCTACCACATGTTGCTAAGCACAGCCGCTTCCCTCTCAGCCCCTGGGCAACAACCATGGCCACCTCCAAGATCATCTGCGCTCTGGACATACGATGGAACAACAGACAGCTGAGTCACTACTTCCTCGTCATTCCAGATCTACCGCACGACATCTATATTGGAGCGGATATCATGGTCCGGCTCAATGCTTACATTGACACTGTGAACGACGTCATATGGGCTCCTCTGTCACACCAACTGACAACTGCAGTCAACCTCAAGAACCTCCAATCTGGTCAAACCATGCCCGATGCATGCGCTATGATCACGGAGCAAGAAGCCATAATACCTGCCTACAGCAAGAGTGTCAGCGTCCGCCTCAACATGCGACCTGGCCAAACTCTCAACAGTAAGCTAAGCTTCTTCCAACCTTCCAGGACCTGCCTGAAACTAGGACTGACCCTGGAAGCCACACCTCTCATCGAAGTGTCATCTCGTGCTGTGTATGTGTTATTCAACAACTGTACGGCCCAAGACATCCACGTTCCCAAAGCCAATCACCTGGGATGGCTCATCAGCCAGACATTCCACGACTTTGAACTGATGGTACCTGTCATAGGCCCTATACCAGCACATCTAATGCCAGACGAACACGAATACGACGACACCGTAATGTTCACAAAACCTCATGGAATCATTGCCATCACTTCCATTCTGCCGGTGTCCAGAGAAAGCGTCTGTCGATCAGAACTAACAGATGACACTCATCTCGCTGTCTATGCTGTCTCAACACAGCCTGCGACGGAATCACCTCCACAGGTGAACACCGGGGTCCAACGCCCCTCACATGACTTAACTGCAGAAGAACCCTACACCGGGTTCAACGCACAAATTCAGCAGATCCTGAGTGAAGCGGATGCCCTTCACAACGAAGTGGATCGCCAAGGACTCAAAGACATTCTGCACAAATACCGAGACTCTTTCGCAAAGGATTCTCTGGATTGTGGACTGACCAACATCCACACGGTGCGCATCCCGACAAACCCGAATGCGCCACCCACATTTGTGCGACAATACAAGATTCCAATAGCGTCATATGAGCCAGTGCAAGAAATTGTTGACTCCATGCTGGAAAAGGGGGTCATCAGGCCCTGCAACAGCACATACTCTGCCCCGATATGGCCAGTCCTAAAACCTAACGGCAAATGGCGGCCCACCATCGACTATCGCAAGTTGAATCAACAAGTACCACTGTCACGATGGCCTATGACCCAATTGGATCAAGAAATCCCAAAGATCAAAGGCTCGACGATCCTGTCAACACTGGACGTCGCCTCCGGGTTCTGGACGATCCCTGTCCACCCCGATGACCAACACAAGTTAGCATTCACCTTTGGCAATCGACAGTACACCTTCACACGGTGCCCCTTCGGCTATGCCAACTCACCAGCTGAATTCAACACCTTTCTAAACAAAGCATGCCCTGACGCCAGAGCTAGAGGCAACCTCGTTTACGAAGATGTTTTGATGCAAAGCTCAAGTGTGGAAGACCACTTCAAGGAAATTGATCACGTCCTAAACCAGCTGACAACGGCAGGAGCCAAAATCGCTCTTCACAAAGGACAGTGGTGCAAAACCAAGGTGAACTATGTCGGACTGCTTGTCGGAAGAAACGGCATCGAGCCACAGTCTAACCGCACTCAAGCCATCCAAAGCATAAAAGCGCCGACTAACATCTCTGAACTGCGGAGCTTTCTGGGAGTGTGCAATTACTCGCGACAGTTCATCGAAGACTACGCTGACATTGCCCGACCACTAACCTCCCTCCTGAAAAAGGATGAAACCTTCGTCTGGACGGAAGCCCAGGACACCGCGATGAGCCAGCTCAAACAGCGCCTGTGCTCTGCCCCGTGTCTAGCTTACCCAGACCCCGGAAAAGAATTTTACTTGGATGCTGGATTCTCCAATCATTGCCTCAGCGCAGGCCTATACCAGCTCCATGACAAAGACAAGCGAGTGGTCGCTTATGCCAGCAAAACGCTGCTTTCCCCAGAATGCAAGTACTCAGACTGCGAAAAAGCTTTACTTTGCACTGTGTGGGCTATCCAGCGTTTCTCGAATTACATTGGTGCACAGAAAGTCATCATCGAGACTTGTCACCAACCTGTCACCTTCCTCAACAGTCAACGCATCAGAGATGGCGTGGTGACCAACGCACGCATAGCTACCTGGCTAATGACACTCCAAGGACGAGATGTGGAGGCACGATACGCCCAAAACTACAAATCATCATTGGGCAACGGGCTAGCAGCCTGCCAAAACTGTTCAACGGACACGCTGTACACACCAGCGGAACCCAAAGAACCACCACAACCTCAAATGACGAATCACAGGTACTTCGAGGAGAATGTGTGCGAAGGAATGCCCACAGCATATGTCGATGGCTGCTCCTACAACCACAAGGGCAACTTACAAGCTGGAGCGGGAGTGGTCTGGCTCAACAACGACCCTTGCCCACCGCAACAATTCAACTTAGGCCCTCGCTCATCACAATATGCTGAAATAGCAGCCATCCTCATTACACTGCAAATGGCCGCATCCCACAACATCAAAGAATTCCTCATCTGTACCGATTCAAACTACGCCCGTCTCAGCTTCACCTGCCATTTAGCTGGATGGAAACAGAATGGATTCAAGACAGCTAACAACAAATCTGTCAAGCACCAGGAACTCTTCCAAGCAAGCGATGACATTGTCACTGAACACGACATTATCGTGTATTGGAAAAAGGTTCGAGGTCATTCACGTCAACCAGGACAAGACAAAGACTTCAATGACCAAGCCGATGCCCTTGCCAAAGCAGGAGCATTACACGGAGAGTCCTGGACATTTCAATCCCTCCCACCCAACCCAACGGTGGCAGCCATAACCCGCCGCCAGCACGCCACTGGCGTTCATACCCCCGCCTCCTCCCTCGTTACCCTATCACCTCAGTTCGCTACTGACGATCTGCTCACCCTCCAAACAGCGGATCCGAATCTGCGAACTATTGCGGCTCACATAGCCGACCCATTATCTCATCCTATTTCCACTTCCGACCTAACTGCTTCCTCTGAGCTCCGCACGCTCCACTCCATCAAGCACATGCTGCATCTGAGAGACGGTGTTCTCACATATGTCCCTGAGCCTCTCACTGCGCCAAAGCTCGTAGTGCCTCACGGCCAAAGGGGGATTTTGCTGACACACGCACATGATGCACCATGCGCTGGACACCACGGTGCCAAGGCCACATACGAAACCCTCAAGCAAGTAGCATACTGGCCCGGCATGCAGCAGGACGTAGCGGAATACGTAAAAGGATGCCTGGTGTGTTGCCAGTTCCAACCGGCAAACCCAAACCACCGAGCCCCACTGCAAAGAAAGGGAATGACTTTCCCATGGTCGGACCTCCAAATAGACTGGGTAGGACCCCTGCCACGGTCAACACGGGGTAACAAATACTTCCTCACCGTGGTCTGCGAATTCACAAAGTGGATAGAATGTCTCCCAGCTCCCAACGATACAGCAGAAACAACAGCCTGCCTGTTAATGAACCACATCTTCTCAAGATTTGGACTGCCTTTAAGGGTCAACTCTGACCGTGGAACCCACTTCACCGCTGCAATCATGCAGGAAGTGTGGAAACTCCTGGGCATACAGGCCAAGCTCCACATAAGTTTCCAACCAATGTCCTCAGGGCAAGTCGAACGTGGTAACCGAACAGTGGTCAGCATGTTAAAGAAGTATGTGTCCGCTAATCAAAAGGATTGGGATATCAAACTTCCACTGGTATTGATGGCCGCTCGAGCCACCCCTCACCGGTCCACCGGAGTACCCCCGTTCACATTGATGACAGGGAGAAACATGACGCTACCGCTGCATCTGCTGTACCAACCCGGTGACCTGAACCTTGTCACTGCTTACACCACTCACCAGTACCTGGAAGAGTTGCATCAACACCTGAGAGCGACTTTCGCCTTCGCGCAACAGCAACTGCAGCGAAGCGCAGAAGGTCGTAAAGCCTACTACGACCAAAAGGCCTCTCACCATGAGCTCAGTGTCGGAGACAAAGTGTGGTACTACCGCTTTGCCCAACCAAAGCAGAACACTTCCCATCGCCTGGCAAAAAAGTTCTTACCTCGCTGGACAGGACCCCATGAGATAGTAGACAAGCTCTCACCTGTCGCCTACCGAATCAAAATCAGCCAAGGGCGCAGCGAGCCAATACTTCGATGGGTCCATCGAAACCAGATAAAGAGGCACCAGAGCTCCAGCCGACTGGCAAAGGGGGAAGATCAAACCCACTGACACAGACCGACACCCATACGCTCTACATCACACTAACATAATTTCTGTTGTCTAGGAAACATATAGCGACCTCGCTTAAACATAACACATACACTCTCTCCTCAGCTGCACTACTAGGGCCAACCTCTAGTAGAGAGGAGTTACTCCACACATGTGACACTCGTTTGCGGCCTCACCTCATTCTTGAACCTTGTGTCTCTTTGTGTATCTTTTTGTTTGTCGTGTCTCTTTTATGTTTTCCCATTTTCCTTTTCTCAATCCAATCTCTCTTCTCCTCTAGTCCCCTCATCAGGAGACTCCCTTTACAAATTCCTTAAATCCAGGTCCCGAAATTGAGATTGACTCCCTTTAATAAGTCGTTAGAACTCGTTGCGAGAACCGTGGTCAACCGATCCAGGTGACCGGGCCATTCTCCTCAGTTTAACCATTATCGACGCTAATAACATTTACCGGCTCAAAGATGTAGTGAATGTGGGATTTTGGCAAGGGAACACCTATGTCAAAATCCACACTCCTGAAGTCGTTGCGTATCACGATAACAACGAACAGTTGTATCTGGCCCCAAACCTAAAGATGTGTACGCTTACGAAGGACATTCACTTCCTTTGCCCGAGTAAGCCTTTTATCCGCGATAATACTGAGGGCCTCTGCGGCCTAGAATCCATAAGGCCCGACACTAGCTGCCCCGCCGAAGCGACACCACGTTCTCAAGTTGAGGTAACGCAAGCCGAAATTATCGGAAACCGACGGCTGGTCAACACCCCAGCGCGAACGGCTACCCTCACATACGATCAACACGACACCGCCACACGCATTATCCTACCTAACCAAACTCTATGGATCACGGTCCCTAAGGGCTCGATCCTCCATATTGACGATTTGGCGTTGTACCACCTTACCGACGACGAGTATCAGGCTGAAATCGAAATCTCACCTTTCTTCAAACAGCACTCCTTCACCCTTGATCCAGAATTGGAAGAAAGGATCAGGGAGGAAGGAACACAACTGCTTGATTTAACTCCCGTTGATACAGCTTTAGAAGCTATCGCTCGCCTTCCGCCCGCTGGCGCGCCAATTATTCGGTCTTGGTCGGCCGCTGACACAGCGCTTTGCATCTCTACTATTGTAGGATATGTTGTGACTTTGACCCTGGCCTTCCTCCTACACAAACGAGTGAACGCCGTTCAAGAGTCTTGCAACAAATGCACGTCAGGCGTCCCGCGCATTTTCCGACGTGATAAAACTGACCAAGAACCCGAACCGGAGAACTCACTTAACCTGATTGAGATCACGCCTGTACCGCCTCGTCGAACCCCGGACAACTAAACCAATCAAAATAACCCCACTTCCAGTAATCCAGCTGTCTTCTCAAGTTTCTAACCTGTACATTCCAAAATTACCCTGCACCAGGATTCAGTCAGTGATGGAGATGTTGTTGTGCCTTGTGTGTGCCTGTTCTCCCTTCTTCTTGTTCCAGCGCCCGCTAACGTTCACAACGGGAACCTCACCGAGCGAAGGGGGATATGTAGGAAGAACTCTGCTTATACGCACACACAATTTCCAGACAACCTGGCGTCGGCTGGGATATCCTCCCTAACTGCCAGCTCACCATTAAGTCGCCGTAAATTCAAAGGCATATCGCAAAGGATGACGTTTTTACGGGCGACTCGAAATAGACAATTTCCAGACTTTCCAAACCAAAGACTTTTACGACCTCGCAACTATCACGCGCATTCCTGAAAATGCGCGCCGTTTCTCTGTTGCGCGCCCTAAAACAGACAAAGGAATTCAACTGGTCCATGGTGCTATCAAACAAAGAGAGCCACACCCTGAAGGATTTTGTTTTAAAGAACAAAGTTAAACAAAATATACCCGAGAAAAGAAACACTATAGACAGATTATCTATACATGTATTAAGAAGTGTGTGTTTGTGACATTTATAAGCTGTTGCATTATTTTAAATCTATGGTAAATCTGTTTCCAGAATTTATAATCTTCCTGAGTACTAGTTGTTCATTTTCACTTGATTAATATGTGTATTTAGAATTTAAGCTCGTTTAATCAATGCCTTAACTACGAAATCGAATATAAAGGATACTTGTATTTTGGTGCCTGTTAAACGGCTACTGTTTGGTCTCGGATGAAAGCTGATTTAATGAATAATAATATTGTGGTATGAATTAAATCTTATCTGTTTTTCATTAACGCCTATTTACAAGATGAATGGAAGTCTGCTGTTATAAGTTTTTATGTGATAAAATACTTGCGCAGATAATGTATGCAACACGAAACTCTGCAGGGGCGGGGCTCCGCCCACAGAGACTCTTTCGATTGGGCCACGCGCCAAAAAAGGGCGGACCTCAAATCGGCCCGTTAAAAAACGGATACCCAACCTGAAGGAGTTGGAGTTTGGAAAACAACAGGAGGACACGCACGCCAGCGAGTCTCTCGTTCTGCTCACGCTGCAAAGCGCTTCTCGCCTCTTAACATCACGGCTGAGTACTGCAAACGACCGAAGAACTTTGTAACAGTAAACTTCTAAGAAAGGTTCACCACGTCGGAAAGAGACAACCAACCACTGAAGAGTGCGCTAGTCACACGACAACCGCGTCACACGACCAATCCGCACGCGATCCGTCTCAACCTGAACAAAAGGGACGGACTTCATCGTTGAACCTGAGAAAGCCTGAACTCTTCCCGAACGCCAAAGACAAAAGTAAGGCAAAATCTCTTTACTGACTGAAACCGGGATTCCTCTCTGTTGCTGTTTAAATATAGCATGGTTCTGTCCATAAGTTCCCTCAGGTTGAAAAACGAGCATTAAGTTAGAACCTAAGACTCTCTTAAGATCCGAACAATTCATTGCAACGTATGTGTGTGTTCATGTCTGTTTATGTTGTCTAGTTAATGTGTTAGAGTAGTGAATAAAACCTTGACTTTATTAAGAACTCTTTGTCTGTGTTATGTGATTTAACATGTCGTAACTATTTGCCAATAGATCGCGTTTACCTATACGCTCTTGAGCTAACTAAGCTAACTCAATTTAACTATTTGATTTATTTTAATCGTTGGCCACGAATGAAATAAACAACGTGTTAAAAGATAACTTGCTGTTATTAATGCTTGCTGGACAAGTCGTTAACAAGGCATAAGTTGTACATTATGATTGATAACAATTAATCATATGAAGATCAACTCTTAAGAGTGATTCCCTAAAAGCTAAATAATAATAATAAATATATGTAGGATTCATTTTCTACAACGGCCTTCTGCATAAAGCTGTCCAGACCGACAGTGTCATCATAGATCGCCATCTGGGCTCTGATCTGTGGATCCAAGCCCTGACGGTAAACAGTGAGTAGTGCTGCCTCGTTCCATGCACACGAGGCCACCAGAGTCCGGAACTGCAGAGTATAGTCACTGGCTGAAGAATCTCCCTGACGGAGGCGGATGAGTTGGTCGGTAATGGAGAGCGAGCCGGTGGATAGGCCGAAGACCTCCTTGAAGTGGGGAGAGAAAGCCTCGAAAGAGTTAATTATAGTGGTCTGTGAGTTCCAGATGGCTCGTGCCCAGAGCAATGCCCGTCCGGTTTATTGAAAAGCAGCAGAGGGGAATGAGATGAGCAGTAAGTCTGGGTAAGCAGGCGGGGAATGGGAAAGTCTCTTGGGGCTTATCTGAGTGGCAAATGTCGTAGTTTCCTAATCCAGGGGATCCAGAGGGAACAGAGATGGTGGAGCACAGGAGCGATGGAGAACGGGGATAGGAACACAGGAGCAACTGGTAGGTAGACAAAAGGTAAGTGGGTCAGGTTAGTCAACATAGAATGTTTGAGACCAGACAGTGAGTGAACGGGAGGAGTGCAGGGATATAGTGCTGCTGATTAGTGCTGACAGGTGGCGGTGATCAGAAATCAGGGGATTGGGATCTGGTGAGTGTCGTTGGTGGAGACTGTGGTGACTCTCTGACAGAAACATAATAGAAAGTGCATTTTAATGTAAAACAATTAATTTGGCAGTATTACAAAGTAAACTTTTTTAAGTGTTTAAGTGTGCTTAAGTGTGTTAAGAAACATAATATAATCATAATAATATACTCTCTGCATTTCACATAAGTGGCCTATTATTTAATTTATATTATGTTATCTTCAACTATAGAATTTTTTTAAATATACTTTTAAGACTTAAAGTACACTACAACTGCAGTTCTGTATACGTCCTTATCACAAGACACATACAAATCTCAAACGTCCTGCATTTTATCATCATGTGTATTTTAAATTGACTCTCTTTGCTCTCTGTTCATTAAGTTTCAAGTTCAAGTTCAAGTTGAGCTTTATTGTCATTCCGCTACATGTGGGGACATACAGTGGAACGAAATGTCGTGTCTCGCAGGACCACGGTGCTACATAAATACAGACATACAACAATGAAGTAAAAAACACTATAAACCTATTGTCAGTCCTTGTCTTGTGTTTCCCCTCCTCCCGTGCCCATATTTGGCCTTCCTGTTCCTGTCCTCGTTTGTCTTCATTAGTTTACTTAGTCCCTAGCCCTGTGTTTTGATTAGTCCACACCTGTTCCTTATTTCCCTGTGTTTATAAGCCCTGTGTTTCCTAGCCCCTGTGTCCGGTCTAAATGTCATTGATGTTCGTCTCTCCCCAAGCTCCTCGTCTCATTGTGTGTGTCTCTCCAATAAATGTGATTATTGGAACTCCTACGTCTCCTATAAATACAAACTATACGAATGCTTCACAAATACTGTACATGTGCAAAGAGAGACATTTGAGTCAGCAGCTGGTTGGGGAACAGTGCAGGATGATTTGTAGTGCATGAGCATGTAAACATACATATATTGCTGAGTCTTTTGTGAGATTGTGCACACGCAGCAGTGTGTGTAAGTGTCCATAGTGCACATAGTGTAAAGTGTAAGTGTCCATAGTGCACATAGTGTAAAGTGTAAGTGTCCATAGTGTAAAGTGTCCATAGTGCACATAGAGGAGAGTGTCCATAGTGTAAAGAAAAATAAGAAAAAAAAAAAAAAAATGTGTGTATTGCACACAAATGACAGTAATGAAAGTTTTCGGACTGTTAAAATCAGTGTTTTTGCAGAAAAAAAGGGGGTTGATTCATAGTTTGCAAAGTGTTTTGCAAAAACTTCAAATTCCTATTAAATGTCTTCTGATTTTCTGAAGTTATGTCTTAAGCTGCTTATGTCATCTGATCACTTGTGCAAGAGTTTATTAAGAAAGAGAAAATATGAGGTTATTATTCATTGAAACTCGACTTACAAAGGCTTACAAATGTCATTCCAAAAGATTTTCAAACCAGTGTTGCAATCAGTCGTATGAGACGTATGAGAGCCTATGGCATTCAGCATCATCAACAGCAAATCTATGCGTTTTGAAGTGGTAAATTTTAAAATTATTTTGAGAATGACAGCAATTGAGATTTGAGTGCTTCTGTTAAGGGGAAGATTTTCAGGGGAAAATAACTGAAATTTTATTGTGTATAATACGAGTAGAATGGACAACTTTTATGATACTTTTATGATGCTTTTGTCATTTTTGAAGCATGACAATAAATATCAGTGCCCACTTTCCTTGCATGAAAAGAATAGCTCATTTATGTATAAAAGACATCAAATCAAATGGGCTTGGATTTACATGTGTCAGACTTTGTTTCCCTGTGTCTTGTGTTTCCAGTGCTCCCTGTGTTTCCATGCCCATATTTGGTGTTCTTCCTGTTTGACACAGAACAGCCAGAGTATCACACCAGCCAATCCCAGCGCACTCCCTCACCAGAGTTCTAATCACATGCACCTGTCTCTCATCATCACACTCATTAGATTGGCTTTATAAGCAGGTCCATCACCTCACTTCAACGTACGGTCTTGTTCACACATATTGGACTCTTCTCTACGCAAGTTTACCTAGTTATCGTCAAGTGTTATTTCCTGTACTTACCTCCTGTGTTTCTCCAGCGTGTATTCCTTGTCCTCCATCGTCTCCTCGTCTTCCAAGTCACCGATTAAGTTCCTGTTGTGGATTCTCACGCCAGTTCAACTCTCCACGATCTCCTGGTTCAGTAAGCCACGGATACCATCACCCATATCCTCAAGTTATCCGAAGTTACATACTCTGAATACTCACCTGAACCACCTGCTCATTCTGCTGTGCTGCTTTAATAAACTATCTAACATTCCTCTCTTCATCCTGGCTATACTTCTGTAACATTGTTCCTGTCATCATTAGTTTAGTCTCCCCTTTATAAGCCCTGTGTTTCCCTACCTCTGTGTCCAGTCTTTGTTTAATAAAAGTTTAAGTTTGGAAGAAGTTCCTCGCCGCCTCGTTCCCTGCTCCAGAGTGTGTTGTGACAGAAGACTGGAACAATACAGATGACTTCAGCTGAGGACGCGCTGTGTGGATTGCGGCAGGGCAGTCTGAGGTTGGAGAGATATTTGGAGGAGTTTCTCGAGATCTCCAGCCGGATGAGCTGGCACGACACCACTCTGGGTGCGGAGACGATACGCTGCGATCTTCCCATCTGTGATTTCCCCCTGATCGAGCTTATCAATCTTGTTTTCTTTCTAAACGGTTCTGACTTTGATGTCAAGGAATTTCCCCAGCCTCGTCATCCTGCATCTCACCAGCTCATCCCACGCAGAGAAGCTCCGCATACCTCTCCAACGGCTCCAACCGCCTGCCCAACCCCAAGAATCCCCCCCGCCTCCGAAGCAGTACCATCTTCCTAAGCCCTGATCTGCCATCCAAAGCGAAGTCAACTCCCTGTTCCGCCATGGCCGCCAAAGCTCCCTGCTCTGTCATGGCCTCCCAAGCTCCCTGCTCCGCCATGGCCTCCAGAGTCCCCTGACCCGCCATGGCTCCCGGAACGGGTGCCGCCCTGGAGGCCGGTAGTCCTGCCTCCTGGACCCTGGAAGCCTCCAGAGCGCCCACCCCCCCTCCTCGTTACATGGTGCATGGCGCGAGGACGCACCTTCCAGAGGGGGTGCGTAATGTTAGACTTTGTTTCTCTGTGTCTTGTGTTTCCATGTGCTCCCTGTGTTTCCATGCCCATATTTGGTGTTCTTCCTGTTCCTGTCATCATTAGTTTATCTAGTTTAGTCTCCCCTTTATAAGCCCTGTGTTTCCCTGCCTCTGTGTCCAGTCTGATCGTCTTCATGTGGTGATCGTCATTCCTTGTTCTTCCATGTCTCCAGCGATTCTGAGTTTGTTTAATAAAAGTTTAAGTTTGGAAGAAGTTCCTCGCATCCTCGTTCCCTGCTCCAGAGTGTGTTGTGACAACATGAGACAAAATGTTTATTTTAACCCTTAAGGTCTTTGGAAAGAAATAAAATGCTCTGACACTAGAAAGATGTGTTTGCAGGATGAAAGTCACCATGACTAATGCCTTTTTATGAAAGGGTATTCTGGGAGGTGTAATATATGAGTATATTTTAGTTTATTCTTTCCAGAAACATTTAAAGCTGTAGTCTACGATGCTGAAAATCAGTCGAGAAAGCCAGAATTTTAAAAAAACTCATCCCGCCCCTCCACACGCACACCCCTCCCCTCTGTGCTACCTGATCCCTCCCACCGGGAAACGACCTGAACAACGTCACTCAGTCAAGCAGGAGTAAACATGGAACAGAGATGTACCATGTGCGATGTCGGCTAACATTCCAATGCCGACCGGTAGCATGATCATGTTGTCAGACTGATAAAAAGCTATTTATGTAATACACCACACCATAAAAGTATAAATAAATGCTTACCTGCTCAACAAAAAGTCAGCCATGTCAGCGTCGGTTTTAAGTCCAAGGTTTCTCTGAAGCTTCCTCCAACGGGCAATGGTGGACACTATATTGATTCGGCTTTGAGTCCGGCGTTCTTCACTTTTTTTTAATCTCTGCTCTTTCCTCAATTGACTTTCTCTTTCTTCTAACCTTGACTGTTGGGGCGAGCAGGGGCCGCTTGCTGCTGTCTGTTTGTTGGTTTTTCTCCATTGCTGAGTTGATGCTGCCTACTTTCGCGCAAAATTTCATGTCACAGGAGGGGGCGGGGTGGGGTGCGGTGGGTGGAGACGCGAGTGGAGCAGGGGATTGGATGAGAGCAGTTAACCAATGTAAGCTGTCCGGCCGGACAGCTTACATTGGTCAATTTCTCTGCGGGTGTACACCCAATAGAGTGAATGGATTTTTTTCATTCTTTTTTCTCTTCATATTATTAGGATTGTACTGTAGAACCATAACCAGCATCTAAACGAGGTTATTAATAATGAACAATCTTTGAAATCGTAGACCATAGCTTTAATAGCTCAGTCACTGCATAAACAGTTCAGTTATATAGTAATGCAAATTGCAATTGTGGATCATTCAAAACCAGCATCATAAAACCGCATTCTACTATGCACCCCCCCACACACACACACACACACAAAACAATACAAAAACAAAAGAAAATCAATACAATAAATGATTACATTGTGATATGGTCCTTTTGGATTAGGATTGTTCTGTAAAACAAAACAGCATTCAGATGCACTGCACTGCATGATTGTCATTTATATACACTGTAAACCTTGAAGCTCTCCTCTGATAACTGGCCAACAAATGTGTGTGAATGAGCTCTGAAAAACTGTGAATTAACTCTCCACTTGTTTTCATGTGCCATTGTTTACTCATGTGCAAATACCACATAATTTAGCGCAATATGACAAACACTGGAGTGTGTGTCAACGTCTGTCTGACCCTGTCATTTGGAAACCCTTAGATATGAAGTTTTAGGCTGGCAACAGATGAACATGGCTTATTTACAGCGCTCCCAACATAATAAATACAAACAAACATAATCGAGTCATTGAGCACATTGTTCTCTGTCTGAAAGGAAATATCTTGGGAAATCGTCAAAGGAACAAAACATAAATTTGAAATGAATTCCTCTTTAATTACTTCAGGGTATCCTGAAATTCTCTCATGGAATGTGCCATAAATGTTGTGGTACAACCACAGGATTATTTTAAAGAAAAAAAAAAAAGAAACAACAGGGAGGATCAACACCTCAGGGAGCCCACCACACACACGCACATAGGCTGACAGTGTGCCCACACACTCACCGCTAGAGCTCTCACCACTTCCTCCATTACAGAAATGTTTTTAAAATATTTATGAAAACCAACCAGCACATTTACATTTAACTGGAAGGGTCTTCAGTTTCCCGTGAGCCTGCTGTTGTCAAAGATGCCAGTATTTATTTATTAGCAATGCTCTATGTGCTGTAATGTTTTTGAGTGACTAAATATTTAATATTTAGTTTAATTAAATAATTATTAATTCATTATTTTATTAGTTTACTTTTTAAATTCTTCAGACATATGTATTGTGTTAGTTTCAATTTATATTAAATGCAATTAGTTAAACTTATGAGTGCTTTTTGACACATTTAAGTATGACTTAAATACTAATATCTTTATATATCATTTCTATATAATAACATAATTACTTTTTTTGTCTTTGAAATATGGCTAAAGTGGGATGTCGAATATACTGACAAGCATTTATGGCAAACTAAAATATATTTAATGTAATTTCTATTGAAATGCGTATGTTGTGTATTTAAATATATTTTGTAATTACACATTAGTAATGAAGAAATTCCAATTTGCATTTAAAATGTATTAACTTCATATGTAATTCATTCAGTTATAAGCAAATACTTCACATGTGCTTTATGTTGGCCAGCCAGCACATCAAAATAAGTTTATTTCTTTAAAGCGGGACAACAAATTAAAACATGATTTAAAATGTGCTTTACAGTAAAACTGTTAATTTGACACTTTTAAAACGTGTACTTACGCATGTTAAGAAAGAGTCATAAAGTGTCTCTCTTTAAATACACTTAAGTGGCCTTTTATTTCATTATCTGCAAGTACAGTTTTTTAAAAAATTATATTTTTAAAATTTGACGTACAATACAAATGCACATTGCATTAAACACACATCTTTTCACCCAGTTGAAAAAAAAAAGAATATCCAGAACTTAAAATATTTTTTAATAGTTTACTTTAATTCTGGAATTAAGCTGAATTAAGGATTTTTTAATGACAGTTAAGAAGGTTCACCTTAACGCTGATGAATAAATAAATAAAGCAATCAGTCAACAATGTCTATAGTCTCAGTCTGTGTGGAATCACACCATGTTTCCAGAGCACACCATCATGATCCATAATGTGAATCTATGATCAGCTATCAGGATCTACATGAACTTTGACCTCACTGTCATTGAAACTGATCCAATGATGAAAAATCAAAAAGCCATTTTGACTGGTTCAAATAAGCGTACATCATAAAATGACTTATTGGGCATTGATTTGAATAAAGTGTTGGACATTTCATCCAAGAAATTAATTATCTACCACAAAGGAACAGGCACATTTATTAAAATAAACCTGGAGAAAGACAGAAACAGAAAATCCATTGTTTCAATTCTACTTCATTTTTTAAATTTTGTTTTTGATCTGTATATCTTGAATTAGATGAAAAAAGAAAAGAAAAGGTGAGACAATGGTTTAGAGTAAAGGAGCAAGGCCAAGGCTCACAGCCTTTCACCTGCTCCTTTAAAGCGATAGTTCACCCAAAAAGGAAACTTCTGTCATTCATTTCTCACCCTCATGTCGTTCCAAACCAAGACCTTTGTTCGTCTTCAGAACACAAATTAAGAAATTTTTTATTAAATTTGAGAGGTATAAAACAGTCAATGTGACATCAGGGGTTCAACCGTATTTTTATGAATCTGCGAGAATACTTTTTGTGCGCAAACAAAACAAAAAGAACAGCTTTATTCAACAGTTCTTCTACTCCGCGTCTCCCTGTAGAGAGTATCTGTTCTACGACAACAGCATCACTTGCATGTGCTGTTTACCTGCAGGAAAAGCACACGAATGCTTTGTGATGCTCATCAAAATGGTACTACATGGTGACGTGGAGGAGAATTGTTGAATAAAGTTTTTTGGGTTTTGTTGTGCACAAAATGTATTCTCGCAGCTTCATAAAATTACGGTTGAACCCCTGATGTTACATGGACTATTTTAATGAAGTCTTTACTACTTCTCTGGGTCTTGATCATGGTAGTTACATTGCTGTCTACGCAGGGTCAGAAAGCTCTCGGATTGCATCAAAAATATCTTAATTTGTGTCGTGAATATAAACAAAGGTCTTATGGGTTTGGAACGACATGAAGGTGAGTAATTAATGACAGAATTTTCATTTTTGGGTGATCTATCCGTTTAAGAAAACGTTTCAAGCTAAATCAGTTTGGATCCAGAGTCTATTTCCACTTCTTTTCCCATAATCTCCATGTTTTCTGTGAGCGATGACTCTGTCAGCCTGAACAGCCCTGTCTAAAGGGATCCGGCTCCAGAGGCCTGCGCAAATGAGTGACAGCAGAGAGAGCTAAAACTCTGAGTGCACGCATTATTACCGGCCATGAGCAGGAAAAAAACAACAGCAACGAGCGTAATCTTCAAGCGAGCAAGCGATTATCAGCTTGAAATGCAATTTTATGCATTATAACTCACTTCTCCTCAAATGGTTTTCAGAGCAAAAGGCCCCTGACATGTGATTACCAGTCAAGGAAACAATCCTCTCTCCTCCCAGTCGGTCGTATTTCCCCAAGCGGTTGGGTCCTGCAGGTTCCCCCTTGGCCCTGTCACCGCATACGACGGGCACCCAGGAGCTAAATCCGGGCCGGCTGGTGATGTTCTTTGATTTTTAACCATTACAGAGTTTTCATAGAGCTGCAGTCAATTTATTTTATTTATTCTAATGAGCAGCATTAGTGGTAACGTGGTTAGTGGTGCTCGGGCTCATCGGGTCGTTAATCACACTCTGCAGACACTCGCAAATCAACTTCTAACAGCAAGCACTGAATCAAGCTCAATGGAGCATGCACTCCTTCACAATTTATGATCTTTCAAATTGCATCTTTTCAACCATTAAATTGCAAGATACTATAAATTTTTATCTCCTCTACTTTAGTCCCAGCATTCATTCTGTCCTGTGAACAGCAGAATAGTAGTAAATTCAGGGTAGTTAGAAAGAATTTAAGCTCTGTCTCCTGAAAGGAAACCCAAGCGTAGGGCGAAGGCTGTTAATTTGCCATTGAGGACAAATACCAGGAGTGATAAAGTTTAAGAGCTCAACAGGGAGCTAAATTTAGTCCTGGCAGGCTGCAGTTCTCCACAACCTTGGGTCCACTTCCTGTCTGTGATGTTTCAGGTCTTGTTAGATGCCATCAGATTTGACAAAGGTTTGAGTTTAATCTGAGGAAAGATGCATTTATACTAACAGAAATATCTACTTCACAAGAGCGGGCCACAAATTATCTAATGAGTGGGACTTTTCGTGACGTATGATAAGAAAGCAGAGGATGATGTAGATGAGCAGTTTTATTCTGATAGGGTCAACGACAACAGAAAAAAACAGTAATAAGGTGTGATTGTACAGATGCTGACAGGATTTGTTTTGGAAGCCAATCATGAGAGTTGTCAATGCCTATAGAGGCTCAGGAAAATTATGCTTTGATAACACTGATTGGCTTATCACTTGTGACTATCCTAAGTTGTTATATGATAGTCAGTAGACAGGGGGAGAAAAAATTCAGTGTCTATTTACAATAAGTGCAAATAGCACTCCTTATTGGCAGAGGCTATTTGCACTAACTCTGCCCACCAATGTGTGACTGAGTTAGTCAACACTCATTTAACAGCAGTTCCAATGGCGTAGATGGTAAAACGTGTGCCATAGACATCGACCTGAGTTCGAATCCACTTTTTGTTGAACTTTTTTTCCTCCCTTTTCAAATCTCATATCACACCAGAAAGGCATTTGTTTTCAATAAAAATTAAGGAAATAATCGAAAAGTTGAAAATGAAGTATTGTGTAGGGTTAGCGTAATAAATAAATAAAACAGTTTGTTGAGTTAACAAAGGGTTAGTTCACCCAAAAATGAAAATTAGCCTGTGTTTTACTCACCCTCAAAGCATCCTAGGTGTATATGACTTTCTTCTTTCAGACGAATCCAATCGGAGTTATATAAAAAATTGTCCTGGCCACTCCAAGCCTTACAATGGGGTAAGCGGGTGCTTTTTGTCAACAGTCCAAAACGTTTCTGAGTTGAAACAACAGTTATACTAGTTCACTCAACTTTCAGCTTAGTTAAGGGCCAGTAAACTTATATTTTCTTGTTGTCTGGACAATTTATAAAAAATGTATGTCTACAAAAAAAGGTTTGAAATGGCAAAATTTCACAATTATTTTTACAGTCTATATACACACAAGTAAATGAGGAACTAAACAAGGGACAGGTGAATGTAATCAATCAACCAAAGAGTAATTATGAAAACTAAGTAGAGATAAAACTGGGACCCAAGGAAACTAGAAAATTAACAATGTCCACAAAACAGAACATAAACATGAAAGTTTTTATTACAAAAATAACACACTTTAAAAAGAATATACCAAAGTGCGAAATTAATGTAATCTTTTCAGACATTGAATTGTTGTTTGAGAAAAGTGTCAAAGAAAAAACATTAGCATAAACATCAGTATGGCATACATACACCAGGTGGACAAATTTGGTGATGGAGACAATCGTAATGCCCAAATTGGACAAGTCAGTGCTTAATTTGTGCCAGATCCTGTTTCGGAAAATGTCAGATTTGGGATTTTTGCATTTCGTTAATTGTTTTTAAATGATCTGGCATCAACATGCCACAGTGTGTGTGTAAGCGAGGGTTTCTGAAGACTCATACAGTGCTCTGTTTGAAAACGCTGATTGGCTGGAAGGTGTGCATTATCGTTCTATATTAATGTGCAACCTAAAGCTCACACATATACAGAAATAAATAAATAAATAACATAACATAAATAATTAAATAATAATAATAATAATAATATATTATCACAAAGATCGGAACTTGCTAGCGGACACACACAAACATTAAGAAACACAGAAACTTGCCCTGTTACTTTTATTAATAAAGTAATTTGAATACTGAATCACTACTTTTAGTAAACAGTTGTTAGAATAAATGCCATAATTCATTCAAGTAAATTAAACTACTTCATCTCTGTATCTGATTTAAAGCAGGCAGAATGCTAGAGCTAACGAGTCACGATTGTCAAAAATAGCCGTAATTTTTACCCTTTCGATCAAATATTACAGTGCAAACATCATTAACAGCTTTAAATTGTCAGTATACGGCTGTGCAGAAACTGGTGAATGATGCTGCTATTGTCAGTCATCTGTCGTGTGTGTCATGTGTTCCCGCCTCATGTTTCCTTATTTGGTTTGTTTCCTGTCCTTGTTAAATGTTATCATTAGTTAATTCTTGTCCAGCCGCGTTCGTCTCATTATCTATGATTTACCTGTTTATTTATAGTCTTGTCTGTTCAGTTTGACTTTGTCTGGTCTACTCGTTACTCCCCGGTGTTTGATGGCTGTGTCTGCCTTGCCTTGCCTTGCCTTGCCTTGCCTTGCCTTGCCTTGCCTTGCCTTGCCTTGTCCTGCCCTGCCCTGCCCTGCCCTGCCCTGATGTTTGAAGTAAAGATTATTATTTGAAGTTATATCCTCGTCTGCGTGTTCCTGTGTCCTCCTCGTGTGTGCACCGTGACAGCTATAAACTGTGCCTATTCGTGACGTTATTGTTCTGTGAAAGCTTAAGTTGTGGTGGCCAGTATCGGTCACAGCACCTTTTTTTTGTTAACAACTGTTTATTGAATTTTATTCTGTGGAACAGTAATACAAAACAAAAAGCAGCTGTACAAATTTAGAACCCATCGAATTAAATAAATAAATAAATAAATAATAATAAAAATATATTAATTAATATTAATAGATAAACAAATAACAATAAAATATTTTTTGCAAATATTTTTTAGAAAAGAAGACTACATTAAAAGCTGAATGCCATGAATTAACAGTTTTCATGTTAGATCCATGTATATGAGAAGTAGAGAGTTTCATCGAGATAATGTCCAACACACAGTCCAGGTTCATCTGTCCATTCTGTGAGGAGGATTCCAACGGTTGACCAGCAATTGTTTTGCTGCTGTGAGAGCAGCTAACAGTAAAGATCTTTGTTGGACAGACAAGGTGAAGTCCCAAAAGTCATTCATGAAAAAATGGAGTCAAACATATCTCAGTACCCAACAAATATGATAGGTCCAGTGAGTCCAAAAGGGTGAGAGAGAGGGGCACTCCCAAAAAAAAAAGCAAAAACGTGCCTAAAACTCCTTGGGAACAGAGATTACACTTAGGAGAAGACCACAGATTCATATAAAAACGTTTCATTGGAGTCAAATAAAACCTATGCAGCAATTTCCAATGAATCATTTGGTGATTAGGGTTTTTAGAAGACAATTTAAACATGCCCCATACCTGATCGGAAAATAGAACATGCACATCCTCATTAAGATCCTTAGCCCAAACAGTAGTAACAGATAAAGGTTTGTATGAATGCTCAAGAAGAAAGAGATAGATGACTGAAGTAGAGGAGGGAGATTCCTCAGAAAGAAGGATTAGTTTGCGCAAAGTGTGAACAAGTCACAACACCTTTTAGTCACAAGTGATAACCCAGCAAATATTTGTATACAAATTAAGTACTAGGACAAGTTTTGTAAACTGCTCACTAAAACTCACAAGTATTAGTGTAATCTACATAGAAACGATCATGCTGATCCACATCACCAGATAACAGTGCAGCGTCTTACACCATTGTGGTACTGGTACTTAAAATAGGCTACACAATGAACAGCAGGGCTAATGCTAAATAATATTGAATGCACGTTAAACTTTAAGACAAAAGAACAGAAAACACCGCTGTCTTATTTTGTTGTTGACAGTGGTTTTAAAGACATTTTGTTTACTTGTACATTTTGTGCTGGGCTACTGCTTGAAGTGTAATTTAAAATCTGGGTCTAAACCAGCTAGGAAACTCTGATATTGGGGGAAAGGAGAAATTGAGTTGAGTAGAAGACATTAATATCAAATGAAGATATTGATATCAAAATAAGTTAATAAATCACTGCTACTAAAACAAAATCTGAACAAATGGCGATTTACCTCAGCTCCTGCACGAACCAAAGCGGCCAAGAAGTTGCTTCTCAGCTCATAAAGTTCGGCTAACTACCTTCTAACTCTTGAGACTCCCATTCTAGACGATGGCGTTCGAGAGGCCATTGAATGTAACCTGACGAAGGTGGAAAACAAGCTACTTACCCGCACCATACTGTTCTGAGGAATTGGCATAATTGTTTCAGATTACATCTCCTGTGGCAGAGAGCAGTAAGGAACACACTTGTCAAACAATATGGTCAGATTAGCTGTTTCTGATTGGGTGCGTGTTGAAGCGATCTCCCTCATTACACACCTAAGAAAAGAAACAAAAGATCGCTTTAAAGTGACTTAATTATCCACATAAAGAACAGAGTGACAAAGCCAGTAGCTGGGCTTCAAGTGAAGGGTTAACCCTTTCACTCCATGCAAAACTCTTTAGCCCACTTCACAGCGCAGGAATCAAGCCAAGCGACTGCAGGGAGTCGAGCATGAGCATGAGCAAATCCGTACGCAGCTGATTGCTACAAGAGTGGCGGTCTATAATGTGTGAGAGCGGAAACTGAGCATTTAGAGAACATTTACACAGACTTATCTGCAAGTTAACATGCACAAACTACAGGTAAGAAGTGTTGACTATAACAGTCATTCTGACTTTAAAAGTCACTGTGAAAGCCTGTTTCTGCCACTAAAATAAAAGACTTTTTATCTTGCAAGTCAGATTTTTTTTTCTCAGAATTGCATCATATAAACTTACAGTTCTGACTTTTGTTCTTGCAATTAAGTTTATATCTTACAATTGTGACTTCTTTTCTCAGAATTGTGAGATATGAACTCACAATTCTGACTTTTTCTTGCAGTTACAAGTTATATGTCCAAATTTTGGCTTTTTCTCCCAATTCTGACTTTTCTTGCAATTACAAGTTTATATCTCTTTTTTTTTTACTTATTCTCCCAATTCTGACTTTTCTTACAATTGCAAATTTATATCTAGCAATTCTGACTTTTTTTCTTGCAAATGTGACTTCTTTTCTCAGAATTGCTCTTATAATTTCACAATTCCTGTTTTGTTTTTTAATTGCAAGTTTATATCTTGCTATTCTGACATTTTTTTTCTCAGAACTGTGATTAAACCCCTTAATCTGTTTTTCTTGCAATTACAAATTTATATCTTGCAATTCTGACTTTTCTCCCAATTCTGAATTTTTTCTCGCAATAGTGACTTCTTTTTTCATAATTGCATGATATAAACTCACAATTCTGACTTGCAATTTTGACTTTTTTTCTCAGAATTGTATGATATAATCTTGCAATTCTGACTTTTTCTTGCAATTACATGATTTTTTTTATCTTGCAATTCTGACTTTTTCTTGCAGTTTTGACCTTTCTTGAGTTTATATCTCACAATTCTGACTTTTTTCTTGCAGTTTTGATGTCTTTTTTTCAGAATTGTGATATAAATTCACAATTCACAATAAATTCTGAATCTTTTCTCAGAATTGATATAAACTTGCAGTTCTGACTTTTTTTTCTTGCAGTTCTGACTTTTCTTGTAATTACAAGGTATCCACAAATGAAAAAAAAATAAAAAAAATAATAAAAACCACAAAGATTATACCGAACATCAAACTGAGGGAAATTAACCAAATAACTATGACAACTAGGATAACTATGAATTATATATTTTGCAACATATCTTGCATTTCAGACTTCATAACTTGTTATAAAAGAGAAAAAAATTCTGAATTGTGAGATAAAATGTCGAAATTACCTTTTTTATTTTTTATTCAGTGGAGTGTTTATTGGGAAACAAATGTTTTTGATAATGCCTATTTAGAATATATGTTCTGGATATGGGTTAAGTGATCTATGCACAGGTCAAATGTCTTCACTGAAGTGCTTTTAGAGCAACTAATAAAGATCCAGCATGCTCTCAATGTAAAGGTCCATCAAATGTCACGCATGTTATGCTAGCAAAATTGCATTTCAGTCTGTTCAGAGACAGACGAGGACTATTTGAACATAAAATGCTAAGCAATCATATGATAGCGTCAGTGTAAATGAATACCTGTATGGAGTTCATATTAACTTGTCAACTGTTCCAGGAAGTCCAAGAAGTACAATTCACAGAAGAGCACGAGTGCTGCCGGCGATGTCATTACTGCAGGAAACACACAGATGCAAAGTGTCTCAGAGAAAATGGCGACTTAGTAAATCATGACTGAAAGTGGAAGAAAAGGTAAGAATGCCAAGACATGGGTAATTGTGCATCACCGACTTTAACAGAAAAATATGTTTGCTGCATACATAAGATCGCCCTTCTCATCAAACAATCTTAATTCTCTCAATGCACAGAACTAATAAACAGCCAATATGTTAGTGATATGCATGCTTATAAGCAATTAGTTAATAGTGATTATGTGTTTACTAATATGAACCTACTTATATAACCCTACAGTATTCATCATTCATAATCTAACCAAACCATAACCTTAACCCTATTACAATATTACACTGTACTTTTTTGTGTAATTACACTATAACAATTTATTTATTTATTAAACGGTAACACTCTTTTTGATAGTCAACTTTAGACATTTTACTAACAGTGAGTAACTTTGCAACTACATGTCAACTAGCAGTCATTAGAGTATTAGTAGACTGTCAGCTTAATATCTTCTAACACTTTATTTTGATGGGTCCACAACATACAACATTCTGACTATAAGAATCTTTGCAAGCATATGTCAACTTATTCCACTAACCTTAAACCTACCCTAACAGTATACTCTGAGAGTTAGTAAACATGTAATTGCAAATTAATGAGAATTAGTTGACATGTACAAAGATGCAAAGTTACTTATAGTTAGACACTTATAGAATGTCTAAAGTGGACTATCGAAATAAAGTGTAACCTATTCAATTTCCTAATCTAAAAAGAAGGGCCCAATGACATAATAATTACAATTTTACAAAAAGTATCAGAAGTGTTTGAACATGGCATTAAACACTTGAAAAGCAGGAGCCATAGGTGTAGCAGATACAGTCCTCAGGGACGGCACTAAAATCAGCCGTATCCCACACACAAATACCTACATATGGACGACTACACTTGTGTGTCGCTGTGTGTGTGTGTGTGTTTGTGGACATATGGACACTATGCAGTGTTTTCCCAGTGAGGTATGGTGGAATTTGCATGGTAAATTGTAAGTGGCAAAACAAATAATAACGAAAGGCATAAAATCTCACAAACACTGAATTGATCAGACAATTACAAACCATCTGGCTTGTTAAATCCAATCTGCTGGCCAAGTCCTCACACCAGCTCAATCTGCAGTTACTGACGCAAGACATCTCTGCGTCTGGGGAACAACTACACACAGGTGAGCGAGGATGTGAATGGGGTGTGCCAAGACACACACACACACACACGGGTTGGAAAAGGACGGATACTCAATAAAACTGTAAGAGAGAACCAACAAATACTGATTATTTTTGTTGACTTCATTGGAAATGTGTGGACAAATGGTCAGTTTAGTTATTTGTTATGAAATACAGTGGATTTACACTCCACATTATTGGTGTTTAGGTTCGTGTAAATAATAATATTTTATGCATCAGACCACAACATACTGTGGTGACAGATCTGAAGTACATACTGATTGTCCAGTTCTGAGCCAGTCAGGGTAACATTAATTATACTTGTTTACCACATGTGAAATGAATATAAATAGACAGCTAGTGCCCTGATGGCTCGGTAAAACGGCCTTCGGTTTTAACCTTTACAGAGATTTTGGCAAATACATATTATCTCATCATTTCAAATACACTTTCTCTAGTGTACCGCATACTTTACACAGACCACAGATTATATAACCTAAAAATTATTTACAGTGCACAACATGCAACATTAAAGGTTTTAAACTTGGCACATGAACTCACTACTTTGTTCAGTAAGTGGTGTCCTGTTAGCATCATCAAACATTTTAATCAAATTATGTGTTAACTTTTCATAGTCCAATCAAATAATGAGCTGAGACAGAATTATGTAACACCATAGAGACAGTGAATCTGTGGAATTGTATAATATGTTATTTTTTTATTTTTTTTTAAATAGTAATAGCAATGAAAATACTAAATAATAGTAATGAAATGACATATGCAAGATGTTAGATATAATTAAGTCCTATCAAAGCAGATCAAAATCACTCTAAAATTCAGCTAATTGCACTTAATATAAATTTAAACTATTATACATTTTCAATAAATTGCATATGACATGTAAGTCTGAAAACATTACATTCAGTTTGCACTGAAGTATAAAAAACAATAATAAAAAAATAATTATTTATGTGATTAAGTTGCCTACTATTTTTAAAAGTATACTAAAGTGTACTTCTTTTTCACAACGGTAATGAAATGTATGCATATGCACAGTATACATACTCATACCCAGTATACATACTGGTTTAATAAATGATCAATAGTAAGTGGAATCCCATTCCAAACATGCTCAATGTCTCAATGGCAAAAGGACGAAAAGACAAAAACAAACCACGTAATGATTGACACCTTCAGACAGATGATGACACCTGAATGCCTGTGGAGATCCTTCAAATATTTTTCTATTCATAAAAGGACAGAGGAGGAGAGAGACAGAAGAGTATGAGAACAAATTTGCAGCAGCCACATTTAAGTGTTAAACAGTGATCTGAATAGCAAACGTGCGTGAGTGTGTGTGTGTTGGGGGGTGCAGCTGTGGTGTTGTAATAGGTGGTGTAATTGTATGATGACAGTGTGTCTGTGTATTCTCTGCTCTCCTGGGTATTGTGATCATCTTTGACAGGTGATGCTGCTCCTCTGGAAACAGCTTCATCTTAGAGCTGTGCTTATTTTTCCATATAAAAACACACACAGGCTCTGTCACCAACTGAGCAATGCATTCTCACATGTACACAATGGAGATTTCAAGCAGTGTGAGCTCTTCTAACATCAGCATAACTACACAAGAGAGACACTAATGCAAACATGCTGTCAGACAGGGCCCCAAACGCACAAAATGCATCTTTCACAAAGTCTTTATCTCAGTGTACATAATTTCTCCAAAGTACCATTCGTTTCTTTCTACGAAAAACCTTTAAGGAGGAAAATTGACTGAGTACACCTACACAAGGGTGTAATTAGCCCTTTTGCCACTGACCTTCAACTTCATAACATTTAACATAACAGGGTTGATTGGATGTTGAAAAATTGTTTATAAATTTTTTATGATATTTGTTGCAAGCACATTGAATCTGAGTGCTACTGATTGATTCAATAGCACGATGCACTTTTTTGTATGCATCTATTAATTCATTACAAAACTAATGCAAAAAAGCAATTCACACACAGTACAATGACTTGAATAGACCGCTTCATTAATAAGCATGCATTCATTTCTGAATAAAAACTTATTTGATCATTATTTGGGGGGGGGCATAATGCTAGATATCAGAGAGAGAGACAACAGTCCTCATACAGTATCATTCAAAAGTAAAACGCCTAATTAAAAACTAGAAATTAAAATTGAGGATGAAGGAAAATGCTTCACTTTTGTCAAAACTTTTATCCAGCAAATCAAAGTCATGTGAAGTGAACATGCAAAATAATAATAATAATAATAATAATTAACAAACAAACAAACAAACAAACAAAAACAGATAATTTGACCTTTTTATGATACGGTCAGGTAATGATATAAAATGCCATGTAGTGTGACTTCTTAAAACATCATGATATTTATAAATTTATAAATCTTGATTATATATATATATATATATATATATATATATATATATATATATATATATATATATATTACACTACTGTTAACAAATTAAAAAGTTTTGGGTCAGTAAGATTAATTTTTTAAAGAAATGAATGCTTTTATTTAGCAAGTTGCATTAAACTGTACAAAAGGGACAATAAAGACATTTCTAATCTTACAAAAGATTTCTATTTAAAATAAAAGATGTTTTTTAACTCATAAAAGAATCCTGGAAAAAATTTCACAGTTTCGACAAAAATAATAAAAGCAGCACAACTGTTTTCACCACTTATAAAAATAATGTTGACATGTTGACACTGAAGACTGGAGTAATGATGCTGAAAATTCAGCTTTGCTTCACAGGAATAAAATACATTTAAAAAAAAAAAAGTTATTTAAAATTTTATTAATAATTTACAAAATTTATTTTTTCCATGCATTTTTGATCAAATAAATGCTGCTTTGTTGAGGCTTTCAAAAAGATTAAAAATTCTTACCAAAAAAAATTCTTACCAACCCTAAATTTTGAACAGCAGTGTACGTTTAAATCGTTTGGTGTAAGGTCTAAAGGAAATACGTAATTATATAGTAACAAGTAATTATATTGAAACTTATTGAAAGTTTTTCAGAACCATATGAATCCAATATATGACCAAATATGAGCCCATATGAAACCTGCATTACAATGTACTGTATCACCCACAAACAGCCTAAGCAAAGTCCTGCTATTTACAAAAAGCAAACGGCAGCATGAGTAAACAAACTGCCCCTGTTGTTCTGCTCCTGTTTGCTTGAGGATAACCCAGCATTGTGCACTTTTCTCACCACACTGCAGTCTATATACACAAACGACAGTTTGGCGAAAGTCATAAAGCATGCCTTGTGCCTCAATACCTGCAGCACGACATCCACTCCCATATCTGTGTATTACCACAGAAAGACTTTAAATGCTTTCTGCGCTCACGCGACAGGACACAATGCAACAAAACGAGAGCGAGGCCCAAATCTGATCGCATCAATTGAGAGCTGTTATTGAGAAGTGTCTGAGGCTCATGCATATTTATGGGGCCAGGAGGATTTGCAAGTGAATACAAAGGTGTGTGGATTAGAGGAGGAGGCCTGTACGCCAGTGTCCTGCTGCGGCTCTGCACTTTATCTGATCTCTCTCTGGGAGAGACACACACTACGGCCTTATCTTTACCCACACTCTCAGAGTTTACAATTTCTCGCTTCACTGGAGCTTGAGCAGGGCTTGTTAGAGCAACAAAGAGAGAGAGGGAGAGAAAAAGGTCTATGGTGAGCACAAAGCGGCACTCATCTCTCTGGACAGAGCGTTTCCGTTCCTGATAACGGCGAGCTTGAGTAGCGACGGAATACTGACAGATCTCACGGACTAAACTGACCCGCTGGCTAATGATAGCAGCCGAGCTGCTCCATAACACCTGGAGAAAGCTATTTGCTGGCATGCCCATTCATGTCAATGGCAGTTGCCTGGAAGTATGAGATTTAATATATACCATCTTTGCTCTCGACATTTCTTTTTCTTTTTTTTTTTTGAGTCAGTCTCCTAAGTTGTAAATGCCATGTGACTAATCACTCTTGAGCTGAAGGAAATGACATCATGACAACACTGACTGGCTGATGGAAATGAAACCGCACAGTCACATACCCTCCCACTTTTACAAATGTCCCCCATACTGTTTGGGCAGTAATTACAAAAATAATTATATTTCCCATTCCATTATATCATGGTGTTTAGTATTGCTTGGCTCCAGTGCAAAGAAAAACATTATTGCTGGGGGTTTAATGGTCTTTTTTTATTTAAAGGAATCAACTAATTAAATAATTTTAAAGGAAAGTCAAGGAACTAAAATGTATTATAAACTATTATCAAATAATATATATACAATTATTTAAAATTATTTCAAACAAAGCTGAGTATTTTTTTCATGCAATTTTGACTTTCCACACAATTCTAAATTTATATCTCGCAGAATTGTGTGATGTAAAACCAGTGTTATAAACTTGCAATTACGAGTTAACATCTCTCAATTCTGACTTTTTTTATCATAATTTTGAACTTATATATTACAAGATTACAAGAGTTTATATCTTGCAGTTCTTAGAACAAAGTCTGAATTGTGGGATATAAACCTAAGACGTTAGATAGGCTATACTAAGATGACACACTCATACACACTCACACTCGTTACATCTTACCTCACACTCTTTCACCATAAAAACTGAAGCTAAATGCATACTCGGCTTGTGTGAACAGAAAAGCCTATCTTTTTTTATTTGTTCTCAATCATTTTGACTATGACATGCACTGTTAGACTGCTGTTACTTTTTAACCTGTTTGCTTCAGCAGCCAAACGAACAGATTCAGTGATATATATTTCTAATCTGACCAACACCAATACCTGCTTAATCAGCAAATCAGTTATGATAATGGTGAGTAACCTAATTAATATTCATGAGCATGGTTGATCTATAACATATCCCCCAACTTTTCAGATCATTCCTACAACTTAAGACAGAATACAGAACTGCTCATGAATGGCCGTCAATGGATAAATTGACTTTTTGCCCTCATAAGTTATAGTTACAACTTTGACCAGCAGGGGCTAACTGGACCATGCTAACCAGCTAAACCAGTGGTCTCAAACTCAATCCCTGGAAGGCCACAGCTCTGCAGAGTTTAACTCCAACCAGCTGTAAATCACACCTGCTTGGAAGTTTCTAGTAATCCTGAAGACCTTGATTAGCTAGGTCAGGTGTGTTTGATTAGTGTTGGAGCTAAACTGCGCAGAGCTGTGGCCCTCCAGGAATTGAGTTTGAGACCAATGAGCTAAACCCTTTGATTGCAACATAAAGACATCGGACTTTAACACACACTTTTCCTTTCTTGTGCTCATGTGTCAGACAGGTGACCCTCTCGCCAGACCTAAAAGCCTACATGAAAAGGTCGGGTCAAAGGTCGTACTGGTGTTAAATCAACAGAAGATGAACAGAAAGCAGACACAAAAACAGCAATATCACCCGAGGGGCAGTTGATAAATCATGCTGTAATAGGGAGGAGCAATTGCCAATAACTCCCTGCCCATCCCACATTAGGAAGGGTCTACTGGTGTCACCGGTTGAAGACACCGCAGCTGCAGAAGGTTCAAGCGCACGGTGGAGATTTGCTCATGAGGTAGGCAGAAATGTAGGAGAATGTCTAAGATTGAGACATTCTCCCACTGTGAGTAAATAGTGACTGGGCCAATTTCATCAGACACAGAAATGCTCCCGGTGACAGCGCCTGCATTGTTTTCCTCCCAACTGCATGCTGAGAAATTCTATTTTCAGTTTTTCTTGCCGCAGTAATTATCTGCATTGTTGGTGAGTATAAAGAGAATAAAGGGCATGAATGTGTCCCGGTCAATCGGATTCTGTCAGTTCAGGCTGAATTGGGTACACACATGCGCGGCGCTTGCCAGATCGTAATAACGAAGCTGTTTGCATGGAACGATTTCCCCTACGCAGCTCATCAGCGACAGAGAGAGTCTGTCAGCGCGCTCACAGAATGACACGGCTTCCGCATCTGTGTCTGTTATTAGCCCGTCTCTTAAGACAAGCTCAATTATCTGACACTGCCCGTAATTTTCACCCCCCTCTCTAGCACAATGTAAAGTTCCTCTGCTTTATTTCTCAAGCTGTTCATTTGGAGGAGAAAAACAAGGAGAGAGACGAGAGTGGGCGGAGGAGAAGACTTGACGAGATAAACTGAGGGAGGGGGAAAAAAACAAGATGAGTCAAAAACTAATTTGATGCTTACTTTACAAGAATAAAGAGTTTCGGAAGACGCTTTATCAAATATATGTGGAGGATATCTGAATGATAACATGATTGATGTGTATCAGATAAAACAATGACTTTGCCGCTCTGATTTCTTTGGGCCAATTTGGATTTAAAATGTGGCGTTAAAATGGATTTTCTTTGCTTTTTGTTGATTATAGGTGAGGAAGCATTCTGTCATTCTCTTTTTCCTTGATTTGTACCTTGATGGTATTTAAACACCTCAGAGTGATAGTCAGTACAACAGTACTGTCAGAAAGGATCTACTGTGTATTTGTTTTATTTAGTTAATTTGTAGAACCTTTTTTGTCTAAATGGTAAAGAACCTTTGACATCTGAACATTTGTGGAACAAAAAAAGGTTCTTATGGCATTGCTGTGCAGAACCTTTTAAGCACTTTTATTTTTAAGAGTGTTGTTGTACCAGCTGCTATGGTTATCAACCTTAAATGAATTAAAACACTACTTAGAACATTTTTAAAAAGCATTAGTCACACTGCAATAAACCAGTATAAAGGCAAAATGGGAATAAATATGGTGGGATTCTGAACTGTTAAAGGGCCTAAAGTATTGTTCTGCATTTATAACTCTCCTAATTTTATTTGCGATACGGAACCCACTTTGTTGTCATAGTCTTGCCTTGTATGTTTTTCTAGTGTTTTGATTCTTGTCCGCGTTTCCTGGATTTACCCCTTTGCCTTGCTGTTTGGACTCGTATATCTGGATTATCTCTCTGCCTTGCCCTGTTGGATATTGTTCGTCGATCGTCGACTCTCGCTAGCCCTAGAATTGCTCTGTGTCTTTTTTGCCGTTGTTTGCCGTTGTTTGACCCTGCCTGTTTATTGACTATGTTTATAAATAAAAGCTTGCACTTGGATCCCACGTCTCATTCGACCCGTTACAAATACCATGTATTTTGAGACTTCCTATTAATATTAAATAATAAATGTACTATAAATAATACATTTAATATTTGTATTTCTAAAATTACATTTGTCACAGGTCCCTATAAATTAAATAGTATAACAATTAAACAATATATATTACCATTATTATACAATTAAAATGTAATGTTATAAGGACCATTTTATATAGATAGATAGATAGATAGATAGATAGATAGATAGATAGATAGATAGATAGATACCATGGTAATACCATTGGACACAAACTGTACAACAGAACAGCAGTACTTTTGTAAACGCTACATTTTTCAACAATGCCTTCTATTTATATCCATTTATTATTTAAATGCTTGGAAAAACAAGATTCATAAACTTTAAATCAAAAACGCTCACCTCCACTCTCGACTTCCATGTTCGAATCTATGCTCGAAAGGGACAGAACGTGAGGCCCAAGTGTCGCCTGACAGCTTCACCTCACCCCAAAGCGACACCTGCTAATGCTGCTCTGCTTGGCTGCTAGTTGCTGTGGGAACTGGCAGAAAGCGGTAATGATGGCAGGTCTAACGCGGCATAAGAGCAGTAACGCATGTAAGAGAGGGCAATCATCTTGATCCCACTTCTCCCACTGGAACACGCTAATGTGCTAAGCAACGTGTGCTAATGCGCTATAGTCTGTCTGCTGAGCGGCAAGCGACTGTCAACAGTGAAATCTCGCCCATTTAGAGCCCGGCCTAATGTGAGAGATAAGCCGACAACAGCAGGAGGGAGTCGACGGGAGAACATCTCTGAGAAAATAGATTCGGCCGGTCTCGGGGGTTGCGTCGTGCGCTTGAGACGAGGGAATTGTGTGCGAGATGGGCTTTCAGAAGAAAAGTGTTCCTTCATGTAAAACACCCATTCTACCATCCACTTACTCGTTGGCATTTTCTGCAGTTAGCGAGCGTGTGCAGACCTTCATTTGGGGTCAGTCCCTTAAAGAGGCCTATTCAGTAATCACAGGTACTCTCGAGACGAGCATCTCAAAAGAAAGAGCTGTTTTTTGAAGTTTCCATGCTCTTTGTGTGTCCTGACGGATGAAATACAGTGACCTTGAGAGTCGAATGAATCAGTTTGTGTCTGTCAGTCGCTGTCGTAGCGCCACCCAGTTGTACCGCGAGCACAAATGGTATGGAGATTGTTCTGGCCCACGGGGCAGCGGCATAGAAGCTGATGGCGTTGCAGGAGGCCGAGGAGATCCACCTTGTTTTCCTGCCAGTGGATGGACGACTGTAATCAAAGCAAGAAAGACTTCTGTCCAGATTACAGTCTTCAATCAGTCAGCCTGGGAAATGATATGTACATCATTCTCTGTATGGATAGTACTGCCTCTCCGCATTACCTGTGTCAACCTTGCCAAAGACATGATGGGAGATATGGAGAGCCATCAGCCACCTGCCATTCGAAAGGGAAGGGGTTAGTTTTCACTTCTCTCAATGAGCTCTCCCTGCAACTGTCACCATGGGGACCCCATCCTGACCTCTGTCGATTCAGGCGCTGACACCATTTAATGTACATTTCCACAAAACGACGATTCTAGGCTGTCTCTTCACTGAAAGAAGCTCGCTCACTTGCTCTTTTTCGGTGAATGGCTACGCTGGCAATATCTCAAAAATTGAGCTTTCAGAGGAACTAAATGGAAATACGGAAAATAATTACATACATGAGCGGTGCATGTTAGGATGCATACTGATGTTGTCTCTGGATGTTGCATCCTTTTAGGCATTAAAAACACTCATAATCATTTTCATGCCTCATTGTCTCAATGTCAGAAGCAAAAAGTAGATTTTGTCAAAAGCAAATTCAAGTGGTACTTGACAGTGCGGAACTAGATTTTGAATGTAGGGTTGAAGTTGCTAAACTGTTTTGTGTGATTTTTAGTATATTATTAGAGTGTTCTTTGTTTTCAGGGGGTTCTGTGTGTTTTCAGCATGCTGTTAAGGTGATGCTAGAGTGTTGTGGTTCATAGGCCATTGCTAGGTTGTTTTTGTTGTTTGTTATACGGTTGATGAGCTGTTCTGAATGTTTCTAACATATTGGTACAAGGTTGCGGTACGGTACAGTACAGTTCAGTACAGTACGATTCGGTACGGGTAACCCTGATCAGGCTTGCGTTTCCACTGCCAACAGTACCCTTTACTTGATAGGCGTGGTGTATGCCGGAAAGTAGCGATAGACAATAAAGCGCGACAATAAGCACAACTCTGCCTCTTTTATGTCAGTTTTAATGAACAATAATAGCCATTATAAAAGTATAAGTACAAAGTATAAGAGGCTTATATAAGAGGAAATAAAGATAAAAGCAAACAATTCACAGTCAGACGTTTGCTACAAAGTCAGCGCTGTAAGTTACTACGGTAAAGTTCACAATAAATATAAAGTTAAACTTTGTGCTCAGTCAAAACGATATGACCAGGAACAAATAATAGATTCATGAGACCACGAATGCCTGTTAAATATACCCAAAACAAACTGATTCTCATTTAATCACCACAGAGACATCAGAGCCAGTGGCAAATGTCGGAAGGACTAGCCGAGCGTAAGGCTGCTGGAGGCGGATACATGAGCACTGAGCTCCCGGTGATTGCCTGGAGCTCCAAAATCGACATAGCAAATTTTCAAATAGGCGCTATATCTTTATAAATAAACCGCAGATTTGAGTTTTAAACAACTACATTTTCGCCTGAAAAACTCTTAAAAATACATTTCATGACAGAATAACAGTAATATTTTGAAAATTATGTGGGTTTTTGGGCTTTGTCGTTTCACAAGTCCACAAGAACAGACAAGAACGCATATTTACATTTATTCATTTAGCTGACGCTTTTATCCAAAGCGACTTACAATTGCTATATATATCAGAGGTCGCACGCCTCTGGAGCAACTAGGGGTTAAGTGTCTTGCTCAGGGACACATTGGTGTCTCACAGTGGATTCGAACCCGGGTCTCTCACACCAAAGGCATGCGTCTTATCCACTGCGCCATCACCACCCCGTGATATATACATATTGAGAAACGGTTATTGTCTGTGTGAAAATGTAAAGTTATAAAATACACTGTTATTTTTGGTCACACTTTATATTAGGTGGCCTTAACTACTATGTATTTACATCAAAAAATAAGTTCATATTGTATTGCAAAACACTGTTGCTGCTATTGAGGTGGGATACGGGTAAGGTTATAGACAGGTTTGGAGGTATGGGTAGGTTTAAGGGTGGATTAAGGTGTAAGGCATGGGTCAACAGTGTAATTATAAATGTAATTACATATAGGTATTTTTAAATATATAAGTACAATGTAAAAACATGTATGTACACAATAAGTGCATTGTATCAAATTATTAATTTCAATGTAAGTACATAGTAGTTAAGGCCACCTAATATAAAGTGGGACCTTATTTTTTTGTGTGTGTGTTTGCACACTCTGATAATAAGCAGAACACAGCAGAGCGGAACGAGTGAAGGAGAAGCTTTATCCCCTTGTATCACGCACAAGTGATGATTCTAGTAAACCAATCAACTTCTGCAGTGAGTTTAGCTCCACCCTTTTGGTACCCTTTGCTGTAATAGGTACCCCAACGAAAAGGTACCAAAAATGTGGTACGGTACGGTACGCTATTTTGGTACCATTCACAACTTCTGACAATGGAAATGGACATAATTGCGTACCGTACCGTACTGTACCGAACCGTACCACTCAGTGGAAATGAGCCATAAGTATTTGCTAAGCTGTTCAGAGTGGTTGTTAGCATAGAGTATTACTTGTGTATTCTGAGGTTCCTAGAAAGTTACTAGGGTGTTCTTGTTGGTTTTCAAAGGTATGCAATTGCTAACCTTTTAAGGAGTGCGTTTCCCAAAAAAACTGTTAGCCAACTATGGTCGCTTGTTCCCCTTTATCAACATAGTTCAATACTTTGGTGTTAACTGATCCCTTAGATCCAACGAACATACACAACCGCAGTGGTCACACTTTTTTAAGGTCCAATTCTTGCTATTAACAAACCATTAACTATGACTTTTGCCTCAATAAACTCCTAATTTGCTGCTAATTAATAGTTAGTAAGATGGTTGTTAAATTTAGATATTGGGTAGGATTAGGGATGGAAAATATGGTCATGCAGAATATGCACTTAATAAATACTAATAAACAGCCAATATGTTAATAATAGGCATGCTATAAGCAGCTATATTTGTCCCTATACTAAAGTGTTACCACAGCAGTAAGTGAGCTAACATGTATTGTTCATATACTGTACATATTCCATATGTGTGTAATGCTCCAATACCACAGGGAACTCCAGAGTAAGGAAACACGGAACATAGCAAAATAGTTTAAAACAAAAACAGTGAAGCTGTCCTCAGATACCAGATCATAATTTATAGCAATAATCTGACATTCGTTTGATCTCAGACTGATTATTTAGCAGAAATAATCACTCAACCACATGCTTTACATCTATAAGGACAGTTCTAATACGCTTTCGGGAAACAGTCGTGACTTGGTAGTTTGTTTATGCATCATAATATGATAGTTAAGCAACGAGTTACTTTCGGGAAAAACACCCCTGAGTGTTTTTTAGCATATTTCTATAGTGTTGCGTTGTTTCTAGTGTGTTCTGGGTATTGTTAAACAGGCGCTAAGCTGTTCAGGTGTGTGTTTCCCAAAAGTATTGTTAGCCAACTATGATTGCAAGTACTTTCGTTACCAACATAGTTCAATGATTCAGTGTTTTCTGAAACCATAGTTCAAATCAAACACTCCCAAACAGACTTTCTAAAAACTTTCATGGTTGGAACAATACAGTATTCTCAAATCAATTATTAACATAAGTTATTACTCCACCACATGTGCATGACTTCATTAACGACAGCCCTATATTGTTGAACCAATGTGGATCAAACAACGGAGATGCAACCTTGTTCTGAAAACTAACTAGTTACTACATATCTAGGCGATATACCGGTTCAAACGGTAAACCAGTTGAATGACTCACACGGTATGAATAAAAAAAACCCAGCATAACAGGACAAGTGACTAAGCAATGTAAACAGCCTCCTGAATTGAGAGGTGATCCATTTTAACTGCATACACGTCTGACTAATGGTTAAATAACTATTAATAACACATAACTAATTCTTAAATGCGCAAGTAAACCATCTGTAAATGGCCGTTAACCAAAGCCAGAGATGTTGAAGGCGGACACAAAGAGCAGAAAATACTGTAGTAGGCAGAGCAAGATCACTGTTTACAATGCGCAAAATATTGGAACAAATTCCTAAATATATGAATGGCAGTTTATATGAATGTATCTCAAAACTGACTGTCTTAGAAAAGTTTAGATGGTATTTTCTTTTTTTCTTACCTCTATATAATGCATATTAATGTAGTATTTAAAAATACAGCACTGCTTTGTTTACAGTGATCTATTGCTGCTGTTCCACACATGCTACCTCAAAAAGTGAATCTGTGTTCTCATGCAGCCTATCTGCTGTTTCTGTTTCTTGCAGCTATATTTTATTTAGCATAATTTCACAGAGCTAAGGTTAGACCATTCTGTTTTTGCTTTAAATTTTGAAATTACAATCTAATTTACATCCAAAACTGCTCTTACTATACATATTTGTTTGGATCTGGATTAAAATGCAATCTGACTTATAAAGGCACAGTCAGGGAAAAAGACGTGATGAATTCTGAAACTGCCAGAATCCTAAAAAAAAAAAAAGGTTACATAGGCTTTCGATCAAATTGTCCAGGTTAATCAGCGAGTTATGTCACTGTACATGAAACACCCCCGAGTGTTCTTTTAGCAAGCTACTAGAGTGTTGCTATTGTGTTCTTGAAAGTTACGAGCGAGTTTTTAGTAGTGTCAGAGCATGGCCATGCAGTTGCTTAGGTATTCTGAGTGTTTTTAGAAAGCTACTAGGGTGTTGCTAGAATGTTTTGAGTGGTGATTGGTAGGGCGTTTTTGGTAGTTGCAGTGTTAGTCTCTGGATTTTTTTAGCTTCATTTTTTGATTTGCCACACACACCAAACGTCTACTCAGTTGTAAAAGTAGTAGCACTTGTCCTTGTCATGTCAGACAATTTGAGACAGGTATGAATATCCTAGTACAAACAGGTACACAACAATGTTTAATACACTAAAAAAATGACCGTGAATTTAATGGTAAAAGACTGGTAAATGCTACAGTTAAAACCTGTTAAATGGTTAACGGTAAGTTCCTCTATACAGTGAAAAACTGTATTGAACATTATATGTAATTTTTCGGTAGTATACCGTTTTTGGAAGTGAAAAAGAATGTATAATTACAGTGAATAACAGTAAATTGACATTCACAGAATTCCTTGCATTATGTTTCAAATTTGATGTTTTTTTGTTGAAATAACTATGTTTCGTCTTAGTTTTTTCTTATCAGTTTGTACATTAGGGTTGTATGTTACTCCTAATGTTGTTAAATTAATGTTTATTGCATTATTTGAGTTTCATGTGTGTTACCATGATGGTGTTTAGTGTTTGTGTGAATGACACTGTGCACCTTCTATATATGTTAATATTTAAAAGCTGTTTGTGATAGGCTTTGGTACATCATGTGACTTTCTCATCACTACCTGCTTTTGGTGGTTATCAGTGTATTAAATAAGGTAGGCTACAAAACCGATTTCAGTACTTCAATAGGTTGGTATATTAACATTATGTCAGCTAATGAAATCACAGTATTTAACTGTAAATTTAAGTTATAACTGTAAAACCTAAAATGTTGCTACCGTATTTTTTACGGTAAAATTCTGGCAACCACAGCTGTCGTTTTTTTACCGTAGATTTTACTGATTTTTTTTTACAGTGTAGGTTTAGACAGTTTGTTCTAATCGCTTTAGTATGAGCAAGAGTAATACTGAGGCTTGCCTTAATGAATACAATAATATAGCAAAAGAAAAAAATCTGATTCTGATGGCATGTGTCTGAATGTATATGCAAACAGTACAAACATTACACGCTCTTATAAACAAAGACCCAAGATGGTGGCAAAGTATCGCTTAAACAACTCTTAAACAAACAATGATGACAAAGAATAAACTATTTAAATTTTCCTCTCTGGAAGAGTTGAGACATACAAAACCTGTAATTTCCTCTGAAACAAGAAAGCACCTAATTAGACCCTGTGAATAGAACACACCTCTCGGCCAGAGCAAAACACATCAAGCAAAGTGTTTGTGTTCTTTCCCCCCTCCTTCCATTTAAAATTCCGCATCTCTCAATCTCGCGTCCACCCAAACACCTCAGTTTAATGCAGATTACAAATAATGGCAGGAAACTTCCAGGCAGAGACAATCCAGAGCAAAGCATTCTGGGACTGCAGGGGCATGGTTTGCATAATACCCACCTTGCTTCAGCTTCCAGAGGTTCCCCGCCACCTTCAGACTCCTGCCTTTAACACACACAGTAACTCGGACCACTCCCATAGAGATTCAATGAGCTATTCTTTCATACACACACTCACACACACCCTTGAGCCCAGCTGGCACCATAGAGGGAGGTAACACAATTGTCTCTGCTTGGAAAAAAGAAGGAAAAAAAAATCACTGACCTACTACAAAATTGGCCATATTCAGCTGTGGGGGAATATCAGGTTATTGAGTTGGTCCATGCTGAGTCTACTAGCCTGCGGAAAACGATCAGCTTCAGCATACGCCAGTTCTGCAGTTGATCAAGGACACGCGTGTGCAGTGAATGCAGAGAGCTCTCGCTCCCTAAAGACACTTAGAGGAGAAAGCAACTCTCAAACTCTGCTATAGAAGAGGCTTGACTCAGTCATCCAAAGCAACAGAGCACTATACATTCAGATACGACAAACATAAAATTGTGTAGATAGATTTACGACAACCATTGTGAAAAAAGTACACTTTGGCATACTGTTAAAGAGTATTTGTTACTTAAATAATATACTTAATGATTTTTTGTCCCACTTAAGTAGGACTTCTTTAGTAGTACATCATCAAAAATCACTATTGTCTTCAAAATATTGTTGAAGTGTACTGAGAAATATTTCTGGTATTTATAAGTAATTTATTGTATTTAAATATATATCTATTCTACGTGATGAAATTGCAATTTAGTACATTTAAAACATTTTAATTTTAAATTTAATATTAAATAACACAAAACAGTTAAAATTATAATCAAGTACTTAACGTTATATAGGATGTTAGTCAATACATCAAAAATAAATGTACTAAAGCGCGACAAATTAAATATTTAAATGTACTTTCAATTAAAACTTTTAATTACTTTTTTTACATTTAACTTTTTAAATGCGTACTTAATTGTGAAAATGAACTCACTTTAAGTACACTTAAGTGGCGTTTAATTCTTCATTAATATAGTATCTGCTAATCCAATTTTCTAAAAGAAATATACTTTAAGATTTGTAGAACACTACAAGTGCACATTCAATACAATTAAGTACACTTCTTTTTCACAATGGAACATTTTACAGCATGCAGAAATGTATTTATTTTTATTTTATTTTTTTTGGGGGGGGGGGGGGGGGGGGTGAATGATTGTGTCTTCCATTAATAAAGGTTTTCACTTTAATCATTCACAACAAGACTAATGTGACTAATCAAATGATTTTCAACATCAACAAAAGCTAACTAGACTGCATTTATGTTGGCTGACACAGACTGTTTAATGCAGCTCCATTATGTAAAGAGCCTACACATAAAAACAGAAATCATTATTGTTGATTATTGCTCTTGATATTGTAATAATGATTATTAATGTTGATTAACAGAATTGTTTATGTTGCTTTTTACGCATTACAAAATTGGTTATTTCAGTAGTATAAAAAATAAAATGGTTATTCATACTGGGAATAAATTATATAAAGAAAGTGAGCAAAGAACACTGCAAAATGAGTCTCTTTTCTGCACTTTGTTGTTTATGATGAAAGTCAGTCAGTCAGTAATCAAGGCGTCTCTGATTGGACGTTGAGTTTATAAACTCAACAGAAATGTGTGTGACTGGTGAATAAAACCATGAGTAAAATAAAATCAAATTCAGTGTGAGCAAATCTACTGTAGCCTAAATGTATAATGCCGCAATCGACACTTCCTTCATTTCACATTCCACCTCAATCGTGACAGCTATAATAGATCTGACTTAATTGTGCGTGGGCCGTTTTTGTCTCCTTATTTGGAGGACATTTTTGATCGTTAGGGCATTTTTCCCTAATTAGTTTCCGATCCTGTTTGCTACTTGCTTGAACAAGATTTAAGTGAGTGAGTGAGTGAAGTGACATACGGCCAAGTATGGTGACCCATACTCGGAATTCGTGCTCTGCATTTAACCCATCCAAAGTGCAAACACACACCATGAACACACACCCGGAGCAGTGGGCAGCCATTTATGCTGCGGCGCCCAGGGAGCAGTTGGGGGTTCGGTGCCTTGCTCAAGGGCACCTCAGTCATGATATTGAGGGTGGAGAGAGCGCTGGACATTCACTCCCCCCACCTACAATTCCTGCCAGCCCAAGACTCGAACTCGCAACCTTTGAATTACGAGTCTCTAACCATTAGGCCATGACTTCCCCGAGAATTTGCATTCCTTTTTCCTATATTTATATTTATAATAATTGTTTATATTTCATTGTGTTTCAGGGCAGTTCGTGAATACAGAGAGATGTTGTGAATGATGACCAGGACAATTCCACCTGCCACACCAGAATCTCTGCTGTATATGGATGCCTGTCCACTAGCACAGGGGTTTTCCAACATTTTGGAGCCAGGGACCTGTTGCAGACAAGATTTGTCAAGGACACCCTAAAAATTACAACAGATTTTAAGGTTGAAGTTATTGTGGGGGGGTATAATGAACATAATATGATTGTTTTATTTATTGATTGTTTTAAATGGTCCTCATTTTATATGACTTGTTTAATAATACAGCACAATATAGGCCTAATTTACCATATTTTCCGGAAAGTTGCATCAGGTCAGGAAAAAACACACACAGGTTGCATCGGTGTATAAGACACATTTTACTATTACTTTCAGAAATAATGTAAATACTGATAAATAAAACAAATGTTAAGAAACTTAAACATTATAAACACTGTAAACGTGTATTTTATTTTCCCTCACTTCCAATCATTTAAATTCAATACTATTCAAAACAGAACAAAAATTAAAAAAAAAATATATAGGCATATGTATTCTAGTGACATTAGTTACAAGCAGTATTTATTTAGTAAAATAAAGAAAACAAACAAAATCTCAGAAGATTAAAAAACACCACTTGTATTTTGGAAAATATAGTTTAAATTATTTTGCGGACCCTTTGGCTTTGGTCTTGAACCCCAGTTTGAAAACTTGCACTATAGCATATTGTGTTCTTTTCATTATTGTGCATGCAGATATTATTTCGGAACATGAACAGTTGACTATTGCATGAATAAAGAATACCATCTTTAAGAATTTTATGTTAATTGCAGCTGAAAAAAGAAAAAAAGGAGACCCCCCCTCCCAGTTTTTTTCTAACAGGTGAACATAATGTATGGACCCAACTAAACTAAATAGTTTGTTATGTATTAATTGTTATCCACTGTATACCCACCTGAAAAAATGCTATAATAATTTATAGTAAATACTATTGTGTTTTTAAACCATACTATAGTAAAGTACTTGAATTAATTTCTATAGTTGCTGTGGTAATATAACAACTATAGTGATTACTTTACCCAATACTGTACTACGTTTTCTACAACTATAGGGTATATTATATTACAATATACTACAGTTTACTGCAGTAAAAACTAAAGTATACTACAGCATTTATTACAGTTTATCAGTTCACTATAGTTAATATGCTGTAGCATTCATTAACAACGTTTTGTAAACATTATAATATACAGTATTACTGTATTATTATACAGTATAATATACAGTATAATACACTTTACTATAGTATTTACTATAAATTGCTATAATATTTTCTCATGTGGGGAGTGAAGTTTCTTGTTTTCATGGTTTTTGTACAAACACAGTGTATTTAAGTTAATTTACAAGTACATATAGAAATGACATTGAAATAAACATGAGATTTAATTGAATGCAGCCTAAGTGCGTTTATTTTGTCCAGAAACAGTATAAACGACATCTAAATGAGACTGCAGTTGACCTTATAAGACGTTGAAAATACGTCCACAATGACCACATTTGAATTAAATTTTAACCTTCTATAGACGTCCTGGACGTCGATATTGGACGTCCAGAAGATGTCATAAAAACTTTCATTCTGGCTCTTTAGGGGACGTCATTTCAATGTCCGACAAAGACGTTGAAAAGACGTTGTTTGGACGTACTTTTGCTCAGTGGGAAGCAATCTACCCAACTCTGCATATGCATTACAGTGTGCTAGTGCTGTTTAAGTTTACTTCCCTATATTTATTCACATATAACATTAGCAATATGAACTATGTGTGTGGTGTAATATGGACTTCAACGACAGGTTTTAGATATCACACAGGATGTTGGTATCTGTGCATGCAGCAGGGATTCTCATGGCACATGTGTGAATATACATTAGGCCCGCATATCAACACATTTACCAGAGCTGAGAGACACCATGGGTAAAGCTCAAATTCAAGTTCAAGTTCATTTATTTATCAAACACATTTAAAAACAGCCACAAGACTGACCAAAGTGATGTACATTAAAATCAAACCATAAACACATAAAACAGAGATAATACAAATTAAAAACCAAAAAGGAATGACAAATAGACATTCTTAAAACATATAGTAATAATCCAGACCATAATACAGTGTAATAAGAAAGGGATATTAGTAGGCCAGATCAAACAAATGTGTTTTTAAAAGTGACTTGAAAACGGATAGGGAAGATGCCACTCTAATCTCAGGAGGCCCGACCACAGAGAAAGCTCGATCCCCTCTATGTTTAAGTCTGGACAGAGGGACTAAAAGGAGATTCTGATGACTGGATTTTAGACTTCTAGTGGGAGTATAAAAATGCATCAGCTCTGAAAGATAGCTAGGGGCTTGGTTATGTAAAGATTTGTACACCAATACTTTTTTAAAAAAATCGATTCTAAATTGAATAGGCAGCCAGTGGAGGGCCCTCAGTATAGGGGTGATGTGTTCATATTTGCGACTATTTTGAATAAATCTAGCAGCAGCGTTTTGAACCAACTGTAGGCGAGTGATTTGTAATATAGTGAGTTACAGTAATCTAAACGTGAGGTAATAAAGGCGTGGACAACAGTCTCTAACATTGTGACATTTAAAACGGGTTTGATTTTAGACAGCAAGCGTAGTTGATAAAAACTGGAACCAATTACAGAAGAGATGTGTTTATCCAATTTTAATGACTCATCGAGATGGACACCCAGATTTCGCACCCGAGAAGATTTGGAGGCCGATAAGGTGCCCTGATTTAGGCTGATAGCCTGAAAATGATCAAGGACTAAAAACAATCACCTCAGTTTTATCTTTTTTTGAGCAAGCCAGATTTTGACCTCTTCTAAGCACCTTATTAAAGTACAAAGTGCTGAAGGATAATTTTTCTTAAAAGGTAAATAGATCTGGGTGTCATCAGCGTAGAAATGAAAAGACACCCCATGCTTTCTTAGAATGGAACCCAAAGGAAGCATGTACAGGGAAAAAAGGGAGGGCGCCAATATCGAGCCTTGAGGGAGGCCACAGGTGAGATGAGCAATGGAGGAAGAGAAGTTACCTACTTTGATAAAAAAATTTCTGTCGGATAAAAATGACTGAAACCACTTAAGAACCGTACCTTTTAGGCCCACATCTAACTCTAATCTGGATATCATAATAGAGTGGTCCACAGTATCAAACGCTGCTGATAGATCAAAAAGAACCAGGACCACAGAATCACCAGAGTCAGTAGCTAAAAGAATATCATTTAGTACTCTGAGAAGGGCTGTTTCCGTGAGCAGATTTAAAACCAGATTGAAAAATTTCAGTAATACAGTTATGATTTAGAAAGAGCTGCAGTTGGTCAAACACAATTTTCTCTAAAACCTTTGAAATAAACGGTAAAACAGAAATGGGACGGAAGTTATTCAGAATAGAAGGATCCAGTGAAGGCTTCTTGAGAAGGGGAGTGACAGTAGCCACTTTAAGAGTAGCAGGTACAGAGCCAGTTAAAAGTCACTTATTGAGAAAAGACACCAAACCTGGCCCAACAGTATCAGCAATTACTTTATAAAAATTTAGGATGTATAATGTCATAAAGATAAAGCGATTGTTTAATATTAGCAATGATGTCTTTGAGTGATTGTAAAGAAATGGGTTCAAAAACGAGAAGGGGTTTCAGAGTGGAGAGAACAGACTTTGGGTCTCAAATTAGAGATTTTATCAATGAAATGTCTCAAGAAGCTTTCACATAGAGCATTGGAGGCAACGGACACTGTGTTAACAGGAGGATTAATAACAGAATTATTAACAGAAAACAGGGCTTTAGGAGTAGAATGATTTTTTTATTATTATTAAATCAGAAAAATAAGCAGCCTTAGCAGATTTAGCAGCAGACTGATAAGCTGATAAACTGTCTTTAAACAACTGAAATGGAATATGTAATTTATCCTTTTTCCATTTGCGCTCGGCCTTTCTACAAGCTTGTCGTATCAGAATTTAGCCACGAAACAGATTTAGATTTGTGCTTATAAGACTTGAGCGGAGCAGTGACGTCATCCAGCCAGGCAGAATTTAGACTTAGATGTTGGTCGATCAGCATCCAAAGATATATGAGAACAAGACTCCATAAAACACTGATTAAAATTAGACCCAAACTTAGAAGAATAGGACCAAGACAGCGTTACAGATTTCTTAGTAAAATGAGAAAGATTTAGCAGAAGCACGTTTATTTCGGACTACATATAGCCATGAACATGTGATGAATGATCTGACATATATCTGAAGCACTGTTAAATATATTGAAATATATTTTGAAAATATATTTAAAAAAATACATAAAACAAAGCTTAAAAATTGTTCCTCGTGATGTGTAAATAGGCTATGTGTACGAATTAATGCGTTTATAATCAATATTTTTTTCAGTGTTATTCCTACACCAAGTTTACCATTTCTAAAGCTATTATATTATTATTATATTATATTATATTTACGTACATTCTGCGTGACTTCTACGTGCTTTAATGGGCGCGCGCGCTGAGCTGGAGCGGAGGAAGTCTCCATGGAAACGGGGCAGCAGCTCAACTGTCAAACAGCTAAACGCCGTCTCTCACTGCTGTTTTCACTAATTTCAGGTAAGTTTAGTCTCTAAAATTACACAAATAGTACATACAAGTGTTCCTGACACTTTCTTTCATGTAAATGACACGTTTTACTTTATAGGAATGGTTTAGTGTCTTCGGAAAAGTCCGTTAGCATATGGCTAACTATAAGAGGTAACGTTAATGTAAGACTTGAGCTCTTGTTTATGAAAGTTTGGGCTTTTAATATCATCTTACGCAATGATCATGCACAACTCGTCAGTAAAGCCGGTTCCGTGATTAGCAGTAAATCTCCATCTCCTGCTTTCAAATGGAGCGGCATTTAATACACAGGGCCGTGTCCGTAGTTCACTGACAAGCTACGCAAAATCGAGTTCATTATCGAAGGCGATTCATTCATGTCGAACGCGGGCGGTCGACACATGCGCTCTAAAAAGCTTCATCCATATCTAGTCTCTGTTCTATTTTTCCCTGCTAAGTTATGACAGATAACAAGTGTATTTTAACTCTTTTAAACCAAAGCTCAGCTGTCTCATATCCTCTCTCTCTCTCGCTCACAAGCACTTGTCAATGCGGCTGTCTGTTGCTGCAGTCTCTGCTATTTTGTTGTTCCGTCTCTTTAGGTTCGTTTTCTACTGTGAAACAACGGACATATACTGTTGTGCATAAATTATGTCAGTAGTGATGTTGTACAATGAGGACAGAAATAGTCACCAGTGTATAGTGAGCCACTGTGCTTACCAATGCCTGAATTTGTGTACACAATATATTAATTCACAACCTAGCGAACTATGAAGCTGATTGAGACGCACCCTTTGTATGACAGTGGATCTTGAGGGCCAGAGTTGAGAACCCCTGACATACTGGTTAGTTGATAATCACTCATGAACAATGAGTACACTTTAATTTGTACAGAAATATGCAATATTTGACTCATATTCAGTGATGGCTTTATCTTTTATTCCCTTTTGTTTGTGTGTCAAAATGTAAAAAAAGTACAAGCGAATATGGACAAAACAGATTTCATATCCACATAAACTTTCTATCAATGGATGATATATCCAGCGAGTCTTGTAGTCTGCAGTGCAGCACTTCTGTCATCATCACTTTAAGGATCAAAAAGCACTGCTTGAGTGCTGTAATGTCCCTGAAGCAAAGCTAAATATAATTAAATTGGTGGTGGTTGAGGAGACCCCCCCCCCCCTACAATGTAAAGTGCTTTGAGTGTTGTTTTTACCTGTTCAGACAAGGGTTTTACCTTCAATATTTGGGGGTAGAAAACTTTAAACACAAGGTGGACAGGCAAATAATAAGTGGCCTACATAATAAGGTTACATTGATTGAAATTTCAGAGCTACAGACAGTACTGGCACTTTGGTGTAAAGTGCATTTTTGAGCCTAGTTACTATTGATAATGAGTCATTTGATTCAGTTTTATAGAATATTAGTATATGTCAGTAATGAATCAAGGTTTAAACCCATGAGTTTTGTTAATTGTATTATTATTATTTTAGGTTCCGAACTCACTGGTGAAATCGGACCTGGAGAACTAACACGTATTATTGAAGTACTATTGCTTGTGTGTTTATTCCTTGGGTAGTTCAATTAGTCTAATCTGACTGATAACATGTTTACACTAAAGGACGTTAAAAGGACCTGTAGCGAACGGGAGAATAGGTCGAAGCCACCTACAAGGCAAATCCAGCGGCCGCCAGGCAACAGGACCGCAGCACAACTCGCGGGATAGGCCAGGCCAGAAGCCAGCCCGAAGCTGTGCCTTCAGTTTCACGATAAGTCCTCCCCGACACCCGCGTTTCCTCCTCCGCAAAGTGCTGAGAGGCCCCCGGCGGATACACACCGGAATATCCATTAAGAGGTTCCTGTGCGTTTGATTAAAAACGCGTTCCATGTCCTGCTTAAAACTGTTCATAAATGAGGCACGGATATCCAGTAGTGATTGTCGATCATAAGTAAAAAGTACACCGCATTTTGAAAACCAGACAGACGTCCACAAACACATAAAAAGGAGCAGCAGACGGCATGACACAGGCGCCATCTTGAATCAACTTTAGCAGTTTAAAAACATACGTGAATAGCACAAAGTGGCTGAATGAAACAGAGCACATGGCACATGAATGCAGCTCTCACAACGATTCTTAAGACCCTCCTCGCAAAGTTGTTGCTCTTTCAATCTCATTGAATAGTGGCCATTTTGGGAAATTACTGCCTCATATGTAACCACCTCAAAAGCGACAGAAAGGAAGAGAGAGCGCTCGAGAGAAGCAGTTAGAATAAATGGGAGAGACCGAGATGAAACCTCAGCCTTTTTGAAATGTGCTATATCCTGAGGTAAATATCATAAAATAAACCATTTCTACCAATTGTTCTCATTATGGTCCTGTTTCACAGGGGCCCTTTCCCTCAGGAATATCAACTTGTATAACAAATGCGGCTGAAAATGCCTCTATGTCATTTCTGTGTGGGCTTTCTGTCGGCCTGCTAAATCTTCAGTTATCTTATTTATATAATTTGCACATGAATTGAAATTAAAAAAGTGGAAGACTGGGTCCAATTACTCTAATTCGAAGTGAGAGGGTCGGTCCAGGACCAGCACTTCACAGACAGCCATTTGGCATCTCAAACCACAAACAGCTCCACAGATGAAAGAGAATACCTCAAATTACACCCACCCTCGCGCATCACACGATAAATTGCGACCGCTAAAAATTCTCCATTGCTTTTTACTTTTAAACCTGTATTTTGCTACGTTGATCCCCCTTGTTTTACCCAAACAAAGTATAACAGCAGCAGCTATTCTTCTGCAAAGCTTGTACACACTTCGAAACCACAAGGTTCAAACATATTTTATATATACTGTACATACATGAATGAGATGCAGATTGCTTCAGAACAGTCTTCAGTATAACTTCAGATTTGTAAACAAGATACATTTATAGTAGCATCTTTGGGGTAAATTTGAATATGTGCTCTGTCATCAACACAACCTATTACTCAAGAGTGGATTATAGTAAATTATATTTATTTTATGAAAAAGATTACTTTTTCCCTTCGTCTTCAGAAAAATGCGTTCAGTAAACTCTGGTCCAAGTGGGTTGAATATGGCCATTATGGCCTGAATTTGTGGAGGTATAAAACAAATCACCCTTCCCTCATGAATGAAAAATGTCATTGGAATCTCCCTTTCTCCCACAGTCTCCACCATAGACCAAGAACAAACATTTAACATCATTTAGTATGGCGTTTGATTATTAAGTATACATCTAACCACTCCCCGAATTGTAAAATGTATTATTGTTATTATATTTTATTTATTTAGTTAATTATTGATTACATTTTTTGTATTGTGTAAAAAAAAAAAATTGAATGGCAGAGAAGAATGTAATTCTGAAATAAGTATTGTTATGCTACATACAAATAAATAATTTTAAAAACAACCTATCATTCATAATTAATACTATTTATTTATTTAATGGAAACACTTTTGTATTGATTGTAATATCCTTAACATTTTTTCTTTTGTGTTATTTTCTCCCTTCTTTCAATCTGTTTTCTATAGATGTTTATGGCATTTCTGTCACTGGGTTTGCTCAGCGGGGGTATAAAGATAACAAATATTCACTAATATTATTGATTTGACTGCACTGACTATCAGATGAGAATTGGGTTGAACTGGACTGAGCTGTATAATGATAACTTTGCAGTATTAACACTGTTATTGAACTGAACTGAATCAACATTGAACTGATCTGAAAAAATGACTTCTGTAGAGCTACTTATAGCTGAATTACACTCCTTAATGATTGATGAATTTTACACATTTATTAAACTGAACTGAATCAACACTCAACTCAATTAATTTGAATAATGACACTATTATTGTCATGAAAGCTGCTTTGAAAGCTCTGTCTAAAGAACTTGATTTTTGGAATAATTCTGTTCTTCTTTTTTCCTTTCTCCCTCATCGTTATGTAAATAAATAAACAAATACATAAATAAATAGAATTTCAATAATACCCACACACTCAAATATATATCTTTTTCACAGAATTTGAGTTTTATAAAAGTGATGTATATTTTTGAAAATGTGTTGTATTGTTGTTTTTATTTGTAGTTTATGGTTTGTTGATGTTATTAATAAAAGTACTTTTGTTGTCAATATAGTCTGGCATCTTAAATTATTTATTCAAGGGTCTCTCTGGTTTGGCCGAGAGCCGGTTTGAAACCATGTTTTAGTTCAGTGGTTCCTGGAGTCCCTTCAAAACTGCACATTTCTCATCTCCTTAATCAAACACACCTGATTCAACTCATCAGCTCATTACTAGAGACTCCAAGACCTGAAATGTGTGTCAGACAAAGGAGACATGCAAAACATCCGGTAACATGTTTGGGAACCACTGTTTTAACATGACAATAACAAAAGGCAATACTGAAAAACAATGGCAGCTGGAGAGTTGCATCTTCTCTTTTGAGCCGCCCTCCCCATCCAGATCCCGCAGGAAAACATGGGCACTTTTATCTGTCCGGTCCAGCAGAAAGTGGCCTATCCACACCAGAGCGATTTCACTTATCAGAGCTGTAGCGTGGCCGGGGGTCCACGGCGGGCCTCCCATCGATCTCCTCGCACCGCAGCCGCTGCTTTTACAGGAATATATCACTTTCCTTCTATCAGAGGAGCCGGACATCACACAAAGTCAGAAAGAAGTCATCCAAACAAAACTCAGCTATCAGCTGGACTGCTGATGCTTTTATCTGGTGCTATAAAGGTGAGGGGCCAGACGAGCGGCTCCAAAATGAGGAAGGCCAGTTTGGTGACTGGAGGATTCTGGGTAACCTTCAGCAGTGGCTTTGAAAGGTGAGGATGTGATGATAGGCAGTGTTTCAATATGCCCTGCTCCCCACCTGACTTCAGACGCGCACGGCGCTATTACAATATTCAGATTACCGTGCACTGGAAATTAATTGGACTAATTAACATACAAGTAAATGATGATACCGTTAACACATTTCATTAACTCAAACTGTCATTTCATGTTCACCGTGCTCTCTGTATTGCATTACAATGAATTGAATTCATTAAATTATGCAAATGAAAGGTGGCAAGCAACGGACGGCTCCATATGAACGTTAATAGACTGTTTTCTCTGAATCTCTGCAACAACTCGCGTCGAATTCAGGAGCATGTGCTTTTTTTGCTTTGATTTGACAGATAAAAGATTTCAGTGGACACTTTTGATTATGTGTGGCCGCAACCATATAAGTGACGAGACAAAAGCAGTTTGCAATTCAAGCCAAAATTTCAAACATGAAAAGTCAAGCTGTCTTCATCTAATGGTGGTTATTAATTAAGACAGGCCTAGTATATGGAGTATGTGTGTTAAAAAAAAAAAAAAAGCTAAAGGGATATTTAACTCCAAAAATGAAAATTCTGTCAAAAATTCCTCACCTTCATGTCATTCCCAAACTGTACGAGTTTCTTTCTTCTGTTGAACAAAATAAAATATATTTTGACCAGTTTGGGTGACCACCCATTGACTTTTTTTTTTTTGTCCAAGTCAATGGGAACCCAAACGGTTTGTTACCAAAATTCTTCAAAATAACAATACATATATAATTACATCTGAAATACATTTTTCCTTATAAAACAAACAAACAAAAAATGGTCAACTATCCAAATCAATTTTCCACACAGCTGGATTTAATGTTCACAATAGACAACAGTTAAAACAGACTCTGATCTATAAGCCCCTCGAAGAGGAAATTGCTGTAAGTGTATTTCTAAATTGAAATGAAATGGAGGGGAATTTTGTTCACACTTGAGCAAGTTCAAAAATAAACAACATATTTCATATGCAATTTAAGGGGGTAAAACGGTGGGTTGGGTGGGTGGATACTCGTCGTGCCTGCTCTTTTTATACATATTTTAACATTGAATATGTCAGAGAAGCTTCTAAACGCACATGAGATGAGGAATATATCAGGATTTAGAGGGCAGGAAGCAGCCAAAGACCGGTCCTGTTGCTGCAGTGACATCTACTGGACTTCACACTCTTTCTCCCTCTCACACACACGCACACACAGTTACATTTCTAGGAATTTTAAGAAGTGATTGGTTTTCGAACATGAAAAGTTGCACATTTCCATCATAAATTTTGTAGTATTAATATATATATATATATATATATATATATATATATATATATATACTAGATGTATTGCGCACCTGCTTTTTCCCATTCGCACTTTTTCATCCCTGCTGAAGAAATTTTTTTATTTAAATTTTTTTTTTTTTTATGATGGGGTGGATAAAATGTATGGTTCTTATGTCAACTCTTGATTTTTACTGTTGTGTGCAAGTATAAGCATCAGTGTTCTGTGAAAATAAGACAACTGACAAGCACGTGATTATGTTTAGTCATTTTAGTGTGAAATAAACAGCTGCCCTCAAAAGTGGGCATTGTACAATAGTCCGAAGCTTTCTTGGAAAAATGACCAAATAAAAATATAAAAGTGACATTTTAAGATGCAATGTATAATGAACTAAATCAAATTAAACTTCAACTAGGAAAAAAGACAAAAAACAAAAAATGCAATTCTGGATCACTGTGACAGAACACCCCTTATCAAATCAGAAAACAAAATAGTGTTTCATTATCTGCCATTAACCCTGCAGGACCTTTTCAATCAAACTCCTGATCGTTACAAACTTGGCTACGGGAGGTATAAAATCCCCAACACAAAAATTGGCAACGGTACTCAAAATCGGTAACTAAAGAGACATCATGATTAGCTGAAGGCATAAAAACAGATCAGCGTAGAATAATTGTTCAGTACCACATGGAAATAAAGCCATACTTGTACATGAACTAACAGCAAACGAGTGTGTCCTCCCAGATGACCTGCAGTGTATTCAAATAAAACCTTGAGAACTCCTTACAAAACGTTCATTAGCTGACTCCTATGAGGACAATCGCTCTCTGTGATTGAAGGCGTCAGACTCACGGCTACAGTAAGCGAACAAAGGAGAGAGAGTTCAAAACCTACATATTGACCACCGTGAACGTCGGCTACATCACCACACGGTAAGGCAGTGATGTGACCGCAAAGGTCCCGCCACGCTTTTGCTTGTTTAACACATCCCAATAGGGTGTTACTGAAGTATTTTGACACAGCACACTGCTAGATTGACGCCAGACACTCGGAGCTGCTCGTTTGGTCCTGAAACACACAGTACAGATCTGCAAATTAATCCTGCAAACCATCAGACATAAATCAAGAGTTTTTCTCTCTATTTATCAAATTTGGCAATCTACAAACCGCTTCATTTCATACAAATGATTATTGGCGCTGATTACAGTCCAGTTCTTTAAAAAAGTAAAGCCAAAGGGAATTTTTTATTTTTTTTTTCCTTAGAAAAGCAGTTGTGGACACCACAAATCCAGGTTACAATGTATATAAATATCACTTTGCTCAAAAAAGACTTCATTCGCAACAAATTCATATTGAAAGATCTGATCAACTCGCAGAGGTTTGAGAATTATGATACATAAAATGCTTTTAATTACATGATTGTTTCATATTTTCCCCCTTTGCCAGGCCTGGGTTTACCTACACAAAATAAAACTACATAAAATAAGTCAAATGCATTATCATGAGGAGCATCGGAGACATGTAAAGACACTATTGGACACCTTCATGACTCCCAACAGCACAATGGCAGGCTTCTCTCCAAAGTTTTACATCTTCCTCCTTATATAGGGAACTTACACCACGAATATCACTTACGACCTATAATTAAAATGAGAAGCAGCTCACCCACAAATGGAAAATTCTGCCATTACTTACTCCCCCGCTCCACGAGAACTAGTTCAGACCCAAGACGCTACATTCTTCTGAAGCTTTGTGTGAGGAACAGATGCTTAACTACCCATCCAACCAAAGCCCGTGACATAAAATGCAGAGTCTGACAAACTAACAAAGTTTTACAGCTGATGGGATGACTCTCACTGAATAAAAGCTTGCATTTTGGGTCTGTTTCTCACACAACATGATTCTAGTCACATGGACTAGTTTTTGTCCATTCTGGAGCTTGACAGACATGGAAGTGTTGTTGCATGGAAAGAAAACAATTTTCCCCTCAAAGAAACCGCACGAGTTTAGAATGACCTAATGGAGGGGGAATAAATAATGTGAGAATTTTCACTTTTGGCTAAGCTGCTCCTTTAACATCAGCCACCAGTCTGTTACCACCGCTGTATTCTTTACACAACACAATTATTCTCATTCCAACAAGTACACACTGAAACAGATGCTTGACACCCATGAAGAACTCTAACTTTGTACACGACAGCTTATAATACAATATAAGGCATTTCAGTGTTGTATGTGAAAACGAGAAATAATGCTTCCCCCATAAAAAGATGAAAAAAACCCCCCAATAATTCTATATTTGTAAAATATATATGTGTGTGTGTATATATATATATATATATGCATTCACGTAAATGTACATATTTACGTAAAGGAGGGTAAATATGTAAAGGTATAAAAGCAAGGTAAATGCGTGAGCATGGAATCGACCTATGAAGTCTCAGGTTGCGGGAGAAGAGAATGTGATGTCATACAGGAAGAGGCGGAAACCTTGGCAGTCTAACAGAGCGTTCAGCTGCATCTCAGAGCAGCGGTTTGTCACTCGGCCGCGTCCCCGGCGGATACTGAGACCAACTGCAGAGGAATCTCGGCTGTGCTCAGCTGGTCCTGTGAGCTAGACGTGTTGACGGTAGCGTTGACGGTGGCCAGGCCCTGCATGGTGCCAGGCTGGATGTTTGTGAGGATGAGTGTGGTGCTGCCCGTCGTGATGATGCTGTCCGAGGACACAGCTCCGCCCATGCTGGTCACCATGGCTCCGCCCCCTCCCTTCTTGTTCTGATGTGTCTTTATGTGCTTGGCAAGGTGATCGCTGCGCATGAACCGCTTCGAACACTCTGAACACACAAACTTCTTCTCTCCTGATAATGGTCAAATGAGGAATGATACAGAAATGAGAAAAAGAACAGAAAAAAGCGGTTACAAAACCCTCTGCACAAAACCTGCTCCAAAAGTTCAATTAAAGATATGCATTTTCTTAAAAACAAACAAAGTCAAAAGTAAGTTGTTGGTTTTTTTTTTTAACCCCTTGGGGTCGAAGCCCGCACCAGTGAGAACAGATAAGAACAAGGTATCCTTTGAAACTGCAAAGGGTCTACTTTTATTTGTGTATAGTCATAATAACAACAAAACAATATGCTTTTAAAAAATAGAGAATACTAGAGAAAATAAAGGGTGCGTTCTCTGCCGGCTCTGTCTCTGTCACCTCTCTTCACAGACACGAAAATAAAACATGAATCTCCGCGAATACTCCCCTCAAATACATGAGAAATATATGTATAGAAAGCTTGAAATGTCTACTTTTAAATTAAGTCACGTCCAAAATGTTAAAAGGTCACGCCCACCCGCCGTTCAAACATCCATGTGAGGCGAGCGGGAATGTAAACGGCACATCGCCTCCGCGTAAACAAACAAGTTCATCCCAGCTACTTTCTGTTTCTGGAAGATTTGCTGAGAGAAATAACCCAGAATTTCAAAATGTGTTTTTTTTTCCTTCAGAGCACAAACAATATAAACTATGAAAATGCCAGTTTCAAAAGCTTGGAGTCAGTATATATAGGAATTAAAACTTTTATTTAGCACACAAGTGATGATAAAGACATTTATCATGTTACAAATGATGCTGTTTTCAACATAATAATAACAACGTTTTTTTGAGCAGCGAATCAGAATATTAGAATGATTTCTGAAGGATTGTGTGACTGGAGTATTGATGCTAAAAAGGCAGCTTTGAAAGTCAGCTTTGATTGATCCTAATAAACTGTTTAACTGCACTCACAAGTGAATTTCAAGTTATTTTGTGTGATCGCTATATATATTCTAAATAAACTACAAACAAAAAATATATAAATGTATTTTGTCCTCATATTCTTTCTTGTAACTCTTCCCTTTCAGTCACATACCTGACTGAATGGCTCATTATGAAGCTCATTATGCAGCTGATTATATGGGCCTTTGTCTTCTCAGGTGTGAATGTGAAGGTTGACGCCTTCTCGCATAGACCCTTTCTACTCAAAAAGTGACATAGAAAATTTAAATCAATATATTGTTTTCTGTGAGCAAGTAAACAAGATGATTTTCAAATTATTTTGAAGCAAAAACTCTAGACTACAAGATCCAGTTCTCAAAAGTCTCGTGAAAAAATTTTCTTTGTTTTTATGGCCTTATTTCAGTGACTTCAAAATTTGTGTTTTTCACTAAACACGCATAAACGTTGCTTTCTCAAAAACACAATCATGTACATAAATGCTGCAAACATATTATTGTAGCCCACTTTGTGCCGTTTACAGTGTTATTAGAATGTAGCCATTTATATGTTTATAAACAACTGAAAAAAGCACAAATGTCAGGGCATGTCAAAATTTCTCCAGGCCCCCAAAACACCCTCAGACCCCAGAGGGTTAAATAAAGTCTCTTATTTTAATATAATAAATGCTCAGCAAGGCTTTATTAACTTGATCAAAAACATAGTAAAAACAGTAATATTGTGAAATGTTATTACTAAATATTTTTCTTCTATTTGAATATATTTTCAAATGTAATTTATTTCTCTGATCAAAGTTGAATTTTGAGCATCATTACTCCAGTCTTCAGTGTCACATGATCCTTCAGAAATCATTTTTATTATGTTGATCTGCTGCTCAAGAAACATTAATTATTTATTGTTATCAATGTTGAAAACGTTTGTGCTGCTTAATATTTGTGTAAACCATAGTATATTTATTATTTCAGGATTATTTGATGAACAAAGTTCAAAAGAACAGCCTTTGAAAAAGATTTTTTGCAACAATAAAAAAAAAAACTTTGCAGTCACTTTTGACCAATTTAATGCAACCTTGCTAAATACATTTTTTTATTTCTTTCAAAAACAAAATCTCCAAACTCTTACGGACTATAAATGTTTGAAAGATAGTGTATTTGTTGACAGCACCCAGTTTTCACACACAATTTTCAAATAAATTATAATTTTAGTTTGACCCAAATCATTGTTAATGTAGATACTGACATCACCATATGCTGGAAGATACATTATTTACAGATATTTTCAGTAATTATTATTTTTTTTTTTTTACAGCTGACATTGGAGGAAAGCTTAAAGCATCCATTAAAATGTTCAATATTATAAATTCATACCCAATATTGTTTTATTTTTTAGCTGCACTGTTACCTTAGCAACCTGTTAATGTCAAACTGAGTGTTCCAAATCAGACTCTATATGGGTCATGATGCTGCCATAGACACTAGCTACCTACGTAAGCAGTTGGCTAGGTTTTAGAGCACAATTAGTCACTACGTGTATGTGTGTGTGTGTGTGAGAGAGAGAGAGAGAGAGAGAGTGAGAAGGAGTACCAGTGTGTGTTCTCCTGTGTCGCTGCAATTCATCACTGCGCGTGAACCTCTTCCCACAAAACATCCAGGTGCAGACAAAGGGTCTCTCTCCCGAGTGCCAGCGCAGGTGAGCTCTCAAGTGAGATGTCTTCCCATATACCTTCCCGCAGCCGGCTATATGGCACACGTGCTGTTTCTTCTTGCCCATGTTAGATCCCCTACAACATATAATTAGAAATGTATAGTCAGAATGGGAATATATTACACACATCCAGTGATGAAGACATGTAGTCAAACACACACCATGGGGTATCTGTGTTACATATGAATATAAACTCAAAACTACGTGAGGAAACGTGCTAAAGGAAATGTGCTCTCAGCAGTGTGATCTCACCTCCCGCCTCCCTCTTTGCAGTTGGGGCAGGTACATGCGACCCTGCGCAGACGTTTGCCCTCCTGGCTCAATCCCTCCATCTCCTCCTCCACTAAACGAACACGAAGGTGAGAGAGGTCATTGGCATTCAGCGTAGAGCTACTGTCCAGAGGCCACTCCTCCGAATCAGGCTCCTCCTTAATCTGAATATCTATAGAGTATAGTATGATCAGCGTTACACTAACAGCACTGCATCATTACTGCTAAACACATCTTCCCTCTGCAATGTCACTAAATGATTCTTCTGAACTGCTTCATCTGGTTTACTTTAGATGGTCACCTTTATAGGGCTCTATGATTTCCATGATGTGGACAAGATAAATGGAATCAGTCATAAAAATGGATTTAGGTGTTGAATTTCTCAGAATTTGGTAACATTTGGGTAAATAAATGTGCTTACAGTCCACATAAACTTTATAAAATTATAAATTGATTTTTTTTTTCAATAAAACAATCGTCAGATACACAAGCTCACAGATCTTTATTACAACCCTCCAAAATAAAAAAATAAAAGAAATTGATAGAAATATTACCGTTATACAGTATAATGAAAACATTAAGGAATACCACACAATTTTAATCTAATCAGTAAACCTCTGTTGTGCAGCACTTTGTTTGCCATAAAAGAAAGGGGCTGTTTAAATCTGATTATCTCAAAAGCTTAGTTGAATTTGTATTCACTGAATTTAAAAAACAACAATTTCTGAAATAAATAAATAATAAAAAGTACTAAAAAAATAAAACATCCCACAGGACACTAATATTGTTAATTTTAAGAAATTATTAAAATAAGTTGTATGAATCCAACTGATTAGACATCCCTTTTGATTATTTTAATTTTAACAATTAAACCATAAAAATGGGCTCTAGACAAATTAAAATGGAAAACACTATTTGGAAAAAAAAAAGAAACATACTTCATAGGGCCTTACAATAGAGATCGACCGATATATCGATTTAGCGATATTTTTCCCGATATTTAAGCATTTTTCCATAATCGGTTATCGGTTTTGAGAATTGTGCGCAGGATCGCAATTGCAGCGCATCTGAAGGGAGGCGAGACAACAACAACAACGGTGTGCAGGTACTTGATTTGCTGTAGTTAGTAAACTATTTAATACTACAGTCATTAATGCACAAATTAGATGTATTACATAAATGCCTGATATATAGTTTACGCAACTTGGCTCCAAGAAATATGATAAATAAGATACTCTGTCAAGCCCTGTCCCTATAAAGATATAACTTTGCCTGAAATAACACAGCCATGAATGATTGCATGTTGGAAATAAAAGCATTGAATTTAATTCTCTCTCTGTTGTCTATGCTCATCATTAGTCTTGTGAAGCCGCTTTCATATTGCAATTCACTCAGCGGGTTGATGCTCAAAAAATGCTCAGCACGGCCACCGCATGTAACTTTTAACAAGATTCACTTTTTTTGAAGCACCCTAAATTGTATTAACACTTACTATATAACCATTATTTTGTTTATAAACATCTAAATTAATACAACTCTATGGAAATTCTCTGCAATCGATCGCAGTTTGAGTAGTCTATAGTTCTGTGTAAATGCATAGATAAACCGCGCTGTCAGCAGCATAATTTAGAGCATGCCAGTTGAGAAATACAATAAAATACAATGCTTGTTATATTCCAATATTCCAGAGAATATTATTCTGTGAATTAACATTATCCAGTGAATTATTCTTCACTCTTTAGCCTATTAAACAGCTTATAAACCTACTAAAACTGTAGTTAAAAATTAAGTTGATATGACTCCTGTCCTTTATTTATTTTCTCCATTTGAAAACATTAGACATTCTACGTTTATTTTGCTTACTGCTAATATTAGTGTTGCTGCTAAAGCTTTTTATAAATAAAATGTTTTTTATTGTTGTAATACGAAGATTAAATTTAACATGACAGGGCTCTAGACTGTTAAGATTAGACCAAAACGTCAAGTTAATGAGTTAAAATTTGACGTGGTCACATTTGTACGAGTGCATGGTCTGCGCTGCTCCAAAGCGTCTGCTTCATACAGCGCGAGCTGCCAGCCGCAGCACATTATAGCAGGAGTCAGATTTCACTGATCACGTGAAGAGAGCGTCGCGGACGGAGCGCAACGGAGGACTTTGTTTTCAAACTAAAGTAAAAGACCGCTTCTTAAACCAGAGAAGGTGAACATGCTGGTGTTCTTGTAGAAAAAACATGCAAGTCCTGTCAGCTACAGCCAATTTAGTTTTACTTTTCTTTTTGTTTTCGTTTTGAGAAGCTTGTTATCTTTGCTGTTTACCTCATATTACGCTATGGAGGCTTTCCTTAATTTAAAAAAAATATATATTAATATTTAATTGCTTCCTCAGAGTTTGCTAAACATTCTGTAATATACTCGGTATATAAGACAGCATGTGATGTGTCCTGTGCCATGCCTCGTCTTATTCGTTTTTGTTAATAAATGTTATGTAAGCTAGTTTGTCAGTCAACATACTGTTTTATTGTTGTTGTGCTTTTTAATTAAGAATAACAATGAATCCATCTTTTGTTTTAGTCTTAAAAAATGAAAGGTGTATAGATATAAACAAAACACAATGATCTTTTCTTGTAAAATGTGACACCAAGATCGCAAATTTGAAAGTGAAAGCGCACGAAAAGGAATTCCTGTTCACAAAATTTAAATCACAAATAATACCGATGAAAAAGAACGAGTTGAATGTTGAACACTTTTGTTACCATATAACTATAAACTATGATAAAAGTTCATCAGCATGCATTGATTAATCAAATGATCAAATGTGCAAAAACAAAAAACAAATTGCAACCAAATTATGTGCTCATGCGACCAACTGAGAAAGTTAGTCACAAAAGTGAGATCAGTGGGAAGAATGAGTCTAGAGCCCTGCATGAAAGACTGCTAATTCTCAAAACATTTTTTGTTAAGATGACAAAGGAGGAAAAACCAAAGTGAAGTATGGACTTGCTTCACGCAGTCATTTATTTACTTTATAACAGTAAATAAATATCGGTTCTGCATATCGGTTATCGGGCACATAAACGTGCAAATAATTGGTATCGGTCATAAAAAAATCTATATCGGTCGATCACTACCCTACAACTATCTACATGTCTTTTCTCCCCTATTGAAAAGGTTACTACAGACATTTTAATCAGTCTTCCTGAAACACCAGCTGCAGTACCTCCAGTGCTGTCTGTGTCCTCAGACTGCTGGAACTGAATGCCTGCCTGGCCCACAGTGTTCACAGTCACTGACTGCAGGTTAGGTATCTGTCCGGAGGTCAAGCTGACAGGTGTACCGCCCTGACCCAGAGACAGCGTTTGCACCGGGGCCAGAGTAATCTGCTGAGTTGGAGCCGTCTGGAGCTGAAGGTTCTGGAGGTTCTGAACTCCTTGGACCTGCACAGACAGATTAGTGAAATTTTTAAAGCACAGCAGGCTTGTCTTGATTTAAAAAAAAAAAAAAAAAAAAGTTACTTTAAAGAGCCTGTCTTCATTCCTGCAATTCATCCACACTGTTAAATTTCTTCACACGAAAGACAATAACTATTCAGTTTTAATTAATAATTGTTCTAATTATTTGAGAATAATGATGTTCATACACTATAACTACAATGATAACAACACAAAGAAATTATATTGTTGAAATCACTCTAAGAACAATTTTTTTCTGCTGATGGATGATAAAAACATTGACAGCCAATGAGACACCAAACAAGCTTAAAGAGCTTGCACATTTAAAGCAGCAGATGACAAAGCTGTTGGTGTGGATGCTAATAAATTCCTCGTTATTGGTATGGACAGGCCTTAAGTAACTCACTGTGTGCCATATTTGAGCAAAAAGATATAAAAAGGTATCACCAAAAATCACACAGTAACCAATCACAAAAGTAATGTTTTCTACATATTTATGCAAGTTGTGACTTTTTACTGAATGTCAAAATCAGTAACATCAAACATGATAAAGACTAATCAGTTTTTGTGATGATTCATTGTCTATTTGCGACTTGAATGGTGGTCACTGCTCAAACTGTATGTTGGTTACTGTTTTCATGGCCACTTATGAACAGTGGTGCAGGAAGTGATGTTTTATTAGTGCAGTGTGTCTGTATCAGCAGTGCAATAATTACAAATTCAGTATATAAAAAAACCCAAAAATGAATTCTCAAATCTAAAAATGTAATTTAAAACAATAATCTGATTTATAACCTCATACCTGGAAGGTCTGCCACTGTATCTGTCCTGACGGAGTGACGGTTTGGGCCTGGATGAGGAATGTTCCTGGGTTGATGAGCTGAACGTTTTGCAGAGACTGCTGGGCCTGAGCAGACACCTGACCGTCAGCGGTCTGCAAGGGTAACTGTTGTAACTGGATCACCTGCTGTCCTCCAGACACCTGCAGCGCACCCTGACTGAGGTAGCCCGACCCGTCTCCCTGCTCTCCCGCCGCAGACTGTGTCAACACGCCGGTGCCGTCTATCGTGCTGGTGTGCTGCTGCAAGGACGCTGTAGACGTGGTAGGCACAAACATGTCTGCGGCTGCACTGGAGTTGAGTGTCTGTTGCTGTTCCCCTGCTTTGGCCGAGCCCTCAGAGTTCTCCACGCTCTGATTGGTCATGATCAGCTGGCCGTCAGCGGTGACGCCGGTGGCGATCGGCTGGGCTCCCGAGAGCCCGAGAGAGTCCAGATCAACGCTGTTTATGGGCACAAAGGTAATGTTACCAGGCAAACCCAGAGACATGTTAGTGACCACCTGACCCTGAGTGCTGAAGGCAGAGCTTCCCAGAGACACCTGTGGGATCTGGTGCACTTGGCCAGACTGGGTCATGAGGGTCTGACTGTTGCTGAGAACATCTGTGCCTGTAACGCTGATGGTCTGGGTGCCATCCGGGAGGATATGGATCTGCCCTGCGGCGTCCTGCGCCATTGAGGACCCCTCGACGGCAGAGGAAGAGAAACCCAGCTGCCCTTCGGCCGTCTGCACCTGAGGGATGACTTGGTATTGGATGTTAGGCACTGCGCCGGTGGACGCATCGGTCCCTGACGTGAGTAAGATGTGCTGGTTCTGGAGACCCTGGAGGCTCTGGAGAGGAAGAACATACTGTCCGTTGGACGTGACGATACCCGTGCCGGAAAGATGCAGGACACCCGAATCGTCCTTCACCGCCTCCCACCTTTCAGATGACCCTGTTAACTGCACTGAGAGGTCTGCATTCTAGGGAGGAAACAGGTTCACAAAAGAACAAGATATTCAAAGTGATGCCACAACGGTGCATGTACACGGGAAGATCCAATAACAATGAACAGGTCCTCATCTCTTGCTGTTACTATGGTGACTGATGCAAAACATGGACCCCATGGACTACAGATAAACCCATCCTGCATATGAAAATTAGAATTTGGTCTGAAATACTACTGAACATGTGAACCTCAAAACAATCCAGTTTTCCACTAATTTCTACCTTTTAGCAAACAACAAAATTAAAAAATAAATCTATTATATATATATACACACACACACACATATATACACATACATACATATACACACACTAGGGATGGCTCGATACCATAATTTTGACTTCGGTACGATACCAGAATGTAGTACTTCGGTATCGATACTAAATCGATACCATAGGTGACAAATAACCAGCCTCAAATGATAAGTGAATAAAAAAAAAAGTATTATTAATAATAATAATAAAAACAGATTCATTATGTTAATACCTTTGTATCAAACTGTAACAAAAAACCTAAAAGGAGACATAGGTTACATTTTGATGTTGGAGAAAAAGAAATAGGCTAACTGAATAAGATGAAAATATATTCAAATCTTATCTTTTCAGTGCAAACACAGTGCAAACTAAATGTCTCCTAAACCTACCGGAAACATAGGTTTCATTTTGAAGAAGTTTGAAGAAAAAAAATAGCACTGAATTTGCAATTGATGCAACAAATGTTGCTTTATAGTAAAGTGTTATTCTAACAGTCAAAGTAATATTCAAAATCATGTTATTATTTCTCTCTCTCAGATTGTTTTCAGATTTCAGACTCAACCAAAGAAAAAGCATTAAATATAAATCTCACTCTCACTTGCTTCATATTAGCGGTCGGCAGCGCGTCAGAAACATTCCCTTCATATCATTGATACTAAAATTAATATAGCAAAACTCTTGCTCAATTCATATCCAATTAAAATTTGATTGTATGAAATGCAAGTGCGTGTATTACGTGACCTAAACTTCATTGATTCTAGCGTGTCTCACACGCACATTTGCGCTTACTGTATTACATCTGAATGTGCGTTGATCAGATGTAAATAAAAGGTCAAATCAAATCTGAATTTATGAATGATGCACTCACCAGTCGATCTCTTAATTCTTTGAAAAGATCAGGATGAGCAAGCGATGCTTAAAAAAATTTGATGTGTTCCTGTGGCAACATGATTTAGGCCTATAGCAACGCTTGCATACAGGTGCAGTAAGGTCAGTTCCTTCACCTTTGTCATCTGTCTTTTATCCAAAGTAATGTCATATTTCACTTATACTGTTCTCTTTATTTATTAATTTTGGGTGCGCTGAGTTTCATCTGTTTGATCCATCGCGTTGTTCTGTTGTCACATTTACCGGTTGCACAGCAATTTGGGAAGCACTGCAACCTACAGGTGCATTTTGCAACAGCAGCGTATGAAATACCGAATTGAGCAAAATTATGATATCGTACCGTTTGAAATATAATATATACCGGTATTTTTCCAGTATCGGTATACCGCGCATCCCTAACACACACACACACACACACATACATACATAGCTATACACACACAGCTTCTGGAAAGTTTGTGAACCCTTTAGAATTTTCTATATTTTTCGCACAAGTCCTGAAAGTAGACAAAGAGAATCCACTCAAACCAATGAGACAAAAATATTTATTCAGGAAAATTATCCAATATTGCATATCTGTGAGTGGCAAAAGTATATGAATCTCTTGGATCTCTCTAGCAGTAAATTTAAAGGTGAAATTAGAGTCCATCTGTACAGAGTTGTTTTCAGTCAGTGCAATGACTATCAAACGTCAGTACATGACCTGTTTTATTCAAAGAACAGGGATCCATCAAAGTCTGATCATGTTTCTGGACCTCTGAAAAAGTTTATGTTGCTCATCAGGCTAGAAAAGGTTTCAAAACCATCTCGAAAGAGTTTGGACTCCACAAATCCACAGTCAGACAGATTGTGTACAAATGAAGGAAATTCAAGACCACTGTTACCTTCCCGAGAAGTGGTCGACCAACAAAGATCACTCCCAAAGCGGAACGTGTAAAAGTCTGCTAGGTTGCAAAAGTTCCCAGGGTAACTTCTAAGCAACTAAAGGCCTTTCTCACATTGGCTAATGTTAATGAGCCCACCATCAGGAGAACACTGATCAACCATGGTGTGCATGGCAGAGTAGCAAGAAGAAAGCCACTGTTCTCCAAAAAGAAAATTGCTTGCTTAAGATCATGTGTACAAGCCAGAGGACTATTGGAGAAAGATTTAATGGATTGATGAAACCAAAATAGAACCTATTGGTTTAAATGAGAAGCTATTAGGATCGGAGAAAAGAACACACTGCATTCCAGTTTAAGAATCTTATTGCATCTGTGAAACCTGGTGGTGCCTTGGGCCTGTTTCGCTGCATCTTGGCCAGGACAGCATGCCATCATTGTTGGAACAATGAATTCTGAATTATACCAGCGAATTCTAAAGGAAAACGTCAGGACATCTGTTTAAGAACAAAGTCTCAAGAGAACGTGGGTCATGCAGCAAGACAACAACCTCAAGCACACAAGTTATTCCACCAAAGAATGGTTAAAGAAGAACAAAGTTAATGTTTTGGAATGGCTGAGTCAAAGTCCAGACCTTAATCCAATTAAAATGTTGTGGAAGGACCTAAGCAAGCAGTTCATAGGAGGAAACCCACCAACATCACACAGATTAAGTGGTTCTGCACTAAGGAATGGGCTAAAACTCCTACATGTTATTGTGCAGGACTGATCAGCATTTACAAGAAACTTTACTTTCAATTACTGCAGCAAAAGGGAGTCACACCAGATACTAAAATCAAAAGATTTGCATACTTTTGCAACGCACAGATGTAACACTGGGTCATTTTTCTCAACAAATAAATGACAAAAAATATTTTTCTCTCACTTGTTTGATTCGGTTCTCTGTCTACTTTCAGGACTTATATGAAAATCTGAAGATGTTTTGGCTCATATTTATAAATATAGAACATTCTAAAGGGTTCACAAACTTTCAAGCAGCACTGTATGTATGCGTGTATATATAGACACAATATAAAGACAAAGCAGAACTGTTCTACGGTGCCCGGGAGGGGCCATCTTCGGTTCACTTAGTTTTGTCATGGCCACGACATTAAGTGGTATGGAACGTGATAATACGTTGTGGCCAAAAGATATTAATTCGTGGGAATGTCATATTAATTCACGGGAATGTGATATGTCGTGGTCACGAGATCGTTTTGTCAAGGCTATGTCCCTCCAGATGCTAGGGAACAACATTTTCTCGTGGCCACGAATTTAATGTGTAAAATAACCTACATGACCAAAGCAACCTGGGATTATCAGGGATTCATTCATATTTTATTTTGAATTAAGAAATAATTATCATAGAAATGATTACATAATTAAATTATTATATTGACCATAGGCTACCCGACTGTAGGCAATTGCACGCGATGTAACCAGCATTCGAATTAAGTTTATCACAAATAGGCTAAATGTTACATAAAGAACATAAAATAAAATAGACCTACAAGAAAAAAAAATGCATCCGTCCCACAGCCTTGCTAGCTGTGTGTGTCCATTAACTGATCGTTGAGGAATGAATCATTCACGTAGTTTCATTTGTAAATGAAAAGACAACATGCTCATTTATCATCACGCACGAGCATAAAAAGCCTAAAATCATAAAGAATTGGCATAATTGTCAGGCGTTTACAGTATTTGCGAAATATTTGGTAGCAAATAGCATAATTATACAGAACGTTAATTAGGTAAAGCGATACACGAATTGAAAGGGGAAATAATAAAATATTATATTTATATGAAATAAATATAAAAATATAGCCCTACCAAGTTAATATAACTTAATAATAATAATAGTAATATAAAAATAATAAATTAAATGTTTAATGTTATTAAAAAAAAAAAATATCCATCTTTGGTTGCTATGGTCACGCAGGTTTGTTTACACATTAAACTCGTGGCCACGAGAAAAATTTGTCGTTCCCTCAACATAAGAAGTCGTGGCCACGAGAAATGGATGTTGTTCCCTCAACATAGCACCTAGAGGCCACGACACAAGGATGTCGTTACCTCGACAAAACGATCTCGTTCCCACGACTTATGTCGTGGCCACAACAAAACTAAGTGAACCCAAAGCCGGCCCCTCCCGTGTTCGTCTCCGAGCAACACAGTGGCATTTAATTTCTTGATCCACGTTTTGAACGAATTGTGTGAACCATTAGGCTCGTTGGATCTGAAGCGGCGCTGCACAGACCGATCGGTGTATGACATCAAAGTACTGCGAGAGCAATTCAAAAGCATGCAGAGGCATCTGCTCTCTCTGATGTCATATACAACGATCGGTCTGATGGTGATGATCCGCTTCAAGTCGAACAAGCCTAATGAACCAATGGACCATTCATAAAGAAACGTTTACTTCACTCCTGAAAGAATCAACTATTTGAACGAATCAAATGAATGAATAAATGACTCGATGACTTAATCATAAAGACATTTACCACCACCTACTGGCAGTTTTAGTTTATTATTTAGAGCAGGGGTGTCCAAACCACGGCCCGCGAGGGATTTTTAAAAAATTATATGAATCTGCAGAGGTGGGCAAACTACGGGCGTTTTCATCCAGCCCGTGAGGCAGTGGTTCCAAAATAGCTAATTTTATGCAATATCAGTAATATCCAATAGATGGCGCTGTAGCCTGTAGTGCAGTATATAACCTCTGATTTTATACTGTCCCGCCGACGCGGACACCGGAGCTGAGTGCGCCCACTCTAGTCAATCCGCGGCACGTTTCAGAAGCAGCTCTCCGCACGGCTTCACTAAAGATAGGCGCCTAGGCTAGTTTTGACGGACGCCGCGTTCAAGCACACAGCGAATACAAAATAAAAAGTCAAAATAGCTATATACACTACAAAACTGCCACAATTATAAATAAGTTACTTGTTTTAAAAATGCTTAAAATGCTCTGTAGACTTTCCTGTATCAGAACAAATGCCAGCGTTATCCCATTATCCTCCTGCTCATGGGTGCTGTAATTTTGTGGGGAAAACATGGAAATAATTTGTCACTTTATCTGGCAAAGATATACTTTCTTCTGTTTTCCACACACATTTTTATGAAAATGGATGTAGTACTGTTTTTCTAGATTATAAATTGCGTTTTTTTAATCTGAAACCTGCTGAAATTTCCAAGGCGACTTATTTAAAGCAATCAAGGTCAAGCGCAAAGTGCGCACATTACGATTGGTGATGAATGAGGAAAGGCAAGCGAGTTTGTATTGTGCATTTTCCAGCAACCACGCCGCTAGTTTCAGTTTCACGTTAAATATTTAAGGCTGGGCGTTTATAATATATGTTGATAGTGAATGCCATTATTTTTGTTTGTTTTTTACTTATATTTTCGTTCTTTTTTCTATTCTGAACACTGCTAAATTTACAGGCTTTTTTGTGGAGGGTGGGGAATATAAAAACATGTTTCTAATGTTTTTAACGTTTCGTTTATTTTACATTATTTCTGAATGAAATGATAAAATGTGTCTTATACATCGACTTGTACACCAATGCAACTTATCTGTGTGTCATAAAGTGCTCATAAAAATAGGTAGTGATGGTACAAGAAAAGAACTGCCATATGTGCAAGTATACATACAGTACCAGAAGCGAGCGAGTGTCAATTTAGAAAAAAAAAAAAAAATCATTTGTCATAAACATTATGCGGCCCATCACTTAATGTGGAAAACTTGATGTGGCCCTCGAGTCAAAAGGTTTGCCCACCCCTGATTTAGAGTATAATTTCATTAAAGAAATAATTTAATATTTCCATAGTAATAATAATAATACAAGTATTATAGTTCACCCACCCAAAAAATAAAATGTTGCTATTATTTACTCATGGCAGGGCTCGACAGTGCGAGCATTTCACTCGCATTTGCGACTAAAAATAGATGTGTGCGAACTGGAAAATGTATTTAGGAGCACAAGTGCGAATACAAAACAAAATACAAAACAGCCTAACTTATACAGTAGCCTATAACAAACGTATTAATTTATTCTGTTTATTTATGGAAAAATTGCGATGCAGCCTCATATGATTACTTTAGAACTTTAAAAAGGCAACGTTTTAATTTAAATGAGCACAGATGAGAAGAAAAGCGGAGCGAGTTAAAGTGAAGACGCGCTGAATGACGCACATTCGCCACTAGAGGGCGCTGCCGCTGCCGTTACCCCGGTAACCCAGTAAACACATCAGCTGCGCTACTTTCCTAAAACTGTGTAAATAATGTTTCACACTCAGTCATTTAGATATTTATATTCGCTTTAATCTTCACAATAGCCTCAAATAATTCTTACTTAAAGACTTAATGAGCTATTTATTTTCCAACATTTTTTCTAAGCTAAAACATGGCCCATCCACTGATCTATAATAGACAACAGTGGGCCTATCTATATATCAACGACTGATTCGTTATTATTGTTCAGTAGCACAAGTTCCATTAGTTAACATGAAAAAAAAACAATGACTGTATTTATTAATAATGCTATCTTAATTTCAAATTTTAATAATACATTATAAAATCAAAAGTTGAATATAATTCAATGGAGCTAACATTAACTAGCATAGTTGTATTTTTTATTAAATCAACATTAACAAAGAATATTAACTACTGCAACAATTAGCTATTGCACATTTTTAGTTAATGTTAACCTGCTTTAACTAATGTTAATAAATGGGACCTTACTTACCCATTGTTCTTTCGTTCATTTGAACAATCTTTTGCACTCTAATCTTGAAACACTTGTTTACTTTATATTTTTATGTATTTTTTATAAAAGTCTTTTAGTAAATTATCTTTAATAAAGTTATTTAACCTGTTAGGAGGACAACACTTTTTTTCACTTAGAAATTATATATTGTGATTTAAAAACAAAAACATATACCGTGACAAAAGCTTCAATGATTATTGTGAAAATTTTATACCGACACAGTTTAATAGGATTATAACTAATTACATAATTAGCCTATTAAATAGTGTCTGAAGTAAAATTATTTAAAAACCTTGTGTACTTTCTGTATTCTGATAAATTAAATAATGGTGCTTGTAAATGTCTCTTTGTATCCCCTTATTAAGCTAAAACACCTAATTAGAAAAATTTGCATTGCGCCCCTAAATGTTTTTAATGCGCTCCTAAATTTTTTGACTTAGGAGCACATGTGCTCCTTGGGGAATAGGTAAGCGTCAAGCCCTGCATGGTCCAAAAGAGTACATGTAATAAATTGAATGTTGAATCAAACTAAATATTTCTTGCTGAAGCTGCTTTATGTAATAGCTGTTTGATGCTTTACACAACAATGACTTTAAATTATATTTTGGGAGTAATTTCTCAGCCAAATTTGAGGCGCAAATTTTTAATCGCTTCCCATATATACGAACTAGGGATGCACCGAAATGGAAATTATTGGCCAAAGTATTGTATTTTGCCAATTTCTTTTCAACATTGCATCAATTAACTAGCCAAAATCTGATTTTTGCATTTATTTTCTTAAATGCATCTTGCTGAATTAAAGTACATCTTACTGGTCCCAAATTTTTTTAAACTTACATGCATGTGCATATGCTCTATGTCCAGCCATCTGAATGACTGACAATATTAAATTCCCTGAAAAGTTTGTACATCTCCGCCTATAAAATTAAGCATATCATGATCCATTCTTTGAGTTTTCCATGTTGGCCTAATTCAACAAGTAAGCAACTAAAACACAAATGTGTCTTCCTGTCTGTTTGAATGGTTCCTATTAAGAATAAGCTGCACTGTGAACCAGACTATAATTTACAGAATTTATTTAGACTAAGCTAAGCGAAAGCTCAACCAGATCTGATCTTGCTCCATGTCCGGCCAGCTGAATGACTGACAATAATTACAACTGATTCCCTTAAAAGTTTGTACATCTCCGCCTATAAAATTAACGTTAAACCTATCATGATCCATTCTTTGACTTTTTCTACGCTGGTCTATGTCAACAAATAAGCAACTAAAACACAAATGTGTCTTCCTGTCTGTTTGAATGGTTCCTGTTAAGAATAAGTTGTACAATGAACCAAGTGCATAATTGACAATTTATTTAGACTAAGCCAGATCTGAGCTTCCACGTATAATGACCCTTAGGTTTGGGGATTGTAAACATACACCCGTTCAAAGTAAACACGGCCGGGCTCATACTCGATCCACGGTAAGGTCTAATAAAGGAGAGAGATCTGTAGTTGCTGACTTACCTCTCCAGCAGCAGCACCATTATTATTGGAGTTAGCCCCGTTCTCTGCTCCGGGGGCGGGCGAACCGAGGCCGGTGCAAGTGGCGGCGAGCAGGGCGAGCGGCGAGGGCTGTCCGTCCTGACGATGGGCGGGTTTAAAACATGAAAGGGGGTGGCCACACAGGAAGTACCAGTGTTTTAACAGAACAAAGTGAAAACTTAACCAAATCACATGCGTTACAGAATAAGAGAAGAGTGGATTTGATCCGGTTTACCTGTTCCGCGCCGCCGCCGTCCTGAGCGCTGCCGCTGTCCGCCATGACTCCCGCTTTCACTGGCCCTTCAGGCGCTTAAACACACACAAAACAATACAAAACAGCCGTTAGAGTCCGTCACTCGGCGCGCTCTCTGCATATGTGGCTTCATCGGTTATACCAGAAGCGTTGTGTCGCGTTATGGATGATTTGAGCTCTTTATTTCTTTCCTCCGCGGATCTTAAAGTGTCTGTTTCACCCGCCTGCTAACATTAGCCTAGCTTAGCATAAACATAGCCTGCACAAAGATTCAAAGCGACCATTCCCACGCTCTTCATATGCTACTTACCGGTCATTACGTGAGTTCTTTAAAAAAGACGGATATCTGCGTTTAATTACACTCCGAGCATGGTTATTTAAATCGGTGCCTGCGCTCGCTTTAGTCCAGTTTGTTTTTTTTCCTAATTTGATTGACGGCGGGGCTTCCACTTCGTCTACTGCGTCACCGACCGGAAGTCCCGCCCTTCGTCTCTCCTCTCATTGGAGATTAGGTTGGAGAACTCGCCTTTTGATTGGATGGACGGGATGTCTGTCATTTTTACCGGGTTACTTCTTATGTCTCGTTGTCCCTCAAGTTTTGTCCGTGAAGATGTACGGTTTCCGTCAGTGTAGTGAACTACAGGGTTTTTGTTACTGGTTTTGATGAGTTTACATCATTACCTCTTTAGTTTATTAGCAAGAAAGCCTTATTCTTATTTTTTTCTTATCTAACATATTTTGCAAGAATACTAGTTCGCTCTGCTCATTCAGACAAGCTGGGAAACTGATGATACATCATTTATTTTCATGGTCTTGTAATCAGCAATTAAGAGGTTTATGGTTTAATGTAAGAGGCCACTTGAGCTCTGTCAAGTGTTTTCAAGTAATAGGTGTGATTAATGATATGCAGTAATTTCTGAAGATCAGTCTGAATGGAGGAGGCAGCAGCATCTTTTACAAAAATGTGTCAGAGATGGGATGAGCCACACAGATCCATGCTCTTCTGTTATTAAAATATTTTAGTAGTTTATTTTTTATTTTTTCACAGTACCCAAAATAAAAAATGAAGAACCTTACCCACTCTGTAAAGAGAAAAAAAAATACAACGTGCTAAAAGAAAATCAGAATCAGAAAGAGCTTCATTGCCAAGTATGCTTGCGCATACAAGAAATTTGTTTCAGTGTCATAAGCTTCCAGATCACACAGACAACAACGACACAGACAATAAAAATAAGATGAGAATAAAAAATACACATATGTAAATATAAATACACACATATACACAAAAAAATTACAATAAATAATTTGAAAAATAAATAAATTTAAACTTTAAAACTTTTTTATTACTGTGTGCACAAAACCCATCTTGAGTGTTTGCTGCCAAAAAGCTGTTTTAGTTTCATCTGACCATAGAAGCCAGTCCCGTTTCAAGTTCCAGTATAGTCTGGCAAATTAAGATGCTGGAGTTTGTTTTTGGATGAGAGTGTTTTCGTTTCTTTATTTTATTTTATTTTCTCTTGAAACCCTCCCAAACAACGTGGTGATGTAGGTTTTGTTTGATATATTGTTTAGACTCAACTATTTTCTGCAATTCTTTATTCTGGACAATTTTATGTTGATAGTCACCCTGGTGTGAAAAAAAGTAAATATGAATGGTAATATACTAGCAGTTAATTGCAAACCTGATTCTAAAGATTTCACTGCTCATGTCAAAGATGGTATTCATTGCCTATATAAAACTTAAACAAGTAATTGCTATCTCCAACCCTAACTTAAACACTCACCTTAAAGGAATAGTTCACCCAAAAATGAAAATTTACTGAAAATGTACTCACCCTCTGGCCATTCAAGATGTAGATGAGTTTTTCCTTCATATGAACAGATTTGGAGAAATGTAGCATGACATCACTTGCTCAGCAATGGATTCTCTGCAGTGAATGGGTGCTGTCAGAATGAAAGTCCAAACATCTGATAAAAACATCACAATAATCCACACCACTCCAGTACACCAATTAGCGTCTTGTGAAGTGAAGAGCAGCTTGTTTGTGACAAACATATCTATCATTAATGCATTTAAATAACAGTATATAATCCATAATAACACTTCCTTCAGTGGGAAAAAAGTCCATCCCCAGTTGTCCTCTCACATAAACCCACATATTTGTTTAGAACTGTTTTGGACTGATTTTATAATAAACAATACTTAATCTGAGTATATTTTTCTCCTAATTCAGAAGAGACAAAATTTTCACTTGTGAAAGCAATGTTATGAATACAGAATAAATTTTAGCCAGAAGCAACAGTTTAAAGTTTACCTTGATGAATGATGGATTATTTTCAAACACACAGCTTTTCACTTCACAAGACATTTATTGATGTACTGGAGTGGTGTGGATTACTTGTGGAATATTGTGATGTTTTTATTAGCTGTTTGGACTCTCATTCTGATGGCGCCCATTCACTGCAGAGGATCCATTGCTGAGCAAGTGATGTAATGCCACATTTCTCCAAATCTGATGAAGAAACACACTCATCTCTATGATTTTTTTATTTTTTTTATCTGAACTGAATACATAAAGTCTGAACTTTTTTTAACAGGTGACGGCATGATTGAGTTGGCCATGCAAATCATGCTAATATTGCTCGTTCTTAACGATAGGAATTGGAATGAAGAGAACATGAAAGTTTATGTTCTACTATTCTTGATAGCATCACCATCTTACAAAAAAAAAGATAATACCATTTCTAATTTTCCCTAAGATAGACAACCGATGTACCTATGCCTCCCTGATTCATAGTGCGTCAAGGGAGTTCAACAGCACAGAATGAGGAAATTAACTTAGGAAATTAGACTGTCTGGGGGGCAAATTCGGCAGATTGTTTTGTTATTCACCAGAGAGCATGAGCAGGAAAAAAACTGGGTGAAAGTTGATCTCTCCGAGATCATATATATAAAAAAAAAATCACTTTGTATCATCCTACACGTCTAGAAGGAGAAAAGAGTCTCTGGAGTTTGTTCGCGGCAGCAGTGTTGCTTTTATAAACGCTAAAAGATTAGCACGATTGCATTGAGATAACAGCCCAGAGACATTCTGCACTCTCAGCTGCGTTCCTGATCTAAGACTCTGTTCGCTGCATCGTTTCCACTGTGTCAGCTCCTCCCTGAGAGTGACCAGAGAGCAGCGTTTTCCTTCAACCTTCAATTCAAACTTGGGCCATTACAGCCAGACTACAAAAGCACTTTCCTTGCACTCAGGGGCTCGCACCAGTGAGTGGGGGATATTTCCAATCACTCCGCTGTCAATCTGAGTGTCAGGTAAACACAGGCTGGCAGACAGAGCCTTTAGAAAGGCCCACATCTGTGGCTCTCGCTCTCCTAGCTTACCTTGCGCTGGTTTATCCACAATCTAACACACAAAGAGCCCCACACTCAAATGGAAAGGCAAAACGCAGCTGTTGTACAATGGCGTGGGTATCTTATCTCATATCTTTAGATTGAAGTACTACACAATAAGTTAATTGCTTTGAGATTTCGTCTGATGTGCGAGAGGATGTGATTTCAGGCAAGTTGACAAATTGGCTTGCAAACCAGGAACGCAGTCTTGATCGTCGAACAAGACGAGCTGCAGAACACAGAGCTGTATCGGAGTTATTGATTGATTTGGTCACAGACAGCACAGGAATGACGGGATCTGTGGGAGCTGGTTTCCCACAGATTTTTCCCCTGGCTTTCACTTTATGGCAAATTAAGAGTGACCAAACACTGTACTCACTGTACTCTTGACTCATACTTTGACGTTGCATACACTCTTATCACTCTTAATCATGTTCCTTTATAAGCATCTCTGGTTTATTAAAGGAGACCCATTTTGCCCCTTTTTACAATACATAATATAAGTCTCAGGTGTCCCCAGAATGTGTCTGTGAACATATTTTCATTTTGAAAATGCCTATTTTGAGTGGAAGCAGAAACACTCTGTTTCCATGCATGTATCTTTAAATGTAAACGAGTTGCTGCTCTCTTTCCCCTTTTCCAGAACAGGGCTGTGCCTGAAATCATGCGTTTGTAACCATATTATTTCACATTTTTTATATACAGCTTTCTGAATGCACACATTTGAAGCATGTGCACAGAAAGCGGCTGTCACACGGCATGTGAGTACTAAACTAAGTTCTCTTTCATATCTTATTGCGCTTAAACTGTCAAATACACTCAAGTTTCTGTTAAAAACACACGAGTTAACAGACAAAAACATTTGTTTATGTCTGTGAAGGTAAACAGCTGGGAAATAAATTGCATGTTTATTTTAGATCTGTGGCAGCAGCGTAATATACAGTAAATAAATCAATAAATCCACTACTCTTTTGTCTCCTCTGAGGCTGGAACTCTAAGCAGTGTTCTGTACTCATTAGTGCAGCCAAAGACAGAACAGTTAGCATGCTTTGCTCGAATGGCATTAGAACTGGTACACCACTGGTGCACCACTGTCGCTTGAGCCGTGGGTGGAAACGAGCAGATCAAGGGGTGGTAATATTATAAGATCCCCTTTCTACCTCACAGGGAGAGAGAAACCTGAGTGGCTCGTTTTTTCACAAGCTTGCAAAAAAGGCTTACCGAAAATAAACTTTTACTTGGTTGTTATTTTTCACATTTTCTGGGCTAGTAGATGCACTGGGACCCGATTATAGCACTTAAACATGGAAAAAGTCAGATTTTCATGATGTCACCTTTAAAAATCAATGGAACCTTTTGATTCCATAAAAGCTTCTTTATAGTAGAAAACACTTCTTTCGATTATCTTCATACAAACATTCATGAAAATAAAGGTTCCAAAAAGAAAGTTCCAAAAGTGATACTACAGGAAAACCATTTTTGGTTCCCCAAAGAAGCTTTCTTAAAAGAACGGTTCTTAAAAACGCAATTTTTATACATTTTTAAAAGCTACAGATCCTTTTTTTCACTAAAGGTTTTTGCAGTGATGCCACTGAAGAACCATTTTTGGTTCCCCAAAAAATCTTTCAGTGAACAGATCTTAAAAGAACAGTTTGTTTTGTTGTTGTTGTTGTTTTTAGGGTTTTTTCTTAGTGTAAATAACATTTTAATAATCTAAAGAACTATTTTTGTTTAACCATTTTGTGCAGTGGAAAGATTCCATGGATTTTTTTTAGGTTCTTCATGGAACCATCAATGCCAATAAAATAACTTTTATTTTTAAGAATGTATAAAGTTCTTTGTGGAACCAGAAATGTTTCTTCTAAGGCATAACTGCGAAAACCCCCTTTTCAGAAGTTTTATTTTTAAGAGTGTGGTTTAGTTCAGTTTTTGAGGATGAGGACATGTCAAGCAACACATCTGGCTTGCTTCTACCAAGTGACAGAAGAAAATGAACCAAAATTTGTTAACAAAACTTGAATTTGAATATTTCTGTTGTATATGCATTTCAAAACTTCAAAGCAGAGAACTATAAATCCTGTTATTTATGACCTTTCAGAAATCTGCATGTTTAGTTCGGAGAGAAAAAATCCGTCATTTTCCGGTGTTTTGTAAAGTGCAGAGGTGAGACATGTGCTTCGTCTACTGGGGTGAAAATAGCTGGGCCTGCTTACCGTGTGAATATGAGTTGTTTCTGAAAGCGTCGTATTAACATATTGGCAGAGTGGCTTGCTGGGGCCGATCTACAGTGGAAGGGACCGCGTGGAGAGAGTCCGCCTGGCTGGAGGCTCCCGGTGGCCTGGATAAATGGAACCTCAATGGGGAAGCTTCAAAATGGCACCACAGGAAAGACTGCGGCCAGAATATCAAATGTGTCTCAATGACACATGAGAGAAGGGACCTCCATTCGGACACCACTGAGGTGGAGACAGAGGCTCAGGGGAGAGGGGTTTACTGCTCTAGTGGCTTAGGCTCATGTTTAAAGAAAAATGTGTCCATTAGGGGAAAATGTTTTTCCTCTAAACGTTTGCGCACGCAGGAAAAAAGCTCCCATAGATGTAGTTATGATGGAGGAGGAAGCATTCATGTGAATTACCCTGCATTCATTATGTTCTAACTTCTGTACAATACAGCAGTGAACTGAGCTGCTGGTTTCTTTTGGATAAAGTGAAGCATACATGCTGATTGGATTCATCATCATATAACTGATGAGTTGAATTTGGATATACAGTATGCAGGGTATGATGTAGAAATGTATAAAGTTGAAACGTGGTAAGTGAAAACTGCTTTTGCATGACTCAAGCATGATAACAACAGTAATATAACAATGTAGGGTGGTGGAATTTTGTCCTTGAAGATTTGGATTGTGGTCTCTCTATATGAGTCTACGTGGTTTGAATGGGAGGAGTTGAAGAATAAGATGGCTTTGGGAATGAATTCAGAAAGGAAAAGTGTTTTATTAATGCATGCGACTTGAAATGTAGGCCTAATATTTGGAATAATTTGCACCAATGATAAGACTTGGAACATGTATAAAGAGGAACAATTTTGATTTCCTCTTATAATAATGATTTAAAAACTAATTTAATAATTTCCTTTTGCAAACAGGCATATTTCTTTATTAAAAATATTTTTAATAAAGTTAACTTTAACAACATAAAACAAACCAAATGAAGTTTAAATTTAAATTTAAATAATTAATTGTTTGCATTTCTGAAACAATATGTTGAGCACCAAAGTTGTAACCTTCCTAAAAACAGACTAAGCAGAGTTTGTTGTCTATTAGCGACTGCAGGTGGAAATATATATCTGATTATAATGTGATGAAAAGCATTTTTCTGGTTCTTATCAGAGAAGGGTTTGGTGCACTTGTACACTCTCCCTATCAAATAAACTATAAATAATATGTATAGGATATATGATAAACTAAACCAGTAATATTACTTTAAAATACCAGTTTATAATCCAGAGATTTAACTTAACAACAGTGACTTATAGTGGGGTAAGTTAAAATGCTGACTCAATTTACCCCACAGCATTTGGCTCACTTTGCCCCATAGCTGCCATTTTGGAAAAAAACAAACAAACAAACAAAACAAAAACTAGCTAGCTTACCAATTCAGGCTGATATTTAGCTAAATGATTTGCATGGTTTTATATGTTGCTTAATCACCTATATGTATCATAAATATTTTTGTACTTCTCTGAAATGGGCTTTATGTACTCAGAAATATACTTAAAATTACATTTAAGTATGCTTCACTTATAAGTCTAAATATATCTGAGCTAAACTTGCGCTCCTAGAATCCGTGTTTTCATTGTTATATGGTAGGGGAGTTAGTACACATCTTCTGTACAGAATTTCCACACACAAAACAAAATCAGTGAAGAAGAAACTGAAACAACAGATGACGACCAGACAGGAATTGAACAGCTTGTGATGGCAGTAATTGTGACCAAGACAGGAGCTTCCAGCGACAGTCCAAAGGACATTGGAATTGTTATCGAGGGGGAGAAAGTTGTTACAGGCCTGCTTGCTGTGTCCTCCTTGGTTTGACGTATGCACTGAATCTCCATTATCCCAGGCATCTAAAGTATACCTTTGAGGTACAGTGGTGGCCAAAATTACTAGAACACTAGTATTTTAAGCAGCTAAAATGGTTTTAAGTCAGTTATTTCTATCTTTTGCTGTAGTGTGTCAGTAGGAAAAATCTGTTTACATTTCCAATCATTAATTTTGCCATTAATTGTAATAATCCAGTGAGATTTTTGTGCTCCACACAGAGATCTGATCTGATCTCATCATCATCCAGTCTGTCTGGAGTGACATGAAGAAACAAAACAAACTGAGACAGACTAAATCCAGAAGAACTGTGTCTCCAAGACGCTTCAAGAAACCTCCTGCAAAGTTACGGTACTGTTGAAGGTTTTAGGCACTTGTGTAAAAATGCTGTAAAATGAGGATGCTGTCAAAAATGGTCATAAATAGATTTTCTTTAATCAATTAAATTCTATGAACTAAATGAAATCAACATTTGGTGTGACCATCCTTTTGTGTTTAAAGCAGCTTTTGTCCTCTGTGCACTTGAGCAGAGTTTCTCAGGAGCTTTGCAGGTAGATGGTGACGTTGCCACATTTCTTCTGGATTGAGTCTGTCTCAGTTTGTTCTGTTTCTTCATGTCACTCCAGACAGACTGGATGATGATGAGATGTGTGGAGCACAAAAATCTCACTGAATAAAACCATTTTTTAGCTGCTGAAAATACAAGTGTTCTAATCATTTTGGCCACTACTTTATTTCAGAAACTTTTCTTGGAGCTGGATGCTTCAATGCTGTCAAACAGAGTCCAGTCACTCAGGTCTAAACTGATGTCTTAAAATAAAATGTTTTTATCTGTTCTGCGGTTCCATGTTGCCAAACATATACCTCACACTTTTCAACATTTTGTGCATAGAAAGAGAAAAATTACCCAAAAAAGTAACTGCATTGTATATTTTAAACAATTGGTACCTAAAAAGAAGTACAAAAAGAGACTTTGTTCCCTTCCAGGAACTCGAGCTGCGTCGAAACACTAGGGGAACGCCTTCAGCGCGACCGCTCTCTGAACCACGTGTGTAATATGTCCAATGGAAGGGCGAGACGTCATAGGTGGGTGACGTCACCGACCGGGAAGCATAAAAGCACGTGTGGTGGAGCCGGCGTTTGCGTTTTGTCATTCAGCAACCGTCTCTCTGTCTGTGTGTACTGTCTTTGCATGTTGTGAGCTGTCTCAGTGGGTCCTGCATACTGTAGAGAAAGGCTATCGTATTCAGACATGTTGAGACAACCTTGGTTCTTGTCTCAGGGCTCGGTGTTGGGAGCTTCTTGTCGCCGCATAATGCTAGTGACGGATGCATCCCTCACCGGTTGGGGAGCGGTCATGAGTGGCCAACCTGCCCGCAGTCTGTGGAGTGGTCGTCATCTCACATGGCACATTAATTGTCTGGAGATGTTGGCCATGTTTCGAGCACTCAAACTAAGATCCAGATCTAAGAGATCGCCATGTGTTGGTGCGCACCGACAACACAGCGGTGGTCTCTTACATCAACCACCAGGGAGGTCTGCGTTCACGCCCTGTACAAGCTGGCGCACCAGATCCTTGTGTGGTCCTAGGGCAGACTTCGCTCGCTGAGAGCCGTCTACATCCCTGGGTATCTCAATATGAGAGCAGACATCCTGTCGAGGCAGGGGCCGAGACCCGGGGAATGGAATGGCAGATATGGAGAGTGTTTGGCCAGGCACAGGTGGACCTTTTTGCGGCGCAGGAAACAGCGCAATGTCCCCTCTGGTTCTCTCTAGTTCCTCCAGCTCCTCTGGGACTGGATGCTATGGTACAAACTTGGCCGAGGCTTCGTCTGTTCGCCTTTCCCCGATCGTTCTGCTCCCGGGAGTTCTGACGAGAGTGCGCCGGGACGAGGTCAGTCTACTATTGGTAGCACCGTTCTGGCCGGGCATGACTTTCGGACCTGATTTCGCTCCTCGACGGCTCTCCATGGGAGATTCCCGTCAGGAGAGATCTCCTCTCACAGGCAGGGGCACTATCATTCACCCACGCCTGGAGCTGTGGAAGCTGTGGGTGTGGCCTCTGAGGGGGCGCAGCTCAAAGCTTCCGGACTCTTTGTTGTTGAGACCATCCTCCAATCCAAAGCTCCCTCTACGAGGAAACTGTACGCCCTGAAGTGGAAACTTTTCACTTGGTGGTGCGGAGACCGCCACCTTGACCCAGTTAACTGCCCGATTGGTACAGTGCTGGAGTTCCTGCAGCCCCATTTCTCCACAGGGGTAACCCACTCCACCCTGAAGGTTTACGTGGCGGCTTTATCGGCCTACCACGGCCTTCTTGCTGCCTCCGAAGGCAGTTCAGCACTGATTGGGCACGCTCGTCCGTGAGGCGCACCGTCATACTCACCGAGTCTAACTCCACACCGAGAAAAGAGATTCTCTGCACAGGGGACAGCTTGCTCTTTTCCCAGTTGACCCGAAGCCCCAACCGGCTGAGGTGCCGTAAAACCAGCTCCCTGTGATCGCACAACTGCTCTCAGGACTGGGCCAGAATGAGCCAGTCGTCGAGATAATTGAGGATCCTGACGCCCACTTCCCGTAGCGGGGCAAGGGCGCCTTCTACGACCTTCGTGAAGACACGGGGAGACAGGGAGAGCCCGAAGGGGAGGACCTTGTACTGCCATGCCCGACCCTACGCAAACCGTAGGAATGGTCTGTGTTGCGGAAGGATTGAAACATGAAAGTAAGCGTCCTTCAGGTCGATCGCTGCAAACCAATCCTGGGGCTGGATGCACCTGATCATGCGCTTGTGCGTCAACATCTTGAACGGGAGCCTGTGCAGGCCCCGGTTCAAGACTCGCAAATCCAGGATTGGTCGAAGACCACTGCCTCTCTTGGGTACGATGAAGTAAGGGCTGTAAAACCCCTGCCTCATCTCGGCTGGAGGCACTGGCTCGATTGCATCCTTTGCCAGGAGGACAGCAATCTCCTCGCGCAAGACAGGAGCGTTCCGAGCTACCACTGAGGTCTGGAGAACGCCTCTGTACTTGGGAGGTCGCCTGGCGAACTGAATTGCGTAGCCAAGTCGAATTGTGCGTGTGAGCCAATGAGACGTGTTGGGTAGCGCAAGCCACGCTTCCAGACGCCGTGCAAGGGGCTCCAACGGCACAATCGACGTACCTGCGGTGGTGCAGCGCAGGGGAGTAGGGCTGGATGGTACAGAAGGCAGCGCGTTCTGAAGCATCCTTACCGAACTCCCTGGGTCCCAAAGGGGACTGGCTAGAGGTGCGTGGGGAGGCACTGCGTCCCCGAACCGCACTCTCTTGGCCGCTGGCAAGATGGGTCGTGGGCAAGAGTGAGGATGCAGCGCGTCGCACACTGTCAACCCGCGAACCTGATAACCCGGAGGAAAAGGCAATTTAGTCCAAATGAGTATTGAAATAGAACAATTACAAGTATAATACTAGTACACTGATATTTGTATACTTACTACATAAAGCATACTTAAAAATATACTTAAACTTTACTTAAGTATACTTAATAAAATAAACTTGAAGTATACTACTTTTTGGTAAGGGTACTTCCATTGAAGATAAGGCAGAAGCAAACTCAGAGAGTGAGGGAGAGCCCACTCTTATCAAAACATCTACAATAAAGTCTGAAATTATTACAGAGTGTGCTGTCTTCTCTTTTAATTGTATATTTGTAACAACTGGATCATTTGTAATAACAAGCACCTACCCCCTTAGTGCCCCTTTTCATGATGTCATGTGAGTGTAGCAGATCATTTAAGGCCTACGTTTAGCTCTTTACTTCTGGGGATTTAATTTATTTAAAATTCTGGCTTCAAAAGTTGAACAAAAACAGTGTCATAAACTTTTCTGGGTAACAAAGCTTATTTCTGCAATAATTCAAAAGCAAATGGAAAAATCCTATTGGGTTTTGTGGAAGGAACCAGGCTGATGCTAACATCTGGGTTGGGCTAAAAAAAATGCTTCAGCGCTATATAATAGAAGAATTACTGGGCTAGTCATGTATTGGTCTGGTCATGTGATCTCAATATGTCAGCCCCCGTGAGCCAAGCCACTCCATATAAAACAAAACATGTTGTTTTTTTGTTGTTTTTTTGGCTACTGACAGGATTGGAGTGGTCATCTTGCATGAGTGGACATCTTTTTTTTAAGTGCTATTTATGAGTCAGGGCCAAAGCCTTGTAGCCTTGCACAACATACTGCACAACTTCAACTGTCTTTTTCCTGTTACTATTCCCCTCTCTCATGCTGTTCGGTCAAATGAAAGTAAAAATGCACCTTTAATTAAATGTCTTGTCCAGATTGGCATTGTTCTTTGGTTTTGCATTTAAAAATGTATTGCATTGTTTGCACTTAGAATTGTCATGTTTATTTATGTGTTTATTTCTCTCCGACCCACAGTATTTAAAGTTGGAGATTGTTTGTATTTTTCTAAATGTTTTGGGGTTAGCGCTGCACTGGTATGATTTATGGCAGCAGAATTTGGCCTTTCATGGGTGCAGTCCTTTATTCTGTCTGTCTTGCTTGGTGTGGTGCCATTGTGGTTTCTGCCTCCGGGCAGAGTGGCACCAGCTGATGGATGACTATGACAACATTTGTAGCGCAGACAGCAAAAAAACAGCCACTAATCGCTCTTTGATATCTTCTAATCCTTCCTCTTCATTTCACAAATCTGTTACAATTAAATCAAATGAAAGCAGCCCAGAGTGGAGAACACAACTGGAGTCTCTCTGATGTGTATTTTATCCACAAGTCAATTGAGTTCTGCTTGTTGCCCTTAAATTCCAGACATCTTTCCGCAATGACGTGTTGACATGCAAGAGCAGTTTATGATGTTCTGTCTTATGAACTACATATGAGCTGTTTGTTCTAAATAACTTTATTATTGTTCCAGAAATGTTAGTGTCACTGTATGCAAAACAAAACATTGTAGCCAAGCCACAGAAAACAACTTGTCTTTCCTAGCTCATTTAGGTCTGACAAACAGACCTCAATAATGGGTTTCAGCTTTGGCTAGCGCAAGCAGAACTCAGCCCTGGGAGTGAGAGAAGAAACCCAACTTCTAATTATCTCCCAGTGAACTTCTTAATGGGAGAAACCTCAGTGGCCGCTGAAAAAATGCTGCAGACCGATCCAAAAGAAGGAAAGTGTTTCTGCTCAGCCGACCCATTTTCTCAAGAGCTAACTCTAAAATGTGATGGCACAGAACTTTAGGCACTGCAGCGACAAGACCTGAACAAAGATTAAAAAATAAAAGGCAATCCGGACCCATCAATCATATACCTAAAATACCTAAAATCCTCTTTCACTAAGAAAAGAAAATAGGGATTATACAATAAATAACTGAAATCACAAAGGAATATGTGTGTATGTTTTTACGGGATGAAAATCAGGCACAGAAATCAGTATGCATGGTTTTCCAGTGTTCCCGTGGAGCGAGCCAAAATATCCCTCTCTACGACCTACAATCAAAACATGTAAAGTACTACAATTTAAAATATTCTGTCATCCCTCTCTTTTTTTTATCATACACGTCTTCTATTCAATCTCGCCCTGAAGTACAGACACAGTAATACAGAAACGGTTTTGTTTTCCCATATCTGAGAGTGCAATTTCAGCCAGGAATACTATACTACACTGCATCAGCAGCTCAGACTTTGTCTCGTAAATATGAGAAAGATGACAATTTATGCAGTCTCTCTGTAGAGCGTATGTGGAAGAGTGTGCTCTGAGCTCAGGGACGATTGTGTGAGCTTTTTTTTCCAGGTTCCTGCAGAGAATGTGATCACACCGTTTAGTCATTACCATTCCATTACAAACACGTACTGTAGGGGAGAGTGCACGGGGTAAGATGTGCCGGCATAAGTTTTCTCGGGGTAATTCAAAATTATACAGAGGTACATCTATATTTCATGATAGTTTTTATCAGTTGAAATTATAAGACAGTATCTATAACATATGGCATTTGAACTATACCTTATAAAAATAAGAAATGTGGTCAAGTGGCTCAACGTCCTGCGTCATGCAGGGTAAATTAAACACATATGTTATTACAGTTAAATGCTAAAACATAATTTAATAATATATTGTTCTATTCCAAAGTACTTACTTTTGGTTAGTAGTTTGAACTTCTACTTGTCCTACACCGTTTGTGTTACAGACATGAATGATGAAACCTCAAATCCTGTGGCTTGTTCAGATGCACTTTTACTCACTGAACATATGATCTTATATAAAAAGCTGAAGAAATCCATATATAAACACTTATATTGAAGGAAGGACAGGGACATCGGGGGATACTCACATTATCTACAATACTTTCTTTTTTTTCTATAAATCAACTAAAAGATAAGGTGTAATGTTCATGTTTTAATGTTTATAAGCACAAACAATAAAAAGGAAATTTCAGGGTCCCAGTTTGAGTCCTGGCTGGAGGTCTTTCTGAGTGGAATTTCCTCCTGGTGCCCCGGTTTCTGGTTGTAAATTACAGACGCTAAATTGTAAAAGTGTGAATGTGTGTATGTCTGTGTGTGAGACCTGTGATGGACTGGCCATCCATCCAGGGTGTTTTCCAGTCTATGGCCTAGGAAGCTGAGATAGACTCCAGTCATCTGACTCTTGGAGAATGGATTTAGTTCAGTGAAAGTAATCATCCAAATTTCTGTACAGTGACAAAAAGTAGAATGCAAATTTAATTCCAAAGAACTGACAAGTTTGATAGAGCCATAGACAGATAGATCAATAGATGTGTGTCATACCATTTATATGTCATACCATGCTATATTCATACAATAGTATAAATAAATGTGCAAACCATGCTTCTGAATTCGAGCGAAAACAGCACCTCTCAAGCAATGACACGATGTATAAAACAATTAAGTTACAAAACACTGGTGATGAATAGCTGTGAAACACTATGTCTTGATCATATCAGTGACCTTCAGTAATGTTTTTGTCAGCCAAACCCCGTAAAATAAAATATTTACTTGAAATATCTCTGAGGAAGTTAATATTTCAAAAAACATTCACATGTTTACAGTTATATGACAGAAGTCTATATACGTTTAGGTAAGCGGATGACGCTACATCTATCCAGACAGTAGCTGGTAAACCAATGAAAAGGGCATTATATTAATCGAGATGAGATGAAACAAAAGCATGGGTGAGAGTTGCTGCATCGTTGGCACTAATGAATTCTCTGGATTTATTTTTCAAGTGTTTAAATTATTTTTATTTTACAGTTTTATGATTTAATGAATTATTAGCTTTTTATCAACTCACAAACCCACAGCAGTTCATAGCCTACATTAAGCCCACTTTAGCAAACCCTGGTTTAATGTATTGTTTAATGCATTTTATGATGTTGATATAAAAAAAGGAATTTATTTTCTTTCTCTTTGCTTTTTTATGTAAACGTGCATGTTTAAGGTTACATTTGTAAAACGTTAGTTAAAAACAAAATATGAAAGTAATCTAAAAAGTAGTTAGATTACATTAGGCTACCTAAAATGGGTAACTCAGATAATGTTACTAAATAATGATTTCATTAGATCAGCTCTTACTGTTTTCCTATAAAGCTGAACATTCGTTGTATTCACAATAACAGCATCTCAATGGTGGGTATTCCTTTCACCTCACTCAAGAAAAACAAACAGTAAAAGGAAATAAAGGTTAATCCAAGTCTCATTTCAGTCGTGCAGCTCTTCCTGCATGAGATAATCAGGATGGCACACTTTGGTCAAATCCAAATCCCTCCACAGATACAATTATCCCCGTCCCTCGGCCTGCCAGTCGCTCTGTCAGCCCACTCTTTTAATTCTGTAATCAGGGACGAGCAGCCCCCGTATCGCTGTCTCCACACAGCAGCCAGTCAATACAGACATCCCCAAACACACCTCGCCTGATTCCTTCAAATGTTTTATTGAGTGTGGACATCTGGGCTACTGTAAAACACGCATTATCTGAGCTGGGAGGAGAGCAGCACCCTGCTTTGTCCCCGCTGTCAGCCATGGCAGTGTCGCCGCGTTTGATGGAGATTAATGAAGTATCAGGAGAGTAATACGCTTCTTCGAGCACTCTTACAATCTGGAGGAACGGACCGTCCCCGTCTTAAATAGCAAAGCTGTCAGCACCGAGAGGACCTTCGCTCCGGCGCAGAGGTGTACAGGGCTCACGAGAAGAACGGACACAGATAACGCCACTGGCCTCTCGGCAGCTCACCGTCAAAAGCTAATTCCCACTACGCACCCTGGTTTGAATCCGTCAAACAATGGACTTTTTTCACGTTTGGGTTTCTCAGCAGCGGAAGTCATCATAGTTGGGTTAACTTCAAGAGCAGGGAATGGGAGAGTACCACAAATATATTTTTTGCATTGTCATTTGCCCAAATAGCAAAAGAAAAACTCCACAATACTGTGACTTTCAAAAACAGAAAGAAAGAAAAAAGAGAGAGGCTGATAACGGTAGTCAGAAGAGAGAACAATGTCAAATTTGCAAACCATGCTTCTGAATTCAAGGGAAAATAGCACCTTTCAAGCAATGACACTATGTATAAAACAATTAAGTTACAAAACACTGGTGATGAATAGCTGTGAAATACTATTTCTTGATCATATCAGTGACCTTCAGTAATGTTTTTGTCAGCAAAACCCTGTAAAATAAAAAATTTACTTGAAATATCTCTGAGGAAGTTAATACTTCAAAAAACATTCATATGTTTACAGTTATATGACAGAAGTCTATATACAAGACTTTAGCGTTTTTTTTTTTTTTGATGCAAAGGTGATATTACAAAGTGTTGTAAATGTACTCTTAAAAAAAAAAAATCAAAACATAAAAAACTTTAGAGGATTTACAATGATGATGACCGTTAAATGCATCATCACAGTCTTGTGAAAAGGGTCTATGGCATGTTTCTGAGAGCAGCGTTAAAGTATTTTATTTAAGATAATGATGAGGTATGAAAAGTAGGCATTTGTCAATACATTAAAACTAGCGCCCTCATAAAAACGGCCATGTGTTATTCATACGGCATCTGAAATCCCAGTGGGCAACTGTACCGCTTCCTCTGTCAATTCCCATTCAGACATACAGCTAAAATGGAAATAACTCTCTTTCATTTGAGTATTCACACTTCCTGAGGAAACAAAATGACTCCCATCAGCTCCTCGTATATGTCGGGCCTGTTTGTTCCCTGTCCGGCCAAACTCAAAATAATTGACTTGAAGTGCAAATACGGACGAGTTTATGCATTCTGCTTCTGAACGGCGCACAATTAATTAGAAGAATCAATGTTCCTTTTAAAAACCCAGGAGACCATTTAATCCGAGCTCAATACCGACAGACTGGCTGGATGGAGGGGGACACAGAAAAAAATCAATGGCTATTTGTGAATCGTGAGTACGTATTAAAGGCGGCCTCGTCTCACTGCTTCATTTGCACTTGAAAGCAGCCATCTGGAGCAGCAGGCTTGGCTTAAGCAGATATGATTACTAATAATGTGATATAGCCGTACACTGGCCTATTCAAACGCCCTATTCCCACTGCTGAAATGAAAAGGCAAGGCTTTCTGCCTTGGGAGAAGTCAGGAACGCACACATGCAGACACGAGCATGCACGTATACATATAAACAGCCTGCGAGCGTCGAACTGGAGTGGGGGATAAAGAGACGCACCGAGGGGCCTTCGGCGGTTTAGCATCTCTGACAGTCTCTGAACTTCCCTGCATGAATGCACGTGTTTACTCAGCTATACTTTAGATAGCTGAATCGGAATCTTCTCAGCGGATTCATAAATATAACAAATAAGATTTTTCTTACATTTGATTTGGGCTTCTCTAAACTTAGCTTTATGTAAATTTGATAGAAGTCTATATACATCTAAGTTTAGATAAGCATGTGACACCATAGCTGTATCCTTACAGCACCTTGCCATGCTATGCAAGGTACATACACATTTTTCTTTTTGTTTCATATTATTTTCATCATTTCAACAAGCAAAAGTGAGTTGACATGCTTATGTTGCATGTTACATGCTTATAGTGAAAGTCTATGGCAAGGCGTCCTTGCAAGGTTCTCTCAGTTACTTTCAGTAACATTAATCAAACATTGTTTAAATCTGGTCTTAAATAATGTTCTCAAAGTATTATTTAGGTTCAAGGTTCTTTATTTGTCAAATATTACTTACATGTGAATGATGTAATGTAGTGAAATGTTTATAGTTATTTGTCCTACAGTGCAACAAAAGAACAACAACAAGTTAAGGACTTTTATATTTTATACATATAATACAGAATATGTATAGAGAGGATGTACAGTATTGTATGTAATTTGTTGCAGTTTCTTAATGTGTCTGTGTGTGAGGCAGAGAGAAGAACAGAGTATAAATACTTTTTTCAAAATATACAAAATATATGTATCCAAATCAGATGTATTCATCATTTAAGGAGAATTTTTCTGAAACGTTTTAGTTCATGTAACTAAACGATACTACTTACTACTGGTTTCAGAGCGTTCAGAGAACATTTAAATTGTTCTCATAATGTTTGCAAAAATGATCAAACAAAATATTTACTCAAATCACAAATAACTTGCAAGTTTGCAGTTAAAAGGGATGTTTCTAACATTCAGAGAACATTTAGAAATACGTTTTTCATAAATACACATCTTTCCACATACTTTAGTTAGCTAGTGGCCCCTAAGACTTCCATTGTAAATGTATTTCTGTCAGTACTCAAACTATTAAAATCACAAAAAAAAAAAAAAAATCATCAAAATAGTTTCTATATAAAGTTAAATACATAAAGTTAAAAACGGTTTATTTAACTCACAACATCCTGGATTTACGAGGGATATACAGGATGAATGGAGACAACTAGAGTATATTTAGAGATTACAATGAGGACAACAAACCTTATGTGTCAGATCCCTTGGGCTACTGCTAATAAGGGTTAAAGGGCTGTCTCAATTACACACACATACACACAGGGATTACTGCCTAAAACACTTTAACTCAATCTCCTTCAGGCTACTGATTAATCTGAGCCATCCTGATAAAATATCACTTAACGTCTCTCAGTTTACCCATTGACTGAATTTTTGCACACTTTAAACTGATTTAAATGCAAAGCAGTTTGTGTTATGACTTTCCTATTTTTACTAACCAGGTTTATCATAAAATAGCCTAATGTCAACATTTATTGGATTATTCCTATAGCTTGAACAATGCATTCAGTTGTTTATTTAATGATGTGATTAGCTCGTTTTATGAAGTGACTCCTTGCATAATTAGTTCATCATAATTATATGGTTATAAAGAAAAAAACAGAAAGACTATATTCATGCCTTCGCATGTTTCTGTTTATAACATACATACTCTCATAATAAGAATATTAATTATGCAATAGTCATAATGTCAGCAGATAGACAGGGACACAGAGGTAAGTGCAATACAAACAACAGGTTTATTGAAAAGCAGCAGAGGGGAAGGAGATGAGCAGTAAGTCCGTGTAAGCAGGTGTGGAAAGATCAGAAATCAGGGGATTGTGATCTGGTGAGTGTCGTTGGTGCAAACTGCGGTGACTGTGGTGACTCTCTGACACATAATGTATTTGGAAACTTAAGTTACACTTCAAACGTCTGGTTGTCATTGCAATAGATACAAAATATTAAACTGAATAGAATTTATTTGAAAGACACGTAACACAAGTGAAATTTGTTCTGAGAAAAGCTCATGCAGCATTTGAGTGTATAGACTTTGATATCCAAAGCAATGGCATTCAGATATTTTATGTGTGACTTAAATACTTTTAACAGCCACTGTGAAGGTTAAGCTGTGTGCTTATCTCAGGTGTAATCTGAGGTATTACCGCAGAGAGCTGAGATCTTTGTGTCAGGGTTTGTTCTCACACCCTGCTTCTGTTCTCTTCTTAAGAGCTCATTAGTTTAAACAGGTGTTGTGCAGTAAGCTACATACCTGCAGGGCTCACGTTCCCTCAGGGACGGCATTAAACAACCACTCACTCGTAACAATGTTGTGTGTAAGAATGCAAATCCACAGGTATTAGGGAGAATTTCCACAAGCGGGAAATCGTCTGTTTTCATTTGTGGTCTGTAGATGTCAGTGGATCCTTATGTGGCTTTTTGGAGATTAAATGTTACGTTATGGGTTGTTTATATCAGCACATTAGTTTCAGGGTGTTTGGAGTGGAATACTAGTTTAGTACTTACAGAATACTCCACAGTATGTTAGGTTTGTTTTTGTTTTTTTACTATTTTTTTTTAAATAGTATGTGGAACTGTACATATTATGGAATGGTAAATGTTTAAATCATATGATACACCCATCTTTATATTTTAGGAGTGCATATAGGTTATTAGGTTAAATCTAAAAAGTCTGTTTCTTGACCAAAACATCTCCACTTCCTCCATCCCCTGATGCAATATCCCTGAAATCCCAGCAGAGCACCTCCGTACCCAGCAATCTTCCCAGACCCCCTCCAGCCCCTGTGCTGTCTGTGACGTGATGGGCTCAGGAATGCTTTTCCCAGCCTTGGGCATTTCCTGCAAACACTGAGATGTGTCACAATGACATTACCTCAGCCAGTTAAAACAAATATCTCACTATACCAATCAAACACACACACATCTGACTCTGAGATCGACTGCTTCACTTTATGCCTTAAAGCTGCAGTGCTTCCTCCTATCATAGTTCTCTGTGGAGACACAACTGTAAGGAAGCCATACATGGGTTAATTTCGGTGTGGAAACATTGTGCCACTTTGTTTGAGCAACTCTATACAGTAATATTGACTTGACCAATTTGAATGGGGACAACCTGTTTTTCTTTAAGCACAAGTTTAAAACTTTGACAGGTTAGTTCACCCAAACATAACAATTCTCTGTCACACTTTATTTTAAGGTCCAATTCTCACTATCAACTCACTACTAGTCAATCCATCAGTAAACTCTTAATTACTGATTATTAATTGGTAGTAAGGTAGTCGTTAACTGTAGGTATGGAGAAATATTAAGGGATCTAGAATATGGTCATGCAGAATAAGGTACTAATGTGCTTTAAGTACTAATACACAGCCAATTTATACATGCTAATAAGCAACTAGTTAAAACTGCGAATTGGTCCCTAATCTAAAGTGTTACCAAATTCTCTCATAATTTGTTCTCCCTTATTTCATTTCAAATCCATAAACCTTTTGTTCATCTTCGAAACACAATTATTAGTGGAACCTGAGAGGTTCTTCTGTTGAAATTCCACATAATCAAAACTTTGAAGCTTCACAAAGTTCATCTGTGGTCTGTAACATCACTGTCACGGTGCACACTGCAGGGAGGAACAAGGACACGCAGACGAGGACGTAACTCAAATAATATGTCTTTAATGAAGACATCACGGCAAGGCAGACACAGACCTCAAACACCGGGGGTAACGAGTAGACCAGACGACATGCCACAACACAGACAGGACTTAAATACCAGGATAATTAACGAAACACACCTGGAACAGAATAAACTACTAATTACATTAAACGAAGACAGGAAACAAACCAAATATGGGAAACACAGGGAGCACGTTGAAACACAAGACACACACAGAGGTCTGACAGTCACAAAGACATTGTAAAAGTAATCCAAGCTTCTACCATATTTGATGTGCCGTATGTATGTGCATTTATTAATGTTTATATGTAAACAATAGTCTAAATTAAATCTGTTTATCTGTCATATAAAGATCATTCAGAAGGCAAAGAGGAATTCATTCATATGGATTACCTTTATGATGTCTCTATGAACTTTTGGTTGCATACTTTCGGAATAACATGAGGGTGAGCAAATGATGGCGGAATTTTAATTTTTAAGTGAACTAAATATTTAAAGTTTAAAGCTTTTGTAACCAGCCCAAAACCGGCTGTGCTGCAGACAGGAATGATGCCAGCATATTATTATTATTATTATTATCTTTTTTTTTTATATAAATGACCAAACTTACTATTTCCAGCTGATGTGGAATATAAAATAGAGGGGGAAAAAAAGTTTTTGAATTGGGGAAAGTGAGCAAACACCCAAATCAGCTTGAAACTGCATTGCGATGTCTTGGCAACTGCCCTAGCAAGGCTAAAAAAACACTCAAAACACCTTAGTATTGTGGTGGTGGGTTTGCATAAGCAAGGACCATTCACGTTTCTTCAGAAAAGCTAGTAGATTATTGCAATCCTGTTTGATGCCTGACTACACACTGCAGCTTTAAATCGGTACTATGCATAAAAGAACATGAATCATTTGCACCATGTAAATTATACACATAAGGAGTGACAGATTGAGCAGGTTTACAGCTGAAGTCAAGCTTTAACACCCATAAACTGCATGAGTCCGATTTTAAGACCGGGTTTGAACTCTTTTAACACGACGTCAACATGCTTTAAGTCAATGCTTTTGTCGTTACAAATCCACCATAAAATTCACTTACATGTGGCCAATCTGTCTGTGTGAAAACACAGTGGTTCTGTTAAAAGGTCACAACACATCAGCAGTCACAAAAAAGATATGCAACCCTTATCCATGCTCCCTTCATCCGTGTAACAGTCCTTATGTTAAGAATTTCACACTTTATTTAACTCGCCTGTTGGTATCAGTGTCAGTGCAGCGAACGAGATGAGGGGATAAAGCAAGCATTCTCCTGATAAAAAGAAAGCGAGAGGAGTCGTGGGGTCTGTTCTGTGAGAGGATGCAGTCAGAGATGTGGATATGAGTCTATGTAGAGTGGATTTCAGACTGGATTTGGACGTTTTGTCAGCTGAGGGCAGTAATTTCTCCCCCTGTGTAAAAGTAAAGATGTGTGTAGACGTCTGACTGAGCTGTCTGATCACTGGAGGCCATGCTCATCTGGGCCCTGACATCCTTCCCTCCGCCGGCCTCTTTATAACGACCCAGTTTCATCACATCAGATGTAATAAAGCCCGCCTCCATGTCCACACGGATTACTCCTGCATACCTGCGGAGAGCTCGGCTCGTGGAAGAGAGGCTATGAGACAGAATAAGAGAGACTTAGATGTGTGCGTTAACTGCTCTGTGGGCGTAGTGAGGATTTATGGGTATAAGGGACATGTGGCTACAAGTGAAGCGAGGGTCTGGCAGGTGATTTCTTGGAAACTCTTCCCTCGTAAACAGGCGTCAGTCCTGCTATCAACACGGACCAGCGTTCAGTATTAAACACATTTTATTGATTAATTGATTGAGAGGCAGAGTGGCTACAGGTAAACATTTATGATAAAACAGACTTTATGATCAGGTTTACAGGACTGGTTTGGCAAACGTCTATAACAAGGGTGGCCAGCTTTGGTCCTGGAGAGCCACAGTCTTGCAGAGTTCGCTCCAACCATAATCGAACACACCTGAACCGTGTTGGGTTTCTTTGTTTTCCCATTTATTTACTGACACCTCTCCTGTCCCCTTGTTGAGAGGAATTGGGAATGAGGTGCAAGGGCACTTCCTTCAGCCCGAGGTTTATTTGAGTTTATTATTGGGGTGGTGCCGTGACCCGGATGTGAATGAGTTTTAAGACCAAAGTATACTTCCGTCTTTATAGATATACTATGACACATTGTGTTTAACCAAATGTAATCATCAGCATAGTACGCATATAGTCAGATCTGTCTAAACACGCATGCAATGTGCGCTCAGGTTGCATGTGCACCTTGAGATTTTGCCACTAACCAGTTGGTCCACAAGGTGGCATCAATGACTTGGACCATTATTCCATAGCTGAAAAAAAAACCCCAAAAAAACTGTGAGATGAAACAACAGCAAACTATTGGAGGTGACAACAAAAATAGATAAAGGAGTGTTTGTGTGATAGAGTTCAGACCCGTTCACACCAAGGACGATATTTAAGAATAGCAGAGTCCACACCACAGCTATAACGATAAAAACACAGAGAAACGATATTGTTGGAATCACTTTCAGAACAATTTTTTTTCCCAGCTGATGAACGATACGCTCAAATGACACCCAATTAGAATCTATCCTGCTATAAAGAGCTCGAGAATTTAAAGTGGCAAATGAGCGTGCGCTTAGAATAAACAGACAATATCGTCGCTGGTGTGGACGCTAATGTTGTTATCTTTATAGTTATCTTATAGTTATCATTATTGGGCTTTATTCAGACATCCGAGTGTCTTCTCGTACACTATCAAATGAAATATACTTTGAAAGGCTATGAATTCAAGTCAAGTGTATGAGGGGTGAGTGCAGGGGCTCCGTAACAGGACAATTCCAAGGGCCTTGATCAGAGAGGGGGACCTATACAAATGCCGTAACGTGATTCTACCGAGGGGGACCTGAGTCAGTATGCTGTTCGAAGGGCCCAGAAACTGGAGGCAAGCTGGTAAGAGATTGTTGTACTGGTGAACTTCACTCTCCTTGCCACAAGAGGCACATTAACGACTGACGCTGCAGTCTGAGCATGAATTTTAAGACTATGACACACCAAATACATGTTTGGCCTTCACTGAGTTTTTGAGGTGTGTTCCGCATCGTCTGCACTAGTCGGACCACCATCAGTGGTTTTATAAATTATATGCAAGAATTCTGCATGCTTAATAAAATAGATAGTTTTTTGGAACTATCTATTTTATTAAAATATTTTATTTCTGGAAATCATCCCCTCTCATGTTGTTCCAAACCTTTTTCTTCTGTGGAACATAAAATGACAGAACAATGGACCCCACTGACTTTCAGAATATCAAAATAAAGAGGTTTGTTTTACATACATCCAGCCAGAGCTTATACCTATTTTAATATTCAAAATCTGCATATAAATCCAAACATAAATAGGTTCTTACAGTAAATAGTTATTGGTGGCACATTTACATTATCAAGAGCCATTGTTGTTCGTATTTGGTTCTTGAGGTGAATTGTTTTTTTGTTCTTTTAGGTTAAAAGGTTCTTAATCATACTTTACAGGCTCTTCACATATGCAAATAGGTTTCAGGGATCTTTAAGGGCATAGCAGGTTTTCTAAAGAACAAGGGAATAAAAAGTTGGATGTGGAAATTAAAAAGTTATCCTATGGCATCAGTCTGTATTTTAAGAGCTTTTGACTGTTACGCAGATGTTCTGACGGTAGTGAACCGCACAGCATGTGTCTGTACAAAGTTTTGTTTACAAAATCTCAACATATTGATACACTTTATGAAATACCCACATGTAAACAACTGAAGAGATAGTCCCTTTGTTACAAAAGCAGCAATTACAAGATACATCTGTCTCAATGAAATCAAGTTTTGTGAATCAGACTCTCTAATAAAAAACAATTTATATGCACGGCCGAGGGAACGAAGCTCTGACAGATGAATAGAACAAATGACGTTCCGGCGAAGCATCAATTTGACTTGCGGCTGTCGGTGAGCAACCCTGCTCTACCACGCAGAGCCACAGAACTGTTGAGCGCTTTTAATTATGTGTGTAATAAGATCGGGGTCAACATATTTCATGCCAGGAAAATGATGTGTATTTAATGGCTCCCATATATTACCTTCCCTGTGTAACATCTCTGACAGAGTGCCTGTAAGTTTAGCTACCATTAATCAGCATCAGGGTTTGTCTGGTTAGAGAGGAACAGATGAGCGTGCAATGTTCTCCGTGTGGGGCATTCTGGGAAGGGGTGGCGGGTCTTGATGCAGAGCAGGCTGATAGATAACATTCACCTCAAGGGTGCCTAATAAAGCATGTTACAGGGCTTAGCAGGGCAGCGTTACAGACTGCAGTTTTTACAGTGTAAGATGTATTGGGTTAATATAGCTACTCACTGGTGCTTACCTGACTAAGTGCCTTTCGTTCAGAAGCAAGTCTGCCTGTAATCATTTATGCGCCCGGCCCGGCTTTGCCTTATGAGCTGACTTTCTTGTTGGTGTTGTTCAGCTTTAAAGTGAACATGAAATGCCATTCACAGACCATTTTACTTAGGAAATGTGATGCACAGAGAATTCCAAAAGTCTGAGACTTTTTCTGGGATTCAAAATCTAATTTGAACCTTGAAATAAACAGAATGATTTAGCAGTTTGAAAAATTAAAAGTATAAGGAATTCATTACACAATTATTAACTCTTTAAAGCCTGACATATGAAATACTAGTAAACAAAAAATATATTTTTCCCCCAAACAGTTTATGGAACCTTAGACAAAATAGACAATTTTTTTTTTTTTAATTGTTTATTTATTTATTTGGATACATCTGGCTTTTATTGCTCATAGTCAAGGGTGGAAAAGGCCCAAACTGAGCAAAAAATATGTAATTTGATGCACTTGCTGATATTTATATTTTCAAAAATTAAGATGAGATTCTGATAACTTGTAATGTAAATCAATGAGATCTTTATAACAGTAGCAGACTACTTACAATAAAATGCATGTTTCCACTCTATATCTACCAGTAATGTGTATATTTAAAAATTAATGCAATGAAAATTGAGCGATGAACAAATAATTCCTCAAAACCTGTTTAACATCATATTTAACATCAACATAGACGGTGGACATTTTTTTCAATGATAGTAAAAGGCTTTTTATTTGCTAAAAAAAAAGCATAAACTATCAGAAAACAGAAGGCCTGTAGTAGATCATGTGCTATAAGATTTTCAGCAAAAGTTTTGATCATGTTGATAATTTAGAGGCCTTAAAATTTAAGTATCATATATGATACAGTAGACTTTATAGGGTTAATTAAAAAAAAAAATCTGTATATCCTGATTTTTTTTTTTATTATTATTATTATTATTAGTGGTCTCAGACCTTAGGACCCTAATGTTTTTCTACAAATTATATAAAAAAAAAAATTCCATTGGGAAATGATTATGAGTCAATCCTAAAAGTGATGTTACAAAATAATGTCTAAAAAATTATTTGTCTTCCAAAGCCCACATAAGGGACATCAACAGAAAAGAAAAGACAAAAATAAATTGTTCACTAAAACAGCAACAAAATTTATTTTATAAAGCTAAATTTTAATTTCATGTTGACTTTTAAGGGTTTTGTTGTTGTTTGTGTGGCAGCATTTGAATGCATTATGGTTAAAAAGCTCAATAAAAATTCCTTCCAAAACAGATTAACATGGTTTAAATCCTTTGTATTAATACTTCTGACCCTCTTCTGACCCGCATCCCACTGTAAGGACAATAAAAGGCTCAAGAATTCAACAAGTCACGGACATCATTACAAACGCCTTTATTCTCTTTAGAAACATCCTGTGGAACAAATGCAAGGCAAATATCTGTATCAATGCAAATCCCCTTATGTTTGCTGATGTGAGAGGCACTCAGCGCTCCGAGTGGATCTGAGACGGGGGTGCGGAGGAACAGACCCCCCCCACACAGACCCACATGCGGCCGCATGAAAAGCCACATCAATTTCAGCACAGACAAGCGCCGTCACACAGATTAGGCAGCCACAATGCAGCGGCCTCTTATCTCCACCCACAGGAGGAGGGCAGCCTGATCTGCGCAGGATGGAAACATTCTCACCACGTAATGGACAAAATCAATTGTTGCCCTCCTCAATCAATGCGAGCCCCTCGCTCTCTGCTCCGAGAATCCCGCTGTAATTGAAGTTCTCCGTGGTGTGGGACAGTGGCTTGACCGGGGTGGAGGCCGCTGATATCTGGCCAGGTGCCTGCGGCTTGGAACATCAGAAGCAGGTAGAGGAGAATATGACTCACCTGGATGCTTCTTGTACAGACACACCTGGTTAAACCAAGCACATTGGAGCATTATGGGTAGAGAGGCCACTTGTCCATTTAAGTGGACATTGACCATTTCTGAAAGCGTAAAACTGACTAGATGCAACTGGCTAAACTTTCTTCCATCCCGTCTTCATTTTATTGTTTGTGCCCTGGAACCAAACTTTCAGTCGTAAACTATGACATTCCATCAAAAAAATAATGATTAAAATTAATAATTACAATTTGAAAACTATGAGAATCTATTATAAATAAAAAGTTAAACCACTGTAATATTTATTGACATGCGACATACTATTTTACACTGAAAAAATGGTAACATCTAAATAAACCAGTTTAATTGTTTTTTGTTTTTTGTTTTTTTTAAGATATTACTATTTAGGTTAATTTCATTTTTATATCAGTTGTAATTTTTATTTATTTACAGTTATTAATTTAGGTGCTTCAACAGTTATTTACCAAGGTAACACTTTCAAGGTAAAATGTTATTTTATTTCAACTTTATTTTAATTAACCATTTTATATATATATTGGCTAACAATAATAACCCTGGTGTGACTACAAACAAAGGAAATGTATTTAAATATTGTCAATAATTAATGTAATTAACAATTAATAATAATTGTCAATATTAATGTGATTTTGAAAATATTATTTAATTGTATGTATTTAATTTTTAAAATTATATCTTTGAAATTAGCCTCAGCAATATTTCCAAAATTCCAAAGATTAAACCTTATTTCCACCCCAAAATGGCTGAAATTACAAATGATAAATTAGTGAAAATGTTTTGATGTATTTTCTAAATGTCCACAGAGCCAGAAGTGCTTATAGTTGAAAAGAAAAGCACTCACACAATTCCAATTCCACAAGTCCTCCAGCAAAGACAGTCCAGCATTACCTCATCCAGAGACTGATTAAATATATTAAAATAAGAGCAGGATTTCAACTGCGTTATTGGCCTGTGAGAGAGTTTGATTAATTAGCATATTTGCTTTCTCATTTAGAGGCATTGAGAATTCCTCCTAAACATCATTTTCCATGCGCCTAAAAATCCGCTGTCACAATGTCTTTTCTCCGTCGAGAATTTCACGGTGCGAGAACAATGAACCCGAAATGTCTAAGTTATAATTATACCTAAGATGACAGATGACAGTTAAAAACTTAATTTAGAATAAAAATCTCTTTTGACTGAGTTGTGCGGTGGAGAGAAAAAGAGAGAGAGAGAGAGAGAGAGAGAGAGAGAGAGAGAGAGAGAGAGAGGGATCTCTCCTTTAGAATGGTAATTACTCTGCCATTTATTATTCGATCAGCTCACGCAATTAAACGGGTGTGTGGAGGACACAGCTGATAATAAAGTGAAGGGAAAGAGAATGCTAATTAACCTCGGGGATGGCTGCTCCTCGCTCCTCACGTCTGCCGCCGTCCTCCCGTGCTCCTCCATGCTCCATCCGGTGGTGCCGTGACCCGGTCTGCAGGTCTGAGCTTCTGCGTGGTCATCTCCGCTATGGTCTGCAGATAGAGGTACTGACAGATATAGGGGTGTTTATTATTCACAGGCGTTTGTATATTCATGATCACAGTCACGCCTGTTTACCATGCTGTTTCGGAACGGCGGTTTTCCAAGGTCGCGCCGCGCCGTATCTCGCATTTTCATTGAGTTACCTGAACTCTATTACTTCCTCTGGAAGACAAATAGTGTTTATATACTAGATTCTTCTGAAACGTGACAGTTTCTACCTGTGCAAAAGCTCAGATCGCACATATTGCATTGATCTCCAAGCCAAATAACTGGAGCCATTGTTTATATCTGTTGCACAAAAAGCTCAATATAGTTTCCTTTTGGAAAATGCACTAAATTGTTATAGGACGGTTAGGATGAATGTTTGAGCCACATACGCACAAACTGAAAAACAGTCATTCTCAGAGAAAGTGCTTGAAGAACGTTCTTTGTCAATCACATACTCAACAACCCTTTTAAATAGATTTCTCTGCTTTTAACACGCAGTGGGACACCTGACACAACGGGATAAATCGGGCGCACCTTTTGAAAATGGTCAGAACAATGTGTGTGTGTGTGTGTGTGTGTGTGTGTGCGTGTGTTTGAAATTGAAAGATTCATCCATATGCTTTCAGAAAAAGTTTTGGACTTCTCTCAAAGAGCCAAACCTGGGTTCTGACTGATCCTGACATTATTTTCAGTGCAACACTAAACTGCTTCCTAGATGAACCAGTTAAAGGAATAATTTACTTTGACCCCTTAAAGCCTATCATATCTGATACACAAACTTGTAAGGCCTCTAGATTATCAACATGATCAAAACCTGTTGTGCACACGTTTTCTGTCATCTGGTTCATCATTTAATCTTTTTTAGCAAGAAAAAGGCCTGTTAGTATCATTCTAAAAACCTTCAACCTTTAGGTTGTTGTTCATGTGTCTTTTGTTGTGAAATCATTACTGATTTTTATGAAATAAACATAAGAATAATGTTTGTTGTTTCTAATTTTAATATGAACACTTAATGGACTAAAGCATTTTTTTTTTATCCTGTTAAAATGTATCAAATATGATACATCAGGCTTTAGAGGAATGTTTATTTGTTCATCTCTCTATCATCATTGTATTGTATTGCCTTATGTTTCGATCCCGAAACTAAAAGTTTTGATCATAATCCTAAACAACTGCACCAAATTAAATTTTATTTGCTCAGTTTGAGTCTCTGGGGGGAGAAAGAGGTGTTGAAATATGAGCTCCATATTCTTCTATATCATATGAGCCATAAAAACCTGAAAATAAATATTTGGAAGAATGTTCATGCTGCTCTTTTCCATAATATAAAAGCAGATAGTGCACAGGAGCTATCAATCTCCTGAAGACACATCACCATAAAAGTTATCAAAGAAGAAGATTTAGTGGTGAGAAGTATATAAGTCATATGGACACTCATGTACTGTATCCCAAATCTTCTTAAGGTATATACAAGATTTGTGAGGAACAGACCAACATTTCAGTTGTCATTCACTCATAGTCTCTGCATGGTCTTATAAAAAAAGTCCGTATTAATCGATGATCTCCTCAAATCTGATTTATACATATTGATATTCAAAAGTGATGTGTCTCGACTAGATACAAGGCATGAGAAAAAATTCTATTTGGCAGTTTGTCATAAAAAAATCAGTGAGTAATGAGTTGCATATAAGATTTAGCATATAAATTGTATGAGCTAATTTAATGATATTTCAGTTTTTTTCTTGTCTGTACTGTATATTTTTATTTTATGGAAAAGAGCAGCATGAACATTTTACTAAACTACTTCTTTTCTATTCCACAGAAGAGCGATTTGAAAAGACATGAGGGTGAGAAAATGATGACACAATTTTCGTTTTTATCTCAACTATTCCCATCAACTAGGCTGCTCTTAGTAGACCATCATCCGCTCACGGCACTGAATATGAGTGATTTCCATCTGTGTATTGAGTGTGTGTCAGATTGAATGTGGCAGATTGATTAAATAAGACGTTAAAATTCAGCTCGGTTGCATTTGCCGTATAAAGAAGTCTTCTCTAGGTGGACCGCACATCTTTCCGAGAACATGCAATCAGCACATGTTGTCATTCTAAAGAAATGCTACAGTATAGGCCCAAATATGCAGTTTTTTCTTTACTGCACTTCCACCAGAGGCACTTCAGCCCGAGTTGAGAGTCAAAGCCATCATTCCACGCTAGTGGCCACTTCTGATGGAGAGAAATTTACATTTAGTTGAAAACTTCACACTCGTGAGAGGAGAAGAAAGGAAGAAAAATCCAATCTGCGGTAATATTAGCTGTAGTTTGGTTTGGCGGCACATTATTTGCATTCCTCAGGTACAGAGCTCTCCTCCGGCAACGCGGGTAACGATTCACAAATCACTGTCGCCGCGCCAGTCAAGGGCTGAGCTCCACTCAATAGACCATTGTACCTGCGAGTGTAATTGGTGAAGGCTTGACAGAGCCACGAGTCGTAACAAAGATCTCTCGCTTTAGGGCTGAGGGATGATTTTCATAATGTTAGCGCTAAATGAGCGCGGAGGTCCCGAGGTTCTGGCACTGAGTGACACGGGCCCAGACGCACACACACACACAGAAAGAGAAGAGCAAAACACACATGCTCTTGCCGTGACGCCACACACACACCACTGTCAATTAAAGAATCTGATACGCTGTCAGCACCACTTTCACCACCAATTTGAGCAACTTTATGACACAGGGATAGCACGAGTCTCCCCAATTATTTGCCCCCGAACAAACAGCTTGACAAATGGTGACGAAACATCAAACAAATTTCGTTTGAGTCATTTTACAGATTTGTTATTTTGAAAAAGGAGTGTTGTTACGGCATAGAATAATTGCTCTTGAATAAGTCATATCTTGTCAGTTCATTTCTGTTGACGAGGTGTAAAATTGGCGCAAATAAGACACAAGACATTACGGAAATGACAGCACGAGACAGGAAACGGAAAACGTGGACAAAATGTTGATGAATGGGATGCATTGTGAAAAACGGGAAGTTTTAGTAAGGATATTTAATTCTTCTTTTTCTTTATTAAACAATTTGAACGATAATGTTATTTAATACGCATTACTGAGTATTAAACAATATGCAACAATGCATGAATGCCACTTAGAAAAGAAAACTATCAAATATTGAAGTGTGAATAATTTTTAAAATAGCACACTCTTTAACTGAAAATAACACATTTATTTATTTATTTATTTATTTAAGAAAGACAAGTACTATTAAATGATACATTAAAAACCTGTTTATTTGTTTAATGGCAAGTTGTAAATGGTTTAACAACACATATGTAATTTTACAGTAAAACATGGTCAAATTCATGGTTTTTGGAAGTAAAAACAATAAATTACCATACTGTAAAAACTGTAAAGGTCAAACCCAGAAGTCTTTTATATGTATAATCACATATGATTATATTTTATTTAAATTGTACATACATTTGGGTGTTTTTTTTTGGGTGTTACATATTCTGTTATTTAGTGAAAGTTTATTGCATTACAAGTGTCATGTGTGTTACCAAGATGGTGTTTTGTCTTTGCTTGTTTGTCCCTGTGAACCATGTGTAATAGCATTGCCTTTTTTTATAGACAGGCAGCTTATAATGAACTTATGTGTGGTTTTCTATTTTACCACCTATGTTATCAGTACAGGTGCTAAGCAGATTTTGGTAAAATATTAAGACACCAATATGCCATTCTGTAATACCTGACATGCATGCACTGCTTTATGGTGAATTGAGGGCATCTGACTTCAAATATCCACTACCAGTACATTGTTGTCATAGTTAGCTTTTCCAAATACTTGTTGGTCTCCCTGCACTTCCATGACAGATTCATGTAACTGAAAACAAAAGCATAATTTTAACCCTATGTATCTTACTATACAGTATATCCAATCGAAAGCAAATGTGTGTAAATCACAGTCAGCGGGGTCACCAATGATGGGGGTCAGTGTTTGGGTGAATGTGTGTCCGGGGCATCCGGTCTCAGCCCTCACATCCCGTACAGCTGAAGATCATTTCTCAGCCCTCTGCTAATAGAAAGATTCAGCACTTTCTTCATCCACTTCCACTCTTTCTCTCTGAATAAATGATGCCTGAAATTTTTATTCTTTTTATAATGGAATTTCAATGGCCTTCACTGCAAATCTAGTGGAAATTTTTGCATATGAAGAGAGAAAAATTAAATGTTAACCACGTTTTAATGTGATTAAGGCTGACAGAGACATTATTTCAGCTAATCACTCAGAGCTGACGAGCTCTAACGGGCCGTTCCGCCGATGAAGGTTTTCATCACACGCTGGTTAGTGTTCAGCTGCATGGCTTGCATGTGCTTTTACTAAAATTGTTTGACATTAACAGAAACCATAAACATGTAGATGGAATAAATCAATTAACCATGACCTACATTCACGTGCAATGTACGTTTAATATTTAATTTGGGAAGTATGTTCTCTGTACAGATCAGTGTATATGAACAGGTCAAGAGTCGAGCCTTTGTCAAATCAGATGAGTTCAGCTCTGCTGTGTGGTCACTGCCGTCACCCAACAGACAGACACGGCATTAATGGAGAAATACAGGATGAAAGATACACATTTACAATTTAAACAGGGTGTATGTTAATTATGTGTGTGTGTAGTGTTTTCATATGCCAGAGATGGCCTTGGGCTTCAGCTTTGTTCTCCTTAAATGTCTCAGAAGGAAAGGAAAGGAAAGGAAAGGAAAGGAAAGGAAAGGAAAGGAAAGGAAAGGAAAGGAAAGGAAAGGAAAGGAAAGGAAAGGAAAGGAAAGGAAAGGACTTTTCCTTTGGAGTGTGAGGTGGTTTAAACTGTACATCAGGCTTTTAGTGCTGGAAGAGAAAGAGAGTCATTAAGGCGGACAGATAAAGAGGTCTAGCACTTTGGCTGTACTGGCAGAGTGAGTCAGGAAGTATCTCTTGGTATTTGGGTGGTACATAATATTCGTCTTTGCACAATTAATACCTAAAGGTGTGTGTGTGTGTGTGTGTGTGTGTGTGTGTGTGTGTGTGTGTGTGTGTGTGATTTTACAGTTTCTGCTCATCTCTCCTGTGTAATTCACTCACTGTCCAGCACATTCTCACTTCCAACTCCTCACATATTGAGTCTTGGTCAGGATCCTCTGGCACCATTTTTTAATCCTCAGGTACCCCTTTAGGATCTTTTATTTATTTATTTTTTATTTTATATGTGCAGGGTGCTCCATTGCTTTCAATGAGAAACCTTTGGCTTCAGACACATGGATTCATTGCTATAATGAAATTAAATATTGGAGTATTAATAAATGCCTGGGTACCACTTTATATTACACTCTTAAAAATAAAGGAGCTTCACGATGACATAGAAGAACCTTTTTGTCTAAATGGTTCAATAAAGAACCTTTAACATCTGTTTCACAAAAGGTTCTTTGTGGTGAAAGAAGGTTCTTCAGATTATAAAAAGGTAAGGAAGAGATGTTTCTTTAAAGAACCTTTAACTGAATAGTTCTTTGTGGAACCAAAAATGGTTCTTCTATGGCATCGCTTGAGTGTAGGTGGCCTTAACTACTATGTACTTACATCACAAAAATAAGTACAGTGTACTTATTGTGTTCATATTGTATTGGAAAACAAATTTGAGGTGGGATACGGCTGGGTAAGGTTAGGGACAGGTTTGGTGGTATGCAGATACATGTAATTACAGAAATGAATTACAGATATAATTACATGCAGGTATTTAAAAAATATATGTGCAATGTGAAAACATCTATGTATGTACACAATAAGTTCCTTGTACCAAAATGATTAATTTAAATGTAAGAACATAGTAAGACCACCTAATATAAAAGTGGGACAATACCTGTAAATAAATAATCATACAATACATTTATTTATTTATAGTTGTATACATTTATACAAGTGTTTATGTCGTTGAGAAGTGGGTAGGTTTAGTGTTAAGTTGTGGAGTAAGTTGATCCAATATCTATGAAAGTATGAATAATTATACACTTTAATTTTTTTTTAGACTCATATATTTTTTAATAAAATTGAAACTTTTACATATGCAAAGAATTACATGCATTCTGATCTGACGCATACATGCCTTGATCTGATGCATAAGGCAAACTACTGAAAGCAATTAAGTACCCAGCACATTGAACAATTATGTATGATGTATTTGCCTTGTTAAGTGTTTGTAAAATAAGGGTAGAACTTTATTTTAAAGGACCCCTTTGAACATTCTGTTGACAATATGTAACACTGCACCTACTAACTCACATGTTATTAGAGTATTAGTAGACTGGTAGGGTTAGGATTTGAATAAGTTGACATACTTGCAAAGTTACTTATAGACACTAGAATGTCTGGGAGACCATCACAATTAAAAGTGTTAGCAGATATTAAGCAAACAGTATACTAATACTCTAATAAAAGTTAGTTGATATGTTGGTGCAATTATTGTCAACAGAATGTTCAAAATAAAGTGTTACCAAAATAAGTGTAATTCATTAACTGATCAACAAAACTTCAGTACTACCTTTCCCTATTTAAATATCTCTTTTTCAGTTCTTCACTATGTCAGATGTGTGTGTGTGTATGTGTGTGTATGTGTGTGTGTGTGTGTGTGTGTGTGTGTGTGTGTGCACCTGGTATTCATCACGTCCTGGGGACCAAATGTCCCCACAAGGATAGTAATACCAGTAAATCTTAATCTTGTGGGGACATTTTTTGGTCCCCATGAGGAAACAAGCATATAAATCATACAGCATAAAGTTTTTTGAAAATCTAAAAATGCAGCATGTTTCCTGTGAGGGCTAAGTTTAGGTGTAGGGTTGGTGTAGGGCAATAGCACATACAGATTGTACAGTATAAAAACCATTACGCCTATGGGATGTCCCCATAAAACATGGAAACCCAACATGTGTGTGTGTGTGTGTGTGTGTGTGTGTGTGTGTGTGTGTGTGTATGTGTTATGGGGACCAAACTTAGTATAGTGATGTCCCCACAAGTAAAGTAATACCAGTAAATTTAGACTTTGTAGGGACATTTTTTTAGGTCTCCACAAGGGAATGAAGGGTTTTGAAAATGTAAGAATGCTGAAAGTTTTGTAAGAGGGGCAGTATTTTGGATAGGGTTAGAGTAAGGGTATAGAAAATAAAATTTGTACAGTATAAAAACCATTATGTCTATGGAATGCATGCCCCCATAAAGCATGGAAACCCAACATGTGTGTGTGTGTGCGTGTCTGTGCGTGCGTGTTTTTGTGACAAATGAGGTCAAATAAACTTGTATAATGACACAGGTATGACATAGGTATTACAAGGTGTGCCCACATACAGTTTGTACAGTATAAAAACTATTACACCTATGGGATGTCCCCACTTTTCACAAAAACAAACGTGTGTGTGTGTGTGTGTGTGTGTGTGTGTGTGTGTGTGTGTGTGTGTGCGTGCTTGCGCGTGTGTGGTGGAGAGATGAAGGAAAGGGGGATGAGCTGATGGAGGAGTGAGAGTGGGATGGAGATCACAGCAGGATGTTTTTCATCCTCACAGCAGTGAACAACTGGAAGGACACAAGCGCAGACGCTGACTGCACCCCGCAGACACACACACACACACACATGAGAGGAACTGCAGATGTGCTCCTTCACTCTGAATGTTCTTCTCTTTCACTGCCTCTCTCTCTCTCTCTCTCTCTCTTTCTCTCTCTCAGAGGTGATCATTGTCGCTTTAGTTCAGTGATGAACACAGAGGCACAGAGCTGTGTTGATCATGCATCACACATGATACAAAATGAATAATTTTTTGGGGTTTACATCAGTGTCCTTTTGTGTATGTAAAAAGTGGCATATGATATGTATACCCTATTATCAGCTGTTTCTTTGGGCCGCTATACTTAAGTCATCTGCCATATTGCAATGTCAAAGCCGATCCGTGAACACTATAGAGCAAGTTGCTGGTGCATCTGCACTGCAACTGTAATTATGTATGAATATTCATAACTTCAGCAGACTTCAGAAGATGCTTTTGCTAAACTAACACAATGCAACAAGATTAAGCCATTAGCTAACAAAACTGCAAAGACAGACTCCAGGGGTGTGAATTTGAAATCAGTGGCATTAAAATATACCAGGTAATATTCAGCCTCAAGCATGTGATGCATCATCATCATCATCAGAGAGCAACTCACAGTTTGCAACAAAACTGATTGGTAAATAGGAATAAAATCGAACAAACCCTTCAAGAGGCTGCACTAAATACTGTACTGAGATAAGCCATGATGTCACTGAGAGAGAGAGAGAGAGAGAGAGAGAGATGGGGGGATACGAAGGGGAGAGATCATCAAGATGTGACAATTGTGACAAGAGCCGAGAAAGTGTAGCTGCTCTGAACGTCACGTGAATTTCTCTGTCTCTCTCTTGGCCCGCTGCTGACAGCTTAATGTGAGCCACATGCAATATTTATTCCCATCCACTGTCAGACTGTCTAGCTGTCCACAGGAGTACAAAGAATGTCACTTATTAGAATAAAAGCAGGGGAACCGGCGGTAATCAAGGACATATGTACATCAGCCGTCGCCTGGCCCTCGCGAGAGCGCTCACCTCATCTCTCTCTTCTCTCCAGCTCTGGTAACTAGCTCTCAGGAGCCATTTGTGGCTGTACTAAATTAATTTATTTATCTCATTAGTGCCGGCAGGCCGCAGGACGCTCGCTGTGACATGTGCATTTTGTTATAATGCTTATCACAGAACTAATAAACAACAGCGATCACCACGGCGCTGGGCGTCGCATGCTATCATTAGCCCTAATGAAAACACCTGTAGTTTGGGAAAAAATCGCCCCATCCGGAGGCAAGACAGCAGAGGTGAGACGGAGCTCAGAGACAGAGCTAGACGAGTCTATCTAACGATAGAGCGAGAGAGGGAGCGGGAAGAAGATGTGTAGAGAGAGAGAGAGAGAGAGAGAGAGAGAGAGTCAGGATGAAGATCTGATGGAGGATGCCTAAACATTAAGCATCAAATGGTGACACAAATACCACAATTTTATACATACATATACAAAATGACCATAAAATCAAATATTGGGATGTATTGATATTTGCAAAAACTGCACATTTCAAACAATCTGTCAAATTAGTAACATGACATTAGCTCACTGGGAAACTGAACAATTTTGATGTCTAAATATCCATTGTATTTCAGTGTTTTCATAGCAGCCAAATGTGTGAAAAAGAAGTATACACTTATCATAGAAATTATATACTTTAAAAGAACTGAAGTGCAAACTGAATGTAATATTTTGCATTAAATATAATGTAACTTTAGTTTTGTTTAGTTTGTTTTGTTTTTTTCTGGAATCACTTAAGTATTTTTAAAAAAAGTAATATTTAATAAAGGACATTTTTTTATGTAATTTTCCTATAGTTTTTGAAATATGGTTATACTGCCAAATGTACGTGCAATTTTAGTCATTTCTATTGAAACTTGTCATGTATTTAAATATATTTGTAATTACGAATTTGTAATAATTATTAAATTACAACTTCATTATTATAAATGTGTAATTACAAATATATTTATAAGTATTTAGTTATTTATTTAGTATAAACACTTAAGTACTTATGAGTACCTATAAAATATAATATAAATGTAATACTGAATAATGCACTACAGTTCAAATTATAATCAAGTACTTAACATGTGCTTTAGTATGTTAGTCAACACATCAAAATAAGTGTACTTCTTTCAAACATGACAAAATATTTGTCTGTTTAAAACTTAGTTTGATATTATTATAAAGTGTACTTTTAAACATGTACTTAAAGTTTTACGTCAATATTATATTATGGTTTAAAAATATATAGCTATTTTTAACTTATTAAATATTACACGTTTTGTACAAATCTGTTCAATGTGCAAAAAAAAGAATGACATTGTACAAATTCATACCAATTTTGAGAAAAAAAAAAATAATAATAATAATTTGTCATGAGACTGTGTTGGATCATATTGTCTTTTACTTTGTGTTGTTTTGTGTAAGGTTTCTGTCCATGCCGGCATTCAGATTTAGCATTGTTTTTCCCGTCATGAGTCTGTCAGAAGAGACCTGCAACCTATTTTTGAGTCGTGACGAACGCCGTGAACCCATTCAAGAGAGAAGGTGCATTGCAAAGAAATGAAAAACCCAAGAGTGTGACGCTCCATCATGCCAGCAAAACTTCAGGAATTTGTGACTTTGTTGAAGGCATCCATTGAAAAATTAGAATTTAGACATGCAAGCTCTTTCTCACTGGTTTTCACACTGACCTAAATCTTCACACACTCTCACGAATCATTCACATTGCTATCCATCAAGCGCTCAGTCAAACTGTAAGAGCTCTTAGTGTTGAATTCTGAAATGTGTCAGAACACAATTCATAGCGCAATTCCAAGTCTGCATTTTCAGTGTAGCCAAAAATGGCCACTTTATTGGGCATTAGAGTAAACTATCTTTTCAACAGTCAGTTTTCTCTTCAGGTCAACCACTGTTATGGTGGAGCAGTAATCTTGCTGAGCAAGCCAGTTCAAGATTGTAAGGCAACATATGCACAGCAATCTGACATTTGTGAAAAAGAGCTTAGTTGTATTGAATGTGCATTTGTAGTGTACTTTGGATATTAAAAATATATTTAAAACAAAAAAGAGATAATATAACTTTAATAATAAAGAAGAACACTTATTTTGATGTGTTGACTAACATAGTAAAGAACTATCAACTACAATGTGTATTTACTATAAAGTTACCATAAGTTACAACTTCATCATTACAAATATGTTTAAATACACAGCAAACAAGTTAAATATATATTAGTTTACCATAAATGCTTGTACCATAAAGTACATTCAGCCGTATAGCTATTTTGCAAACTCAGTAGAGGTAATTATGAAATGCCATATAAAGATGTACTCAGGATCTTCTTAATGTGTCAAACAAGCACTCTAAAGTTCAGATAATTGCACAAACTATAAAATATTTTCATTTAATTGTAAAGAACGTGTAAGCAAGCGTTTTAAAACATTACATTCAGTTTGCACTTACAGTAAGTATATTCTTTTAAAGTATTCTTTTTAAATCTATGATAAAGCACACATATGGTTTAATATTTTTCCAGAAACTCTATTGTAATACTGAGGTTTATTATTGTCAAGAGTAAGTATTTGCTTATGGGTTTTTGTACTTGTATAGAGTGTGTTTCTAGCATTTCACAGTTTTGCATGTGGATAAACGCAAAGTCTTTGCAAGTGCAACAGCAACAGAATCTCCCTGTGAGCTGAGATTGATTGTGACCAAAATACAACTACTGCTTTTTTGTGAATCCTGCAGTAATGGGGGTGTATTTGAGACTCTGAAAGCTGTGATCAGTATCTGCTGCCTGTGAGCAGGTGAATGCTGCACTCATCAATGCTGAAATCAATCATACTGGCAGAGTATTTACCTCAACAACACACACAAACACTCCACTGAACATCACAGCTGATAATACAGGTTCAAACATCTTGATGCACACACACACACACACACACACACACACACAAACACCTTTGTGTCTATACCTTGGTATCACTTTCCATAAAGTTTGTAATCTATTAAAGACAATCTAAATGCATTATAACATATTAATAACACAGTAATATACACCTTATACAGTGCAAACATAGTCATCTGTCTGTATATTGTATGTTACATGATCAATTGTGACTATAGTTATTATAGATTAGAATATGTAGATATACCTAAAAGTGTAATGCATTATAACACAAGATTAACACTCAATTATATAATGTTATAATTCAAGAGACTGTCAGTGTAAACAAGAATATATATATATATATATATATATATATATAAAGATATAGTGCATTACAATATACACTAAAGTTTAGAAGTTTAGGCTCTGTAATAGTTTGTTTATTTTATTTTTTTAAAGACATTAATAGTTTTATTCAGCACGGATGCATCAAACAAATCAAAAATGACAGTACAAGACTTTTACATTTCGATAAAATGTCTATTATTAAATGCTGTTCTTTTGAACCATTTATCCTTAAGTCCTGGGGGAAAAAAGAGTATCACCATTTCCCATTTCTACAGTGGTTTTAAGTCAGTTATTTCTATCTTTTGCTGTACTGTGTTTACATTTACATCAGTTTACATTTCCAAACAATCATTTTGCCATTAATTGTAATAATCCAGTGAGATTTTTGTCTGACAACAGCCAGTGCTCCACACATCTGATCTGATCTGATCATCATCCAGTCTGTCTGCAATGACATGAAGAAACAGAACAAACTGAGACAGACTAAATCCAGAAGAACTGTGGCAACGTCTCCAAAATGCTTCAAGAAACCTCCCTGTAAACCTACAGTAGCCTATACTGTTAAAAAATGTAGGCACTTGTGTAAAAGTGCTGTAAAATAAGGATGCTGTCAAAAATAATGTCATAAATAGATTTTATTTATCAATTCAATTCTATTAACTAAACTAAATCAACATTTTGTGTGAGCATCCTTTGTGTTTAAAGCAGCTTTTGCCCTCATTGCACTTGCACATAGTTTTTCAGGTAGCTTAAATATGTATTGCCTTAAACACACACACACACACACACACCTGAGAGTCTTTAAGATGACAGATAGAAGGACAGCTGTGAACACACACACACTCCCACAGCACTTTATTAATGCCATCTGCTTCTGTTTAAACTCTGTGTCAGTCGTCTCATTGCTTGATCTCCAGCCACAAGCCTGGTGTTCAGCAGGGACCCGCTGCTCCTCATGGGAACGAGAGGCCTTTTTTTCCTTCAGGATAGCGCAGTTTCCCAGAGGAGACAGACCCACGGGGTGTCACAGTGTGTGAACCCTCAGACATCTTCCCAGCATCTTTCTCATAAGCTGAAAGCGACTGACGCCACAGGAAACAGCAGTTCCTCAATCCTTGCATGGAACCAGTGGTTTTGCACTCTTTAAAGTCTCCTCTGGTTGGCCGGGGCTTTCAGACTAGTAGCTGCGGATGACAGGGGTTTTGTGTTCTCTGTGTTTTCAACATGTCCTTTGCCACTAAACACTTCAGAGACTTATGGCAGATGTGGATCAAGCTCCTATTCAGTCATCTGGATAGAATTTAGCTTACAGACAAAAATCTGTATTGATGACATGCCATTTCAATAAAATTATTATATTTAAATCATATTTAACCTGAAGACTAATTCTACCCTAATAAATGAAAATTAATTCTTATTTATTTATTTAATCAGGGACAATACATATAAACAATTCATCAAATCTATGTAAAATTTGACAGATTTAGCCAAAGAGGCTCATTTTCATGTTTAGTCCTAGGGCAGGATGAATGAATGAATGAATGAATGAATGATTGAATGAATGAATGAATGAAAACATTAATAGAAAAATATATCATTTTTAACGCTAATGAATAATAATACTATTATTTATTTAGCTAATTCTAAAAGTAATCTTTTTTAACAATATAAAATTCTTTACTATCACTTTTGATCAAAATGCATTATTGCTGAGCATCTTTAAAAAACGGTAGTGGGAATTGTATTTTATTAATCTTCTTCTTCTTTCACCTGAGAATGACTGAGGACAATTTTGTCCCCAAACTATATTTAAGTTCAACCCCACTTCACACATATTAATGCACGAGTATTTTATGTGAAGCATCCAGCTAAGATAGTTGCTGCGAGACATTAGTGCTGTGGCATTCCGTTCGGCTGAATGTCCTTTCCCTGTCTCTTAAAGGTCAACACACCTACTCAAGAGACACCAATTTACCTCTTGAGTACATTAGAAAGCAGCTGCCCGTGCTGGAGGTGCTCACATTTACACAGTAAAACCCCGGCCAGACGTCTGCTGCAAATGAAATAACCCGAAGAAAAGATGTCAGCTGCTGATAAAGGTTAAATCTCATAAATAAAGCTCCAGAAATGCTTTTTAATTGATTAACTACTACTTTATGCCACTGTGTAATCAACTGAGTTTGAAGCTTTCTATAGGACAGAGAGATCAACCGCTAATACTAATACAAAACGGTATTACAATGATTTATTGTTCACTTAAAAGCCAAGCATTTACACACAACAGACTGGATTAAGAAGTGCACTAACAAAAATAGGTCTATGTATGAATCTCTGGAAGAAATTGGAATTAAAATTGTGCTTTTGATACTGTTTACAAGCATGGTGCACCTTGTGAAAAGCAGAGCTGAAAGCGTTTTGATGTGTGTCACATTTTTTGGTCTCAACATGTTTCTCACTAGCATTATAACCTAAAATGTGGAAAAAAGCAATAATAAAGAGATTGTGCTCACACCTTTGACTTATATTCTGGTAATACTTGTAGCATGGCAGAACCATAGTATTCTTGCTATATATAATATGGTATAAGAACACAACAGTGATTCGTTACCATGATATTTCCAACTGATACTGTCACTTTACCGTGGTACCAGAGAGAGACAGCATCTCTCACAAAGTCTTCATCACAGAATACGTCTCAGTCATAAAGATGACAAATACGGCCCTCATCATTTTTTACAAGCGGAGATGTGCGCGCAGCAGCAGGGCTGGAAGGAAGAACAGAAGAGCGGAAGAAAGGGAGAGCTGTGTGGTTAAAGTCTCCCCCAAAACATCACTCGTCCTGGCCGTCTTTGATCTTCCTACCGTAATTACATTCACATCCAAACGAGCATCCAGCCTCAGACTTCAAACATGCACATGGATACATTCTCACACACACACAAACAACATTTATAAAGTGCTGTGCATGGCGCTGAAATGCTCTGAACACGTTTATGCAGGTAACCTGAAAATGTACATCATTTAGTAACATTGATATTAAATGGTTTGTTAGTTAAGTCAAAAATTTAAACTTAATATTAATTATTCGACCTGACTATATTAGATTATGCCAAAAAGCTCATTTTTATAGCTAAAACTCTTTTTGGATGTCATCAAGGGTACAATCATAAATTAATAAATAAGTAAATAATAAAGAAAAAAAAAATATCCGGAACCCTGTAGTTGCATTTAGTTGATTAAAAATAAAGTAAAATTAGTAATATTGTTAAACATTATTACAATTTAAAAGACTATTTGAATTTATTTTAAAATGTAATTTATTCCTGTGATGGCAAAGAATTATAAATAAATAAATAAGATATGTATTCTGTTAGGATTACTCTTTCATTATAATGAGCTTTAAATAAAAGCAATAGAAGTAAATATCTTTGAGAAATCTCTGGAATGAAATATGATATGTTATAGTCCTGTGTGTATTGGCAAATGAGATTGTTTATCATCAGCTGATTCTGACCTTGATATCAAGCAATCAAGAGAATATGGTGGCAGATATCATGCTAAAATTAATCAAATAAATAAATGATACCAAATGAGACATACACATACTTTTAAAAAATAAACTGAAACTTATTTCACAAAATATTTATTGAAAAATCACTCAAATATATCTGTAAAAGGACGAGAGGCCTCATTTATTAAACACAAGCAGAATTAATTTCTGTTTATAAAACAATTCTTATGCAAAAACATTAAAATTGGGTTTAGATATGATTAATACAGAAATGTTTTGTACATATGTTTTGGAACTGATACAATTTTAGCTGATAAATGGGCTGATATCACTGCTTCCTACTCTGCAGGGTACATGCTACTGTTTAGCAAACAAACCTCAGACTTCACCCTGAGTCTCTTACTGTGACGTGACAATAATAACAATCCTGAAACTTCTCCTGCTCATCAACAAACAGTCCACCCTCATCCCGCTCCGTTGCAGAGACTGAAGAGCTGAAGCAGTCTGTGCTGTGCCATCACATTTATTACTATTCTGTCACGAGGATCAGTATAGGGGAGCAAAACCAACCTAATCTCACCAGAAACGAGGTGGTCATTTCATAGTTATTTGTACAATGTGAATCTACAAAAATGTATGATTTTTCTTTCTTTTTTTTTAAAAGAAAAAAAGTAGGCATGAAGGTCCACCTCTAAACTTTACTGTCACTGTGCTGTATAAGCAGATTGCATGAAAACGTACAAAAGAGATTCCTACGAATTAGCCACCAAAAAATCACTAAAATGCAAAATAGTTATGAATTGCTGTGAGACTGTGTCTGAGCAAAAACTTTCTGATTTCTACATCAGAAAGTATAGGTTATGGCTGGGATGGTATTGCTAGTGTGCATGAAGAGTGTTTACTGTTTTGCCTATACTGTGTTTATAATGTGAAAAAGTTTATAGGATTACAAATTTGTGCAGAAACACTTTGCCCTTGTGATCAATAAGTGAGTGAAGGAAAGAGATTCCTCCAGTTCATTTGCTCTTTTGTGTACTTCACATTTGAGTAAAATTTAATATTCTATGCCTATTGAAAATGCACATATTGTGCAAAGTATTTTTTGGAATATAAGTCATGTTTTTATCATCTGAAATGTGCTGCGATTTAATGTGGCAGTTAACGTCAAGCACTTGGATTTGTGCCGAATGAGAGCACTACGTGAGCCCGAGTTATTTTGTACAGTTCATTCCTAACGAGTCGGTAGATTCAGTTCTGTTTTAAATAAATTTGGTTAGGCTTGCAGTTTATAATTAATGTTGTTTATAATGCATAACATTATAAGATCATTTCTCTTTGCTTTATACTTTACATTCCTGGTCTGTTCTGAACAACACTAAATTTACGGGGTGTTTACATGACAGCGTTTTCAACATCAAGAAAAATAAATGTTTTATTTTGGCCATTCATTTACACAACCTGAAAACGCAGTTTTTATGAAAATGGGTTTGAAAGTGCAAGTTTTTTTAAAACTATACCATTATTGTCCCTGTGTAAACTACAAAAAATGCACCCATGCGTGTTACATGTTCGCATAGTGTTTTTTTTCCAAAGTGAAAATGCCAACTACTGGCCTGGCATGTAAAATACAGAGTTTTTAGTCGTTTTCGTATCTGTGTGAACAGAGATGTTTTCGACAATGCTGTTGCCTGTACATGAAAAATTAAAAGGAAAAACTTTTCCATTTTTAGTGTATCGTTGTTTTGCATACGTACCCTTAAAGGATTTGTTGTGGAGTGACGAGAATACAAATCTATGGTGTTTATAATGCTTGTGAATGTTTCTGTATTTTATGTTATTTCTGAATGTAGGCCAAATACAAAAATGTGACTTATAAATCAATAAGGTCTCTCCACAATGCAATTTTGACCCAATTTGGCAACTATTTTTCTTGGAAATACAGTATGCATACTACATACTACAAAAATAATATGAATAATATGCTACTATCAGAGTTGGGGAGTAACTAGTTACTGTATATGTATATGTAAGCGTTATGTAATTTAATTACAATATAAATGTAACTGTAATCCGTTAGTTACTGAGGAAAATGTGTAATTAAATTACAGATAATTATGTAATTATACAGTTAAAATGTTAACGATTACAAAGGGGGTTACATGTCAACATTTTCTGCAAAAAGCTAGGATATGATGAATACCATTAATTTGTTGCTTTGCCTGTTTTTGATTTCCACACTACCTCCTGTCATTTAAAGGCTGTTCAGTAAAGTGATGCTATTCTGATGCTTTTGATTGGTTCAATTGCAGTGCACCACATCTGTCAATTGCATCAATCCACATTGCTGTAGAAAGCTTTAGGCTACAACCTGTCTGAGTGTTGCAAACATGGCGAGTGATAAAAATGTTCACAGTGCTGGAAATTTAAAAATCAAAAATCAGAATGATCTCAAAGTAAAAATAGCCGCTACAGTCTTATTTTGTGGTGGCTGTGCTTTAAAATTAAATCTTAATTCAAGCGATGAAGGATTTTGAAAGCCTGACAGTAATCAGTGTTGAGCACTACTGTAAGGTTAACCCTGCCTGCTTTAAATGTTTCAAAATGATTAACAGTAGAAAACTTTAGTTACAAATTTAGAAAAGTAATCAAAAATTTATCAATTGCATTACTTCAATGAAGTAATTAATAGTTAGATTACTTTTTACATTTTGAACAGGGTAACTTCTAATCTGTAACCTATTACATTTCCAAAGTAACTCTGGGTATTCTATTCCAAACATAACCATAGACATTTCAGAGCAAAGGCATAACATCAAGAAACAGCATGAGCATCACAGGAATGTTGTGGTGTGTGTTAGTCACTTCAAGAATGTTTGTAATACACTTACAAACATGTGAAAAGAACAGCATTATAGCTGGAAGGCTATTATCAAAACTAACCCAACTGCTTCAGGATCCATTCAAGCTATAAAAACATCAGGGACACACAAAAGAGAGAGGAAAATAATGAATGATCGTGACTTCACTCATGCTCTCTATGCCTCTAAACTCTAAAAAATGCTGGGTTAAATACAACTCAGCATTGGGTAAAATATGGACAAACCCAAGGATTGGGTTTTGACCCAGTGGTTGGGTTACTGCCCAGAAGGTTGGGTTAAACCTTCTCAGCCTTTAAGACTCTAAAAAATGCTGGGTTAAATACAACCCAGAGCTGGGTTGTATTTAACCCAGCACTTTTTAGAGTCTTAAAGGCTGAGATTGCAAGTTATCCGGCAGTTTGCTTTGAATGCTCCTGCAGCATGTCATCATGTTGGCCATGCGGGGGAGACTTCTGACGACAGCCAAATGGCAGTGTGGCGTCTGAGAGGCAGACTGCAGCCATTAGCAGGCGGAGAGTCGTGTTTATTGTCCAATTAGAGGCAGGCATATCTACCTGTAATCACCTGCTGCAGGTGTGAGCCTCCTTTGGTGAACCGGCCATGGGAAGCCAGTCATCAGCTGTCACAGATGAGCTCTTTGATCTCCACATTGTTCGAGAACAAGAAACGCCCAGAGCTTCTCCAGCTCTGAGACTTCACCTTTCCGCTACAAGCACTCAGGGAGATTTATTGCACTTAGTACACAGTGAGACACACATACAGAAATACAGACACGCCACATGAAGACGTCTTCCTGTCCGTGACGGATGCTCCAGAAGTCATGAGTCACGTGATTTATTTGTTGCTCCGTCTGATGGAGACAGAACTGCGCTCTTCTGCGAGGAGCGTTTGATCAGTCATAAGTAAATAATTTCCTTTAGCTCTCAACACTGCTGTCAGACCGAAAAACAAATATGACAATATAATTTACTAGGGACAGGGTAGTGCTGACACACCAGAGAAGAAAACAAGCATTCCTTGTACAGCATATGAGCTGTGTCTCATTCTGTCTCCCTAGTTCCCTATACATGGTGAATCAGTAGGATATACAACGCTACAGTGATTATGTGTTTTTTGTAGGCCAGTTTGGAAGTTCGCGTCACCCTGGTTTCCAAAAAAATTATCTTCACTTTTATTAATTTTCAAGCCTAAATACAATGGCAGAAGTTAAAAAAATAAAAAAATAAATAAAAAAGCCAACGGCTATAAACGAAAGTAGTTGCATGACAACATCACCATTATATGCTTCAACAGCTCTATCAGTCTTCATTTGAAAAAACTTTTTCCCTGAAAGATTGAGTTAGAAAGTGGACTACCGAGTTTTCCTGTTCGGTGTGACGACGTTAAATATGTTCAACAACCTCTGTAGTCCCATTTAGCCTCTTGTTATCAAACAACTTTTTCAAGACAAGTTAAAGCTGTAAAAAAAAACTACAAAGGGGTATTACTGATGCATGTTATAGAATAAAATAAAACCCACTGACTTCGGGATGATAGAATGGGAAGTGTTAAGATACTCGTTTCTTGGTTTTGTTCTATAATAACGTCATCACTAAATTCCTTCATTTTCGAAATTGAGATTTTTTTTTAAGAAATTCAAGAGGCTTCTGACCCTTCATAGACAGCACTGTAACTGAAATGTTCCCAGACCCAAAAAGGTAGCAAGGACATCAATTAAATAGATTTAAAAAAGTAGATCATAATCGCCATCAGTCCAGATGGTGGGTCAGCACCTAGAGACGACCTCTACAGGCCTGAATGTCAGTGGAGACCATGTTAGCTAGATGAGCCCCAGAGACAGATCCCCTCTGAAGACCTCAACGGCCATCGGGACAATCTAAATTTGCTGCAGCATGGAACAACCTGCCGGTTCGTCTGGCCAGAGGAGAACTGGCCCCCTGACTGAGCCTGGTTTCTCCCAAGGTTTTTTCTCCATTCTGTCACCGATGGAGTTTTAGTTCCTTGCCGCTGCCGCCTCTGGCTTGCTTAGTTGTGGACACTTAATTGCGAGCGATATCGTCAACTTGATTGCACAGATACTATTTAAATTGAACTGAGCTGGATGATGACATCACTGAATTCAATGATGGATTGCCTTTAACTGAAAATTTAGTGTTTACTATTGTCCTTTTGCATTATTAAACACTATTTTTCTTATTTAATACTATAAAGCATGCTTTGACACAATCTGTATTGTTAAAAGCGCTATATAAATAAAGGTGACTTGAATAATTATGTACATGGAGAAAGGCATAATACTAAGACAAGCCTATATTACTAAATGTATAATGAACAATGAATAATTGCATAAAAAAAAAAAACACATTTATTTGTTACTTTGATTGGTCACTTTAAAGATTTGGAGATGGCCTGTAAAGCATGGTTGCATCCATGACTTGAACATTAGGGAGAGGGGCTTTTTAAAAGTTTCTGTAAATAGCAAAGCCAGTCTTCATTCATAGTTAGCATGGTTAGACCACTGAGAGACGCTAGCCTACAAATGTAACATTTTGTGAAATTTGTCATTTATAATTATTGGGGGGAAGGACTTGTCCCCCTCAGTGTCTATGGTGGTTACAGCCTTGGGCTTTAGACACACTCAGCCGATGCCTAAAAACTGAAAAATGCTAGTGGGAAGGTAACAAGCCACGTCCGAGTTCACAGTTTGTAAAACATCCTTTCAAACTTGCCTTCATCTGGTTGGAGTTTGAAGGCCTCATAGATCCTTCACCGCCTACGACATCCCACAATCCTGTGCATGTGGTTCAGCAGTAATTTGAAAAAAAATATGCCAAAAACTTTTTCCAACCTATTTGTACTGCTACTAAACATTGTAGCCGGTAAATATGTCCTTTGTTACCTCATCTGAACTTGTTTTAGATCATTTAACAGTGTGATATGGTGCCTTGTTTCCTTTCAACGAGCCTACACACAGAAAGTGTTGCACATGCAATCGTTTTCAGACCGTCTGTCTTGGTCTGTAGATCAGTCCATACTCTTGAGCTCTTGTGAGGGGGCAGGGTTTCACGAGCCCTTGTGGATATATGGTGTGGGTAAACAACTTCATTTAAATTTACGAACACAGTAAATAGAAGAATGTCATTCTGCATTAGGTCATCTTTAAAGGAAGTCAGGTTTATTACCAATTATTAGACACAGATGAGCCAATAAGAGGCAGATTTGCCTTCCCATTCAGGTTTGAATGATGCATTATGGGTAATGGTGGCTGTGTAAATGTTTAAATTTTTGGTAACACTATTTTATGGTGTCCTTTTTACACGTGTTACATATACTTACTTTTATAATAACAAATAAATTATGCATAATTATTAAGTAACCCTAAGACAAACCCTAATCATATAGTAAGTACATTAATATTACTTAATAGTACTTAAATGTATAATTACATTGTAACAAGTACACCTTATAAAAATGTAAACCATTTTTTTTCAAGTTGTTTCCTACACTGTTGTTATATGTCCTTAATATGTATGTTTTATTTTATTTTTTTCAAATGACATCCAGATATCATAATTTTATTCTGAGTTTGTATAAAATTTGTTTAACGTTTGGCAGTTTAATCAAATAAAGAGTAAAGCTCTAGTTACATACTGCATATTTTAGTCAATTTTGATGATCATCTGGTTATTCTGTGCACAGAAATGAGCATAGTGTACATACTGCATACATGTAATTCAAACATGATCCAATGATCCAACATGTTTGCCATCTATTGTTTTCAGTAATGCATTATGGGTAATGTTGGTTATGACTTTTCTGAAATATCCTGACATGATTTTCTTGGAACTTCTCTCTCGTGTGTTTCCAATTATGACAAAGTGTTTCACCGAACAAATAACAATAAGAGTAACTGTGTAACCACAGAGTAAATAACATGGCTCTCCATTTAAATACTGTGACTCTTGCATGTCACCTTTCAAATTTTGAAAGCTGTATTTTATGTGGTCAGAAACCTCTGGTGACTGTAAGCGAGAAAATAGAAAATTGTTCTACAGTTGTCTAATGAGTGCAGCCATTCACAATGCACTTGGCAGTAAAATCACTTAAAGACCAATGTCTCACCCACAAAAATCAGAAATTTAAACAACAAAATGCTTAGCTGATATATTGTGTCTGTCATCACTCAAATACTGGGCTGAAATCAAGCAAATGAAATTAACACAACATGTTAAAAATATTTTCCCAACACTTTAAACATCTCTACAGAAGGACATGAAAAACATGATCATGCTCAAACGAGATCATTCACAGTGATTCATTGGTGTTTTCCACATGATCTGAATTACTGTGCTGGCTTCCAGTCCTTCAGAGTTTTTTTAGTCTTTTCAAGTTTTTGAGTCTCTTTTGGTCTTTGATATTGTATGGAAATGAGACATTTTAATGGGAAATGAAAACCATGTGAGCGCACAGCTGTGATGAGATTGTTGGGGGCGGGGTTTAGTCTGGGTGGGGCGGGGTTTGTTGGTGCCACTCGATGGAGGAGTCCCTGGACATCATCAGTCATCATCAGTCTGTCTGCAGTAAAACACTGAGTGCACTTCAGCCGCTGAGGTCACTTCCTGCGGCTCAATAAACACGCTCAGTCAGTTTGTTCTGGGAACAGTGTTGCTTTTAGTCTAATTAGGTGAGCGTCCAGCTAACGTGCAGTTAAGCTGCTGGCCACAGCCTCTGAGACGCTGTTGAAGAGTATTAATGTTAGCAGATAGTTCTGATAGAAAGTGAAAGGCAGAATGACTTTATGATGTAGCATTAAGATAATACAAATAATAAGCACCAAACACTACATAAATGAGTGAGCAAAATTGTTTTTTTTATTTTTTCTGTTAGTCACAAAAGTACACATTTAGCAAAATGTCCTGGCTGCTCTTTACCCTACATTGAAATGATTTAGTGATCAATACCTGTCAATGTTCAAATAACAAAAAAACTTAATATAAAAATAATTTAAATGTAGTTAAATCAGACTGGTCTCTTTATTCAGTCTCATATAAAGTCATACAACAGCTTTGTGTGAGGAACAGACTGAAAGTGAACGTTGCACAGTATTTTTATTTTTATATTTTGAATAACTGCTGCAATTGTAGAAATGTGACATAATCAGATATGATTAATTTATTCAGTATTAATTTCTTTCAGTGGAATTATCTGGTCACGGGGGTTACTGATGAAGTTTGTCTGGTGTGCTGCAAATGTGCTTCTTCAATGAAATTAAATCAGCCTTTATTAGTTTACTGAAATGACTGGAGTCACTGTTTCATGTGAGTGCACTTGTGAAAAAGAAGTGTACTTATTTGTATTGAATGTGCAATTGTAGTTTACATCAAATCTTATAGTAGGCCTATATTTAAAAAGAAAACTTATTGTATATTAAAAAAACACCTTACTTGGAGAATTCAATATTAATGAAATAAAAGGCAACTTAAGTGTATTTAAAGAGAGACACTTTCACGCATGTTTCTTAAGACAATTTTAAAAAAGTGCAATTTGTAATAATGTCAATTTAAATGTTACTTTAAAGTGCATTTAAATTACTATGTTTTAATATTCTTTTTGTGTGTGTGTCACGTCCTGTTTTGGGTTTGGTTCCATGTTCATGTTTTCATGTCTTTTATTCTGGAGTTTAGTCATGGTCCCGGTTTGTGTCAAGCTTCCCTTGCCCTCATGTATTCCTGCTATTGGTTCCTTTTTTTCATTGAGTCATGTACTGATTGGTTATTGTCCTGTCATGTGACTTTCAGTTCTGTTTGCTCATTGGTTGATTCTTGTCATGTGACCTGTATTGTTTGTTATAAGTAGCCATCATGTTGCCATTGTCTCTGGTCGTGTATTGATGTTGTAACCTGCTATTAGTGAGTCTAGTTTGTTTTATTCCAAGTCGAGTTCATGTCAGGTCTGTTCGTGCCAAGTCAAGTCAAGTCAGTTCAAGTCATATCTGTTCAAGTCAAGCCTCTGTTTAGATTATGTTTGGATTTTGGATCACGTTTGTGAATAAATTGCTCAGGGGTTCTTCACTACGCTCGCCTCCAGTGGACTGAATGTTACAGTATACACAACGTTCAAAATGAACCCAGCAGATTGTCTTGTCCGCCTTCATCAAGGTGATCAGGTTATTGAGGATTATGTTCAGGACTTTTGTGGACTCTGAAACCAAGTGGATTTTAATGATGTGGCCCTTAAGGACATCTTTCGGGTGGGTCTTAATGAACCCATTCGTTTCCTGCTACCTGGAGGGGAAAATACACTGCTCTCTGGAGAAATATATTGAGCATGCTCTTTTGCTGGCTGGTTCACCGTTTACTGTGGGAGTTGTGGAGGAGGACCCCCAACTGTACTATACCCTCTGCACCAGAGCATTTTCACATACCGACCGTTATGTCAGGAGTTGCTCACGTCATGCCTGCCAAGCCAGCGCCTGCTCGCATCATGTCTGCCAAGCCAGCGCCTGTTCACGTCATGTCTACCAAGCCAGTGCCATCGTCCAGAGTCTCGTCACGTCTCAGCTGATCTTCCAGAGTTACGTCCCATCATGGCCGTGCCTGATTCCCCGGCCAAGATCGCCGCCATCCCTGAGCCTTGCCACACCACGCCATGGTTTCACAGTCTGCCTCAGCTTCATGGTCCAGGCCATGATTCTGAACCTGTTCCCCTGCATGGGCTTGGCCCTCCATCCCTCCCCCTGTTCCGCCTCTGCTCCACCACCCTCCTGGACTTTTTGAGTTTTGTTTGGCTAGGGGGGGATCTGTCACGCCTGTTTTGGGTTTGGTTTCATGTTCATGTCTTTTACTTTGGAGTTTAGTCATGGTCCCTGTTTGTGTCATGCTTCCCTTGCCCTCATGTATTCCTGCTATTTGTTCCTTTGTTCATTGTGTCATGTTCTGATTGGTTATTGTCCTGTCATGTGTCTTTCAGTTCTGTTTGCTCATTGGTTGATTCTTGTCATGTGACCTGTATTGTTTGTTATAAGTAGCCATCATGTTGCCATTGTCTCTGGTCGTGTATTGATGTTGTAACCTGCTATTGGTGAGTCTAGTTTGTTTTATGCCAAGTCAAATCTGTTCATGCCAGGTCTGTTCAAGTCAAGACTGTTCAAGTCATATCTGTTCAAATCAAGTCTCTGTTTGGATTTTGGATCATGTTTGTGAATAAACTGCACATGGGTGCACGTGACTGAATGTTACTGTGTGTTTGTGTGTGTGCATTAAAGTTGTTAACATATTTATGTAGCTTCATCATCATAAAAATATTTAAATATATGATATAGATGTTTCAATATAAATGACATTAAAGTATATTTTAGTTTACCATAAATGCTTATCCATTTTTCAAAGACAATAAATGTGATTATGAAATTACATTTGAAGATGTACTTAAAGGGATTGTTCACCCAAAAATGAAAATTCTGTAATTGATTACTCATCCACATGTCGTTAGACCAAACCCGTAAGACCTCCGTTCATCTTCGGAACACAAATTAAGATATTTTTGATGGAATCTGAGTCTGTGTTCCGAAGATGAACGAGGTCTTACGGGTTTGAAACTACAGGAGGGTGAGTAATTAATGACAGAATTTTCATTTTTGGGTGAACTATCCCTTTCAGTCCTACATCAGTAGGTCAAGAATACACTCTAAAATGCATTTAATAAATTTAAACTATATTACCTTTTATTAGTTATACATATTGCACTTACTATAGTAATAACAGTAAATTTTGCATAATTAAATAACTAAATCTAAACCTAACCCTAATCCTACAAAAGGTACATGTTGTTAATCAATATTACTCTGTACATTTTTGTGTAATTACACACACAACTTTAAAATAAAGTGTAACCTACATATTAATTGCAATGCATCTGACATGCATCTGAAAACATTACATTCAGTTTACACTTAATTATATTCTTTTAAACTATACTACTACAAAGTTTTGCATGATGACATAAATATTTAATAGAAGCGCTATTTGTTTCTTTATGTGTAAAACTTTTTTTAAATGATGAAAAATATTTTTAAGTTGTTCTTTGCTGAAAGTCTCCACTGTAGCTCAAATCTCATTCATATTCAAACCTGGAGATTCAAGACGCTTCTGCCCAGGTTTAATGTCAGTGATGAGTGATGATATTTGAGAGCTTCAAAAGGGAATATTGTTAGTTAAAAAACTAAGAAGTAAGGGCTAACTTCATGTTTTATGGAAAAGAGCAGCGTGAACATTTCAGTTTGGGTTCCACACAGGAAAGTCAGTGATGAGGGGTTGAACAATGTGAGGATGAGTAAATGATCAAATAATTGTCATTGAACTACACATTTATTATTGATAAACTTTTAATAGATCATTTTAAGATCAAACATTTGATTTAGTTTCATGTGCTCAAACTTTTGTCCTAGTGATGCGAAGGCCACGCTAAGACATGAAGCTCATCTGACGCACAGCGGGGAGCGTCTATCAAGATTTTAGATCAATATCAACTGACGCAGATGTCATTAATTTTCTCAAAAAAAACTAAAACATTAAACATCCCTAGCAAACCCAGCATGCACATTAGGCGCTGATTTGCATAGCAGAAGCTTTGCTCAAACTCAAGATTTGGACTTTAAATGTAGATGAAACACAGAACATGATGCAGGGAATTAATAATTTTGAGTGGAACATCAAAGGCTCACGTCCTCTCTGCTCCAGTGGGGACAGCAGCGGCCGCATCTTCCTTCTGCACGTTACGTCCTGTTTGGGATTAGAAAAGGCCATTAGAGAAGATGAAAAAGAGTTTCAAAACAGCAGGATGCTGGGTAATTATTTCCTAAATGCACGACATCCTGATGTTGCACTGAACAATGTGGCTCCCTTGCAGTGCGCACGGCACAGGTATGACAGAGATGGCATGCACACACTCTCTCTCTCTCTCTCTCTCTCTCTCTCTCTCACACACACACACACACACACACTTCTTAAAAATTAAAAGCAGATGCTTGACCGCAGAAACACAGCCTGTGCAAACAACACAAACGCTTGTTATTCTTGTTAAATGTGTACTTATCAGACTACAATGTTGCACTAAAGCATTAGTGTGACAAACTGCATTGCTGAGGCTTCAGTGCATGGTTATGCAGTGGGGTAAACTTAGTAAAAGTAGGGTAAAACCTTAAGGTTAAAAGGTTAGTTGAAGTGCAGAATGACAGAGTTTGTCATAAAATTTGTATTATAAAAAAAAAAAATCTATTTCTAAGTTGTAACGGGATGAAGCCATTCTAAAATTGCTAATATAGAAATGTGTTCAGATAAATTCTGTGTCAAAACAAAACATGCTGTTTTGCTTGGCAAGTGTAAATGGTCTAAAGTTAGACTAATGAACCATATTACTTGGCAGAAACATTGAGCTATTTCTCATGATTTGTTATAAAGGACCTGCAGCTCAAAAATGTCAAATTTTAGTTATATAATTTGATTTGTGATCAATTAATGGGTGTTAAATGACAGAAGTGGTATCATCTGGCTCAGAAGACTGCTTGATTTGAAATTAAACACCCATGCAAGATTTTAATCGACATGAACATCTAGAAATATCAGGACTGACCAGACAGGGATGGTTGTAACAGGACTAGACCACATGGACCCATAAATATGAACAAAATGGAATTGTATATACGATGGAATTTGATACATTTGTAATAGTGAGTAACAAAAACACATTTTCTGTTCCTATGTATTTTAATTAGTAATTGCCTTCAATTGTTTTATATATTTCTATATTTTTTTCCAAATGTTTTCATCATTTTAAATTAAATTGTTTCAAATTAAATGAAGATGGGGTGGTGCTCTCATAATTATTTTGAATAAATGAATTAGATTACCACAATAAATGTACACACAATTTGTAAAAAAAAAAAAAAAAAAAAAAATATATATAGATATATATAAATATAGATATATATATATAGAGAGAGAGAGAGAGAGAGAGAGAAAATAAAGTTTAAATATTAATACAATTTTTAAAATTTTAAATTTTAAATATTAAAATATTACAACACTCCTGATCTCACCTTGAATTATATATATATATATATATATATATATATATGTGTGTGTGTATGTATTTACTTATTAACAAGGTTATTATATACTTAACTAAAACCAAAACCATAAATATTATTTCAGCTAGCTAACAAGACGATTTTTTTTATTATTATTTTCATTTAGTTTAACTTGATGTATTAAAATAACTAAAACTAAATGGACACACTTCTCAAATTCTCACTATTAACTAACTATTAACTACAACCTTATTAATTTGTGCTTTATAAGTACTAATATACAGCCAACATGCTAGTAATATGCATCCTTATAAGCAACTTCAATAGTGAGAATTAATAGTAAGAATTGAATAAAAATAGAAAATAAAAACTATAAAAATAAAAAATAATTCAAAATATTCATAAAACCTATAATGGCATCTTGATAATACGAAACACTGTTTATTAATGATATGTTTGTATATTTTGCCATATTGCTCTTGTCACCATTTAATAAAAGCAATGATCAAGTTATGTTATTACCATGTGATTGTACAATGATTAAGTGAATTCTAGTCATTGCGCCATGTCTAAGCACACCACGTGAAGTAAAATCGCTGTAACGCACATCCTCTTATAGTTTATTGCTTCAATAAAGATGTAGAGAGTGTTATGACGCCGTGCCGCAGAAATAAGCAGAGCACATTCACTCTGTTCTTGTCAACTTAACCTCCCCTTCATAAAAACATTCAAAAAGACCCCTCCTCCAAGCACTCTTCCCCACACTTCACAATCCCTCGCTCCATTTGAAAGGAGGAGAGGATAGAGAGGCTGCCACTGCCTCAATTACACAAAGACTCAGTGACCCCCAACCGGTTACATTCACTCTGCCCGCGGCTCTCTCCGCAGGAATTCAAAAGACCTTTTAGCCATGCGGACCGAACACGGGCTACCCTTTCCTCCTCTCTCTCTCTCTCTCTCTCTCTCTCTCTCTCTCGTTCAGATTAATCATGTGTGAAATGGAGGCTGCTAACTGCCGATGTCACAGGTTGAGTTTGTGCCAGGTTGGGCCCGTCACCGAATGGTAGCGCTCCGTTAGGCAGGTGTTAATAAAGACTAACGAGTCTGCTGGGGTCAAACATGCTTACATGCGTGCACTGACGTGCTAGATCACATGCAAACCCTGTTGGAACAGCGTTTGACAAGTCATAAATGAGATCCAGGGTTTTTTTGTTTGCTTTCTTCCTCTCGGTCTCAGACAGGCTGCCGTGACCCACTCTGATCTCCAGTAATTTGACTGTGAATGCAGAGGTTATGTATTGTTCTGTAATTGGAGGTACCGAAATTAGGCCTGGTGAATGCCGTATTATCACACTCAATTCAGTCATTACTGCATCTGATCACGGCTCACTGGAGATAATATCTTCCAACCTCGAATCATACTTCTCCATCATCTCAAACAGACTTAACTGCTACTAAAACATGCATTGAACTGATGAATATAAATATTATATAATGTGCTGTGAATGAAGGGTAAAACAATCTCTGAAGAGAGGATTTTTCATACTTCTCACTGGTGTTTCATTTAAGTAAATTTTTCCCCTCACAATTTATTGAAAAACAATGCGATTTTAAAGAGACTTAATTTCTTTGCTCCCATATGGGAAGAGAAAAATGTTCTTGCTGAGAAACTGTACTCTAATAGTTTATAAACATAATAGAGATCATCTTTGGTGTTTCTTCTAAAAATATATTTACATACAAATGAGTCTTGTTGACATAGAGTTAAAGACATACAGTGAATATAAACATAAAATCGGTAATATGCCCATCTATTACACTCTTTTCGGTTTTCACAGTGATGCCATGAAAGAACCATTTTTGGTTTCCCATAGAACCTTTCAGAGAAAAGTTCTAAAAAGAACCTTGATTTTCTTAGTGTTATAAAACTTTTAAATCTTAAGGTTCTTCAGATTTTAAAAATATGTAGAACCTTTATCCAGTATAAAGATTATTTTGTGGAATGGAAAGATTCCATGAATGTTGAAGTTCTTCAAAGAACCATATATGCCATTAACGCTCAGATCATTTTGGTCTGGAATTTGGAAAAAAAAATTAAATTGAGGGAAGTTTTTAATGAAATTATCTTATGCCATCAAATTAAAGCATAGTTTGAGACATTGCTAAAATTGTGCAAGTTATATGTGAGATACTAAGGTATTTTTCTTAGGAGTAAAATGTTCTAAGAAACAGGCCACTTTAGCTTGGTGGGCCTTTGATTGAATTTCTCCAAGAAAAACTGCTTAGATAATAAATAGGTGTAATTTGCCATTTTTTTCTTTCTTATGTGTACGTTATACATATTTATGTCAAACCAGTACAGTTAAAGCAAACTAAAGTTAAGTGGAAAACAGAAAAGGCAGATTGTATACGAGCTATATGGCCCAATCTGGAGGAAACAGTTTGAAAGATATTGTTCTCGGTTGCTCTCTGACACCCCCAGAGACGGCAGTCTTCTGAATGTGTCAAATCTCTCTTTCACTCTTTAAGAAATTAATTACCGCTCCTCCTCCTTTCCTCTGCAGCGCTTTTGATAGGGGCCTTTTTCTGTGCTATCTAAAGAGGCTCTTCCATAGATTTCACTTGGCACCAAGTGCACACAACATTCGGCAAGAAGTAATGTAGATCATTTTTATTCATTGCCTCAAATTGTCAGCAATTATGTGCGTCAGTGGCCACCTGCTTGTTCTGAATGGCAGTGGGTCTAGCAGAGTGTGTGCATGCGTGTGTGTGTGTGAGTGAGAAAGAGAGAGGGGGGTTGGGATTACACTAACAAGGAGCGTACAAGGCCTCCAGTCGCAGGTGAAATGGCCCTTCTTGTTAGGATAATGAGTGGTCAGAGGCTGTGCGTGCCCAGGCTGGAACAGGCCGGTTGAAAAGCAGGATTACCAGCCCCTGCCCCCCCACAACACACACACACACACACACACACACACATACACTCGACAAAACCCCTACAAACCAGGGTCACGGCAGACGCTGGCCTCAACACGGCTGGCACACGACAGAACAGAGGCGGGCCGCTTTATCCCAGTGTTTAAAAGACTCACACATACACACACACACACACTGCTGCTTCATTACCCAGCAAATGTTTTCATTCTCTCCTGCAGCCACACACATGTATTTGATCAGAAAAACTCAGCCTTATTTGATAGATAGATAGATAGATAGATAGATAGATAGATAGATAGATAGATAGATAGATAGATAGATAGATAGATAGATAGATAGATAGATAGATAGATAGATAGATAGATAGATAGATAGATAGATAGATAGATAGATAGATAGATAGATAGATAGATATGCTTTCTAAACATTTCCTGGATTAATGTCCCGCTTTGGGATTGTGTGGATCACCCTCAGTGTTCGGTCTGTGAATGTAAGCAGCTCTGATTTGAGTTTTACTCCAGATGAAAAGCTGCTGCTGGAGAGACTTTCATTAGCGTGGAGCGCTGACCTGGGTTCAGCCGCTGTGTTAGTATCTCTCTGCTAATGATTTCTGCAGCACAAACCCCTGACCTGCCAACATTCTCAATTTCCACAGAAAAAGAAGAGAAATGGGCCAGCGAGAGGAGGGGGAGGGGGACGAGGGATGAGAGGAGAACGAGATAAAAAAACAACAACAAAAAAAAACAGAAGAAAGAATACATATATTTTTCAGATTGGAACGGTATGAGAGAGCAGTGATTTGAGGCATGCTGGGAGGGTGGTGCATGCTGGGGCATTGACTGGTTGTAGTTGCACTGTGACACACGTCTAGAGCGGTGCACCGCGCGCGCGTGTGTGTGTGTGTGTGTGTATGATCTTTCCAATAAACCCTCTCACCCTTCAGACTTATAGATTACATCCTTCACTTCCTTGAAACACATACCTGCAAACAAACACTTACAAGCGTACAATTACTACAGTGTCAGATATAGTATAGTGCTGTCTGTACAAGAGCTGATATACACACACAAACACTGTCAAAACATTCACAAACACACAAACCCTCCCTTAAATTCAAATTTAAGTAAATTATTTTAAAATGAATAATGTCTGTGTTAAATACTAGTTTACCTATTTTTTTATAAAGGCACATAATGCAAGATCATTGCAAAAGAAGAAATAATAAGCAGTAATTATCATTAATAAATATTATGCAATTTATTAGGCACTAGTAGGCTCGTAGCAGCCTTTTTAAAAGTGGGGGGACAGCTTTCAGGTGATGTGACCCTTAAAGGCAAAGAAATTATGTAGCCTATACATTCATGTTCATATAACTTGAATCATCATACCTAATATTGATGACTTTCATCAAACTTTCATCAAAACTTTAATTACCACCTAAGTTTTTTTTTTTTTTAAGATAACAGATAAAATGAGGATCACTGTAAATCTAGATTAATTCAGATAAACGCTCATATTCACACAGTCATGGTGAGAAAAAAAAACCCTGTAGATGTTGTCCCTCTTCATACCGCGGTGGTCTCTTTACACACAGGGCAAACGGTGGCGCTGCGTGTTTGCTGCATGTATGTTGGTGTGAAAGGGAAGGCAGTGTAGCTAGTGTAGGGTCCTCTGATCATAATCAGGGTGTATTGTGGAGGGTCGTCCTGGCAGTGATTAGATAATGAATCTCTGAGACACTTAAGGTCTGATTCAGTACAACCATCATTATATGGTAGGGCTGCTAGCCGCACACAGACAAAAAGCAAAATTGTGATTGGTGCGGAACAAGAACCAATCACCGCCCACCTTACAGGTCTTCTCAGAGGTAGCAAGTCATGAGTCTGACCACTCACGGCACTCTGAAAGGGTCACATGACCTACCATGACGTTTTTAGTAATTCCATGGAAAGCCTGCATGCTGTGTGAAACCCTAAACAGTAGACTCATCATTACATAACCACACAAACACACACACATGCTGTATACAATTCAATTCAATATTGCTTTATTGGCATGACTGTAAAAAATACAATATTGCCAAAGCTTGAAATATATATAGGGATATATAATAACAATGAAAATATCAAAATAATAGAATAAAAACATTATAACAATATAAACTTAAATAAACAGTGTAACAAATAAGAACTTGTGAACATGTCATACCACAGTATTTAACATATAAACACACACAGGCTGAGGGTAACAGTGGTAGACAGTAGGGAAACACAACGAGGTCAGACATAATACACACATTACCCACATTACACACGTTCACCTGCTGTCTTTCAGGCTGTGGCACGTCCACAAATATCTCGCAGCCAGTGCTGCTGTCTGTCCCTCTCCTAGTATTATCTTTATTTGTTCCTCTTCAGTCATGGCTGTAAAGTTCTTTATGATGTTTGTGAATTTGTTGATGTATATGTCTCTGATTGATTTAAATTGGTAACAGTGAAGTAGGAAGTGTGTCTCTGTCTCGATCTCTCCTGTCTCACAGTGAGCACACACTCTTTGCTCTCTGGGTAACCAGCTCTTTCTGTGTCTGCCGGTCTCGATGGCTAGTCTGTGCTCACTGAGCCTGTACTTGCTCAGGATCTGTCTCTGCTTTGTGTCTTTGACACTCTGGAGATATTCTTCTAATTCATATTTTAATTTTATAGTTCGATAGAGTTGTAATTTACTTTGTGTTTTGGTTTCTTGATCCCAATGTTCCAGATATATATTTTTAGATTGTTTGATAATTTGATTTATTTTGATGTTTGGGTGAGAAGCAGTGCTGGTCTGAGACTGGTTAGTGTTAGTAGAGTTAGTCAGGTTAGTAAGTCTCAGAACCAGCTGACTGAGTGGACTCTTTTCAGGGTTCAGTTCTTGTGTTTGTAGTGCTTTAAAATGTAGCGATTCTGTGGGACTTGATTTTAGATGCATCCAGAATTTGAGGGATCTTTTTTGTATATTTATAATCAATGGGAAACGGCCTAATTCTGCCCTACATGCTTTATTGGGTGTTCTCCTTTGTAATTTTAGAATCATTTTGCAGAATTCTGTGTGTAGGGCTTCCGTTGGATGTCTGTCCCATCTAGTGTAGCTCTGATCACTGAGTGGACCCCAAACCTCACTTCCATACAGCGCTATGGGCTGAATTACACTATCAAAGATTTTACACCAAATTGGAAGTGGTATTTCAATATTTTTGGAATTTTCTCTTGATTGCGTATGGAGCTCTTCGAGCTTTATCTTTGAGAGCATTCACTGCCATACTGAAACTCCCCGATGCAGTGATGATCAGGCCGAGGTAAGTGTACTGCATCGTGTGTTCTAGGGCGGTGCTGCCTAGACTGAACTGGTATCTGGGTTCCTGACATCTGGGCTTTTTCTGAAAGACTATAATGCTGGTATTTTTGAGGTCACATTTCACTGCTGGTTATACTCTGTATAATTGTGTATGTGACGAATAAAAATCTTGAATCTTGAATCTACTGCCAGGGCCCAGTTCTGGCAGTAGTTCTCCAGCAGGTCTAGGTGCTTCTGTAGTCCCTGTGGGGTGGATGACAGCAGCACTAGATCATCTGCGTACAGCAAAAGCTTGATGTTTTTGTCTTGTAGAGTGAGTCCAGGGGCTGTAGACTGTTCCAACTGCACCTCTAATTCATTAATGTAGATGTTGAACAGTGTTGCACTCAGGCTACAGCCCTGCCGTACTCCTCTCTTCTGGGAGAAGAATTCTGTATGTTTGTTGCCAATTCGTATTGCACATTTCTTGAATACATTGATTTAAAGGTGCCATAGAATGAAAAACTGTCTTTACCCTGGCATATTTAAATAATAACAGTTCTGTACATGGAAATGACATACAGTGAGCCTCAAACACCATAGTTTCCTCCTTCATATGTAAATCTCGTGATTAAAAAAGACCACTGAAAAACAGGCGAATCAGAACATAACACCGACTGTGAAGCAACAGTCGGGATCACTACGCCCCCAACATTTGCATAAACCCGCCCTTGTTCTAAGCCGGCCGAACCATCAGAAGCTCTGCAGGTATTGTAAATAAACAAGCGCGGACAACAGCGAAAATAACCAAATAAATGTTATGTTCCAGGCCGTGCAGGGGGTGTGAAGTGCAGGGATGGGTTGGTGTCTGTATTCAGAAAGGCACAGAAAGCAAATAACGCGAGCCACTAAATGGACATGGTTAGCTCCTTGCTAGCGGTAGCCTGTTACAGTACATAAGATTTCACTCTCAGTAAGGAGAGATGAGGATGATGGCGAATGACTTACAGATCCTGAGCACCACTGACAAGCATCTGATCTTGTGAAATGTGTGGTAAGTACTGTTGCTCCATAATGTAAACATAGTTTGTGTGATCGCGTCTCTTGAAAGTGAAACTATAACGCGATCAATGGATCGTTCAAAAGCAGTTTCAATGCCTCGCATATTAATAACGGCTCCCTGATGCCCGCGTTTTATATACAGTATAATTACCCGACGATATAACTGCGAGAGAAAGTATTTAAAAATATATTTTCCTCCCTGTGCTTCCTTCTTGCTGATGAGCCGTACTGTGAAACAGCCAATCAGAGCAGGGCTCAACATTGAGCAGCACTGTGAAACAGCCAATCAGAGCAGAGCTCATTATTATTCATGACCCTGCCAAATAAGCCAATAACAGACCGTTTCATTCTAGGGAGAAATCCTAGGGTTGTAAATGGACATGTAAAATCGTTTCTGGAGATTTTTTGCCCTTACCTAAGCCACATACCTTCTGTGTAGATATCAGAGAACAATTTAAAATACTGTATCAATGCATTCTATGGCACCTTTAATAATGTCATAAACTTTACCCCCATACACCACTTTGTAAAAGTTTGTAATATAATCCGTCGTGCCAAATAGAATCAAATGTTTTTTTTAAATCGACAAAGCGTGCAAATATTTTTCTGTGTGTAGTCTGTTTTACGTGTTTATTTATTAGGGTGTGTAGGGTGTAAATGTGGTCAGTAGTTCTATAACTAGGAAGAAAGCCAATCTGACTAGGACTCAGGACACTGTGTTCGTTAAGGAAGTTTACTATTCTATTGTTTAAAATACTGCTAAATAACTTCCCCAGATTACTGCTCACACAATTGCCTCTGAAATTATTAGGGTCCAATTTGTCTCCACTCTTGTGAATAGGGGTAATAAGTCCCTGGCTCCAGATGTCAGGAAAACAGCCTGAACTAAGTACAAGGTTGAATAATTTGAGCACAGCTGTCTGCAGCTCAGGTGTGCTGTGTTTCAACATTTCACCCAGAATGTTGTCAGGGCCACAAGATTTTTAAAATTTTTGGCTTTTGAGTTTTTTCATCAATTCTTCATGTGTAATTGGGAAGTCGAGAGGGTTTTGATTATTTTTAATTATGTTTTCATAAGTTTGTAGACTTTGTTTGATCTGATCAGAATTGTTAATGAGTTGTTTTGGAGGGATTTCTTTATATACATTTTCAAAATGTTTTGTCCAAAATGTTTCAAAATGTTTTTTCCATCTTGTATTGGCAAGTCTTGTGGTTTTGTTGTGCTCAGATTATTCCACATATCCCAGAATTGATTACGATTTATTGAATGTTCTATTTCTTGTAAACTTTTGGTCAGATGGTGTTTATTTTTTGCTCTGATAGTGTCTTTGTATTGTTTTAATTTTGAACAGTATTCAGTTCTTATGTCAGCATTGTTTGGTTCTTTATGTTTCATATTTGATAATTTTCTAAGTTGTTTTCTTAATGTTTTGCAGTCTGAGTCAAACCATTTTTCATCTTTTGATGTATTTTTACTAAAAAAAAAAATATTTTCTTTTTCAACTCAGTTTTGAAAGCTGCTTTTTTATATATGTAATTTATTTCATTTATAGCCAAATTAACACCATCTTTAGTTGTTTCAATTTTTTTGTTAATAAATGTAGTGATTAGATTTTTAATTTCTTCAGAATTGAGGGCTTGAATAAATTTGTCTGTGCTGTCTGAAGCCCATCTGTATCCTGGTTGGATTTGATACATTTTACAGGTCTTGGGTATGTTTTGTGTTAGTGAGTGACGTGTTTTAATATAAATGTTAATTTGGTTATGGTCAGACAGTGGAGTTTATTGTTTGACAGTGAATGCACTGAAGGAGGAGGGGTCCATGTCAGTGATGGTATAGTCAACTACACTAGCTCCAAGACCTGAACAACACGTGAACCTCCCTAAAGAGTCCCCTCTGATCCTGCCATTAAGTATGTACAGGCCTGAGGCTCGGCAGAGCTGCACTAATTCTCTACCGTTTTTATTTACAGTTTGGTCAAGATTGTTTCTTGATGGGAGGTTTTTTGTGAGACTCAGGGGGTTTTGGCCAAAGACATGTTCATTGCCCTTTGGATCTATGTTATCAGGTTCAGATCCAGTTCTTGCGTTAAAGTCTCCACACAGCAGCACGTTTCCCTGTGCCTGGAAACGGCTGATCTCTGTGTGGATGTTGTTCAGATATTCCTCATCATGGTAAGGGGATTCTGCTGGAGGAATGTAGATGGCACAAAGATAAGTTTCAGTGGTTGAAATGCCAATTTGATTGTTTAGTTTTAACCAACAATAAAATTTACTTAGTGTAATAATATAAATGTTTTTGGCCAGAGCTTCCCTGTACCATACCAAAATTCCTCCCGAGTCTCGTCCACGGTGGACTGTACTTAATTTAACTGAGGGTACAATTACTTCATAGTAGCCTGAGGGACAGTAGGTAAGCGCATCCTTTCGACACCAGGTTTCAGTGAGAATGATAATGTCAGCATCTTTGTTATTTTTCATAAAAATTGGGTCTGTGCTTTTAGGACAAAAATTTGAAGAATGAAGACCCTGCAAGTTACATGCTAAGCTTTTACAGTCCAAACAACTTGTTTGCATACAAAAAATTAGGTAAAGTATTAGTGCTGCAAGACAGTCTATATTAGTTCTGCAAGCACATTTTGTTGTTCATAAATCATAGATGTCTCGAGCCCAATCATCGATCGGGGGACATGAGTGGTTAAGATAGGCATGTGTGTTTTTTGCACTAGGCCTGAAGGCATTTAACTGACACCTCTCTGGAGCCGGCCGATGACAGCATGCAATACATCATGACAATTATTCATAACTATCTATCTTACATGTCACTCTAACGATGCCAAACAAGTTTGAGCTAGAAAATATTGATGATTCACTTACCTAAACAATGACACAAAACAGATTTTGCTTAGATAATTATTACATAATTCCCTCAAATTCACAGAAATTCTAGCACAACCTGCTCATAAAATCTCTTTACTTTCTACCAATTCCATATGAAAATAAAGCAAACCAAAAGCTTTACATTCTATCCGTCGCAAATGAAAATGTAAAAAATCTTCACTTTCTATCAGTTCCATGACTTCATGATTTAAAATAAAATATTCTCTGTTATCAAACTAAATCTTTTGTTTTGAACAATAGAATGGTGGAACTGTTACAAAGTGAAGCTTATTTCTGTTCTGTTTTATTTTGTTTTATTAATATCTAGAAGGATGATAGAATGTTAGAGAGTGAAGCTTTAGTTTTGTTTTGCATACTGAATTAAGCAACTGTTACAAATGTAAGCTATCATTTAGTTTATATAGATAGAGCCATAAAACTGAAAATGAATCATTTGTTTAGCTTTGCATATAAAATCATGGAACTGTTACAAAGTGAAGTTTTAGGTTTTTGTTTTTTTGGATAATCAACAGAATCATGGAATATTAGAAAGTGAAGTTTTTGTTTTATTTTTTTTCTGTATTGTTTTGTTGATAATCTGTAGAATAATGGAATGAAAGTGAAGTTTTTGTTTTGTTTTTGTTTTTGTTTGTTTTTGTTTTGTTTTGTTTTGTTTTGTTTTGTTTTGTTTTGTTTTGTTTTGTTTTGTTTTGTTTTGTTGATTATCTGTAGTCATGGAATATTAGAAAGTGAAGCCTTTGTTTTGTTTTTGTTTTGTTTTGTTTTGTTTTGTTTTGTTTTGTTTTGTTTTGTTTTGTTTTGTTTTGTTTTGTTTTGTTGATTATCTGTAGTCATGGAATATTAGAAAGTTAAGCCTTTGTTTTGTTTTTGTTTGTTTTTGTTTTGTTTTGTTTTGTTTTGTTTTGTTTTGTTTTGTTTTGTTTTGTTTTGTTTTGTTTTGTTTTGTTTTGTTTTGTTGATTATCTGTAGTCATGGAATATTAGAAAGTGAAGCCTTTGTTTTGTTTTGTTTGTTTTGTTAATACCTAGAAGCACGATAGAATGTTTTTGAAAGTTTCGTTTTGCATATGATATTAAGCACCTGTTACAAATGTAAGCTATCATTTAGTTTAATTTGTTTATAGAGTCATAAAACTGAAACTGAACAATTTGTTTAGCTTTGCATATAAAATCGTGGAACTGTTACAAGTGAAGCTTTTTTTTTCTTCTTTTTTTTTTGATAATAGAATCATGGAATATTAGAAAGTTAAGTTTTTGATTATTTGGTTTTCTGTTTTGTTTTGTTGATAATCTATAGAATAATGGAATTTTAGAAAGTGAAGTTTTAATTTTGTTTTGTTGACAATCTATAGAGTCATGGAATCTTAGAAAGTGAAGATTTTGTTTTGCATATGGAATCACAGAACTTCTACAAATGTAAACTTGCATTGTGTTTTGTTTAATAGAATCATAAAACAGTTTGAAAAAACAGTTTTGTTTTTCTTGGTGTATTGAATCGTGGAACTGCTACAAAGTGAAGATTTGTTTTGTTATTAGAAAGCTTTTTTTTAATAATGTAAATATGGAACTTTTGTTATTTTTCAAACAGTTGTAAGATTCTCTATGTTATCAAACAAAACAAAAGCTTTAATTTGTATCAGTTATATGAATCTATATGCAAAACAAAAAAAGGCTTCACTTTTTAATATTCCAAGATTCTATGGGTTATCAAAAAAAAAGAAGCATAATCATCTTAATAACTTGGAAATAATTTCGATAACAGATTATTTGTTTATAGTATTAAGTCAAAAAACAATATTTAACAGATCTGGAGTACATTTCACCAATGAACAAATTGAAATTTATGAGTGAACGTTTCATGGCATTAAAAATGATCTATTAGCATTGTATTTAATCTAACAATGTGTCTTAATATTAATCACAAAAGATTTTATGAAGGCTACTTTGCCCTGTGCCATATGCAAGGTAAAGTCTTGCACTTTGCAGAAAGCTGTCATGACGTGTTCTGGTTGTCCTGCTGAAATGAAGTTATCCAATTACTGCACGGCTAATGAGGCTGTTTTGGTTGCTCTGCTCTCTCTGAGGTACTCCACAGTATAAACAGTTCACTTACCCCACACAGAAAGGGGCTAATCAAGGGAATTATTGTTTTGCTGCTTCAATTTGCCGGCTCCCAGTTCTGCAGTGATTGGGAAGAAAATGTGCTATTGTTCTCCGTGTTAATGCTTGAACTTTAAGAAAAAATGACACGAGTCGTTCCTGGATGGCCAGAAATATATTAAAATATATCTGCTCATTTAAGCACCATTGTATTTTTTATATTTAACTTCTCAAGGGAATCTCTCTTTCGATATTTTGTTTATAATTTCACACAGGGATTCCGTCTAAATGTATTATTCACAAAGAACACAGTATCTGCTGAATTTAATTTTAGAAATAAACAAATATTATTTTACAAGATCATACATTTGAAGGGATTTTTTACAATTACAATTTTTTATTTATTTTTATATTCATTTATAATTTTGTTAAGTATAGACAAAACTAATGCTGAATGTATTTAATTAATTTAAAAGCAGTGGGAAAATTATAGGTATAGAACATGAGTTAGTTTAGTTCTGCATCTTGAGCTCCCTCACATTTTTCCAATATTTACATTTCCCAGTGAGTGAAAGCGTCTGTTTGATGTTTGAAGAAACACGGATAGCAGAGGACAAGCCGAGGGGAAATCTCCACAATTAGTCCTTTAACAACAGGTTGGGTAAAGTTCTCTGAGAAGACTGTACTTATGAGGGCACGGCGCCACAGCCAGCGGCAAGAAGAACCGTAAAAAAAAAAAAAAAGAGCTCTGGAGGAGGGAAAGGGGGAGAGCGGCCTCAGAAGTCAAGTCTATCTGGCAATTACCATTTTACTGCTGTTCTTTAGTTACTGTATGTTTGGAGGGGCCATTTGCAGGTGTTCCTGGGCTGTCTGACCCAACCAAAGCCTTCATCTTTAACAGAACAGCCAAAGTCTCGCTGATAAAAGAGATCTGTAGGGCCACAACACCAGCAAATACAAGTGTTCATATACACAGACACACAGAGAAATCACATTTGAGATTGTTTAACTGCCTATGAAGAGATTTACGTTTTTTCACAGAACAACTGTGGTAAAAACTTAATTGAAAATTTTTAAAAAGCAAACTTGAAAATTAAAAAAAATTGAAGACATGTTTTGCAGTAAAGAACGAAGGAACAAAAATGGTCTACATTTAGATATAGAAACAATTGTTTATATATGATCTATATTTATGTGATACATCTGTGTTTTATTTACATATAAACTGTACTTTATGGTAAATTCAATACATATTGTGCAAATTATTGTAGTTACATATATTCAACGACTGGGTGTATACTTTTTTAGGAAGTATTGAAGCATACATTTTGCGTATTTCATGTCATGTATACACAAGTATACATGCAATTTATGGTCAATTGTAATACATATGTATAATTTTAGTAGTTTTTAGTAGTTTGTACAAGATGCACCAAATATGTACTGTATGGTCTAAAACCTGTGATTTACTGTTCATATTACATCAATGTGATGCATCTATATACATGGTTTTTGTGGTAAAAGCTGCACAGCATGGTATTTTGGTTACTGAGGATTTGCAATATCACAGATATTCAGTTCGACGCAAGTCCATTATAAATCAGAAAAACATATGACACACTCAGGACAGATTCTGATGCCACAACAGTCTCCTTTGTTGTTGACGGCTGCGAGATCATGTGATCGACATCATTCACTCAAATTACAGTACTCAGCGGCAGTGCGTTTCCTGTGCGTGTTCTCACACGTGAAAAGGGAAGAGCACATCTAGATCACTTGCATTCCTTGGCTCGCTGTTAAGATGTTCTATACGAATGTGCTGCTGCAATTGCCCTGGCATTCAAGACCGTAAAAGCTACTTTACGAGTCTGTCAGAAGAAAAAGCCATTCGCCTCTGTCTACACAACAGCAAAATAATCCGTTACGTACACAAATATAATGGACTCGCCACGTTTACAGAGCGTAAACAAGACGAGTCCTCATCTTGCAAATTCGAGGAGACAAATTACTAATGTTTCAGATACCGCATGCAACTTGAAAATATCTCATTTGTTGCAGGCCAAAATGTTTGCTCTCTCTCGCCCAGAAAGGCGTAAATCTTTTCCCAAATACTTCATTAACATAACATTATAGAGCCCAAGAGCGCCGCTAGATGAGACATTGAGAGGTTTCACTTGACAGGGAAGATAACCTTTCAAACCGGCTCTGAGATTCATGCAGTCAAAGAATAGATATATCAGGACAGTCCCAGATTTCATTAGCTTTGAGAGACAATAATGGTTTTCATTCGTCTTTCACAGGAGCTCTCTGTATGTCATTTCCCTGCCCCGGTGGGTCTGAGAGCAGCTTGATTGAAAGGAACCATCATATGCACATCCGTGTTGTCCCACACCATTCCGAGAGCAAACCGTTTTAGATCCTTAACTATAGCCGCCGCTGTGATTGCTCAGCCACCGGCAATTTCCTAACCAACCACCACCTGAACAATGATGTGTTCAGCCCTCTGCTCTCCAGGCTTTCTGAGGGGAATCATTTCACAGTTTGGAACGAGATCTCCATAGCAACTCCTCTTTGAGGGGTTTAGAATCACCATCCAGTAATTCTATGATCATCAAGCACAGCCATTCCCAACCGTTCTTTTCACAGCGGACACGGGGTGGTTTGGGGGGGTGAGGTTGAGGTTGTTCGCAAATTCTACAGTCTATTTCAGGCAATTCATCCAGCCAGCCTCCATTAGAATTCAAAATATTTCGACCTTCAATCACGGAGCGTGTTATGTGGAACTGCTGCGATCTCCAGTCAAGACGAGCGACCGTTTTAGTCTAATCACCCAAGACGAGGCAAGGCAGAGAGAGACTCCTCAATCGGAGTCTAATCAAAATGCTCGTTTTAAATGCTGACAGTCTTTCAACATGGGCCGCAAACACGCGCCACCGGATTGAAACCCCCTCTTCTCTCTCTCGCCGTGC